>NC_090449.1:262757093-263363187 GCF_031143425.1 Pleurodeles waltl
TCCCTGTAGTGGTGGACACACTGCTGATTGATGAGTCCTGGGGACAGTGGCATGGGCCCGCTGGGTGGGTGCTGTGCTTGTGTTTCCTGAGGGGGGAGGCTCTGTGGTGGGTTGGGACTGTGGCAGGGGAACCGACTGTCGAGAGGTTCCTGATGGGCCAGGTTGGTCATTGTGATCCAGGCGTGCAGAGCTGCTGTTGTCACTGTGGACCTCTTCTGTGGGGGGACTGGATGTAGCTGGCACCTCCTCTCCGGTGACGTTGAGTATGGGTCGTGTTGGGATGCAAATGCATTGGTAATTTATCTGCGTGTGCCATCTTGTGCATGGGTGTGTTTCACTGTATGATTGTGATTTCCCTGTCAGCTTGGCCTTGTGTGAGTGGTGATTTTGTGGGCTGGGTGAGTCTCTCTACTGGGCATGCTGTGGTGATGGGTGTCCATGCAGGTCTGTGATGGGTGTCCATGCATTGGTGTTGCATGCAGGACTTGGTATTGGGATGGGTGGATTGTGATAGTGGGGTATATGTGAGGTGGTGGAGTGATGGGGGTGATGGTAGGGGTAGGAGTTTGTGATGGCATGCAGGGTGGGGGGTTAAAGTAGTAAAGCTTTGACTTACCAGAGTCCAGTCCTCCTGCTACTCTTGCGAGGCCCTCAGGATGCATGATCGTCAAGACTTGCTCCTCCCATGTTGTTAGTTGTGGGGGAGGAGGTAGGGGTCCACCGCCAGTCCTCTGTACGGCTACCTGGTGTCTTTCAACTACAGACGCACCTTCCCCCGTATGTCATTTCAACTCTTCCTGATGTCATCCCTTGTTCTTGGGTGCTGTCCCACGGCGTTGACCCTGTCCATGATTCTCCACCATAGCTCCATCTTCCTTGCAATAGATGTCTGCTGCACCTGTGATCCGAATAGCTGTGGCTCTACCCGGATGATTTCCTCCACCATGACCCTTAGCTCCTCCTCTGAAAACCTGGGGTGTCTTTGGGGTGCCATGGATGTGGTACAAGTGATATGTGTGAAGATGTGTAGGATGATGTGTGGGGTGATGTGTTGGGGTGTATGCTGTGATGTACATGGATGGTGTTCTGGGCCTCTGAATGAGTGGGTGCTCCTGGCTTGTGTCTCTCTGTGTTGGCAATCTTTTATTTCATTGAAAGGGTTGTGGGTAATGTGGGTGTGTGTTTTATAGTGGTGTGGGTGTGGTGTGTGTATGTGTGTCAGATATGTGTAGCTTGAATTGTCTAATGTGGTCGTGTTTTGTTAGTGTGTGTGTATTTTGAGCGCAGCGGTGTGTACCGCCAATGGTTTACCCCTGTTGAAAGACCTCTGCGGTGATTCGTGAGTCGTGATACTGTGGGCGTATTCCTGTTGGCGTAATGGTGTGGGTTTTGCTATGTGCAGTTTATAACTGACCTTTGGGCTGGCGGACTTGTGTGGGTGTCTGTATTGTTGCGGAATTCTCTGTGTGGGTCACAATACCCGTGGCGGAATACTGCCTCGGGCATGGTATGTTGGCGGCCATCAGCACGCGGTAGGCGGCATTTACCGCCACAGTTGTAATGAGGACCTAAGTGACATTGATACTACCTCCTTGACTCTATTGGGACAGGTGTCACTTTTTGAGCTGCACATTGTTGAAATGTGTCAATTGTGACATGGGTATTTCCATGTCAACTTCTCCAGGATACTGCACTTTTGTATCTGAGATAGCTGGATTTCACTGGCATCATCTATAATTGTTGGTACATCATGTAAATGCAAAATAGATGTGTGCATAAACTTTTGTGTGAAATAGGGGAAGAAACTTTGCAAAGGGAAAGTATTGTTGGCTACAAGTCAACCGGAGTCTGCTGCATGTGGCACAACTGTGAGGATGGAGAGGTCACCTAGTTGTTGTATGGTTAGTGTGGTTGCAAGACTTCAGCCATGCAATTGTATTTCTCTGGGATCCTGATTAGCCTGTGAGTAATTTTCGTAAGTCCAGATGGCATGCATCCATGTGTTATGGCACATGAATGTGCCACTTAGGTGAGAGTTTTTGATAGAGTCTACATGACATGATGGTATTCTTTGTCAATCAGAGTTGTAATTGAAGTGTTATAATGTATGTGCTATGACCCTTTCTCATTATTTTTGCAGCAGCAGAACAGTGGCGAATCCCCCTGTTTGCCGGCGCTACAAGCTGTTTTTAAAGGTTAATGATACAGGTAGGTGTGTGTTGATGGTGTCAACATTAATTTTGTTGTCTTTTGACAAGCAGCAGAAGTGGCATGATGTTTGGGAATGGCTCCATGGCGGCCCAGGGCATGTGAGGCTTTCTGCAGCTTAGTGTCTCCCTTTATACTGTTTGTTTCCGCAAGCTTGTACATGCTGGTTGGACCGCCATGGTCACATTGGCAGTGTATAACCTCATAATAGGTCTGGCAAAAACACTGTCTCCGCCTGCCTGTTTGTGCTTCCTTATGACCGTGGTGGTCTGTGCTGCCTGGTTGTGCCAGTAAACTGCTGCTGGTCTTCTATTTGTACGACCACCAAACTCGTCATATGGCGGTCCGTTTTGGCAGACCATTGGCAGTCACTGGACCGTCAAATTCATAATGAGGCCCTCAGTGCCATGAGGGGTCGAAGAGATGCCAGGGTGTGGTATTCTGTTTGTTGGGGAAACATTTATGTATGCAAATTGTGATTCAAGGTTCAGGTAATTATATCTTGTCCCTTTACGCTTCGTTTATTTATGTTATGTGAAATGGTATCTTCCTGCTCTCCCTGCTCTTAGAACGGTACTGCCTGGAATGTGGGGATTGGAAGCAGTTAAAGAAGGAGCTGAGCAGGAGCGGCTGGGGGTCTTTCATTCTTCCGGACTTGAATAAATAAACAAGTATTTTACTTTTTTTAATTGGTATTTTTCTTATGGATTTACTTCATTTTGGCGACAAGGGACTTTTTGACCCCAGGACCTACTCTCATCTGAGCTTTTAAACCCAGAGCTATTCATGCTGTTCGACATTGCTGGTTTCCTAGGCAACGGCCGAAGCTGAAGGGATTTCCTCTAGTAAGGCCGTTGGAACAGAAGGATCTGTGTTCACTTTAGGCAGACGGGTCTTTGCCCTTTGCCTATTTATTGACAGAGCAGGAGAAGGAATTCCTATGAGTTTCATTTCATCTTGGCCGCCTGCCAATATTTACTTTGAAGCTTAACGCGCTTTGTGCTATCCCTGCTTCAAACTGTGTCAACACAAGCAGAATTAGCTCATCGGAGCTAGGTATTGATTTTGGCTACCTGCCAACAAAAGAGTGTTCAACTGAAACTATCCGAAGAAAGGATTTAACACTGTGTGATGTTGTTTTGGCTCCCAGCCAATGTTTACATTTCACAGTTACTAGAGCTGCTGTGCATCTAAGGAGATTGTCATTTCAATTTGGAGCTTGGTATTTACTTTGGATGCCTGCCAACATGAGTCTTGAAGTGTTCAGCTGAACTTGATAATTACCTTGCTTCATTGTGTTTAAGAAAAGTTGGGTATTTATCTTGGTTTTGGGCCAATGCTTCTATCTCAGCATTAAGGTTCTGTTGCTAGGCAACGCACAAGCTTTAGCAACCTCACTAGCAAGTGCTGTAAAACTCTGTATTTTTTCCTCTTTGTTTTCAACTATGTATTCTTTTGATATGCTCTGCTTTGTTAAACATGATTATTAACATTTAAGGCAGTTTTACATTTCAAAGGGTTGCATTTACGTAAGAGTATATCTGAGAGAATGCAGAATATAACACCGCCCCCCTTTTTCTTGTCTTTACCTGGTGGTACAAAGGTGATCCAAATTTGGATGAAGTTATAATGGTGGCATAACAAATTGAACATGCTGAACTTTGCATGGAAAACTTAAGAAAATCTAAAAATGCCTTGAGGGATATCCAGTTAGTTGAAACCAAGGTGGCAACAAAGAAACCGACTGGATCACTCAATCTAAATTGTTATGCTATAGGTGTAATTCTTCATCACACTTAGCCAATAGCAAGGATTGTCCAGCAATTAACATGTTATCTAAAAAATGTGGTAAAAGAGGGCATTTTGCTAGATGTTGCAAGTCAAGTGAGAAGAAAGTGGTGAAAGTGAATGAAATTGAGTTTGCTTGCAGTGATGAAGAGGAAGAGAAGTTGTTTGTGTTACAGGTTGTTAATGATGTAAATTGTATTGCCAGGGTAAATTGTGATTATCCCATTGATGAGGTTGATGTAAATGGGATCAAGGTTTCCATGATGATGGATTCAGGCGCAAAGTGAACCCTGATTTCGGAGTCAGATTATTTGAAATACTTTGTCAACAATGTGACTCTTCTCCCTCCGGATGTTATGCCGCTTAGTTATGGTGGGAAACCTATTGAGTTAAGAGGGTACTTTGAGGCTAAGATCACATTCAAGGGAAACGTAATTGAAGGAAAAATATATATTCCTGTTGTGGGTCACACGATTTTGGGATGGCCTCATCAAAAATGACTTAATATTATAAGGAATCCTAATGCTAACCCTCAAGTTCAAGTGCAGAAGGTATGTATGGAGGGTGAAGATATCAAGAATCAATCAATCAATCAGTGAATTTATAAAGCGCACTATGTACCCGTCAGGGTTTCGAGGCGCTGGGGAGGGGGGGGGTGCTGCTAGCGTTCGAAGAGCCATGTCTTGAGGAGTCTCCTGAAGGTGAGGAGGTCCTGGGTCTGGCGTAGTGAGGTGGGGAGAGAGTTCCAGGTCTTGGCGGCGAGGAAGGAGAAGGATCTGCCGCCAGAGGTCTTGTGCTGGATTCGGGGGACGATGGCGAGGGCGAGGTTGGCAGAGCGGAGTTGAATTGTGGGGACGTAGAAGTTGAGTCTGGTGTTCAGGTAGGTGGGCCCGGTGTTGTGTAGAGCCTTGTGTGCGTGGGTGAGGAGTTTGAAGGTGATCCTTTTTTCCACAGGGAGCCAGTGGAGGTCCTTCAGGTGGGGGAGATGTGACATCGGCGGGATATGTCGAGGATCAGGCGGGCGGATGCGTTCTGGATGCGTTGGAGTCGTTTGATGTCTTTCGTTGGGATGCCGGTGTAGAGTGCGTTGCCGTAGTCAAGTCTGCTACTGACGAGGGCTTGAGTCACTGTCTTCCTGGTTCCTGTTGGAATCCACTTGAAGATCCTGCGGAGCATGCGGAGGGTGTTGAAACAAGAAGAGGAGACGGCGTTGATCTATTTGGACATGGTGAGAGCAGAGTCGAGGACGAAGCCGAGGTTTCGTGCGTGGCTGGCTGGGGTGGGTAGGGGTCCGAGGGCGGTGGGCCACCAGGAGTCGTTCCAGGCCGAGGGGGTGCGTCCGAGGATGAGGACTTCCGTCTTGTCGGAGTTCAGCTTCAGGCGGCTGTTGCTCATCCACTCAGCGATGGATTTTAGTCCCTCGTGGAGGTTGGTTTTGGCGGTGAGCGGATCTTTGGTCAGGGAGAGGACGAGCTGGGTGTCGTTGGCGTAGGAGATGATGCTAAGGTTGTGTTGACGGGCCAGTTGTGCGAGGGGGGCCATGTAGATGTTGAACAACGTTGGGCTAAGAGAGGAGCCTTGGGGGACGCCGCAGATGAGGTTGGTGGCTTTGGAGCGGAAGGGTGAGAGTCGGACTCTCTGGGTTCTGTCGGAGAGGAAGGAAGAGATCCAGTTGAGGGCTTTGTCTTGGATGCCGGCTTCGTGGAGACGGGTTAGCAGGGTGCGGTGGCAGACTGTGTCGAAAGCGGCAGATAGGTCGAGGAGGATTAGGGCTGAGGTTTCGCCGTTGTCCATTTGTTGTCTGATGTCATCTGTGGCGGCGAGGAGTGCGGTCTCAGTGCTGTGGTTTCGTCTGAATCCAGATTGTGAGGGGTCTAGGATGGAGTTGTCTTCTAGGAAGTGGGCGAGCTGTGCGTTGACGATCTTCTCGATGACTTTCGCTGGAAAAGGGAGGAGAGAGATCGGTCGGAAGTTTTTGAGATCGTTGGGGTCAGCCTTGGGTTTCTTGAGGAGAGGTTTGATTTCTGCGTGCTTCCAGCTGTCCGGGAAGGTGGCGGAGTTGAAGGAGAGGTTGATGATCTTGCGGAGTTTGGGGGCAATGGAGGCGTCGGCTTTGTTGAATACGTGATGTGGGCACGGGTCCGTGGGAGACCCTGAGTGGATGGAATTCAGAATGAATGACCAGAATGAATTCAGAATGAATTACCTGAGGTATTTTCCAACAAAATTGGGTATGTTAAGGGCTACAAGCATCGCATTGTACTTAAGAAAGGAGCAATACCTGTAATGTGCAAAGCTAGAAGTATACCCTTTAGTGTAAGGGACAATGTTAGAAAGGAACTTCAGAGATTAGAATCAGAAAGTATCATTGAAAAAGTTGAGTCTGCGGAATGGATTGCACCAATTGTGGTTGCTCTAAGGCCAATGGAGACATAAGATTGTGTGTGGACTTGCGCAATTTAAATAAGGCAGTAGTTGAAGACAGGTTTCCCTTGCCCAACATAACTGAAATGATAAGTTCGTTAGGTAATGCTAGATTTTTCACTATTTGGATCTCAGCTCGGCTTATCACCAGGTTCAGCTTTGTGAAGAATCTAAAGTGTTGACTTCCTTTATCACTCCTTTTGGTGTTTCTAAATTCAACCGGATGCCGTTTGGTCTATGTTCTGAGGCTTCGGTCTTCCAAAGACTCATGAATGAGCTTCTTGGTGAGTTGCCTTTCGTGAAATTTTTTCAAGATGATGTTCTCATATTCTCCAGTACCCTTGAACAACACAGAACATCTGTGAGGAGTGTGCTCAACATTTTCCGGAACAAAGGTATAACTCTTAAAGGGGATAAGTGTAAGTTTTTAAAAAATGAAATCTCTTACCTTGGACACATGATTACTGCAGAAGTTGTAAAGCCGAAAGATGATCTAGTGAAATCTATTATCAAGCTTACTGTGCCTGAAAGTAAATCTGATGTGCAGAATGGTGGAATATTATTCTAGGTTCATTCCGGATCTAGCTAAAAGAACTTGTGCTATCAGAAACTTACTTAAAAGTCGATCTGTATTCATGTGGGACTCAGAATGTCAAAGGGAATTTGACGACTTGAAAGAGAGCTTGTCATCGGTGCAATCCTTAAATAGTTCCAACCTGGCCTTCCGTGCTCTATCACTACTGATGCATCTGAGAAAGGGTTAGGTTGTGTTTTGAAACAACTTAGTGGTGATGAGAACAAAACCATTGCTTTTGCGTCAAGGAGTTTACGTGGAGCGGAGTATAAATATTCTACCATTGAAAAAGAGGCTTTGGCAATTTTTTGGGCTATAAAGAAATTAAAACAATTTATGTGGGGAACTAAATTTGAGGTGTGCACTGATCACAAACCACTACGTGAGATTTTTGTGAAGAAGGGGTTGGATAATATTTCAGGTCGTATTTGTAAATGGATTGTTGGCCTACAGGATTATTTTTTCGATGTAAAGTATGTGCCAGGTTGTGAGAATAAAGCTGCAGACTGTTTATCCAGACTCAGAAATAAAGCAGTGGGAGAAGATGACTCTGAAAGTTCCTGGTGGGTAGATGAGGAGGTGAAAGTATGTGCTGTAACGGATGGATGTGTTACTGAGGAAGAATGGAAACAAGGAGTGGATGATGATGTTGAACTTTCCCGTGTGAGAGATTTACTTTCTGTTGGTAAGGTTTTAGATAAAAGTGAGAGTATAGGTGGTGGTTTTGGTAAGATTTGGCATGAATTGTCCATTCAAAATGGAATTGTATTAAGAGGGTAAAGGTTGATCCCGCCGTGCAATTTGCGTGAACGTATTATGGATCTTGCTCACAGTGGTCATCCTGGGATCTGCAAAACTAAAGAAAGACTTAGGGGAGTGTATTGGTGGCCAGGGATGGATTTATCTATCGAGAGAAGGGTGTGAGATTGTGTGGAATGTAATGTTGCAGATAAATCGTTGAAAGTCAGAACTCAACCCATGATACTCCAAAAAATTCCCAGTGAGGTGTGGGATTCTGTATCCATTGACATTTTGGGGCCTTTGAATTATAAATCTCATTCGAAGTATGTGGTGGTCTTCATGGATGAGTTATCTAGATGGCCGGAAGTCAAGATTGTCTCTGAGGTGTCTTCTTTGACTGTTTTAGAATTCCTCACTGACGTATTTAGTAGAGATGGTAATCCTAAATCTATTTTGACCGATAATGGAGTTCAATTCACATCCAAGCTTATGTGTGAGTTCTTGAGGAAAAGAGGGATTTTACACAAAAAGAGTGCATTATATCATCCAGAAACCAATGGCATGGTAGAACGCTTCAAAAGAACATTAAAAAAGACTATCCAGTTAGCTAATCATTTAAATTGTGATTGGGAGTATATGGTTAAGAAGAAGGTTGAGGAATATAGGTTCACCCCTCACACTAGCACTGGTCAATCTCCGTTCATCATGTTCAGGAAACGTATACCTCACACTGTGATAAATCCACCGTGGGTTAAAAATTATACCAAGGATCATCTCAATTACGAGTGCAGGAGAGTTTCAGCAAGGAGTAAACATTTGTCTTGTCAGGAGAAAAGAAAAATTGTGTATGATGTGAGAAAATCTGTAAAGGAGATGCATTTTGGGGTAGGGGAGTTAGTTAAAGTTAAATTACCAGGGAGAACTGCTGGAGGGCAGTGTCACTTTAGTAGAGTCTTTAAAATTATTAAAGTCTACAAAGGAGCGGTTAAATTGGATGATGGACGTGTATGGAATCTCAATAGAACTGTCAAAATAAAATAATGTGTATATGTGTATAGTTATTTGGGAATCTCAATAGGAATGTCAAAATAATATTCTGTATATATGTTTATAGTTATTTGTTTGAAGGGGAAATATGGTGTGGTATTCTGTTTGTTGGGGAAACATTTATGTATGCAAATTGTATATCAAGGTTCAGGTAATTATATCTTGTCCCTTTACGCTTCGTTTATTTATGTTATGTGAAATGTTATCTTCCTGCTCTCCCTGCTCTTAGAACGGTACTGCCTGGAATGTGGGGATTGGAGGCAGTTAAAGAAGGAGCTGAGCAGGAGTGACTGGGGTCTATCATTCTTCCGGAGTTGAATAAATAAACAAGTATTTTACTTTTTTGAATTGGTATTTTTCTTTTGGATTTACTTCACAGGGTTTATCTATGCATGATCCACCATTAGATCTAATAGCGCCATTGGGCCACATTTCCAACCAGTCTCAGTTGTGCTGGGCCTTTCGAGGACAGATTTTTGTACCGAGTTCCAGTCTCTGCCAGTATGAAACGGGTATGTCCAATGCCCACGCAAAATCTATGTAACCTGGAGAGGTAGGAGAATTTTGGACCATTGGAGTGTAGATGCTGCCTAAAACAACAGATGGGGACTGAGTTTTAATCTGTGCAAGCACATATTCTCCATCTTTATTCTTCCAATGGTGAGTTATGCGTGCCATCACCCATTTATGGGGCAGTATAGCAGTGCCATCATTCTTGGGGGTGTGACCCACAGCAAAAATCACTTTTCCCACTGTGTCTCGCTGCAGTTTGGAAGATTCAGCAGCTGGTAAATCTGTTTCTTGCATCAGGGCCACATAGAGATATGTGATCACTAAGAAGGCCAAGAAGGTAGTTAACCTTTTGATATAGCTATTGAGGCCTTTCATATTCAGGAACACGGCACATAAACCAGGAGGAGACATAGGGCCTGATTATGAGTTTGGATGTCTGGCCACCAGACCGCCATAGTGGCATCCACCAAAAGACCGCCATGTTGGCGATCATACAGAGTGCCGTATTAAGAGTCACACAGGCAGGACCGACAAAAGCCAGCCATAAAGCCAGCACCATCAGTACGTTGGAGGGTGGCCGATAGGCGGTCCAACCACCAGCACCGGCAGCCCGTCAACCAACCACCAAACCTATTACAAGTACAAAGATGTAGTGGCGGTCAGCCATGACGGTCTGCCAATAGCGGTCCAAACCACAGGGGTTCACAGTCAACAAAGTAATACATAACACCACATTGGATGCATTTGAAAAAAACACAGCTGACACGCATTGTTACACCCATCACACCTGGAAAGCGCACCATAAAGCACCCCCTTCACACACCACAATCCTTTGCATCCCCAACGCCCAACACTGTAGCCTGAGAACATAGAAAAAAACAAAATAAGCACCCCTTCAACTTTCACTAAGCACATATCCCACACCCTCTACACACTCCTATCACATCGATTTGCATCTCTCTACTCCATTTACTCCCTATCACCTGTTTAATTCCCACCCCCTAGCACTTTTTTTATTACCACCATGTCACCCCAGAAAAATCCCTGTTTCAGTGAAGATGAGTATAGAGTCATGCTGGATGAAATCATAAGAGTAGAGCCGTATCTCTTTGGAGCCCACACTACAATCACCAGGAAAATGGAAATGAGGCAAAGGATAGTCAACGGAGTGAATGCTGTAGGCCCCACACCAAGCACAAGGAACAACATCAGGAAGAGGTGGAACAACCTCCTCCCTTAAAATTCACATCCTGGGAGGAGAAGGTCTTGACCATTCTTCATCCTGAGTACTTGACAGGAATACTTGGTGAGTGGAGTCGGGTAAGTCACAACAATAAAATATCACCAAAATATATTGTCATGCATACTCATTCATTACCTTTTGCCAACTTCACTGTCAACCCACTGAACAGCCCATTGTCCACCTGTCCATAGACCCCTGTCTTGCCTCCAACATGTAAACCGAATCACCTGGGGCAACAACATCTCTGTATAGTGTGTATAGTACAGGGATTGACAGCACTACAATTTCCAGCAGGCGCTGTTCCACCATTACAAAAACCAGAACAGTGTATCCTACTCAAAATTGCCTTGTCTGTCAACTCCCTATTGGAATGCACACACCTGAGAGGATGACATCTGTAGAGTGTGTGGGTAGGACAGGCACTGACAGGACTAAAAAGGCAGGAGGCACTGCTACTGTCACCCTTCTCAGCCACACAAGTGTCCTCTGCTCTGCTCCAATGACCCTTCTCCCTCTGCTCACCTTTTGAACTGTACTCACCTCAGAAAATGACATCTGTATAGTGTATGGGTAGGACAGGCATTGACAAGAGTGCTAAGGCCGGAGGCACAGCTACTGTCATTACACTCAGCCACAACAGTGTCCTCTGCTGTCCTCACCTGTGAGGATGGCATCTGTATAGTGTATTGGTAGTACAGGCACTGACAGGACTGAGAAGGCCAGGAGGCACTGCTACTGTCACTACAGTCAGCCACAATAGTGTCCTTTGCTCCAATGACCCATCTGCCTCAACTCAGCCTTTGAACTGTACTCACCTGAGAGGATGACATCTGTATAGTCTATGGGTGGGACGGGCACTGTGAGGACCCAGAAGTCCAGGAAGCACTGCTACTGTCACTACCCTCAGCCACAACAGTGTGCTCTGCTCCAATGATCCTTCTGCCTCTACTCAGCTTTTGAACTGTACTCACCTGAGAGTATGACACTTGTATGTTGTGTGTAGTACATGGAGTAACATGACTGTAAATCCCAGGAGGGTCAGTCCCTGTAACTTCAATAACCAGGACAGTGTCCATATGACATTGTACATTTGTCTGTGAACTCACAAATGAAGTTTACCCACCTGGAGGGACCACAATACAGATCATGGTACACTCTGTGATGTGGTTAAACACCTAGATACATCTTGAGCAGATATGCTAAGATTAAAATATTGTGGACAGGAAGGACAGGAGGATTGAAAATTTGTGGGCTCACTATTTTGTCAGGGAGTCCGGATCCTGAGGGTTTGCGCCTGTTCCCAAAATGTCCACCTCTTGGCAGCTCCAAACTCTACTAGCTATTATAGCACAGAGTTAAAGAATAACCAAGTGGGGGATGGGGTTTTAGGTTGGGAACAGCGGAGAAGGAGACCTGTGGAAGCAAAAGTTAAGAACACAATAGCAAGATTATTCACATTGACTTTCATAAACGTTGTTCCTAATATTTATATACTGATAACATGAATGATCAAGAGCTTTCCTATATCATGACCTTATTAGCTCTGGGTACCTGGAAAATAAAGAAGGATTATGCAAACTTTCATATGAGTGTTTTTAGAATAACATCTTAGGCTCTGAACCTTGAACTGTCTCAAGTTATTTCTTGGAATAGCAACTACATTATAACAGGAATCAATGAACACATTAGTTTTCAGGAATAAACTGCAATAGACTCTTGAATGACACTGCAAGGTCACACTCTGTCTTGAATTTCAGGATTCAATTGCTTAGAAATTAATATACAGTTTAATACCAAACTGTGCATCAAGATTTCAATGCCTAGAAATGATCGCGCACTCTGCCAATCTGAAACACAAGGTTAAATGCTAAGAATGCATCACGCACTCTGCTGCTGATTCAACCATCAGGATTTAAATGTCTAGAAACGATCGCGCACTCTGCCGATCTGAGCTGCAAAGGTTAATTGCCAAGAATGAATTGCGCACACTGCTGCCGATTCAACCATCAAGGTTTAAATGCCACGATACGATTGCACACACTGCCGATCTGAGCTGCAAGAGTTAAATGCCAAGAATGAATCGCGCACACTGTTGCAGATTCGACCCTTAATGTTTAAATGCCAGGAAGTGATCGCGCACACTGCCGATCTGAACTGCAAGAGTTAAATGCCAAGAAAACCATCGCACACACGATTTAACCAAAAGGCCCAAAACTCGAGCATTCTGAAAACAGAGTCGGGGGCCTAACCCGACTTCCGCCTTACTGCCCTGCTTGAAGATCACAAAGGAAATAAGGACAGGGCCAGGAAATCCTAGGTAGGCCTTCGGAACAGGAGCTCAGGAAAATGCTGCTGCTCTGCACCGGGACCTCTGAATAGTGAGTACGTGGAGCTGGGCTGGGTCCCTTAAATAGACCCAGGCCCCTCCCACATGCCACACCCAGCCAGACTGCAGGAAAGGATTCTAGAAAGGCTCAGAATAGGGACCACACCCTAACCACACCCTGTAATCCTGCAGCAAAGCCTTGAAAATGAGCAATACATCGCAATCAGCATTAATGACGTTTCAAGATAAATCTCTGCAATGCAAAAGGTTAACATACTGCATCAATACACAATGCATGAATTATTACATTACATAAGGATTGGCTTTTTGCATTACATCGCCCATAGAGCACGCACTGTCCCGATGTTGACATTACCTCACTTCCACCTGTCCCTCCACACAGAACAGGCGGACGCCATTTCGGGGGGGGGGAGGCAGTCCATGTATCCTAACTGCGTCACAGTTCACAATTGTACATTCTGGACATATGCCACCAATAAATTGTAAAAATCACATCATGCCTTGAACTGTAGTGGTTACAATGTACAGATTATGACCAGCTCCTCACTCTTTTGCCCCATAGATTGCAACCGCTGCGGATGAATAGGCGATGGAGACATACCCCCGTGTACAGACCCATGGTGGACTTAGAAACACTGGAGGACAGGCACATCATCCTCACCAACAGACTTGACAGGGCCACAATCACAGAGCTGTGTGACCAATAGGAGCCTTACCTGATATCAGCTATCCGTCACCCCACTGGGATCCCCCCCTCTTGTGCAAGTGCTATCAGTAGTCCATTTCTTGGCAACTGGTTCTTTCCAAGTGACAGTGGGCTTGGCAGCAGGAATGTCACAGCCAATGTTCTCAACAGTGCTGACCAGAGTGTTGGCTGCCCTGATTAAACACATGTGCAGCTATATCCTTTTCCCCCAGGTGGAGGATTTGGCCACAGTGAAGGCTGACTTCTATGCAATTGGACATATCCCCAACATTATTGGGGCTATTGATGGAACACATATTGCATTTGCCCTCCCTCCCCCCTGGCAAAATGAACAGGTGTTCAGAAATCAAAAAAGTTTTTACTTGATGAATGTGCAGATGGTGTGTTTGGCAGACAAGTACACCTCCCATGTCAATGCTAAGTATACAGGCTCGGTGTATGATGCCTTTATCCTGAGGAATAGCACCATCCCAAATGTGATGGGCCAACTCCAGAGGCACAGGGTGTGACTAATAGGTGAGCCCTGGTTCCCACCCAGTGGATGTTGATGTATGGGTATGGTGTGGGCCATAAGGGTTAGTGTGTGACTAGCAGTTGTCACTCGATATTTGCAGGTGACTCTGGTTATCCCACCTCTCATGGCAACTGACCCCTGTGAGGAATCCCAGGGCAAGGGCAGAGGAACGTTATAATGAGGCACATGGGTGAACAAGAAGGATAATTGAACTTACATTTGGCCTCTTGAAGGCCAGGTTTCGGTGCCTCCATCTAACGGGTGGATCCCTGTGCTACTCACCCAAGAAGGTCTGCCAGATCATCATGGCATGCTGTATGTTGCATAACCTTGCCTTGAGACGCCTTGTGCCTTTTCTGCAGGAGGAGGAGGCTGGAGATGGCCGTGTGGCAGCAGTGGACCCGGTGGACAGTGAAGATGAGGAGGCAGACGATGAGGATGAGGACAAGAGAAGTGCAGTGATTCATCAGTACTTCCAATGACACACAGGGTAGACAGTGTAATTTCACATTTCATTGACAGTATAATGTTTGACATATTCACTGTCAGGCTGTGAATTCCTACTTCTATGCCCACTCACTGTACCCTTTGGCATCTCTTATTGCAGATGCTTGTTCCCCACTATCGCTCCTGGTGTGTTCACTGCAGCCAACTACAGGTCTTTCCTATGTAAACATCACTGTACAGTTGAATTTCAATGTTCAAACTTTGTTACACGGATACATACTTAAACCATTTGACATACTCCATAACTGTTTTTTTTTCAAAGTGTGTTTATTGCAGTGCTCTAACGAAAAGGGGGAAGTGCAATGGGCTGGGGTGATGATGGAGGAAAGTCCAGGTTAGAGTCCAGTCTATTTGTAGTACAGGTGCAATGTCCAAGGGGACATAGGAAGGGGAGCAATGGCAGTTCAAGGTGGACAGGGTGACAGAGTGGAACACAAGGGTGACAATCAGGAGAGTCTAATTTCCTGACGGGGGTCTTGGCAATAGTCTCTGGCTTCTGCCTGGATTACAGAGAACGTTTGCAGGGTGGCTCTCCTTCTGCAGGGGGAGGGGTGCTGGTGGCCTGTTGGTCCTGTGGCGGGGCCTCCTGGCCCCTAGCGGTAGCTGAGGTGGAGGGCTGTTCAGTAGTTTGGCTAGTGGCAGGGGCCCGCTGGTGTGACACTGCCTCCCTCATACTGTTGGCCATATCTGCCAGCACCCCTGCAATGGAGACCAGGGAGGTGTTAATGGACTTCATGTACTCCCTGATCCCCAGGTACTGTCCCTCCTGTAGCAACATGTTCACCTGCAACTTGTCGAGGTTCCGGCCCAGCGTATCCTGGTAATGTTGGTATGCTCCCAGGATCGCAGTGAGTGCCTCCTGGAGAGTCGGTTCCCCGGGCCTGTCCTCCTCCTGGTGCACAGCAGGCCTCCCAGTTTCCCTGTTGTCCTGTGCCTCTGTCCCCTGAACCGTGTGCCCACTGCCACTGACCCCAGGTCCCTGATGGTCCTGGGTTTGTGGTGTGCCCTGGGATCCCTGTAGTGGTGGACACACTGCTGATTGACGTGTCCTGGGGACAGAGGTATGGGTATGCTGAGTGGGTGCTGTGGTGGTGTTTCCTGAGGGTGGAGGCTCTGTGGTGGTGTGAGAATGTGCCTGGGTAACCGACTGTCCGGAGGTCCCTGATGGGCCAGGTTGGTCATCCAGATTCAGGTGACCAGAGCTGCTGTCATCACTGTGGGCCTCTTCAGTGAGGGGACTGGATGTTGCTGGCACCTCTTCTCCGGTGACATTGGCTGGGATACCTGTGGGGATGTAAAAACAGTGTTATTGTTTCTGTGTGTGACATATTGTGCATGGGTGGGTTACCCACTATGGTTGTTATTGCCCTGGCAGCTTTGCCTTGTGTGAGTTATTTGGTGGGCTAGCTGATTGTCCCTATTGTGCATGCTTTAGTGATGGGTGTCCATGCAGGTCTGTGAGTGGTGTCCATGAATTGGTGGTGCATGCTGGGCATGGCATTGGGATGAGTGGGTTGTGATGGTGGGGTGTGTGGGAGGTGGTGGAGTGATGGGAGTGAGGGTGGGGTCGGGTGTGTGATGGCATGTAGATAGGGGGGTGATAGTAGTAAAGAGTTGACTTACCAGAGTCCAGTCCTCCTGCTACTCATGCCAGGCCATCAGGATGCATGATTGCCAAGACTTGCTCCTCCCATTTTGTTAGTTGTGGGGAGGAGGGGTGGGTCCACTGCCAGTCCTCTGTACAGCGAGCTGCAATGGAATGCACCTTCCCCCATAGGTCGTTCCACCTCTTCCTGATGTCATCCCTTGTTCTTGGGTGCTGTCCCACGGTGTTGACTCTGTCCATGATTCTCTGCCATATCTCCATCTACCTAGCAATGGATATCTGCTGCACCTGTGATCCAAATAGTTGAGGCTCTACCCGGATGATTTCCTCCACCATGACCCTTAGCTCCTCCTCAGAGAATCTGGGGTGTCGTTGTGGTGTCGTGGATGTAGTGTTAGTGGAGTGGGTGAGGGTGTGTAGGGTGATGTGTTGGGGTGTGTGATGTAAGGTGCGTGGGTGGTATATAGGTGATGGTGGTATGTGGCTCTGGTTGTGTGAGTGCACTTGCTGTCTCTCTCTGTTGGCAATTGTTTGTATTCATAAGGGGTTGTGGGTAATGTGGGTGTGTGTTTTATAGTGGTGTAGGTGTGTGGTGTGTGTATGTGTGTCAGGTATGTGTTGTTTGAATTGTCCAATGTGGTGTTTTTATGTTTGAGTGTGTGTATTTTGTGCGCAGCAGTATGTACCGCCAATGGTTTACCACCATTGAATGTCCGCCGTGGTGATTCGTGTGTCATAATGTTGTGGGCGTTGTTCTGTTGGTGTAATGGTGTGGGTTTTGCTACCGCCAGTTTATCACTGACCTTTGGGCTGGCGGACTTGTGTGTGTGGCTCTATAGTGACGTATTGGTATGTGTGTGTCATAATATGGTAAGCGGATATCCGCTGCGGCGGCAGTATGTTGGCGGCAGTCAGCGTGGCGGTAAGTGGGATTTACCGCAAATGTCATAATGAGGGCCTACGCTTGTAATAGCATAATGCACTTGGAACATGGCATTGTATGCAAAGGCACACACAACACTTACACTACACATTACACATATAGATTGTGACTCACTGGTTACAGCAGGTTCAGCGAAGCTTACCACTTCTCCAATTGTGTATGGTTGAGTGGTAAAGGAGACCCTATTTACAACAGACATGTATTTGCAATTGTAAAACAGGAGTCAGCCACATAGATTGTGTACTCACCCACAGTTTCTCTGACCTCTATCCTAATGTGATCAAGAAGGTCCTCCTCCCTGCTGACAATGTCTGCCCAGCAATGCTTGAGTTGCTGGGCAGCCGCTCAGTCTTGAATATTCTTGTCATTTGTGCCTGGACCTACCCCACCACAGCTTCCATGCTTCAGTACGATAGCCCTGTAAGACACGGCCACCCAGACCACCATTTTGGAGAGGGAATGCATTACCAGATACAGAAAGCCACCTAATTCCTCGGCACTAAAGTGAGTTGTCCTTCCTTTCTCTGATATCACGTCACAGTCACCCACTGTACCCTTAAAAAAAATACAAACCCAAACTACCCCGAACTAACCCAACTTACAAAACTACCGCAGAGACAGACACCCCACAATACAATTGCAACACTATACAAATAACCAGGACAAAACAGACATCAGGGACAATATTTGGACAGAGGACAGTACAAAAGACACCTTTAACACCACTCAGTGACACAACTCTCAAATACACCTCCTCTTACCAACACAGACAAAAAGACCGTGACTGTAAAAGAAAGTGAAAATAAATTTGCAGTTCCTGGTGTGCAGTGTACAAGGTCCATTACCTCACTTCCTGCGATAATGAGTCATGATTTTGACGATGTGTCTTTTTTTTTTAAGCTAGGCGCCTGTGCATGATTTTTTTAGGTCGCAGGGCAACACAACATTAGCCAGTTCTGATTTGTCCCATGGGATGCATCATTTTTGGCAGACGGAATACCATCAGAACCTAAGCATTGCTGCAATGCATCATTTTTTCATGCAAAGCATGTAATATGTCAAAAATGTAAGGTGTGCTATAGAAAATCTCTTTTACACATATTCAGTCATGTGTACTGTTGTGTTACCTGTGGATATTTGAAATCAACATACTCCTCTCTTTCCATGTGGAAAAGGTATGTCTTGCAAATCTACATGTGTGATGGTACATGCCTTACGAGGACCAGACAATACAGAGGTCACATTTCTCATGAGTCATGTCAATGGCAACTTCATAGAGAGGCCTTATGTGCCAACAATAGGGCAAATTTACATGCCCCCTGCGCACCTTTGCGCCTCCGTAGCATCATTCATTTTGATGCTACGGTGGCACTAAACAGGCCCTCACTCTGCGCCATATATACAAAGTGGTGCAATGCTGCATTGTGCCACTTTTTAAACCCATTACAACACATCATACCTGCGCAAGGTGGGTGTTCCCCCACAGGGAGGCCCAAGAGCAATAGCACTGGAAAAGTTATTAGATGTCACTGCACCATTCTAGCATCATTTTTCAAAAGTTGCCCATGGCAGGCGTTAGACTGATGCTAGTGCTATGTCCTACGGGGTTTGCTGAGCTTTAATGTCCTAGTGCAATTGCTTTTGGTGCCAGTCCAGCAAAGCATCATAACAGCGCCCTTTTTTTTAAACAGTTGTGCTAATGAGTGAAATGGTGCACTGTATTGTGAATACAGCACTACCATGGTGTTGTTAGAGGGGCACAGGGCAGTCCAAGGAAAGTAGGGCATCTGAGCTGATGCATCAGTTTTCTGTAATTATTCCCCTATGGTTTAGCACCTCAGTACACTGATCAGTTGACTCCCAGGGATGCCATTGACTAGTCATGGCATGTGGCCGAAACCCACATGTAGGACTGTGCACATGGAAAACAATATGTGCTTTTTCTCAAAGTACAGACTGCAGGCTGTCATGCAAGGGGGAGATGAGTGTAGTCTTTAATATGTATGGTGCTGTCAAATGTAGTGATCATTTACGAGCTGCTTACTTAACATGAACTTCACTATTTACTACCTTCCTGTCTTCCTATATGTTCAATATGTTTACTGTAAGTGTACTTATGTGGGGGCCCAATCATTATTGGGATCAGACTACAGAGATTCCACATTTTGTGTAGCCACACAGCTTAGGATAGATGACCCATGTGCTCAAAATGTTCATTCACATGATACCCTTACTAGGAGTGTATCCAGGGTTGCTTTTGAATTTCCCTAGATTGTGGGCAGCTAGCCAACCCCTATGACAGTACATTTGTGTTACAAAAATAATGTGTGTCCAAAAGAGCAGACATCAGGCTGTCATGCCCCTTTGATAACTTATGGCTCCCCATGCAGGCAAGTGTTGAGATGTTTTGAACAGGCATGTGTCATTCATATTTCTGTCATGCCATGCATGTGGTTGGTTTTGTGTTCTTCACGTGTGATTTCTTTTGCCTACTACAGTGGTATGCCTGGGATATCAGTGCAACAATTTTCATAATCCAATCATGGGTCATAGTGCACCTGCAGTACAATATCTTTGATCATGTCAGTGACTAGCATGTTACCCTCTCTAGATACATCACTACTGTTTGTAAGTGTTAAGAGGTGTTTTACCAAAACACAAATAGCAGCTATGATAAGTCTTATTATTAGTCCATGCTCACAATGTTGGGCCACACAGAGCCTGGGGCACCTAGGGGACATATTATGGTTGCACTTTATGACAATGATATATCAAGGAACACTTTGACAGTACATTTCCTCACCACATAGTTGTGCACAGAATTACCTTCTAGCACACTGTGCATGGTAGAGCTGCAATGAGACAGGGATAACAGGCTACACATCAGTGCACACTCAAGTACAACTATCCGAATATATGTCTACACTCCCCTGCCATTTTATCTACGATCGACTTACAGGTTGTTGATGTCAGCTTTGCCCTATTATCTACTAGGGAATTACATTGGATTTATGTTTGCCTTGCCCTATTATCTACTAAGGACTTCTAGGGGATTTATGTAAGCCTTGGACTGTTATATACTGGGAATTACAAGTGTCTGTGACTTGGAATGGTATATGAGCCTTTATTGCATTGGCACTCCATTGGTATTTAGTTGGTCAGGGACATGTCTTCAGACCCAGGATACAGATATTGGGGGTCATTACAACCTCAGCGGTCTTTTTACAAGACCGCCGAGGGACCGCCGTGCTGAAGACCGCCAGTGGTGGCGGTTATCCGCTTGGCGTATTATGACTGTTGGCAGCTCTACGTCGTTTTTCCAATGGAGAGCCACCAACAGCCATAGTGACGGGCGACGGGGAAGTGGAGGTTGCTCCACCTCCACCGCCACCGCCATGCGAATCACGTCCTGTGTTGTGTGGGTGCATGGGGGTGTGCGTGGGTGTATGTAGAGGGGGTGTGTGAGTGCATGTATGCTTGCGGGGGTGTTGCGTCTTTTGGGAATGAGTGCATGTATGTCTGTAGGTATGTCTGTATGGATATGCATGTGTATGTTTGAATGTGGGCGTGCGTGTCTGACTGCGTGTGTGGATGTTGGCATGTATGTCGGTGTGTGTGCATGTATGTGTGTTGGTGGTGCCTGCGTGCGTGTCGGGTGCGTATGTGTAAGGTAATGTCGGGGTTGGGGTGGAGAGGGGGGTCCTGCCACCTTTGGGGGGTGGCAGGAGTGGTGGGGGGTGTAGGGGAGGGAGTCGGGGTGGGGGTGGGGGAGTCCCCTATCAGTGCCAGGGAAGGAATTCCCTGGCACTGATAGTGCTTACCGCCATGGATTTCATGGCGGTTCCTACCGCTGGAAATCCACGGCGGTAAGAAGGGTCAAAGTACCGGCGGCGGTATTGTCACGGCCGCCGGGCTGGAGACCCAGGTCTCCAGCCCAGCGGTCGTCTCCGCCCTGGCGGGCGTAACGGGGAAGCAGCGGATTACCATGGCGGTAACCGCCATGGTCATAATCCTCAAAAAAAGACCGCCAGCCTGTTGGCGGTCTTACCGCCACTTTAACACCGTCCGCCAGGGTTGTAATGATCCACATTGTCAGTTTACATATGTATCACTCATACTTTTTTGTGCTGGGCATACAAACAGGTGGACTTGCTGACAGTTGACTGGGATGTTAAGTAGCATACACAATGTGTGTGCTTTTATGTGTACGTGGTCTTACACATCTACAAGGTTCTATTGTGGATTGATATTGAGATTGTGTAGACTTTCCAACTGTAGAAGCCAGATAGTGTACTGTAGGCCTCAATTGCTACATTGCTGGCACTGTTTGGACAATTGGTTCTTGCTCCTCATCTTCATCATCCTCACTGTCCAGTCCTTCATGCATGTCACTGCATTTTGTCCATGTGATATTTGCTAATGAAGCTTGAGTTTGCTACAAGGCAAGCAATATTTACCGCAGCATATCCATTGTATGCAGGATGAGTGACAGGCATCCACACATCTCCACACTCCAGCCGCAGCACTTGGGTAGTCTGTGAGTCACCTCCACAAAGTGGTTGTGTTCAGTGCTGGAGTGTGTCAGCTGTCTTTCAATATATGTGTGTTTAACATGGGCACTCACACACAACTGCTGCCAACATCCTCTGTCAGATGCACAATGAGTGTGGGTGGATTGTATGTATACTCCTGACAGCTATGGTACACACATGTATGTGGAAATATGTCTGTGTCCTAAAACACATGGATTTTGCAAGGGTATGGGAGATGCTATGACATTGTTTGACATACATGGGAGATGACTACTTATTTGAGTAGAAGAGGCCTAGACACATTGGTGAAATGCCCTCTGTGTGCCACATGCTATTTGTCATACATGTGGATATGTTAGGATTTTTCACCTATGATTGAGACATGAAGACATTGCATTGTCACATAGCTGATACTGACCTACTGTTGTGGGTACTGAATGCTCTTGTCCTACCAAGGGCTGACATCTAGATAAAATTCCTCACATAGAATAACAATGTGGCTGCTGTCAATTTTAAACCCAACAGACCTCTGTGATATATGTGTTGCTATGTAGCATGTATGTTAAACTGGCACTGCAGACGTTACACCTGCACATTTCATTCTCATTGCTTTGTGTGTAGTTGTTTGGTGTTCCTGTGTATGTTCCTTCTTGTTTTCCCACTGTTGTGGGCTAGTCTTGCTTTCCTAGATGTGTATGAGTTACTGTTGCATTTGCATGTGACAGATACTCCAAGACACTTGTGTGTTCCAGTGATGTATTAACACATTTTTTCCAAAGTGACGTATTAATTGCAATGTTCATGAGAAGAAATTCTCAACAATACGTGCATGTCTGTGTGCCCAAGCAGTTGTAATATGTTCTTCCCCACCTTGAGGTGGGGCATTATTGTCCTCATTCTTCTCCTTGGGGTCCTCAACCTGTTCATTTCAGGGGACATTAGTTTGCACGCAGATATTGTGCAATATTGTTCAAACAATGATCATTTGACAGACAAGGGGGGGTGAGTATAGCAGCCTCCACCCTGATACATTGAGGCATCAGAAACACGACTTAATAATGCCGAATGCCTACTCCACAACATTCCGGGTGTGGACGTGAGCCACATTGTATTCCTTTTCAGCATCGCTCTGTGGATTGACACAGGGTGTCATCACCCACGGCTGGATGCCATGTCCTTGGTCAGCTGTAATGGAAGAGAAGAGACAGTGTCAGACTTGCCCTTGTATTTGTTAAGAACTGGCCTTGCACAATATTAGTCTATGAATTAGATATTCAGACTTGCATCTGGTGTTGCATGGTTTCCCATTTGCATACATAAATGTAGCTGTGAGTGATGGTGCACTTTCCAGTCATGAGTACAGGCTTAAGGGCTTGGTGATTGAGTAATTAGTGAGGCATGACAGTTCACCAATGCAGGATGTGTGTGATGTTGCAGATTATTGCACGTGTCCAGTAACATGGGACCTGCCAATGAGCCTTGTTCTGTGAGTATTCTCATAGTTTGTGTTGTGTGTGCCATGAGACAGGTGTTGTACCCTGTATGTTGTCCGTGGACATGGTACACCTCCCTTGCACACAGATCTGTTATCCATATTTTCTGGCTGGCATGCATGTGTATGTGTAAATATAATGCAAAGTGTGGCATAGTAGCTTAAGATCTATTGTCATGTCTGTGGCTAATTTACCTTTGCTTCCTGCACATGGCCGACCAGTGATCGAGATTCACTCTTCTATGTGTGCTGCAGAATGCTTCACACATAGGAAAATGGAAATACTTTGGCAAAATCAAGTATTTCTCCTGCTTGCGCCATGGTAATTCCACCCCATGGTGGCATTAGTTTTTGGTGCTGCATTAAGTTACTAGTTTTCTGTAAATGTGGGTCTGTGCCAATACGCAATGGGTGTTGTAGTGGCATGCCCACAGCAACACCCATTGCACAGACCTTCCACAATAAGGGGCATAATATGAGAAAGTGGTGCATTGGTTCCAATGCACCACTTTTCTCAAGTCCCCCTTGCCCCTCCAAACAACACCATGGTTGCGCGTTATTTACTATGCAGCACACCATGGAAGTCATTACCACAACAGAGTCAACCTTATTGATGCTGCCATGGCGCTTTGCTAGTCTAGCATCAACAATTTTGATGCTAGTGCACCAAAGGTCAGGGAGACCCATATATTATAATGGGGGCATCACGTTTACGCCTGCCCTAAGCAGGTATTAGAAATGATGGAACAAGTTGCGCTGTGAAATCTTGTAAATTTCACTATGCCATTTTTTATGGCATCCCTGCGTGGGAACGTTCCCCTTGCATACACTATGCCTGACACAGCCATGATATGGTGCAAGGGGTTGCAAAGTGGCACAGTGTTTGCATAGTACCACTTTATTATATGTCATGGGGGATTGGCCACCTTACCGCCACGTTAGCCTCATAGAAATTACACTAAGGTGGTGGTAAGACAGCCCAAGAGGCATGTAAATATGCTGCTAAGTGATGTGTGTAAAGATGCCATATTTACAAGAAGGTGTTAGGACACAAAAAGTGTCTTGATACCACCTTTTTAAATGTGGAGTGGGCATTGCTCCACCAAAGCATCAGTAAAAGTGATGCTCCAGTGGTACTAGGGTCTTGTACATGGGGCCCTATGTGAGGGTGATGTGCATTGGATGTGTGACGTAATGCATGTTACATATGTGTTGATAAGCAATCATCCATGAGTCACTATCCATGTGTGTAGAGTGTAGTGTGTGCATTGTTTAGCCCATATGTCTAATTTGTTGTATGTGTTATGTAGTGTCTGCTAGCTTACCTATGAGTAGGCCATATACTTATTGTCTATCCTGGAAATGTTGATTGATGACCGAGTGCCTGAATATATAGGCATCATGAACGCTGCCAGGATATTTTGCAAGAACATTGATGAAGAGGCCCCGATGGTCCAAAATGGCCTGGATGTTGATCAAATGTGTGTGCTTCCTGTTGCGGTACAGATGTTCAGTTGCAGAAGGTGGGATGAGTTGCACACACGTGCAATCCATGGCAGTCAGCATATGTGGAAACCCAGCAACTACCTAGAAACCTTCTTTTTCTCCTACTGCAGTTGCTGGGTATTGTATAAGAGGATGTGGCAGGAAGTAAGATGGATGATGGCATCCAGTATGGTTGGCAGTACATTACTCACTTCGACTCAACACTCTAACACCCTCTTCATACCCTTGGGTGCTGATGTAAAAAATAAAGAAGACAACCAAACAGATCAGTAGTACAATGAATCTCCTAGAAAATATTTTGACAGGCGAAAGCAACGCAGTAACATATTGACATTGTGCTTTTCTAACTCAGATTGCCTTTATTTTCGAATTGACATATTCCTCCTGAATTTCTGAAACCTTACCTATGCCCTAGTTCAAATTTCCTAAACTACATTTGGTCATACTAATGCATTGCAATGAATTATTCTTGCTCTGCAAATCACATTTGCCACCCGCTTTGATGGGTCAGTTCAGTCAGTTTCCCTTTTCAATGCATTGATGCATACAAAACTAGAAGATCGCTTGGGACTGTACGAGCTACATAAAAAGAAAGACACAGAGAATGCTAACTCACAGATATTATTTTACTACATCTATCACAGTACCACTATCTTAGTGACAGGAGAACAGTAGAGTCAGCATAAGTTCTTAAATAATTAGCCCAAGAGAGTGCCTGCGGCAGTGAGCAGAACTAGGTAGCATAGAGTACCTGGCTATCTCAAATTGGATCACATAATATTTGTAATGTTACATTACGTGAACTTAATTAACCTCTGTGTGTGAGCAGCATGCTATTTGGGAAAAAAATAACATTATAGGATAGGACACAACAAAATTAGTAATAACTGATTATTAGTAGTCATCAAGGCCCACAACCTGGATGCCCATTAGGTTGAGCAGGTCCCTCTGCCGGTCTACAATATTGGCCCATCAGTGCATCAGCTGCTGCTGGGTGCGCCAAACTCCAGTACATCGGCGGATGCAACAGCGCACCCTCCCCACAGCAGCTGACACTTCCTCAGGCTGTACCCACTCCTAGGGAAATACAGTGTAAAAGAATAACAGACTTGTCACCCAACTATTTCATAATATGATCTTGTAACTTGTAAAAGTTGTACATGATGTGTAATCAAATAAGGTACAGGTATCATTGTTTGCAGGATCATATGAAAGTGAAGTACATAAGAAGTGTCTGTTTTTCATCCATTGTTGGCTTGAAATATTAATACATTGAATGCTGTTGGATGATGCACACCATAATGAAATAGTTAGGTGGCAATTCTTATTATTCCTTTACACCATATTTCCCCTGGTATTGCCAGCACCATATTTGTTTTTGCAGGGGCCCTCTGTTGTCATTCAATAACTTTCCATGTTCACTTCCAGGCCTACTACCTGCTGCTAGCATGGAGGGGAGGTGACGCTGCACAAAAAATAAGAGGGGTGACCTCCTTCTCCCAAAAAACAGGGTGCAAAGCTGCATCCCTTGGCAGTGCTGGTGCCACAAGGCTTGCGGTCAGCTGCACCCCCAGCACTGGCACTGGCGCTGCCTCATCCCAACAGTCGGCCAAGGCACTGGGTGGAATATAAAGAACAGAAAGGGGAAAGAAAAGGAATAGAGGGAGAAATTAGGAAGTTAGAGGAAAACTAATAAAGGGGCAAAAAAGTCACAGAAAATAGAAAAAGTTCTAAAATACACCAACACAAATGCACACATTAAGAAAATAAATGGAAAACAGAGAAGAATAAGTTGGACAAAGTAAGGATGGCTAAGATATAGTAGGGATTCAAAAGTGGGCCCAGCACCATGCACAGATTAGGAAAAACAAAATGGCTGCATGCGCTGGCGACCGTGTAGTGCTGTTTGTCCTTGCGTGGCAACGTGGATCACGCTACTTGCACCAATCAGTGCAAATGAGTGGCCAAGCACAACTCCGCCCATCCATGCAGAGTTTGAGGACTTCACGTACCTTTTTTTGACCCCATGGAATTCTGTGTAGCGGATCTCTGGGAACTTGGCCCAGGCTTAAAGGTTACAGGGACATTATAGTTAGGTTGATATTTTACCCATGCAAAACCATAAAAATTAAACAGTTATAGTTTAACATATAGTTATACTTACCCAAAGAAACTATAACCGGATAGCTGGAAGTATAATTTTGACTGCTGAATTTCTATGGTTTTGTTTGGTTAAAACGTCAACCTAACTATAACAAAAAAGTTAAAGTTAAAAAAGTCACAGGGACATTTTAGTTAGGATCTGAATTTACTCACACAAAATCCTAGAAATTCAGCAGTTATAATTATGATTAGCTCAAGCTATAACTCATGCCCTAAGGAAACTATTTCTCGCGCCCCTGTCATGCACGGTTTTTCACTAAATAATTTTACTATATATGTTTATTAGCAGTGCATGGCGAGGGCGCAAGTTATAGTGACCTTAGGGCACGAATATATACTACCTATTGGTGGTCGCCATTAGGCAGGTATAGTTTTGACCATGCTTCCATAGAAAAAGTGTTTTTTGACTTGCCTGTATCTTTAGCATTGGTTGATGAATCTTCCCAAAATTCTCCAAACAAAAGTGCCCCAGCGATTCTTGTTGCACAAGTTTCAGGGTGACCCATCAAGCAGGGGCCAAGAAAAAGGGGGATCCAAAAAGTTGTGTTTCCAATGTTAATTCCCATAGGACCTTTTAACAAAGCTAGAGCCCGAACCACTGGACAGAATTACAGCAAATTTGTCAGAAAGCTAGGTTTCAGTACACAGATTGTGCTTATGGGTGTTTACTGTAAATCCATTCAGAAGATTTTTGAGATATTAAAGGTAAAATAAATGCATATATCTGAGGTTGCTAATAATTTGTGAATGTTCGTGAATTTTCACAACTGCACACCCAAATAGAAGCACTGTAATGGGCTGGCCACCACCTGAACAGAAAGTTGCAGCTGCCATTTTAAGGTCTCGGGGCATGGTCCCTGGGGCTGAAAAAAAATGAAAACTAGCAAAATGGGTCAGGGTGGTGGTACCCTAACCCCAAGAGTGTGATATAGGCATGCTTGAGGGTCAAGTTATGGGTTTGAAATTATTTTTCTTCACCATGCGCGATATTCATGATTAATCAAGACTAATCAAGATTAATCAAGATGAATC
The DNA here is from genome assembly GCF_031143425.1 of Pleurodeles waltl. Classification (NCBI taxonomy): domain Eukaryota; kingdom Metazoa; phylum Chordata; class Amphibia; order Caudata; family Salamandridae; genus Pleurodeles; species Pleurodeles waltl. The sequence continues at coordinate 262,784,980 of NC_090449.1, forward strand.
ACAAATAAGCGAAAAAAAATGTTTTAAATCACAGACTCATTTATACACTAATTCATTCACTCATATATGCACTCAGAGACTCATGCACCCACACACACACACCGAATCAGACACTCATGCACCCACTTGGACCCACTCATAGACTTCACACCCACTTTCAGATCCACTCAACCACTCGTGCACCAACTCACAAACCCACTCAGACCCTCATACACCCACTCACAGACCCACTCAGACACTGACACTCCCACTCACAGACCCACTCAGACACTCACACATCCACTCACAGACCCACTCAGACACTCATACTCCCACACCCACTCAGATCCCCATTCACCCACTTACAGACCCACTCAGACAATTATGCCCCCACTCACAGACCCACTCAGAACCTGACAGACCAACTCACAGACCCACTAAGATCCTCATGCACCAAGTCACAGACCCACTCAGTCAAGCACCCACTCACAGACCCACTCAGACACTGACACAACCACCCCCAGACCCACTCAGACCCTCATGCACCCACTCTCAGTCCCACTCAGACATTCATGCACCAACTCACAGACCCACTCAGACCCTCATACACCCACTCACAGACCCACTCAGACACTGACACTCCCACTCACAGACCCACTCAGACACTCACACATCCACTCACAGACCCACTCAGACACTCATACTCCCACACCCACTCAGATCCCCATTCACCCACTTACAGACCCACTCAGACAATGATGCCCCCACTCACAGACCCACTCAGATCCTGACAGACCAACTCACAGACCCACTAAGACCCTCTTGCACCAAGTCACAGACCCACTCAGTCAAGCACCCACTCACAGACCCACTCAGACACTGACACATCCACCCCCAGACCCACTCAGACCCTCATGCACCCACTCTCAGTCCCACTGAGACATTCATGCACCAACTCACAGACCCACTCAGACCCTCATGCATCCACTCATAGACCCACACAGACACTGATGTACCCACTCAAAGACCGGGTCAGACACTGACGCACAGACTCACAGACCCACTCAGACCCTCATGCACCCACTCACAGTAATACTCACACCCTTACACACTCACTTTCATACCCAGATAGACACTCTCACACCGAGAAGCACCCTCTCACACCTATTCTCACACAAAGAGATACAGACTGTTCAGCTGTACATGGTGTTGAGTTGGGCTGTTATGAGGATTGGCTACAGGCTGTGGCCAAGCCCTGCTGTCAACCCCCCCCGTGTGGCCTTTCACCTTGCGTGGTTTATGGTTTGGGTGGTTATCAGGAGTTAGCCGCAGGGCCTGGCCATAAGCAAGGCCCTGCGGTCAACCACCACTGCACTCAGTTGAAGGCCATGTGCGGCGGTGGTTGCATTAACGTATAGTAATGAAAATTACTATACGTTAAAAAAATAAAATAGAAATTCATTGAAAACACCAAAGGTTACAGCGAAGTTATAATTAGGAAATAGAATTTAAAAAATATACAAATTCACTTAAAAAAATCAAAGGTTACAAAAACGTTATAGTTAGGCTCACATTTTAAATGTACTCACCCATAGAAATTCAAGTGTTACAGTTAGGGTAAAATCAAGTAACCATAACTCGTGCCCTAAGGTAATTCTAACTCGCGCCCTTGCCATGCACTGCTAATTACCCCACAAATTACAGCACTCATGACAACTTTGATAACATAATTGATAATAGCAGTGTAATATTTGTAGCAACTTTTTTAATGAAAAAACTGTGCATGGCGGGGACACTAGTTAGAATTACCTTAGGGCACAAGTTATAGTTTCTTGAGCTAACTATTCATATCAGATGAATTTGTATGGTTTTGTACGTTTAAAATGTGGGCCTAGCTTTTAAGTAAATATCTATATCTATCACTTTATATATATATATCCACAACATCTGGTCTAGAAGCAATGCGCCTTTATGCTGTTGCAGCTTAAGGGTAAAGACCAGAAACCCTCATATAGCAAACACAAACTGAGGTCGCACTCCCGAGTCTGTGAATATATTTCATTTATTTCTCTGGAAAGCATCAGACCTCACTATTTTTCTGGAAAGCATCAGACCTCACAACGCGTTTCGACATTACGTCTTCTTCAAAGTGATGTAGTCGATGTTGCTAATCCCATGTTGTCGTCCAAATTTATAGACGTCATTCACGAAAAAGAAATGCAAAGTCTCATCAGCTGGTAATGGAGCCTATCCCCTTGTACAGGCACGTGATTTAAACTTAATTACTGCTCTCAATTAACAGAGTTCAGCGTTACATAATGCTTTTGGTAGTTCAAATCAAGCATATATCAGCGCAAAGTCTTACTGCTGTTAGTTAGCACCTTAGTAACGAACCATGCCAAACAGTATCTTCAAAGTCACCGCATGTACATGCCGAAAACACATGAAAGAGGTTTGATCCATATCACTTTCATCATAATCCATGTAGAGCATTATGGGATTGGAAGTCCATGATAATTACCTCTCGCCTCTCAAATATGTTAGTTCCAATGTAATAATAATGTGCTTGTCCCCGCCAAGTTCATTCATATTTCTAACGGGCTGCGCTGAATCATATCCGCATTACACTTAATCCAAGAGAAACTCTGGCTTCTGGCACCTTCATTTCATGCCGAGTTAAAGAACCATGCCAAAGGTTATTCAAGTTATGGCTGATTTGAGTATCCTATCCCTTTGTTCTGGCACGTTATTTAGACTTAGTCACTGCTCTCAATTAGCGGTGCCACACCAGTGTTAAGCGTCACATAATGATTTTGGTAGTTCAAATAAAACATATTTCAGCACAAATTTCTACTGCTGTTAATTGGCACCTTAGTAACAAACCATGCCTGATATTATCCTGCTGGGGGTCGCGTAACTACATAGTCACTGCATATAGATGCCAAAGACACATGAAAGAGGTTTGATCCATATCACTTTCATTCTAATCCATGTACAGCATTAAGGGATTGGAAGTTCATTACAGTTACATCTCGCCTCTCCAATATGTTCATTTCACCTCCAATGTTATAATAATGATCTTGTCCACAACTTGTTCACTCATGTTTCTAATGAGCTGCACTGAATCATTTCCGCATTAAACTTGATCCAAAAGAATGTCTGGCTTCTGGCACATTCATTTCATGCCGAGTTGAAAAACCGTGCCAAAACTTATTCGAGTTATGGTTAAATCACATGTGATATAGAGGCTCCGTTTATTTCTCACTCATGAGCTTTCCACTGAGAAAATTAAAATTAAAACAAATAGACCCCAGACCCTCTTAATTCAGGGCCGCATCGGCAAAATTTAAACTGCAAAGGCAACTACTCACACATTATCAAGACAGTGCCCTTCGTTCCGGGTGGCGCCAGGCGTCTTAGAAGTCAGGGATCCCAAGTCTTCTAGTGTACGGTACACACGCAGGAGATCAGTATCTCCTCGCTCCCTCCTGGAACCACATTTTCTCAATGCCGGGCGCAGTCGCTTTTTGAAATATAAATCCACGACATCTGGTCTAGAAGCAACGCGCCTTTCTGCTGGTGCAGCTTAAGGGTAAAGACCAGAAACCCTCAACTGACGTCGCACTCCCGGAGTCTGTGAATGTATTTCATTTATTCTCTGGAAAGCATCAGACCTCACTATTTTTCTGGAAAGCATCAGACCTTACAATGCGTTTCAACATTACGTCTTCTTCAAAGTGATGTAGTCTAGTCTAGTCTAGCAACATAGACTACATCACTTTGAAGAAGACGTAATGTCGAAACGCGTTGTGAGGTCTGATGCTTTCCAGACAAATAGTGAGGTCTGATGCTTTCCAGAGAAATAAATGAAATACATTCACAGACTCCGGGAGTGCGACGTCAGTTTGTGTTTGATATATATATATATATATATATATATATATATATACATACATACACACACACACACACACACACACAAACAAAGTTGTCCTCGAAAGGAAGCACACTCCCAAACAGGTTAAAATTTACACTGGAATCCAGAAAAGCCAGCAACATACAGAGAATTCTTTAACATTTCTCCAGGCCTTACGTATTTCAGATATCTTAGTCCTTGTTCACAGGCCAAATGCTTAGGTTCAGCAAATAATTGCAGACACCTGATTACAAGATCAAATACCAGTTCAGCCCTCAGTGGGCTTCTAAGTGAGTTATAAATTGCATCCTGGTAAAGGTATTCCTGCGTATTTACATGTCATCTTTGGTATATTTATTTTTCATCCTTGGTAGGTTGCTGCAGCCAAACAAAACATCCTTACACACTAAAACACCTCAGTGGCTAAATTTAAAGTACAGTTGCTGAACCCAAGCATTTGGCCTGTGAACAAGAACATATATGTATATATTTATTCACATATATATCATTTCATTCATTTATGTAACATCATAAAAATACATACTTAAAAAATAGTACATATTAATAAACGTCCTACAATCAAATGGATAAAAATACAATAATATGCAACACAGTATTATAAAATCACAGTTAAAAAATCAGAAAAGATTGTGACATCCCAAGACTCAAAACAGCAGTGTACAAAATAATAAGCTTCTTGGTGAATTCTTGTACATTGCCTATTGTGGATAAACACAGATCATAATTCTTATAAAAAAAGGGGACCAGTGCTGTGCCAATTTAACAGACCATTTCTGGTTTCTCAAGATTGTTAAAATTGCTAAGAACAAATGCAAACTCTGTGATCGTCCAATTTGCCGCTCCGGTTTATCGTTAAATTGTAGTGCATAGATACAGAACAGGTACTCAACCTCCCACGCCTCTATCTAGATGCTTGGTACGCCTTACTATAGTACCAGTAATTATCTTGACACACTAAACACAAGGACTCTGCTTGTGTTGGCTCTCAAGATTATAAGAGCATCTGAATACCTCCTGGTGCCCAGGTTCTGTCAGAGGGGCACAATCCATTTGACCCCAATGTTGAGATAGCAAGGACAGAAGAATGATATGTGTTCCAATGATTCCATATACCCATGGTGCTGGTCACCCACCTCGCCCTTTTTGCGCCACTTAGGGCTAAATGCTTTAGTGGATAGGTTGCCGTGTTGTAACGTACATGCTAGGGTTAGAACAATTTCATCAATGGTCGCCTCGTTGCATGCACAAGGTTTTGCACCAATAAAGTCTAGCGTTAGCCTTCATTTGCTCTGTGCCAAAATTTCAATGGCTATACACTCTCAAAAATGGTATTTGATCCTATCTCGTTGGAACTGGCTCACCGACTCTGGTGAGGGCCAATTGTTGTCTAGCCCTAGTTTCTGGAGTAATGACTTTAAAGTTCTAAACCGGGGGAGCACTGGGGAGCTATAAGAACGTTTATGCCTTCTCAATACAGTACAAAGGCTGCGGTTGTCCACAGCCAGTGTCAAAAAGTAAGAAGTCTGCATTCTATTTTGTGTGAGATTTTTCTCTGTACTATATCTAAATATACTGCCATAAGGGGGGGACTTGGGAGAAGAGTTAATATAGACCTCAAAACAATGTATTCCACAAAATCTAAACTGTTAGTATTCAAACTGCCCCATTGTTCGGAGCCACACAGTACAGACTACATTGCCTTTACATTATAAAATTCAAGGACTAGGGCAACCATTCTAGATTTGGTCCTACAGAGGATCTTTGCTATATTTGCAGTCTTCTGGATAAGGGACATGTGAGCTTTCTCCACCTGAAGATCCCAACTCAGGTTGGGTGTGAGTCTAATGCCTAAGAAATCAAAAGCAGCTACCCAATCTAAAGGGGTACTACCCATTAGCATGTTCTATTGCAGAGGCTCACCTTGCAATTGGAACAAAAACATACACTTGGTCTTTATGCTATTGGGCTCCAACCCCCACTTATCACAAAAAGGAATTAAAGAGGTCAAGCAATAATTGAAGTCCCTGTGGTGACTCAGAGATCAGCAGGGTATCATCTGCGAAGAGGATGGTCAGTATCCTTCTTCCCTCAAGTTTGGTGCGTCACACCTGTCCCTGCTTAAGTACTCTATCACCATGTTAATATAAAGGGAGAGCAGGGTTGAGACAAAGACGCAACATTGTCTAACTCCACAATCTACTTTGAAGGGTTTGGTCACTGCTTATCCTCCCCCATCTAACTTAGGCCATATTCTCAGCATGCCATCATACCAAGATGTTCAATAGGGTTGCAGGGATGCCCATTTTCTCCAACACCTTCCAAAGCTTCCCTGTCTGAACCAGGTAAAAAAACATGCATAAATCAACAAAGACAATAAAAAGCTTACTCTTTTTGATTAACACCTCTCACCATATATATATAGCGTCAGTAGGTAGTTATAGTTAGGGCCATGTTTCCATTGAAAAAGCTTTTGTGACTTGCCTATATCTTTGACACCAATTCACGCATCTTCATGAAATTTTCCCAAAAACGTTTTCCCAAGAATCATGTTGTACATGGGAGGTGTCGGGGTGATTGGTCAAGTGGGGGCAAATTAAAAGGGAATGGTCAAAAAAGTGTGTGTTCACATTATAATTCCCATTAGGGTTTTAGACACTACTACAGCCTGAACAGCTGGACAGAATAACACCACATTTGGAAGGAAGGTATCTCTTGGTCAAGAAAAAGTGTTTTTTGCTATTTGGTCTAAATCCGCTCAGTAGTTTTGGAAATATTAAGAGAAAAAGAAATAAAGATACCTAGAGGCACAAAGGATTTGAGAATAATAACAAGTTTGTGAAGAGATCTGCAAAGCTCTGATTGGTTGCCAACACTTCATCCAGTAAGTGTTACCAGTCATCTTGGGACTTGGCTTCAGCTGAATCCCAGACAAAAAAGGTAAAAAATAAGAAAAGGAGCCAGGTTAGGGACACCCTGACCCCCTAGCTCTGGTTCTGGGGTCCCAGAGGGACAATTTTGCTGCAAATTCATGACAGGGTTGTGAATCCATGACAAAAAATTAAAATAAAAGCGCAGGCCCCTATGCTTATTTTAATGAAGCCCAAGGGTGGGTCATTATCCGGGGGCATGTAAAAATAAGGGAGGGGGCACATGAAGCCTCCTTCCTAGGGTATTATTATGCCCCAGGGACCACCATATCCCCATAGCTTATACATTTCATAATATGGACCCGTTCTCCCCAGACGCCATCGCCAAAGGGCATAATTTACATTGTTTGCGGGAGGTGTGCGGCACCTCCCTCAGCCCCGGGGACCACCAACTCCCCACGGCCTAATGTACATTGAATGTTGGGGGCTTGTGGTCCTCCCAAACCCTGATGACTGCCATCTCCCCAGGGCTAAAGACATCATGAATGAGGGGGGCCCCATGGTCCCCCTGCAGCCCCGGAGAACTGCCACCCCCTGGGGTGAAGCCATTATGAATGCAGGGGAGCTGCACGCCCTCTGAAGCCCTGGGGACCTTAATCTCTCTTGGGTAAAGGCATTATGAATGAAGGGGAGCCACAACGACCCCCGACAGCCCCAGGAATTGCCACCTCCATGGGGCAATTCATATTAGGGGGTTGCCTCCTGAGGGCTGAATTTAAATAATGAAGGGGGTTCATCACAGAGCCTCGGCCCTGGCAATCACTTCCTCCCCAGGGCTGTTTAGGTTGGTGGGGGAGTTGCATGGCCTTCATCGAGGAGCCATAAATGGCCCTGGGGACTGTCACCCCCCCCAGGGCTGGCTCCTGCTTTGTCCTGGGGTACCCACACTAGGACATAGTTGTTTGCTTTTGCTTGGGGAGACCTTCAAGCTCCCACCAAGCAAAAGCAAACCTAACCCTAGCATTCTGCAAGTGGGAGCTGTCAAACAGCTCCTGTTGGCAAAAAGTAGAGTTTCCATCTGTTTCCCTGCATGCAAATATGAGTGCAGGGAAACATATGAAAACATTGCTCCTGTAAGCAGGGAGCTTCTATTTCAAGGAGTCGAGAGCTGGCAAGAACCACGGGGGCCTTGAGGCTCACCCTAGAGTCTTTTCTCTCTCTCTCTCTCTCTCTCTCTCTCTCTCTCTCTCTCTCTCTCACACTCTCTCTCACACTCTCTCTCACACTCTTGCATCCTATATTGGGATGGGAGAGAGAGAGATTGTTATTTCAGTGGTCTCTACATGCACTAACTTCAAAGTATCATACTAGCGAGATATTTGGTTCAAACGTTATAGTTACATTTTGAACATATAAAAAAACACAAAGTGACTTCTCACCTGCTGGTATAGCTATTGCACTGTCACTCAGTAGGTTGAAGATTCAAATCCTGGTATCTCATGCACTGTGTCTGTTTATTTTCGCTAGTGTTTTGAATGTTAAACATTCTTAGCAATGTAATATTTAATTCTTTTCATCAACAAAATCTTTGGCTTCATGTCAAAGTTATGTCTTGACGGTATACACTAAGGGATAATCAATGGACTAATGGTTACGGTCTCTGACCCACACTCTGAAGGTTGAGGGTTAGCTTGTCTCTGGTCATTTGCCTGATTTAATTATTTTAAACTTTGAATGTTTAAGGTATATACTGAAAGGTGATCTCACTCTTTTCACTTAACAATTACATTTTTCTTTTTAATTTGTCCTAAATTATATCATTGTAACTATTTCATTTATTAAAATTTAGAAAAACTCTCTGGGTAGTTACTGGGAGGTGGCTGCAAAGCCTGGACAATTTAATGTGGGAGCTGCTCGGTCCTACTGCAGCCCTGGGGACTGTCACACTCCTAGGGCTAATTTTAAAACATTTGGAGGGCATTTGTGGGCCGCCTCAGGCCCTGGGGGACTACCACCTCTGTGGGACTATTGATGTTGGAGGGGGTTGCACCCCCCCTCATGGAGCCAATGATGGCCCAGGGGATCGCCACCTGCCAGGGCCTGCTCCTGCAATGTCCCAAGTTGCCCATCCCAGGAAATAGCTGATTGCTCTGACTTGGTGGGAGCACTGGCAGCTCCCGCCAAGTCAAGGCAAACACTCTGCTTGCAGTGAGAGAGAGCTGTCAAACAGCTCTCCCTCACTGTGAGCAGAGGTTTCCTCTGTTCCCCTGCCCACAGAGATGCAGGAAGGGAAACAGAGGAAACATTGGTCTCATAGAGAGGGAGCTGCTTTAAGAGCTCCCTCTGTGTGACAGCAATACCAGCTCCCACAGGAGGTGGGGAGCTGGCTGGGACCGTGGGGGCCTCAATGCTCCTCTCACAGTCCCCTAAAGGGCATCCAGGTCACAATTCCGGGACCCTGGGGGCCCAGATTGGCCAAGTGGAGGGGGGGCCATGTGACCTCTCTCCCCAGAAAAAGTTTTAATAATTAGGCCAGGCCCCGGGGATGGGTCCACAGGGTCAAGATTGTCCTGGGAATGGGGGAGCCATGCAGCCCCCTCCACCTACCCAAAAAATATGGGCCGGGCCTCGGGGGAATGGGGTACCCTGGCTGAGATTGGTCTGGGGGGAGGGGCTGTGTAGCCCCCTCCTCAAAAAAACAATTAAGAATTTAGGCAGAGCCCTTGGAAATGGGGTCCTCAAGGCCAGGATCAGCCTGGGGACAGGGGCTGCGCAGCCTCCATTCCAAAAAAAAAGATTTAGAAGGCTGGGCCCCGGAGGATATGGTCCTGGAGCCAAAATCAACTGAGGGAGGGGGGCATGCAGACCTGCGCCCATTTACCAATGTGCATGGCCAAAGGCTGTGTGCAGCATAGGGTTGGGTGGATGGGGTGTGTGGGATGCATGGACTGGCCCCTGGCCAGGCCTTGCGCCAACCCCTACTATGCAGAGCCAAAGGCTGTGTGAAGCACAGGGTTGGGTGGTTATAGGGGTTGGCTGAATGGCTGGGTGGTAGTCCAGGCCCTGTGGCTAGGCCCCACTCCGCATGGCCTTTGAGTATGCACAACCCGGGGATGGGTGGTTATAGCGCTTGGTCGCAGGCCCTGTAGCCAACCGCCGCCGTGCATGGCCAAAGGCCATGCGTGGTGGTGGTTGGATTAACATACAGTAATGAAAATTACTTTACGTTAAAAAAAAACATAGAAATTCATTGAAAAAAGCAAGAATTACAGTGACATAACAGTTAGGACACAGAATTTTTTTAAATCACAAAAATCACTTAAAAAAACAAATTCACCCATCACAAACTCATCGTCTGCTTGCTTAATTTCTACTTTTCATTTTGCTATGTAGAGATGTAAGAGCACGTGAACCATATGATGTAGACACAAGCTGCTTGTGCAGGGAGGGATATGTTACATGTACACAGTGTCCTGCTCAGGATTACAACCATTACACACCAACACATTAGTATTAGTGTCTGGTCAACCAAAAATATATTACCAGTGTACAGCACATAGGCCCCCCAGACCGTGGAAGCAGGGAATTTGTCAGACATTGTCCTGTAGAATAGGCAAACATTACAATAGATGATGTCACCAGCTTGAGCCTTATCACATACCACACCAAAGTACTACAACATCACATAATCCAACATACGGGCAGATGACAGCACAACAATCCCTGATCACAGGCCCATCATAATCTAGTTACTGTGCATCTGGTTGTATGACACAAACATATGTCAGTGTTGTGGCACAGGCACTGTGGCCTGCAATGATGAAACACATCTACAGCTACATGCCAGACATACAAAAAGTGTTTAGCCAATATGAAGGTAAAATGACTTGGTCGCAATCTATGACTACGTTTCATTATGACATGTTGACACACATGATGCAATCAGCCCACCAAAGCACACAAAAAAGTCCAATGGGCACTTCTGAACCTCCACCCAAACACTGTGTAAGTTGTCTTGGCACAGGTCTCATACACCCAAACTCTGTGCCCTACAATACCAGGAACAATTCATGCCCACTTTGTGTGTCAAAACAGCATCGGATATCTGCCAATGTCACAACACTGAAATGCCCACAAAAGGGTGACATGGTGAAGGTATATGTACAAAGATAAAACAAGGAGCAAAGGCTTGAATACCTATTACACAAATCACATACCAAGCATCTGGAAAACAAATTACATTACAAGGAAACTGACATAAACAAAGCAACATCATCAAGGTGGGGATGTGTCAAACACTATCTCATTAAGCAGCCTCTGGCTGAATATTGCAGAGTATCAGCTCCCAAGCTGTTTCTAAAACAATAAACTCCACACATTCTCACATCTACAGTTCATTGTACAGTCACAGTCATTATACCACATGACATACTTACACTCATGAAAAGTAGCTGTTAATGAGATCTTCCCACATATCACCTCCTTCCTCGTCACCATTGTCATCCTCATTTGGCATTTCAGGAGTCTCACCCAGTGCCACTTCAGGCTCACCCTCTTCTGGGATGTACGGGATATTGCTCTGAAGGGAGATGTTGTGGAGCATGCAGCAGGCCACAGTGATCTGACACACTTTTCTGGGTGAGCAGAGGAGGGCTCCACCAGTCCTGTCCAGACACCTAAATCTGGCCTTCAGGAGCCCAAAGGCTTGTTCCATTACCTGCCGTGTTCTTCCATGGGCCTCATTAAAGCGGACTTCTCCTGGCATAGTTGTATTTGGTAGTGACATCAACAACCAAGGAAGGTTTGGATATGCGGAGTCTCCTGTTAAGGAATGGGACATATGTGCAAAAATGAGTCACTCAGTACATGATAGTAGCACCTGACATTGCACACACACAATCAGGACAGATGTGACTTACCAACCAGCCTGGTCCTCTCTGGGTACAGTTGTGACATCATCTGGGGTATTGTGCTATTCTACATTATGAAGGAATCATGGACTCAACCCCGGATAATGGGCACAGACATGTGAAATGTAGAGATCTGCCAAACAGACAATTTGCACAGCAATGGAATGAAATTTCTTTCTGTTACGATAAAGTTGTTCATTGGCCTACAGCGGCATCAAGCCACCTTGTGTGCCATCAACAGTGCCCACCACATGTGGGAGGCAGCAAATCCATAAAAGCCAGCCTCACATTGGCTGAATACTCACGTTGGGGAAGCCAGATATAGCTGTCAAGCTGTTTCAACATTGCTGAGAGAACATCCTTCAACACCAGACTGAACATAGGTTGGGACATACCAGCGGATAGGGCCATTGCATGTTGGAAGGACCCTGTGGCTAGGAAGTGCAATATTGGCATGGCTTGTACAATGGGTAGTATGCTTGCTGGATAACTAAAAGCTGGCATCTGATCTGGCTCCAACTGATTACATAAGTCCACTATTGTTTGCCTATCCAGGCGGGAGTACATGATAATGTCCCGTTGCTTCATGGCCTGAAGGTCTGCAGTGGATGGTAGAGAGGAGGATGTCATATCCTCCCTCTCCCTGGGTAGCTGTGTGTGACAAAATATGATTTGTAACATTAGTCAGTGTTTCCACAGCAACATACATGATGCATGCTAATCATCTGTGACAAAGCATTCCTGACTCGATAGACATGACACCCAGTACATATCCCAGCTGGCAACTACACAAGGGTCACATGTGACCCCCATGGTTTTCAACACACGTTTCCACAACATGGATTTGGACCAAACTCAAAGATGTGCAACACAATTGCCCCTCGCAATATGACTGTATATTCCAACTGCCAAAATGACCATCTGCGGTAGTGGACTGTGCACCTCTGTTTAATGCCATCTGTGCCCTGCAACATACTACAATGGTAGTTGAGTAGAAGGACCTACATTAAAAGACAAGATAAGAATGTTTGTGAGGTAGCAAAACATCTTTTGTAGGTGTGACTCAGTTTATAAAGACCATTACAATATTTCAGGTGGCCAAAATGATACCTGCCTGACATACTCCACTGGACATTAGGAACCGCCTGTGACTGCCGGCGGAATTCGTCATAGTGGTAGGCGGTTGATACCATGGCGGACACGTTTTTGCCAAAGGCGGTCGTGGCCTAATGGCTGTGTCTGCCAGCAGTGACAACCGCATATGTGGCAGACGTGATCGCCATGTTGTGCAGATTCACTCACTTGACTCCTGACACTGCTGACAGCAACACCTCCACAACCTGAGCTGCTGTGTGCTGCCTCTGGGAGCAATCATGCTATGTCCAGAAGCTGATAGGCCTTCTCTCCAGAGGACCTGCAGAGGCTTGTTAAAGAGTGGCTTGTTATCTGCTTCTTTGGTGAGCTCTATGGCTCACCAGAGAAGCAGGTAAGTACCCCATGTGCACATTTTCCTCTGCACTTCACCATCCTTTTTCTCCTCACAGGCAACAATGTGCACCTGTGTGCCAGTTAGACTTCTTGTGTGCCTGCTATTGCAGTCTCTGTAGCATCAATGAGATGTACATTGTGCAGGTACTGGTGGCCAGCACCATATGTAAGTTGAGTCACATTGTGAGTTGTGAGGTTATTAGGGACCGAGATCCTCCTTGTGTTGGATGCATGTAACTAGGTAAGGAGACATTACTGCCATCCAATGAGATCCCTTTCTCCATGATTATTGTAAATGTTGGTCAACATGTATGTGCATGACAGCATGAGCTGTGTATGCATCTTGTATGAATCATTTAAAAATCATGTGAACAATGTGTATAGTGCCACAGATCTTTAAACCCTTTTAAAACTTGTGTGAAAGGCGTGACTCACTCTGCCCTTCAAGTTGACACACAAACCGCATGCCAACTTTCTGACAGGGACATAATGTACTGTCATGCAAGGTAGCGATAGAAATGGAGTGTCATGTACGTTCTGTCTGCAGAGACCAGGGTCTGTCAACTGTATCTCCTAGTATAGGACCTAGTCCAGGCAGTGGGAGAGTCACTTTGGCAATGCAACTATGGCACTGTGCTCACTCCCTGTATACCTGCAGATCCTAGCATGTGGAGAATATGATGCTCCAGTGGCAAAACCTGCCCGGAATGCCTCATTCCTTTGATTAGATTATGAATGGGTACTGCGGTGAATCATTCAACTAGTCCATAAGGAATGAGATACTACCCCATCTAAGCCAGGGCAATGATGAATCTAGTAATATATCAAATACTACTATGGGCAACATTCCCCCTCTTTCCCCAAAGAACCGGCCCTGCAAGCTTCAACAGAATCCTAACCAGAAACCTGAAATAGTCTTATTATTCTCGAACATGGCAGGTCTAGCAAACAAGTTAGGCAACGAGATATGGGTTAATTTTTTAGAAGACTGTCTATGTGTTTGCCTACAAGAGACGTGGCTTCTAACCCCGGCCCATCTAAATGGCTACAAAACATTCCATACCCCTGCCGAGCAGTCAAGATATGGTAGACCTAAAGGGGGACTGTGTACATATATCTCTAATAAGCTGCCCCTACAGAATCTAGTGATGCAATTTATGAGTCCATACTACCAAATGATAGAGAGCGACTTAGATCACAATACCCACCTGGTCATTATTCATTTTTATAATAACGCTCCTCCAGGAGAACTTTCCAATACTCTTGTGAAAATGGGAAATGACCTAAAACAAATAGGTGGAAAAAATAACCGTGAGATTCTACTGATATGGGGTGGTGATTTTAACGCCCAGCCGTGTAAAGAAAATTCAGATAAGATATGTGGATGGGACTCGGAAGGTATAGGTGCAAGCCTCCACTTCTCCCACAACATCCAAGGAGATGAAATGAATTTGCTAGCTCAAACCTATAACCGATCCTTTGTAAATGAACTATTCTTGGACGAACCACAATTCAAACCAACGTATAATGGAAGAGGCGCAAACACAGTGATCGATTATGTCCTAATGTCCACTCACTTCGCACACCTTCTTACAAACTATACCTTGCACAACATCGCTATTAGTGATCACTACCCCCAGAGCATAAATCTCCTACTATCCCTCCCTCTAGCAGCTAGGGAAGACAGCATCACACTGGTAGATGACATTGAACTGGTGCCGCGCAATGGATACATTATGAAGTGGTCTCAGACAGATCCCAAGTCTTTATTAAAACAGGTTATATGCCAATGTAAATATGCTTTTGCAGACTGCTTAAGAGAGAACCCACACCCAGAACAATGTCTAAGTGCGTTTACGATGATCACCCAAACCATAAAAAAAGCCCTCACTATTAGAAGCAGCAAGATAGGGAAAAAAAGGACGTACGGATGGTTTGACCATAACTCCACTCAAGCACACAAGAGATTGAAAAAGGCCCTAAATGCCCCAAAAAGATGCGTGAGTGACATACGCAAACGCAGACAGGAATACAAGACAGCAATAAAGGAAAGGAAATCGACTATAAAAACAAACCTGTGGGAAACCCTCCATATAGCAAGCCGTAAGAAAGATAATATACTTTTCTGGCAGACAATAAATTCCCCCGTGTTAGGGGACAGAGACACTCCTAGGATGGAAATCGCCATCTCCGAAGAAGAGTGGGTAGCACATTTCTCTAACATATATTCACTGACGAGTGATTTATCAGACCACACACATGACCACGACCACCAGGAAAGTCCGCGCCTAGATATAACCCCCCAATTTAGCCTTCAGGAAGTAGAGGAAGCCATAATTGAAAGCAAACCAGGGAAAGCGCCAGGCCCTGATTGCGTTCTGATCAATATATTCAAGGCCAATACTGAGCTGTGGGGTCCCGTACTGACGCAGACGTTGAGGGCTATCTGCACATGCGGACCCCCACCATCTTGGAGAGTCTCCAACATAATTCCAATATATAAAAAGGGTGACCGCCTTAATCCAGCCTGTTACAGGCCAATTTCCCTCCTGGACACTACAGCTAAACTAGCAGGGAGAATAATCCTGAACAGGCTGCAATCATGGGCAGAGGAAAAGAACGTTCTATCTCCGGTCCAGTATGGATTCCGGAAAGGAATCGGAACAGTGGAACAAAGTCTAAATTTAAGTCTCATCATCGCAAAATATACTAAGATTAGAACAGGCAATCTGTACCTGGCCTTTATTGACTTATCATCAGCTTTCGACTGTGTCATACATGATAAATTGTGGGACATCTTAAAAAGCATGGGGGTGGAACCAGCCCTAATCCAATTTATTCGTGAAATGTACACAGGGTGCAGAGCAAGAGTGAGGTACGGCCTAAAAGGGGAATGTACTTGCCCCTTTGGTCTACACAGAGGAGTGCGCCAAGGCTGCGTTCTCGCACCGTTTTTGTTCTCAATGTATATAAACAATCTAGACAAAGAATTGGCCACTAGGTGTAAAGATGTACCACAAATAGATAAGCAACCTGTCCCAGCATTACTTTACGCAGACAACGCAGTATTAATGGCCAGATCCCCAATAGCTCTCCAGAAACTTCTAACAACCTGTATTACATACATGACACAGCTGGGAATCACTGTCAACCGCTCTAAAACCTTCATCATGAACTGCGGAAGGAAGTGCGGCAAGATTTATAACACCACCATTCAAGATAGCAAGGTCGAAATCACGCAAACCTTTTCATACCTGGGCATAACATTTGATAAGCTGGGTTCCTGGTCCAACTGCAGGAAGATGAAGAGAGTACACCTGACCAAAACAACGATGGCACTTCGACTCTTCTCTAAAAGGCTTGGGGGGATTACACCACCTAACATGATAAAGATCTATAAAGCCAAGTGTATTCCGGCCGTTACGTACGGGGCTGGAATCTGGGGACACACAAACTGTGATCTAGTGCAGACAGTGCAAAATGACTTCCTACGGCATCTGTTGAGGGTACCAAAAGGCACCTCATCGTATGTCACACATTCGGAACTCGGGGTTCCCTACATTACAGACCTGATAAAGATCCAGCCACTATTACTTTGGCATAAAGTCTGGTTTTCGGAACACACCAGTTTCAATAAGGCTATCCTTACCGACTGTACGAAATCATTATATACATCAAGGGTACCATGGTTAAAATACATCATGACCTTCTTCGCAAAAATGGGCAAGCAAGACTACTATACAAACCCAGTCTCTTGCAGAAGTTATCCAGGAAGGACCTGAGTATCTTGGCACTAAACTATCTAGAAGACATACGATGGGAGGTGGAATAAAAAAAAAACCTCAGTCATTTATAATCAATTAATTTTGACGGCTGAGGGTATGCAGCCGTACTTGGCAAACATGGCACTTCCTCGCCACCGTTACGTTCTCACAAGATTTAGACTAGACACATTCCACCGTCTAGTTTCATTTCCAAGTATGAACGATTGGACCACTGTGTTAAAACCATGTCCCTGTGATGCAAAAACACTTCAATCTACAATTCATGTGGTTTTATTTTGTAAATTCTATGCCTACCAGAGGAAGCGTCTAGTTGTTCCGCTTCAAAGGTCAATTAATCTCCCCCAGTGTCGTACAGCCTATGTCTGTCTCCAGTCACTATCTTCTTTAGAGATGTGTGGAATCCTAGCAAATTTCTTATGTTCTGTATTAAAGATAAGGAAATCTATGGAAGAGGTGACCGAATTGTAACTCATTGTGATAGGGTTTTTATTTTATTTATTGATATATTAGACTGATTTTTAGTTGTGTGCTTTTACATCTTCTTTTTATTATTCTTACTATTTTATCTTATCTCCTCGACTTTTTCTTATCATTGAATTGTATGTATGCATCATAATTGGAGATCTTTTATGACTGTTATGTCTTTTATGACTTGTTGAAAGTCGAATAAAGATTTTGTACTCAAACTAGTCCATATGTGCATTTTTCATCATTGTCAATGTGTAACTTTGACTAAGGACAGGTCCCTTACTCCCACAGCTCTGTTGTCACAGTCACACACGTCATATTTGTCCTGTATAGACCTATAGCACAAATGACAGTCTCACAGTGCAGACAGTGTGTTGATTCCTGGTAGGTCATGATATGCGAGTCAATTGCTTAGTCACGTAGGAGAAATTGAACAATGCATGCCTTTAAATGTCAGATGTCATCTCTGTAGGATCGATACACATGTCCAAAGGACTATTTTGAGGTACAGGTACATTCCACAGAACCCAGCCCCCTGGAGTGGCATGAGTCTGCATTTGATAGGCCACTTGTCCACACATGGATAAGGAATACACTTTCTGTACCCACCATGCCAGCCTCTTGATTATCAATCAAGTGTAATGGTGAAGTTTGTACTATGGCAGTTGCCTGTAGGGACTGTTTGCAGTGAGTCAATCTCACAGAGTGTGAATCTGTTGGCCCATTCAAGCCTAAGGAGATTACCCTTCAGAAGCTGCATAGGGTGTAGTGTTTTATTGTGGCTCACATCACAGTACATGTTGCTGGAGCACGGGCTACCTAATGTCATTAAGCTTGCTTAGTTATTGTTGGCCCTGAGCAGGATAGTGGTTTTGTTGTATAGCCATTTTAATAATGTCTCTGGGCATGTTTTTTAGCAACTAGGCCTGCTGCTTGTGCCCTTTAGCCTAGTAAAATTGTATTCTACTTCAGTTATATTATTTCAGAATTGGCCACATTCGTGGCGACATTTTCTTTTCTTTATCTGCTTGTCCTTTCACCTTTCTCATTACTGCATTTCATGCCATTTTATCTAAGAAACAGCTGATTCAATAAATTTTATTGAACAATTCTCTGCCTCTGTTTGTCTTTGCATGTGTAAGACTAATGTAACTGAGAGAAAAGGATGCAATTTGATCCACCATGATTTCTCTGAGAAGTCATCTTGTTATGCGCCCGGTTGCCACAAATCATCCCTGCTCTTGGGGAGAGATGAGGCGCTGCTAATTGACCGGAAACAGATTAGGCCGACAGTTGTCACTAGGTGTGGGATTGGACTCCCACAATTCAGGTGATGCTGTTGCCCTAATCCAGCAGCCTCATTAGGATAATGAGAACCAACGTGACATGGCTCCACCTTTGTTTGGTCAGGCACTGATTTTCAGATCCCCCTGAGTATCTCTGTCTCACTACATGCTAAATGCACCTCAATACTATATACGGAGATGTCTGTGGTATTGAGGATTTTCCTCCTCAGATAGGTAGGCTATACCTATCCAATGCTGCAGGTTGTTCAAGCTTGAACCTTAAAAGGATTAATCCTGATTTTGGTGTCCTTATCTTTGAAAAAGTATACCGACCATGGTGAACCCACAAGGGTTAGCATTAAACAGGTGACCTCCTCTAACTGCCCATTTGTTAGCTCATGGCCTCACAGCCCAAGGGGGTCCTGTAACATTTGTTGTTTCAAGCTCATCCAGTCTACAGAGCAGAAATATTTTATTCTTGGGTCACCTTTACAGCAGTTGATGGGAACACTAATACATGTCATTTTTACACTCCTGCTGACATACCTGCACAATAGAGAACGTATGCATATTTCATGATTCCTCTATCCTTTCAAGACCATAACAACTGGCTTGATGGCGCCCTACCACACACAAAACTACACGTTAGATTAGGCCCTCTGAGCAATGATGGTCCTACCTGGCCTATTTTGGGCACCTATACACAGTATCCTGATGCAGCCACCTTGGCAGTAGCTGAGATTCGCTACCTATACGTTGAACTCACAGTGATATATAGACTATTATTACAGTTTGTAATGCAAACATTAAATACTAACTCAGTATGAGCCTCTCCAGCACAACCTCATGCAGTCACACCAGGCATTAACCCTGCAACTGTACATTCGATTATGGGTAAAGTACCCGCCAAACGAGAAGAAATTCTGTTTTGGTTAGCTCAAAAAATAAATGCACTGGCAGCAGTCTTTTCCCATACGGGACCTCAGGTTAAACATAGGATTCTCACTAAGTGCTTGCCATTTAGGAGGGTTCCCACAGTAGACAACTGAAATACTTAGGACACAGTATTCACCACACTCTATACTACTGCACACAGTTCACCGACACTCGCCAATATACCATAAATGTTAAAACAAATTCAAGATGAATACAAGGCTGCCCCAGCCCTGGATTTGGGGATGCAATTAATGAACAATTTTGACACTGTATCTTCAATAATATTAAGTAATCTTAAATGGGAAGCAGTAGCACTACCAGTGCACATTTGGCTGTGGGACGTTCCTATACAGGCTCAAGAACGCGAGCTGCCAAAGATTATCGCCAAGACCTATTCTAGTATTGGTCGGAATAGGCTGGGAGCCAGACCTAGCAAACCACAATTACACAGTAAATCCAATAAGTATTCTACCAAGCAATCACCTGAGGGTTCTAAAAATGCTGGGATAAGCAAAAAGAAACACCTAAAAAAGAAAAGGGGAGAGTATCTCCGCATTCGGAGACCCCTCAGAGTCGCTATAATCTGAGAAATAGAGATAATGTAAAAATGCTTGTTAGATATCAAAGTACATATACATGCCAATCGTGTTCCTTTCAGGACTCACCAGATAAATGCAGTGAGGGAGGTGGGTGGTTAGAGAAGCTAACCGAGTACGTGAAACCAAGAAAGGAGTCACAATGCTTGTCAGATGTTTCTGTTAAGGAAGAACAGAAACGGTCCCAACAAAAACCCTAATTCAAAAAGAAAAAAGTGGCAGCGATTTCTATACAAAATGCCACTCAGGATGAGAGTTTTACTGAAGAACAATAAGTGGACTTTGGTCATGCTAGACTTTACGAGTCAAGACTGTGTGCATGTGCATCTCCACACCCGACAGGGTGAATAAACTAAAAATACAATTAGAAGGAGAGATTGAGAGCACAACAGACGCTATCTTTTGGGATTGCGTAGTTACCATTTATGACATTTGGTAGTCTGAAAAAGTTTGGCCACCAGAATTTATCCGCAATCTCACACATGGGGAAGAGGTAATTGAACCCCCTTTCTCACCCCTTGTTCCCAGAGAGCTCAAAGAGGCTTGCGCAGTTGATTGGGCGAAAGCGCAGGCGCCTGCATTATATTGTAACCATGTAGATTGAGATAAAGATTCTCCATATCAAATAATACCAATTGGATTTCATGCCCAACCTCAACCCCAATACCCAATAAAGCATGAAGCTAGAGCACCCGTGAGGGAAATCCTCACACAGTCTGAGTACCAAGGTGTAACTGAATCCTGTGTCTCGCCTATGTACAACCCTTTGTTCCCTGTAGCGAAACCGGACCATTCATGTAGAACAATCTTAGATTACAGACATTTAAATAGTCATACACGCACATTTGCCATTCAAAATGCTCACAGTACAGCACTTATAAACAATATAGGGCCAGATGTAGGTACATTAGGTTTTGCGACTCGCAAATTGCGAGTCAGGGCGACTCGCAATTTGAGACTCGCAAAACTTTATGCACAACATTGTCCCTGACACTGTTTGCAACTCCCAAGGGGGTCGCAAATGCCGACCTCATGAATATTCATGAGGTGGGTCGCAATTTGCGACCGCCTTGAGAATCGCGGCACTCACAGGGATGGTGGCCTGCTGAAGACAGCAGACCACCATGTCTGTGACTGCTTTTAAATAAAGCAGTTTTTTTTTTGTAATGCAACCCGTTTTCCTTAAAGGAAAATGAGATGCATTACAAAACTAAAAAATGAAACGTTTTCGTTTCATTTTTTCAGAGCAGGCAGTGGTCCATAAGACCACTGCCTGCTCTGGAAAAATGTTTTAATGCCATTCACAAAGGGGAAGGGGTCCCATAGGGACCCCTTCCCTTTTGCGAATGGTTTAGCACCCATTTGAAATGGGTGCTAACTGCGATTGTTTTGCGACCGCGTTCGCGGTCACAAAACAATACAACATCGCGCTGCAACTCGCAATTAGGAAGGGAACACCCCTTCCTAATTGCGACTCGCAATCCCGTTTTGCGATTCGGTAACCAGGTTACCGACTCGCAAAACGGGGTTTGGGCTTCGCAATGTGCTTTTTGCACGTCGCAAACAGCAAAATTTGCTGTTTGCGACGTGCAAAAAGTTTAGTACATCTGGCCCATAGTGCAAAAAAAATACAAAAGAATCATGGATATTTCAAACGTTTTCTTCTGCCAAAATATAGCACCTGAAAGTAGGGATTTAACAAGTTTTAGTGCTTTAGGCTCACACAACAGTTTAGCTGACTCCCACAAGGGCATAAAAACAGTCCAGGATTGTTTTCAGCTCGAGCTACTTCAATTTTACGCAACATTGACCCTCAGGCATTGTCCTACATAGATGATATAACGGGTGAGCTTCACTGGTGTAGGATTTGCCGTATTAGGCTATAAATGTAACTTTAAAAAAGCCTTCCTTAGTGTTCTGTTTTTGGGATACGAACTATCAGATGAAGGCAAGAGAATAGCGTCCCAATTTTTAAGAAACTGTGCACAACTGCAACCGCCAAATACTACCAAAAAGCTCCAGTCATTGTTGGGCTTTTTATACTTTAGCAGAAGATAAATTCCAGGTTATTAACAACACATCAAACCATTATGGGGGTGATTCTGACAGCGGCGGACGGCGGTCGCCGCCCGCCAAGCGGTTCCCGCCGAATGACCGCTCCGCGGTCAAAGGACCGCGGCGGTCATTCAGGCTTTCCCACTGGGCTGGCGGGCGACCGCCGAAAGTCCGCCCGCCAGCCCAGCGGGAAACACCCTTCCCACGAGGAAGCCGGCTCAGAATGGAGCCGGCGGAGTGGGAAGGTGCGACGGGTGCAGTTGCACCCGTCGCGAATTTCAGTGTCTGCAAAGCAGACACTGAAATTCTTTGTGGGGCCCTCTTACGGGGGCCCCTGCAGTGCCCATGCCATTGGCATGGGCACTGCAGGGGCCCCCAGGGGCCCCACGACACCCCATACCGCCATCCTGTTCCTGGCGGGTGAACCGCCAGGTACAGGATGGCGGTATGGGCTGTCAGAATCCCCATGGCGGCGCAGCAAGCTGCGCCGCCATGGCGGATTCCCATGGGCAGCGGAAAGTCGGCGGTACACCGCCGGCTTTCCGCTTCTGGCCGCGGCTGTACCGCCGCAGTCAGAATGCCCGGCGGAGCACCGCCAGCCTGTTGGCGGTGCTACCGCCAACCTCCGCCATGGCGGTAATTACCGCCAGGGTCAGAATGACCCCCTATATGACTTAATATGTCCTAACTTCTCAACTAAATATTCGATAGTTGAACACACACACACATTCTCAGAGCATTACAACAAGACATGCTTGCAGCTAAACACACAAGAAACAACAATACACACTTGGTCATCAGAGTAATTGCTGGTGCCATTGGTTTCACCTATTTTAAGTTCAATGAGGATGATATCATCCCTATTGCATACAAATCAAATTTGTGCTCCACAGCTGAACAACGCTTTGCTCCCACAGAAAAAATATTGACTGCTGTTCAGATGGCTGCCATTAAAGAGAGACCTTTGGTCCAGGGGAAATGCATCAATTTCATATCTCTGATCCCAGCTTTTGAGGCTGTTACCAAAGCCAATGTTCCTAACGCTAATGCACTACATCCATGTTGGATTTAATGGGAAACGTCTCTGGCAGCCACTGATGTTGATTATGTTTTTGACCCAAAATTACAAACTCAAGAATTTTTACAATACAAACTTGAATACCCAGTTCCAGCAAACACATTGCCTATTGAACAATATCAAACAATCATGTACACCGATGGCCAAGCCCAACCTGCAGTAGGCACTAAACACCAATACTGCGCCGCAGGTATGATTATGACTGGATACATGAAGGATGGCGAATTCCATCTACAATACACTTACACGCAGACCTTAGGGGACTGCACCGCACAACTAGCAGTGCTCAAGGCTCTGTTGATGGCACTGGAACACATGGATCCAGGACAGTTAACATTCATTGCCTGTGATTCATATTACTGTATCCAGTCCTTCAATGAATATCTGCATTACTGGTGCCAGAATGAGTTTAGAGATTCAAAACGCAACACCATCAAACACAAACTACTGTGGTGGAAAGTAACGGATCTGCATGAAATGCTACCCAATGTCCATGTCGTTCATACAATGGGACATCAACGTGCTGGAATATACATTGATGGCACTACCTTGGCTGATGAAGTGCCAAGACAGCCATAGCTACGACTTCCGTTGCTACAATAACTCGCTCACGGGCAAGGTTGTATTATGAAACACTGGCTGCTGTGAAAGCTTCGACTGAAGGCAAGCCCATGCCAAAGGCATATCCTGCCAAATATTCCTACTGCATATCTAGCCTCAATACTGCCCTAGTAGCAATACTCGTGTTGGAGATCTTGTGATCCCCAACAAAGATCAAAGACCTGAGTTCATCAAAGTAGCGCACAGGGAAGTTGCTTCTGCTGATGTTTGTGTGGCAGCTGACATTTCTCTGCTACTGGTGGCCTGGTCTATATAAACAAACCAAGCAGTATGTCCTTTGTTGTGACATCTGTCAGCAAATAAAAGGGTCCACGTCAAACGCCCACCACAGGCACCCCTCCTACTTTCCAACAAACCACTACAATGTGTGTACCTGGACCATTGTGGTCCCTTGACACCTGATGGTGCACACAAATACTTCTTAGTCGCTGTTGACTCATGCTCCAGATTTCCAACACTTGGCTGACACTCAAAGTCTTATTAAAGATTTTTAAGTCTTTATCAGCACATATGCAGTTGCGGCTTTCCACCCGGTCCAGGGCCCTGCTTTCACCTAAGGGGCATTCAGGGACACCATGTCTTCGTTAGGGGTCCAACTGTATTATTCATCTCCGTCTAATCTGAGGGAAACAGTGTTGTGGAGCAAAGAAACCAAGATTTAAAGCAATCCTTAACAGCCAGACTATTAGACACTGGCAGTTGTTGGCTTAATCACTTGTATGGAGTCCAGAAAGCACTTAATAATCTGCCCAGGAGGTCCCTGGGAGGGCGTACCCCATATGAATGCTGTTTGGAACACAAAAGTATTGTTCCAGATCTTGATGGTCCTGGAGGCGGCAGGTACATCTTTTGACATAAATGAACATGTCACTGTCTTGCAGGACTTACAACTGTTCTGTGACAACAACGCATCTGCCAGTGCTGCCTACTTGGGAATAGGGGATGCACCAATAACACCAACTGGCTGGATTCCAAAAGTTGGGGATCTAATGCGTGAAAAGATTTCTGTGAAAAAGGAGTTTGGTCCTTCTTATTGTGCACTGGTTGCAGTCCTGGAAAGACACTGTACCAGAACTGTTATTCTACCACCACTGCCTGGTTCTAAAGAAAATCGGTTTGTCTCCATTGACAATGTTAAGCTACACCATATGGCCGATCCTGCACAGCAGACCTAGTGGACTCCTGGGTAGTACCCGAGTCCTTCTCACTACAGACCAGGATGTTCCTCTCCAGGTTTTGAACACCAACGCAGATACCTCTCCGAGCTTGGGGAGTGTGGAAAATGATCTTTCATTAGTCCCATTAACTCCTTCAAGTGTTGTCAACAATATTGAGCAATTCTACTCAGATTCAACCCAAACGGATGGAATCATCTACTATGAACTACCAAAGGAGAATTCTGCCAGTTCTCCCCTCAAAACGTGGCTCCAGTTTTTGCACATACTGCTTCTGGATACTTTGCCGATATCCATGAATCTTTTACCGACTCATCTATCTCTTCTGCAACAAGACTGTCCAGAGCATGTAAGTTGATAAATTGGTTTAAAATAACTATTTCATTCTTCCATGGAACTATCTGTGGCTTTTATTAACTGTACTTGCCTTCTTTCTTTGGATTGGGTTTGTCATTATGTTTTTCCTACTAATACATCGTCATTACCTCCCTGAACGCTCTATGGTTGAACTGGTGGATGATGTCCTAAAGCCAAATTTTTCCTCCCATAAGGTCTGCAGAGACTTGTCCCTAGTGAACATTTCTGATGGGATTGTTTGGGGAAAAGTACCATTTGATATAAATAGCCCCAAGGAGGTTATTCAAATTCCATATGTATTTAAGCTTTCAGTGAATGATGCAATAACACCTGGAGCCGTTTCTGATGAATGGGATATAATGATTGGGAATGATTCCATGTTATCAGAATTAGAATATTTTACTGTATTTAAAAGTGCAGATGTTTATCAATCGAAAGATAATTATGGATATCATTACATTCACAGAGCAAGTATCCCAAAGACTATTTTTAATTACACACAATGAGAACATTGTCCAACTCCTCCAATAGGGAGATCAAAAACATACTCAGAAAAGTTTGCATATTTTTCTGGGCATGATGTTAAAAATGCGGAGTCATATTATTTTAAATTGCTAATAATGGAAATGGACATTGTTTTATTAACTGATACAAAATTGATTTATTCTGATTCCTTTGTTTCCCGGTTGGCTATAGAAGGCTATGAATATTGGCTGAAGTCAATTGACTCAAAAGGTGTTAGGGGAACTAAAAATTGGCAAACAAGGGGGAAAGGAAGCTTTATTTAGAGCATGCCTGATACCTGTTCAAATGATATTTTTGAATGAAAAGGTATAACAAATAAGTTGTTTAGTCTTGGTAAAAATTAAGGATTTGAATGAACCCTTCTAAATTATACAAATGGCAAGAATACATTAATGCAACTGAGGACCAGCTCGACGGGTGGGTCCAAAATGGAACATTTAAGACAGCACTTTAACATCCTGGTGGGTGGTTATTGTGGCCAGTAGACACATATGGTTGTCATGCATGTTTTGTAAACTCCACGAGGGGTTTTAGAACAAATAGGCCAGGCTCTCGTTATGTGTCATCAAAACATTCGAGTATAGTAATAACGTACAGTGTAGGGAAATTATGCCAGCAATGGTTAAAGACATGCTCGCCAGATGCTGTTAAAGAACACCACAGTCTCCTGTCTAATAACACAGACTTGCAGGATTTCCTGTTAGGACCCAGAAGACAACGTTAAAAAGTGCTTTTTATATGCAGTTTATAATGAGATTTCGAAACTTTATCAACAAGAAGCTGCTGCCAAATTCAGGCAAATAGATCAGGAAAACTTACAAAAAGTGTTAGCCATTGTAGATAAAGGGATTAACACCTTGTCTGACCCCAAATACACTTTATACAACATTGTTTCATCTGCAACAGACAATGTGAAAAGTGACATGTCATTTTTGAGAAAGCAACAAATAATCGCTAAGGAGGAAGAGACTTATGTTTTATTAAACATCAAGAAATTAGAAAAGTTGACTTTTACTGTGTCTGAAATACCATCTGCTGAATGGTTAATACAAAGGGTTATTAATCTGCCTATTTCAACACTGCAATTCACGTCCTGCTTGAAACATATTCCAGTAGGCAGATATGAAAGGCTGGGAGATAGTTACATTCATGAGGTGTGGGATATTCCCTTCTCGCACAAATGTCTCAATGGCATGAAATAGGTCTTTCTTAGCAGCAGCGAATACAAGACTTCTGTGAGCCATTTGATGGTTTGTAGGCAGCTGTTCTTGGACAGGGCGTGTAATGCTTTAGCAGCAAATGTATCTTGCTATCTGAAGGGAGTTCCAGTCCCCTTGTTTAGACCTGCGTTACAGGTGCTCTCTAATGGAAGCTATGTGCTTCTTAACAGTGAGAGCTGTTGTGGAATGCAAGCGGGAATAGCGTACGTTGTTTTCGTCTCCCAAATTGTCACCTTTTGTGGGAATTTTATTTTTCCGCCTTCGCAACAGACAAAAGTAGCAGACATTGTGCCTGATATTGCTACTTCAAAAGTGACAGGGTAAGCAGTCTAAAGGCTTTATTGTTTCAAAAACATGTGGCGCTGACATCTGCATGTTAGACCTATGCACTCCAAGTGGTGAAGGCATCTGCAGAAATACAGTCCCTTTTAAATACAAACTTCCTGAGACATTTTGGTGAGCTCATGGGACGAAGTTTTAACGCATCGAGTACTACGGGGATTGTACATTTCTTTAAGGGTGTTGGTTTTGGTTCCGTTAAAACCTTCGCCTCTATATTTGGCTTAATTCCGTCAGTCATACACTCAATATTTTAAAGTATTTTCAAGGGATTTCCGATTACTTTGGCCTTAATCGGTGGCAGCTTGCTGTTGCTGTCCCATCACAACAAGGAGGGCTAATGGCACTTCCACTGGCACAACTGTGTCATGAACGAATGATGCAGTATTTTGAAGCACAACTCAGGGAAGAACTGGAGTGCAACTCGTCTCTGTCATTCAGACCAGTTTTGGATTGTATAAAAGTCTGTGTTTCAGTGCTTTTGGTGCCTTTTCAAATGTGCACTTAAAGTTTGTCTTTCTACATGGCGCTTACTTTCATTGGGCACTGATCTGTTGATGTTGTCGCTGAGGGCTCATTACCAGGCATGCACGTTGAGGGTGCATTTGCTACAGGAACCATTTATGAGCTGCCTTTGTGGAACATACAGCTCTTACCTTGACATAGAGCACAACATAGAATGCTGCTGCCTCAGCTGGAGCGCAGGCTTTGGAGCATGAGTGCTCTTTGTTTTTCCTTGGGAATGATTTGGACACATTACCACCTGCCAAAGTGGAACATTACCTAGCTTCAATTATCTCAGCGGTAATAGGAGAGTTTCAGTGGCACTAGTTTTTAAATTTGGTTTTAATGGCGTCACAGCATTTTTAGTTGCCTTTATTTTTTATATTAGGGTGCTTTACCACTTCTGAACCGACAAGGGAAGGGTGTTTTGTAGCCATTTTAATAATGTTTCTGCGCACGTTATTTTAGCAACTAAGCCTGCTGCTTGTGCCCTTTAGCCTAGTAATCTTTTATTCTGACTAATTTTTATTATTTTAGAATCAGCACAATTCGTGGTGATATTTTCTTTTCTTTCTCTGGTTTTCCTTTCACCTAAGAAAGCATTACGTTTCTTAGAATGACATTCTTTCACCCTGTGCTTTGCTCAAGGCTGCAGTAAGATAGGATTGTCGGCACAAGTGGTACACAGCATCTCCAACGTTCACAGAAACACACTGTTTTATGTAGGGACATCTTCTCAGAACATCAGCTGTTTTATTATAAAAACATTTCTCTGTCCCACGCATGTTAGAGGGAGGTTTCAGCCAGATGACCATAAATGCATGCTGTTTGACTTCGTTACAGCTGTTTGCTGAGACCACCGGTTCCCTGGACTACATGGGGATCGTGTCTCTATAGACAATGGGCTTCTTTACTACCATCACACTCTGGTATGGGGGATGATGTCTTCCTGGGGGGAATCCTGAAGGGTGGATTAGCGCTTATCATGCTGTTCTCTAACATATCTTAGGTAGGAATGACAGATATTGTGCACAGTGACAGTATGGTGGGACCTTTCATGTGTTTCACTATCCTTGTCACCATTTGCTTCTAGTATGCTTCATCATTCTCATTATTGCATTTCATTCCATTTTATCTAAGATACAGTTGATTCAATAAATCTTACTGAACCATTTTGTGCCTCTGTTTGTCTTTCAACCACGATTTCCCTGAGAAGTAATCTTGTCATGAGCCCGGTTGCCACAAATCATCCCTGCTCTTGGGCAGAGATGAGGCGCTGCTAGTTGGCCAGAAACAGATGAGGCCGACAGTTGTCACATGGTGTGGAATTGGACACAGTTTCCCCCAATTCAGGTGAAGCTGCTGCCCAAATCCAGGAGCCTCATTAGGATAACGAGAGCCCATGTGACAGGTTAGTCTTCAGACGAAAATACATATGTCTGTAGTCATGTCCCTGTACTTATTGGCTTGTGTGCTTCACATTTGTGGAGTCTTAACAAATTTAACATTTCTAACTTGGTGTTTCTGACATGTATTTGACTCAAACGTTTGGGGAAAAACTTGTCATTGTAAACTCTTGATTTGTCTTTTGCATCCATGCAGGTAAACGCCCATCAGAAGAAGGAACTATGGAGAGCCACTGCGTGGATGGAGCGGGCCCTGAAGGTCCACAGATGGCAGAGTGCCCACTGTTGGAAGAGATGGGAGGACCTGAGATGCTGGACCCTAGAGATCGCAGAGGTCCAGCTCGGGATGTCCTCCTATCGTGTATGGGGCACATGTCAGACCATGAACGCCCTAATGGCCTGCATTCTGGTGGTGGCCTACCCATATTTTGATGGGCATTTGGGGACAGTACAGCAGACACAAGGGGGTGAGTACAGGGCATATTCTTGCCTGTCACATTGGTAAGTGAATACGTTCGGCTCTGACATCTCCCCCTGACGATTAGGAATGAACCATATGTAACACAGTAAATGAGTGATTGTTTGAGTAGGATTCATGTGAAACATACTGATGTGCCTTGCTTATTGGCCCAGGGACCTAGGACACAACTGTATACAATCCAAAAACAACTTGCTCTCCAGGGACAACATATGGCTGTGTACATTTATCAATGAAGTACTGTTTGTTGTTGTAGTTGGTGTGGATTCTATGCAATAGACCACTACTCCTCAGTGTTACAGGCCAAAAGAAAGGTAGTGATGGATCACTATCCTCAGCCATGTGTCTGGTAAAATTAGTATATTGTCATGTGCCACCCAAAGGCTATTTGCCTTCAGCATATGACGGGTGCTAGTGCCTCACTGCTGTCTGTAATATGAAGATCACCATCGTACCTGTGACAGTGAATATAATTTTTTGGGTGTAGCTGTAGATCAAAACTTTCCCTTGGTAAGTGGGGAATGTCCATTGACATGATTTATGGGCCATCACTGTTGCCACCATTCCTTGTGCCTACATGTCAGCATGTATCCCATTCTCTTTTGCAAATCATTTGTAAGCTGCTGTTT
The DNA here is from genome assembly GCF_031143425.1 of Pleurodeles waltl. Taxonomy (NCBI): domain Eukaryota; kingdom Metazoa; phylum Chordata; class Amphibia; order Caudata; family Salamandridae; genus Pleurodeles; species Pleurodeles waltl. The sequence goes on from NC_090449.1 coordinate 262,815,619, forward strand.
CAAGCATCGTCTACGTGCGCTGAAGGGATAATTTCTGTATTCCCTCACATATATGTGCATGCCGTCCTGTGTGTGGAATAGGACATTTAAAATGGGAGTACATTTCATGTGGTGCCACAGACAGGAGTGTGTCACCATTGATTATTGCCCAACACATACCTTCACACGTCATAGCATGTCATTTGGCATGTACAACTGCAGTAGCAATGAGGGAGATGACGGGTAGGCCTAGAGTTTGTACCCACAATGTACGTTTCCATGTCATTGATGTAGAATCATGTAGCAAAGTGTTTTGCATATGTGAAATGGGGACGGTTTGTAACCTGACTGTTGGCATGCATCATGGACAGACTTGCGTTTATGTTGGAATCACATGTGGTTGGGTACAGCCATTCATTCACAGACATCCGGGTTTTCATGACCAAAATGGAGACAATTATTTAGCTTCCCTTTGGGCAACATGTTGAGGTCCTTCTAGAAGTACTTGCAAATCTCTGAGCTTCTCCAACATCCAAGGGACTAATAGCATCTATGGATACCCTCAGAGTATGTCATTGCAAGGATACCAGGCATTAGTGGTGATTTCCTCGTGACTTGCTGACTTATTGTGTTATGTATTTTAAAGACATATCTCCCTGTCATTTTGCACATTTTGTTGACATTGTACATTTACATTCCAAATATATGGCATATCTGAGCAAATCAGTACTGCCTCCATGACTCCATTGGGACATATTTCACTTGGTGAAGTGCACATTGTTGATATGTTTCCAGTGTGAAGTGAGTATTTCCATGTCACTTTCTCCAGACAATTGTATTGTTGTCAGCAACATAGCATGCTCTGGAAGAGGCATTTCTTATTGGAGCTTGACTGTGTACATGACAAATAGATGTCTGCATGACCTTGTGTGGGATCTGTGAGAATGCAGTTGGCACTGGGCTACTATTGGTTGACAACAGGTAAGTAATGTAGGCTCCATGAGGCAAAGCATTGATGGTGATGTTGTCTCCCACTTGTTCAATGGTTACTGTGATTGGACAACTTCAGCCATGCAAATGTAGTTGTCTGAAATCCTGAATGTCCTTTGGGCAGCTGTTTACAGTTCATATGGCATGCATGCATATGATATGGTACTTGTATGGGCTACTTTGTTGCTGGGGCCTACTTGTCATCATGGTAGTGTTTGCTAATCAGAGCTGTTGGTCATGGACACATTTTGTATTTGCAGCATCAGCCATTGGAAGCTAATGAGACAGGGCACACCCGAGTAGGGAAGCACCTGGCCATGGAACCTTGGGTGTTAGAAATGGGGTCTTTGGTTGGCAGTCAGGTTACCCCCTGTCCAAGCAAGGACTCTCACTCTAGTCAGGGTAAGTCACACACAATCCAAATTATTCTGTGCCCACCCTCTGGTAGCTTGGCATTGATCAGTCAGGCTTAACTTAGAAGGCAATGTGTAAAGTATTTGTGCAATAAATCACACAATAACACCATATAGTACCACACAAAATACACCACACAGTGTTTATAAAAATATATAATATTTATCTGATAAAATGCAGGTCAAAACGATAAAAATGGAATAAGTGTATGTTGAGTTATCACTGTAAAAGTGATATAGAGTGTCTTAAGTCTTTTAAAAGCAATCAAAGCCTCTTTCAAGCACAAAGTACTTGGTTCACGTGAAAAATCTCTGCAAAAAACTGCAGAGGAGGAGATGCGTGGAAACGAAGGGGTGTGCGTCGATTTCTCAGGCTGCACACGGTGATGCGTCGTTTAGTTTTCACAAAGTGACGGCTGTGCGTCGATTTCCGGCACTCGGTCGTGGATCCTCTTTGGGTTCCAGGGTATTCAGACGCCCCGAGGACGATGTGTAGATTTCCTGGGCTTGCAGGACGAAGTCACAGGAGCTGCGTCAATTCGGTTAGCATTGTGTCAAATTTTCTACCGCATGACAGACGCTACTTTGATTCCTCTCTGGACGATGGGCTGTGTCATTCCGGCTCAGCTGTGTGTTGATCCAGCGGGCCGTGCGTCGAATTTCTGGTCAGTACGCTGGCGCTGCGTCGATCTTCTCGATGCCTAGTCGAACTGCATCGTTCTGGTTCGACGTGCGGGGACATTTTCACAGCGGTGCAGGCTGTGCGTCATTTCTGGCAGGCTGTGCGTCGAATTTCGCCACACAAGGAGTCCTTCTTATACAGATGAAGTCTTTTTGGTCCTGAGACTTCAGGGAACAGGAGGCAAGCGCTAGCCAAGCCCTTGGAGAACACTTCTTCACCACAGCCAGAAAGCAGCAAGGCAGCAGTCCTTCACAGAAAGCAGATAGGTGAGTCCTTTGAGCAGCCAGGCAGGGCTTCTTGGCAGGATGCAGGTTCTGGTTCAGGTTCTCTTCTCCGGGAAGTGTCTGAGTTGGTAGGGGCAGAGGCCCTGTTTAAATACCCAAATATGCATTTAAAGTGGGGTAAGACTTCAAAGAGTGGCTTAGAAGTGCACAAGGTCCCCTTTCAGTTCAATCCTGTCTGCCAGGGTCCCAGTAGGGGGTGTGGCAGTCCTTTGAGTGAGGGCAGGCTACTGTCCTTTGACATGCAAGTGTCAGGCCCTCCACCCTCCCAGCCCAGGAAGACCCATTCAAAATGCAGACGTATGCAAGTGAGGCTGAGTATCCTGTGTTTGGGATGTGGCTGAGGGAATGCACAAGGGAGCTGTCAACTAAACCCAGCCAGACGTGGATTGTAAGGCACAGAAGGATTTAAGTGCAGAGAAATGCTCACTTTCTAAAAGTGGCATTTCTAAAATAGTAATATTAAATCCAACTTCACCAGTCAGCATGATTTTGTATCACCATTCTGGCCATACTAAATATGACCTTCCTACTCCTTTCAGATCAGCAGCTACCACTCAAACAAATGTGGGCAGCCCCAATGTTAGCCTATGAAGGGAGCAGGCCTCACAGTAGTGTAAAAACTAATTTAGGAGTTTTACACTACAAGGGCATGTAAACTACGCAGGTACATGTCCTGCCTTTTCCCTACATAGCACCCTGCCCTATTGGTTACCTAGGGCATACCTTAGGGGTGTCTTATATGTAGAAAAAGGGGAGTTTTAGGCTTGGCAAGTACTTTTAAATGCCAAGTCGAATTGGCAGTGGAACTACACACACAGGCCTTACAATGGCAGGCCTGAGACAAGGCTCAGGGGCTACTTAAGTGGGTGGCACAATTAGTGCTGCAGGCCCACTAGTAGCATTTAATCTGCAGGCCCTGGGCACATATAGTGCACTCTACTAGGGACTTATAAGTAAATTATATAGTCCAACTGGGTATGGTGTAGGAGGCTGGCCTGGCTTATAGTGGGTACCTTGTTGTACTTACACCTTGTGCCAGGTCCAGTTATACCTTATTAGTAGATTAGTAGTGTCTAGCAGCTTAGGCTGATAAAGGTAGCTATAGCAGAACACCTTAGGCTGAACTAGGAGACATGCAAAGCTCCTACTATACCACTTATATCATATAGCACCATATCTTAAGAAACACAATACTCAGAGTTACTAAAAAATAAAGGTACTTTATTTTAGTGACAATGGCCCTCATTCTGACCCTGGCGGTTTGAAACCGCCAGGGCAGAGGGCAGCGGAAGCACCGCCAACAGGCTGGCGGTGCTTCCTGGGCTATTCTGACCGCGGCGGTAAAGCTGCGGTCAGAAAAGGGGAACCGGCGGTATTCCGCCGGTTTACCCCTGGCCCAGGGAAGCAGCGCCGCCATGGGGATTCCGACCCCCTTCCCGCCAGCCTGTTTCTGGCGGTTTTCACCGCCAGAACCAGGCTGGCGGGAACGGGTGTCGTGGGGCCCCTGGGGGCCCCTGCACTGCCCATGCCACTGGCATGGGCAGTGCAGGGGCCCCCTAACAGGGCCCCACAAAGATTTTCAGTGTCTGCTTCGCAGACACTGAAAATCGCGACGGGTGCCACTGCACCCGTCGCACCCCTGCAAATCCGCAGGCTCCATTCGGAGCCGGCTTCCTCTATGCAGGGGCTTTCCCGCTGGGCCGGCGGCCCAGCGGGAAAGTTGGAATGACCCCCACGGTCATTTGACCGCGGTGCGGTCTTTTGGCGGTTTCAGCCCGGCGGGCCGCGCCCGCCGCCCGCCGGGGTCGGAATGATCCCCAATATGCCAAAAGTATCTCAGAGGATATACTCCCTTAGGAGGTAAGTAAAATACACAAAATATACACACAGACCAGAATCAGGTGAGTAAACAGTTAGAAAATTACGGCAAACTCTGTGGAATACAATAGAATGCAATAGGAGACAATAGGCCTAGGGGCAAAACAAACCATATACTCTGAAAGTTGAATGCGAACCACGAAGAGACCCCAGGCCTAGTGTAGTGTGTAGAGGATCACTGGGAGTGTGAGAAAACACTAAAGGTGTCCAAGATACCCCACTCCAAGACCCTGAAAAGTGGGAGTAAAGTTACCCTACTACCCCAGAAAGACAGTAAAGTCGAGATAGGGGATTCTGCAAAGACAACAACTGACTGCAAAGCACTGAAGATGGATTTCTGGACCTGGGGACCTGCAAAGAAAGGGAACCAAGTCCAAGAGTCACGCAAGTGTCCGGGGGGGGCAGGAACCCACTAAACCCCGGATGAAGGTGCAAAAGGACTGCCTCCGGGTGGAAGAAATCGAAGATTTTGCAACAACAGAAAGTGCCAGGAACTTCTCCTTTGGTCAGACGATAGCCCACAGTGTGCTGGAGGATGCAGATTTATTTCCACGCAGAAAGACCACAAACAAGCCTTGCTAGCTGCAAGAGTCACTCTTGAAGGTTTTGGTTGCTGCCAGGGCCCAGGAAGGACCAGGAGGTACCTCTTGGAGGAGGAGACCAAGGGGGCGCTAAGCAACACAGAGTGCCTATGCAGAAGCAGGCAGCACCTGCAGAAGCACCTGAACAGGCATTCAGGAAATCTGAGCACGGCGTTGTCTCAACACTACAACAGAGGGTCCCACGAAGCTGGTGTTCAACTCAGCGAGTTGAGCAATGCAGGACTGAGTGCTAGGGACCTGGGCTGTGCTGTGCACAAAGGAATCCTTGCAGAAGTGCACAGAAGCCCTAGCAGCTGCAGATCATGCAGTACACAGGATTACTGTCTGGCGTGGGGAGGCAAGGACTTACCACCACCAAATCTGGACAGAAGGACCACTGGACTGTCGGGGTCACCTGGATCCAGCTCCTGTGTTCCAGGGACCACACTCGTCAAGATGAGAGGGGACCCAGAGGACCGGTGATGCAGAATTTTGGTGCCTGCGTTAGCAGGGGGAAGATTCCTTCGACCCACAGGAGATTTCTGCTTGGCTTCCAGTGCAGGGTGAAGGCAGACAGCCCTTAGAGCACGCACCACCAGGAAACAGTCAAGAAAGCCAGCAGGATTAGGTGCTACAGTGTTGCTGGTAGTCATCTTGCTACTTTGTTGCGGTTTTGCAGGCATCCTGGAGCAGTCAGCGTTCGATCCTTGGCAGAAGTCGAAGAGGGAAGTGCAGAGGAACTCTGGTGAGCTCTTGCATTTGTTATCTGACGAGAAACCCATAGGAGAGACCCTAAATAGCCCTTAGAGGAGGATTGGCTACAGAGAGAGGCAAGCACCTATCAGGAGGGGTCTCTGACGTCACCTGCTGGCACTGGCCACTCAGAGGTGTCCATTGTGCCCTCACACCTCTGCATCCAAGATGGCAGAGGTCTGGGACACACTGGAGGAGCTCTGGGCACCTCCCTTGGGGAGGTGCTGGTCAGGGGAGTGGTCACTCCCCTTTCCTTTGTCCAGTTTCACGCCAGAGGAGGGCTGGGGGGAACCCTGAACCGGTGTAGACTGGCTTATGCAAGGAGGGCACCATCTGTGCCCTTCAAAGCATTTCCAGAGGCCAGGAGAGGCTACTCCTCTCAGGCCCTTAACACCTATTTCCAAAGGGAGAGGGTGTAACACCCTCTCTCAGAGGAAATCCTTTGTTCTGCCTTCCTGGGACTGGGCTGCCCAGGCCCCAGGGGGGCAGAAACCTGTCTGAGGTTTGGCAGCAGCTGTAGCTGCCAGGAAAACCCCAGAGAGTTTGTTTGGCAGTACCCGGGTTCTACGCTAGAGCCCCGGGGATACATGGGATTGTCCCCCCAATACCAAAATGGTATTGGGGGGACAATTCCATGATCCTCGACATGTTACATGGCCATGTTTGGAGTTACCATTGTGACGCTACACGTAGGTATTGACGTATATGTAGTGCACGCGTGTAATGGTGTCCCCGCACTCACAAAGTCTGAGGAAATTGCCCTGAACGATGTGGGGGCACCTTGGATAGTGCCAGAGTGCCCTCACACTTAGTAACTTTGCACCTCACCTTCACCAAGTGAGGGTTAGACATATAGGTGACGTATAAGTTACCTAAATACAGTGAAAATAGCTGTGAAATAACGTGGACGTTATTTCACGCAGGCTGCAGTGGCAGTCCTGTGTAAGAATTGTCTGAGCTCCCTATGGGTGGAAAAAGAAATGCTGCAGCCCATAGGGATCTCCTGGAACCCCGATATCCTGGGTAACTAGGTACCATATACTAGGGAATTATAAGGGTGTTCCAGTGTGCCAATGAGAATTGGTAAAATAAGTCACTAGCCTGCAGTGACAATGTTAAAAGCAGAGAGAGCATAAACACTGAGGTTCTGGTTAGCAGAGCCTCAGTGATACAGTTAGGCACCACACAGGGACATATACAGGGTACACTTTATGAGCACAGGGGTCCTGGCTAGCAGGATCCCAGTGACACAGACAAAAACAAACATACACACAAGTAAAAATGGGGGTAACATGCCAGGCAAGATGGTACTTTCCTACAGTATGATCCAATGTTACCATGTTTAAAGGGAAAGAGCATATGCACTTTAGCACTGGTTAGCAGTGGTAAAGTGCGCAGAGTCTTAAAACCAGCAAAAACAGTATCTAAAAAGTGGAGGGAGGCAGGCAGGCAAAAAGTTAGGGGTGACCACCCTAAGGCTGTCAGGTCTAACATTGGGTCAAGATACCACCAACACAGAGGGACTTAGTGGCCTGCAGGGTGAGGGGAGACCGGATCTACATCCTCGTCATCATCAGATTCTTCCTCCAGTGGCCACTCCCTAGTGGTGGCGGACCTATTGGGACGTACTCCTGTACCATCTTTGTTTGCCACCCCCAGTTCTATTATTACAAAACAACAAGGACCCCCTAGGGACCATTTATAACCAGGAACAATCCCATCCATCATATCGACATATGCAGCATTTAGGAGAACATCCTTCATTATTTAAACAAAATATATACTTTCCTCATATATATATATATAAACACAAAATATACAATACCCCATCATAACAAGAAGAAAAAAAGTGCTTGTGATTCAAGAAAGAAAATAAAAAGGATAATAATCTCCCATTACAACAATCCAAGATTCATTTGCACTTTGTTCTGGCCTTTTTCTTTCTTGTTATGATGGGGGATTGTATATATTGTGTATATATATGAGGAAAGTGTATATTTTGTTTAACTAATAAAGGATGTTCTCCTAAATGCTGCATATGTTGATATGAGGGATGGGATTGTTCCTGGTTATAAGTGATCCCTCAGGGGTCCTTGTTGTTTTGTAATAAATTCTACCCAGACCCCTCGGGTTTTCTTGGGTTACCCTCTATGGCTAGTAAGATACCCCAAGTTCTATTGTCACCAATGTTCCCTGTAAAGTGCGTGCACAGGAGCGCGCGCACCCTTCTTCTCCCACCGCGCAGGCCTCTCTGCTGAGCGCGCACGTTGTTCACCATGTCGCCAGTGCCTGCATGACACGTTACTGCCTCACGTAAGAGAGTGAAACCGTATGTCAGCGCTACGTTTTAAAAAAGAAACAGCGCAAAAACACGGTCACTCTCTTCGCGGAAGAGCAGGACGGGGCAGAGCAGTACAAGAAACGGCGACTGGAGGAGAACCCACTGCACCAAATGCAAGCAGGTAAGTGTGCTTCCTTGTACCTACAGCGTTCTGATATCACGGGCACAGGTCTGTGCCAGCACGCCATGGACAATGGCACCTCTGACTCTCCCTTGTGAAACACAGACGTGTCACCATCCAAAGCAGTTAACTTAGTCATGGTGCCAGTCTGTTTTTTGTGTGGGACAAAGAAGGGTTTTGGAGTCGTAAACAAAGCGCAGTCAGTTTTCCAACAGGCCTGGCTCAACCACTGTTTTCCTTGGTTCCATTGTGGATCTTAGTGACGAGGTCTATGGATACCAACAAGGCGTCCTCTATGGGCCCGCTGGCAAGAAATCTCGACATGCCGGACTTTCCTGCTCTGAGGCGCCTTATTTACCGAGCAAGAATAATACCTGCGTGCAAACTGCGGAGCGAAATGTCAGCCTGAGCACAGGCCTGTTTCTTTATTGTGTTCCACAGAGCGCCAACACCTCGGCCTTTGTGACGAGGCCAGTGGGTACCAACAAGGAGTCCTCTATGGGCCCGCTGGCACAATGGCAGGCAGGAAATCTTGACATTAAAGACTTTCCTGCTCTGAGGCGTCTTATTTACCGAGCAAGAAAAAATACCTGCGTGCAAACCGCGGAGTGAAATGTCAGCCTGAGCACGGGCCTGTTTCTGTATCGTGTTCCACAGAGCACCAACAGCTCAGCCTTTGTGCACTTCAGAGCGCTTTGAAAGATTCAAAACACGCAGAAGCCAAATAATTGCCATATAAGTGGTGTCCAAGGAACATTCTGGGAGAAATTTGTACTTTCAGGCAAACACTCTCTGCCTCTTTTGAATGCAAGTGTGTATGGCTAGGTGTAACTTCAGCAAGTCTAAGAGATGTTTGTTAAATGAATGACTCGGACGATCGTGAAAGAAACGCCTGGCCTGGAGGCCTCTGACTCTCCCTAGAGAAAGAGACAGAGTGGTGAAAGGCAGAGAAAACTGGGGAGGGAAAACGAAGTGATGGAACGATGAGAGAGAGAGTGATAGGAGAGAAAGGGAATGGAGCTGGTTTGAACATTTTTACAAGGGCTGCTTAAGTTACCCAGTTTTACAGTAGGTGAATGTATGTAGGAACTGTGGGAAGGTATGCTCTTCTAGAGGAACTGTCTCATGAGAGAAGCTCTTATCGCCAGTTTTGACCGGTTATCTGAGTGTGTGGGTGTGTGAATGCAGTCAGCCAGTGAGACCCGCTAAGGAGTCATGTTAAAGATGAGACCTGATCCAATCCTTGATACGATCTCATAGTGTGTCTTACAGAATGGCTCAGGCCTCTAAACACTGCCTTGACAGATGATGTAATTAATAACGTCAGCGGTCCACATTTGATCGACCTCGGAAAGATGGAAACTGCATTGTTTACGTCTAAGACGAGCCTGCCATCTGCAGGGTTAGCACAGATTTTTGCAGAGTATGCAGCTTTAAGTACAGCTATTTCGATGAGTCTTGGTGTTTGGTCACAGGTTTTAGATGACCCCAATACCCAAAGCTAACCTGCTGTGGTTAACACCGTTTCAGCCCCCACAGGCCTATCCAGACTGTAGAGGACCGGCCTGGCCTGACTAACTCTGCTCCAACCCATGCCCACTTTTCAGAGGGACCGGCTTGGACCTATGAGCCTCTAGCCCAATCTACCTATTCGAGGTATCACACCTACAGACCCTGGCCCAGCCCTACCGCTCTTGCAGCAACATAGGTGACATGAGATGGACTTTCCCCGAGCATACCTGGCTTTCGCGGGCAGAAGCTTGACCCTGTTGTAGCCCGATAGGTAATAGACTCTACCCCAGACATTTCTGCCTTTCAGTGCCACAACTCTACCCTGCGACAGAGCATGCTGTAGCTAGGGTGACCAGATGTCCCGGATTTCCCCGGACAGTCCCATTTTTTAGAGGACTGTCTCGGTGTCGCAACGCTTCTTTTAATTTTAAACAAATGTCCCGGTTTTTGAGACAAAGGTCAGATCATTACATAAATGTCCACGTTTTTGGGACAAAGGTCAGATTATCAAGGGAAGCATAAATTCAAGGTATGCTCTCCTTTAACAGACGCCTACAAAGGTTGCAATAATTAAAGTAATTTATCCCTTACTGTCAGGCAACACAGTCCCCTGTCTGCTCCCAGCAGACAGACGAGTGGGGAGCAGAGAGAGGTGGGTGGGGGTGGGTTGGTGGTGCAGGGTGGGAGGTCAAGCCGTAGCTATTTTTATATGTGTAGTCTTGTGTGTGTATATATATATATATATATATATATATATATATATATATATATATATATATATAAATAAATATATAAACCATATAAACACACATGTATAGGCACCAATGTTCCCTGTAAAGTGTGCACGTTTATCATTCTGAAAAGCTATTGTGGGCAAAATGGGTACTATCTATTATATAACCTTATGAGCATATGGTGCTATATAATGTAATACATTAACTGTTTATTGAATATTAATTTTTACTCTTTTATTTGATGTCTCTCACAATCCAAAATGTACACACGTTTAGAAAATATCAGGTATACAGGTGCTCGTGCTTTATTTGTAAAATAATAGGTTGCGATGGCCAATGCGCTGCTTAGACACCCCTGGTCAGCACTATTAAAATGTCAGCATGCAGAATACCAAAGGTACGTTGTCATGAATCCATCTCAGGTCTCTTTAATTCTCTGCCAGACAGTCCCGTAATCTCACACTTAACAGGGTTCTGTTTTCTACCTTGGTGATAGGTTTTCTGTCTTTTCCTTCTTCCATCTATTTATGATGTGTGTTATTCACTCATGGGAAATGTCTCATGAGGGTAAATAAGTGCTGGTCCCACAAAATAAGTGCCAGTAGCCCCCAACTGGTATCAACCTGCTCAAATCAAGTAGTGGAGGTGCTTTCCTACCACACATTTGCCCCAGAATGGATAATCTAAGGCATCCAGAAGTTTGTAGAAAGCTACAATTTTAAGGGACCAATTAGTGGCAATTGTTAGACCTGGCATCCTTAGAGTGGTCTTACCCCAGACCTTTTGCCTTTCACCTCCTGTTTTTGCTGTTTTTTTGATGGCCTTAGCACTCTGAGCACTTTACCACTGTTAACCAGTGCTAAAGTGCATGTGCGTCTCCCCTAAAATGGTAACCTTAGTGTATTCACAATTAGCATATTTAATTTACTTGTAAGTCCCTTGTAAAGTGGTATACCACTTACCCAGGGCCTCCTACTAGTGGGCCAGCAGCACTGATCGTGCCAGCCATTCAATTAGCCCTGTAAATATCCCTCAGGCCTGCAACTGCACCTTCACTTGGCATTTAAAACCTCTTGCCAACCCTTAAACTCACCTTTTATTACACATAGGTCACACCTAAGGTAAGCTCTAGTTAGCCCATAGGGCAGGGTGCTAAGTAAGTAAAAGGAAGGACTTGAACTATTAAGTTTTAAATGTCCTGGTAATGAAAATCTCCCAAAGTCATTTTTCATTATTGTGCAAACTACTGCTCTCATAGGCAATGTTCCCTGTAAATTCCTTCCTAGCCCACCCTTATAAAATCCGATTAGTCATAGCGAGTGGGCGAGCAGATAACTTGAGGCATGTAAAGGCTGCATCATCGAAGGTCTAACGCATGATGTAGGTTTCTAAATAGATGATAACATGGAACCAGAGTTCATCTAAACTGAAACCCCAGGTAACTATTCAATAGCTCTGGAACTGTCATGCATAATGTTTTTGTAACTCCTAAAACCTTATGCTGAATATCTTCTCTCCAATTACAAAACAGTCAGCATTTGGATTTGAACGGGCAGGCGTGAGTACCAAGGAAGACCAGGTAATTCTGTAGACGTTCCAGGTGGGATTAAGGGTCTCTAGATAAATCACCTTCATGACCCACACCTTTGCTTCTATTACAGGTTAGTCGGACCGAGCAAGTTATAGATTAAAAGGGTCCGACATGCGTAGAAGCATAAGGACCATGTAATTATTTGGTAGGTCCCCCATCTGGGTCACCTGGCACATTATAATATGGCAACATGCTGTAACCAACTGTTAACCATCTTTTCTTTTGTTGCAGTTATCTCAGACAGAACTGGTCATAGAGGAGGACGGGCAGACCGGAGTAGCAGCAGAGAGGGCAGGTTATTATTTGCTAGTTTTTCCTTCTGGTGAATATGAGGCATTGAAAGGATCAGGTGCTTTCATCAATTTTTCCTCTTTTACAGGCATTTTAGACCTTGCAATACATACATTTGAACAGGCAAACGTGACTAGAAGGAGAAAGACAAGGTAATCATTTTGCAGATTTCCATTGTGGTGCGCCTAGTACACTGGAATCTGACAACCTACTTTAATCACCTTTTCTTCTCTTGCAGGCATCTCTGACAGCACTACTCATCGATTACAAAAGTCACATGTGAGTAGAAGCAGAAAGATAAGGTATTTATTTGGTAGATTTCACTTGTGATGCACCCAGTACATTATAATATAACAACATTCTTCAACCCCTTTTTTTGTTCTTTTGCAGGCTTCTTGGACAGTGCTGATCATGGATAAGAAAAGGCAGAAGTGACTACAAGCAGAAAGACCAGGTGATTATTTAGTAGTTTTTCCTTGTAGTACATCTGAAACATTGGAACTTAAGCATGTGCTGTAACCATTTTTTTCTTCTATTGCAGACATCGCAGACAGTGTTACATCTACAGGCAGGTGTAAGAACAAACAGAAAGGCCCAGGTAATTACTTGTACATTTTCTAAGCGATAGCTCAGACTTGTCTGGTAGCCTGCATTCAATAGCATAAGAACCAACTTTAAATAATGTTTCTCACTTTAGAAAATGTTCCTCTTTTTTTTTTTGCAGGCTTTGCAGCATAGTAGGCTCAGACTGATTGCCACCAAAATGTTCAAGCGCAAAGCTGTGATTTCTGCAGAGAGCAGTGCTTCACCACAAAGGAAGAAATGCTGTCTTGTGTTCAAAGAAGAATAGCTGAAAGAAATTGTGGAGACTGAGACACAGAAGTCACGAAGCAAGGTTAGCGTACAACTGGGAGAGCTAATTCTATACAATCCAGAATCATCTGCCACCCAAAGGCTATTTGCCTTCAGCATATGGCGGGTGCTAGTGCCTGACTGCTGTTTGTAATATGAAGATCACCATCATACATGTGACAGTGAATATAATTTTTTGGGTGTAGCTGTAGATCAAGACTTTCCCTTGGTAAGTGGGGAATGTCCATTGACATGATTTATGTGCCATCACTGTTGCCACCATTCCTTGTGCCTACATGTCAGCATGTATCCCTTTCTCTTTTGCAAATCATTTGTAAGCTGCTGTTTCAAGCATGGTCTACGTGCGTTGAAGGGATAATTTCTGTATTCCCTCACATATATGTGCATGCCGTCCTGTGTGTGGACTAGGACATTTAAAATGGGAGTACATTTCACGTGGTGCCACAGACAGGAGTGTGTCACCATTGGTTATTGCCCGACACATACCTTCACACGTCACAGCATGTAATTTGACATGTACAACTGCAGTACCAATGAGGGAGATGATGGGTAGGCCTAGAGTTTGTACCCACAATGTACGTTTCCATGCCATTGATGAAGAATCAGGTAGCAAAGTGTTTTGCATATGTAAAATGGGGACGATTTGTAACCTGACTGTTGGCATGCATCATGGACAGACTTGCGTTTATGTTGGAATCACATGCGGTTGGGTACAACCATTCATCCACAGACATCCGTGTTTTCATGACCAAAATGGAGACAATTATTTAGCTTCCCTTTGGGCAACATGTTGAGGTCCTTCTACAAGTACTTGCAAATCTCTGAGCCTCTCCAACATACAAGGGATTAATAGCATCTACGGATGACCTCAGAGTATGTCATTGCAAGGGTACTAGATATTAGTGGTGATTTCCCAGGGACTTGCTGATTTATTGAGTTATGTATTTTAGAGACATATCTCCCTGTCATTTTGCACATTTTGTTGACATTGTACATTTCCATTCCAAATATGTGGCATATCTGAGCACATCAGTACTACCTCCATGACTCCATTGGGATATATTTCAGTTGGTGAAGTGTACATTGTTATGTTTCCAGTGTGAAGTAAGTATTTCTATGTCACTTTCTACATACTATTGTATTGTTGTCAGCAACATAGCATGCTCTGGGAGCAGCATTTCTTATTGGAGCTTTGACTGTGTACGTGACAAATAGATGTCTGCATGACCTTGTGTGGGATCTGTGGGAATGCAATTGACACTGGGCTACTATTGGTTGACAACAGGTAAGTAATGTATGCTCCATGAGGCAAAGCATTGATGGTGATGTGGTCTCCTACTTGTTCAATGGTTACTGTGATTGGACAACTTCAGCCATGCAAATGTAGTTATCTGAAATCCTGATTTTCCTTTGGGCAGCTGTTGACAGTTCATATGGCATGCATGCATATGGTATGGTACTTGTATGGGCTACTTTGTTGCTGTGGCCTACTTGTCATCATGGTAATGTTTGCTAATCAGAGCTGTTCTTCAAGTGTGGTCATGGACATGTCATGATTCTCTTTCTCTTTGTATTTGCAGCATCAGCCATGGGAAGTTAAGGAGACAGGGCACAGCCGAGTAGGGAAGCATCTGGCCATGGGACCTTGGGTGTTAGAAATGGGGTCTTTAGTTGGCAGTCAGGTTACCCCCTGTCCAAGCAAGGACTCTCACTCTAGTCAGGGTAAGTCACACACAATCCAAATTATCCTGTGCCCACCCTCTGGTAGCTTGCCACTGAGCAGTCAGGCTTAACTTAGATGGCAATGTGTAAAGTATTTGTGCAATATATCACACAATAAGTATATGTTGAGTTATCACTGTAAAAGTGATATAAAGTGTCTTAAGTCTTTTAAAAGCAATCAAAGCCTCTTTCAAGCACAAAGTACTTGGTTCACGTGAAAAATCTCCGCAAAGAACCGCAGAGGAGGAGATGCGTGGAAACAAATGGGTGTGCGTCGATTTCTCAGGCTGCACACAGCGATGCGTTCTTTAGTTTTCATGAAGGGACGGCTGTGCCTCGATTTCCGGTGCTCGTTCGTGGATCCTCTTTGGGTTGCAGGGTTTTCAGACGCCCCGAGGACGATGTGTGGATTTCCTGCGCTGGCATGAGGAAGTTACAGAAGCTGCGTCAATTTGGTTGGCATTGTGTCTAATTTTCTACCGCATGGCAGGCGATGCTATGATTCCTCTCTGGAAGTTGGGCTGGGTCGTTCCGGCATGGCTGTGAGTTGATCCGGTGGGCCGTGCATCGAATTTCCGGTCACTACGCTGGCGCTGCATCGATCTTCTCGATGCCAAGTCGAACTGCATCATTCTGGTTCGACGTGCGGTGAAATTTTCACCGCAGTGCAGGCTGTGCGTCATTTCTGGCAGGCTGTGCATCAAATTTCGCCACACAAGAAGTCCTTCTTGTAGAGATGAAGTCTTTTTCGTCCTGAGACTTCAGGGAACAGGAGGCAAGCTCTATCCAAGCCCTTGGAGAACAGTTCTTCACCACAGCCAGAGAGCAGCAAGGCAACAGCAAGGCAGCAGTTCTTCACAGAAAGCAGACAGGTGAGTCCTTTGAGCAGCCAGGCAGGGCTTCTTGGCAGGATGCAGGTTCTGGTTCAAGTTCTCTTTTCCGGGAAGTGTCTGAGTTGGTAGGGGCAGAGGCCCTGTTTAAATACCCAAATGTGCCTCTGAAGTGGGGGAGACTTCAAAGAGTGGCTTAGAAGTGCACAATGTCCCCTTTCAGTTCAATCCTGTCTGCCAGGGTCACAGTAGGGGGAGTGGCAGTCCTTTGTGTGAGGGCAGGCTACTGTCCTTTGACCTGCAAGTGTCAGGCCCTCCACCCTCCCAGCCCAGGAAGACCCATTCAAAATGCAGACGTATGCAAGTGAGGCTGAGTATCCTGTGTTTGGGGTGTGGCTGAGGGAATGCACAAGGGAGCTGTCAACTAAACCCAGCCAGACGTGGATCGTAATGCACAGAAGGATTTAAGTGCAGAGAAATGCTCACTTTCTATAAGTGGCATGTCTAAAATAGTAATATTAAATCCAATTTCACCAGTCAGCAGGATTTTGTATCACCATTCTGGCCATACTAACACTTACACTACCAGTACATGTAAACTACACAGGTACATGTCCTGCCTTTTGCCTACACATTACCCTATCCTATAGGTTACCTAGGGCATACCTTAGGGGTGTCTTATATGTAGAAAAAGGGGAGTTTTAGACTTGGCAAGTACTTTTAAATGCCAAGTCGAATTGGCAGTGGAACTGCACACACAGGCCTTGCAATGGCAGGCCTGAGACAAGGTTTAGGGGCTACGTAAGTGGGTTGCACAATTAGTGCTGCAGGCCCACTAGTAGCATTTAATCTGCAGGCCCTAGGCACATATAGTGCACTCTACTAGGGACTTATAAGTACATTATATAGTCCAACTGGGTATGTGTAGGAGGCTGGCCTGGCTTATAGTGGCTACCTTGTGGTACTTACACCTTGTGCCAGGTCCAGTTATCCCTTATTAGTAGTGTCTAGCAGCTTAGGCTGATAGAGGTAGCTATAGCAGGACACCTTAGGCTGAACTAGGAGACATGCAAAGCTCCTACTATACCATTTATATCATATACCACCATATCTTAAGAAACACAATACTCAAAGTTACTAAAAATAAAAGTTACTTTATTTTAGTGACAATATGCCAAAAGTATCTCAGAGGATATACTCCCTTAGGAGGTAAGTAAAATACACATAATATACACACAGACCAAAATCAGGTGAGTAAACAGTTAGAAAAGTAGTGCAAACTCTGTAGAATACAATGAATGCAATAGGAGACAATAGGCCTGGGGCAACACAAACCATATACTCTGAAAGTTGAATGCGAACCACGAAGAGACCCCAGGCCTAGTGTAGTGTGTAGAGGATCACTGGGAGTGTAAGAAAACACTAAGGGTGTCCAAGATACCCCACTCCATGACCCTGAAAAGTAGGAGTAAAGTTACCCTACTACACCAGAAAGACAGTAAGTCGAGATAGGGGATTCTGCAAAGACAACAGCTGACTGCAAAGCACTGAAGACAGATTCCTGGACCTGAGGACCTGCAAAGGAAGGGAACCAAGTCCAAGAGTCACGCAAGTGTCCGGGGGGGGGCAGGAGCCCACTAAACCCCGGATGAAGGTGCAAAAGGGCTGCCTCCGGGTGGAAGAAGCCAAAGATTCCGCAACAAACGAAGGTGGCAGGAACTTCTTTGGTTAGATGATGTCCCACGGCGTGCTGGAGGACGCAGAGCTGTTTCCACGCAGAAAGACCTCAAACAAGCTTTGCTAGCTGCAAGAGTCGCACTTGAAGGTTTTGGGTGCTGCCAGGGCCCGGGAAGGACCAGTTGGTCGCCCCTTGGAGGAGGAGACAGAGGGAGCACTCAGCAACACAGAGAGCCCACGCAGAAGCAGGCAGCACCCGCAGAAGCACCTGAACAGGCATTCAGGAAATCTGAGCATGGCAGTTGTCTCAACACTACAACAGAGGGTCCCACGAAGCCGGTGATTCCGCAACAAACGAAGGTGGCAGGAACTTCTTTGGTTAGATGATGTCCCACGGCGTGCTGGAGGACGCAGAGCTGTTTCCACGCAGAAAGACCTCAAACAAGCTTTGCTAGCTGCAAGAGTCGCACTTGAAGGTTTTGGGTGCTGCCAGGGCCCGGGAAGGACCAGTTGGTCGCCCCTTGGAGGAGGAGACAGAGGGAGCACTCAGCAACACAGAGAGCCCACGCAGAAGCAGGCAGCACCCGCAGAAGCACCTGAACAGGCATTCAGGAAATCTGAGCATGGCAGTTGTCTCAACACTACAACAGAGGGTCCCATGAAGCCGGTGGTCAACTCAGCGAGTTGAGCAATGCAGGACGGAGTGCTGGGGACCTGGGCTATGCTGTGCACGAAGGAATCCTTGCAAAAGTGCACAGAAGCCCTAGCAGCTGCATATCACGCAGTACACAGGATTACTGTCTGGCGTAGGGAGGCAAGGACTAACCTCCACCAAATTTGGACAGAAGGACCACTGGACTGTCGGGGTCACTTGGATCCAGCTCCTTTGTTCCAGGGATTCCGCAACAAACGAAGGTGGCAGGAACTTCTTTGGTTAGATGATGTCCCACGGCGTGCTGGAGGACGCAGAGCTGTTTCCACGCAGAAAGACCTCAAACAAGCTTTGCTAGCTGCAAGAGTCGCACTTGAAGGTTTTGGGTGCTGCCAGGGCCCGGGAAGGACCAGTTGGTCGCCCCTTGGAGGAGGAGACAGAGGGAGCACTCAGCAACACAGAGAGCCCACGCAGAAGCAGGCAGCACCCGCAGAAGCACCTGAACAGGCATTCAGGAAATCTGAGCATGGCAGTTGTCTCAACACTACAACAGAGGGTCCCACGAAGCCGGTGGTCAACTCAGCGAGTTGAGCAATGCAGGACGGAGTGCTGGGGACCTGGGCTATGCTGTGCACGAAGGAATCCTTGCAAAAGTGCACAGAAGCCCTAGCAGCTGCATATCACGCAGTACACAGGATTACTGTCTGGCGTAGGGAGGCAAGGACTAACCTCCACCAAATTTGGACAGAAGGACCACTGGACTGTCGGGGTCACTTGGATCCAGCTCCTTTGTTCCAGGGACCATGCTCGTAAAGATGAGAGGGGACCCAGAGGACCGGTGATGCAGAGGTTTGGTGCCTGCGTTAGCAGGGGAAGATTCAGTCAACCCACTGGAGATTTCTTCTTGGCTCCCAGTGCAGGGTGAAGGCAGACAGCCCTCTGAGCATGCACCACCAGGAAACAGTCAAGAAAGCCAGCAGGATTAGGTGCTACAGTGTTGCTGGTAGTCTTCTTGCTACTTTGTTGCAGTTTTGCAGGCGTCCTGGAGCAGTCAGCGTTCGATCCTTGGCAGAAGTCGAAGAGGGAAGTGCAGAGGAACTCTGGTGAGCTCTTGCATTTGTTATCTGACAAGAAACCCACAGGAGAGACCCTAAATAGCCCTCAGAGGAGTATTGGCTACAGAGAGAGGTAAGCATCTATCAGGAGGGGTCTCTGACGTCACCTGCTGGCACTGGCCACTCAGAGGTGTCAATTGTGCCCTCACACCTCTGCATCCAAGATGGCAGAGGTCTGGGACACACTGGAGGAGCTCTGGGCACCTCCCTTGGGGAGGTGCTGGTCAGGGGAGTGGTCACTCCCCTTTCCTTTGTCCTGTTTCACGCCAGAGCAGGGCTGGGGGATCCCTAAACTGGTGTAGATTGGCTTATGCAAGGAGGGCACCATCTGTGCCCTTCAAAGCATTTCCAGAGGCCAGGAGAGGCTACTTCTCTCAGGCCCTTAACACCTATTTCCAAAGGGAGAGGAAATCCTTTGTTCTGCCTTCCTGGGACTGGGCTGCCCAGGCCCCAGGGGGGCAGAAACCTGTCTGAGGGTTGGCAGCAGCTGTAGCTGCCAGGAAAACCCCAGAGAGTTAGTTTGGCAGTACCCTGGTTCTATGCTAGAGCCCCGGGGATGCATGGGATTGTCCCCCCAATACCAGAATGGTATTGGGGAGACAATTCCATGATCCTAGACATGTTACATGGCCATGTTTGGAGTTACCATTGTGATGCTACACATAGGTATTGACCTATATGTAGTGCACGTGTGTAATGCTGTCCCGCACTCACAAAGTCCGGGGAAATTGCCCTGAACGATGTGGGGGCACCTTGGATAGTGCCAGGGTGCCCTCACACTTAGTAACTTTGCACCTAACCTTCACCAAGTGAGGGTTAGACTTATTGGTGACGTATAAGTTACCTAAATACAGTGAAAATAGCTGTGAAATAACGTGGACGTTATTTCACGCAGGCTGCAGTGGCAGTCCTGTGTAAGAATTGTCTGAGCTCCCTATGGGTGGAAAAAGAAATGCTGCAGCCCATAGGGATCTCCTGGAACCCCAATACCCTGGGTACCTAGGTACCATATACTAGGGAATTATAAGGGTGTTCCAGTGTGCCAATGAGAATTGGTAAAATTAGTCACTAGCCTGCAGTGGCAATTTTAAAAGCAGAGAGAGCATAAACACTGAGATTCTGGTTAGCAGAGCCTCAGTGATACAGTTAGGCACCACACAGGGAACACATACAGGGCATAATTTATGAGCACTGGGGTCCTGGTTAGCAGGATCCCAGTGACACAGGCAAAAACAAACATACACACAAGTAAGAATGGGGGTAACATGCCAGGCAAGATGGTACTTTCCTACGGTATGATCCAATGTTACCATGTTTAAAGGGAAAGAGCATATGCACTTTAGCACTGGTTAGCAGTGTTAAAGTGTGCAGAGTCTTAAAACCAGCAAAAACAGTATCTAAAAAGTGAAGGGAGGCAGGCAAAAAGATAGGGGTGACCACCCTAAGGCTGTCAGGTCTAACATTGGGTCAAGATACCACCAACACAGAGGGACTCAGTGGCCTGGAGGGTGAGGGGAGACCGGATCTACATCCTCGTCATCATCAGATTCTTCTTCCAGTGGCCACTCCCTAGTGGTGGCGGACCTATTGGGACATACTCCTGTACCATCTTTGTCTGCAACCCCCAGTTCTATTATTACAAAACAACAAGAACCCCCTAGGGAACACTTATAACCAGGAACAATCCCATCACTCATATCGACATATGCAGCATTTAGGAGAACATCCTTTATTATTTAAACAAAATATATACTTTCCTCATATATATATATACACAATATCCCATCATAACAAGAAGAAAAAAGGACAGAACAAAGTGCGAATGAAACAAGTGCTCGTTATTCAAGAAAGAAAAGAAAAAGGATAATAATCTCCCATTACACCAATCCAAGATTCATTCGCACTTTGTTCTGTCCTTTTTAGGTCGAGCATTCAAGACCTCTTTGTGATTGCTAGTGGTCAATCCTACCTATTTGTTCCACCTTTTCCTCAGGTGTACACTCCCCTGGAGCATGGTCACAGTACTTGTACCCTTCCACTTGTGCCAATGTAGCTTGTGCTTGGGGACTACTTTTTCTTAGGCTAAGAACATTTGACCAGAGCGCTGAATGTGCTCAGTGGCTCCAGTCTGTTTCTGTAAACAGGGCTCTAAATCGTGTTCTTCTCTGGTTACATGTGGTGTGCATTCAAAAACCGAGGTCAAATGTTAGAGGGCACCTGTTTCTGCCTTCTGCCACCGCTACAAAAAGACGATCGCGAGCACAACAGTGTTCACACTGATTTCCTTATGCGCTGCCGATGCGTAGAGAAAATAGCTACCACTACAAAATTTAATGCATATTTCTCCAATTTAAGATGGCTGCCGCACATTATGTGCGCTGACGTTATTAACGTCATCACACGGCCGTGTCTTTTCCTTCGCCATTGCTTGTTTTTATGGGTTTTAACTACTGTTGATAGTTACAGAGATGTGATCCAGCCTCCTATCACCAGGTGACGCTGCAGGTCACTCTGCTCTCCCGAGAATATCTTTTCCTCCTCTATTGTTCCCTAAGCTCCAACATGGCATTCTGCGGCTGACTAAAGAAGGCAAGAAAGGCACTAAAAATATGTAAATTCCCTCCTTTCATGGTGTGGCGTTTGGATGCCTGGGATGAGAGTTAGATGGAGTTTCAAGCCCACACTCTTCCCGTGGCAGTATGCCGGCGGGCGCAAGGCACGGAGGCCGGTGTAGCTTTACTGTGAGCAAGCAACTCAGTGAAATGTCACAAGCAGCGTGCAGGGTGAAATTACATTTCTTATTGCATTCTTCGTGTTTAATGTGGTCAGAACATAAGCAGTCCTGGTTTGCTTGCTGTTCAAAAGCAGTTATGGTTAAATCCTACTCACCCCCAAAATGAGTGGGCATTAACTTTGTACAATGTCAGATTTCTTACGGAAGCGTATATTATTTTCTTAGCAAATATATAATAAATGCAGACGTTCTCATCAATAGCATGTTTATCTCGGGCCATGTTGATGTTACTGGTCTAACAAAAACATCCCTTGTTGTCAAATATTTTATTTAACACAATTTTGTAAAAGCAGTTATCGTTTTCGCCTTTACCATTTGAACATTTATTTCCTATTTTAAGGACCCTCCTTGGTCTTATTTGCATGGGAGGTCTCATAATTTTTTTTAGATCTGTTGCATCGTGGTGTCAGTAAAGCTTTCTGCGATATACAATAACATCTGCCCAGATTCTCTAAACGTTGGTATTTCGCTTTTTGTAGTCTTAAAAGTAATTGGTGTGAGGCTGCTCCTATTGCTACTTTGGTGTTAGGACTTGAAATGTTGGATAACATACCCCCATCCTTACATTATAAGAATATAGCAAGTTACAGAGGAATTGCATGATTATACAGAGCAACAAGGCCGAAAGCAGGGCTCCTTTATATCATAGGTACTCGCAAACCTTTTCCCAGGGAACACAAAGTTTGGTCAGTGATGTAAATATAATAAATAAAGGCAATATTTTAATTTTTGCTGCAGAAAGAGGAAGAATGTAAATGCTTTAGTTATGTGCAAGACCACGGGAATTATCTGGCAGAAAGGACCAAATTATGCAGCAGGGTTGACCAATTTATGTGGCAAGAAAAGTCCAGTTATTCATTTACACCAATAGCTCTAACTCAAGCAAATGCGAGACCTATTGCATTGCAAATGCTTGTTTCTTCTTGTTATGATGGGGGATTGTATATATTGTGTATATATATGAGGAAAGTATATATTTTGTTTAAATAATAAAGGATGTTCTCCTAAATGCTGCATATGTTGATATGAGGGATGGGATTGTTCCTGGTTATAAGTGGTCCCTAGGGGGTCCTTGTTGTTTTGTAATCAATTCTACACAGACTCCTCGGGTTTTCTTGGGTTACCCTCTGTGGCTAGTAAGATACCCCCAGTTCTATTGTCACCAATGTTCCCTGTAAAGTGCACGCACAGGCGCGCGCGCACCCTTCTTCACCCACCGCGCAGGCCTCTCTGCCGTGCGTGCACGTTGTTCACTACGTCGCCAGTGCCTGCATGACACGTTACTGCCTCACGCAAGAGAGTGAAACTGCATGTCAGCGCTACGTTTTAAAAAAGAAACAGCGCAAAAACAAGGTCACTCTCTTCACGGCAGAGCAGGACGGGGCAGAGCAGTACAAGAAACGGCGACCGGAGGAGAACCCCCTGCACCAAATGCAAGCAGGTAAGTGTGCTTCCTTGTACCTACAGCGTTCTGATATCACGGGCACAGGTCTGTGCCAGCACGCCATGGACAATGGCTCCTCTGACTCTCCCTTGTGAAGCACAGACGTGTCACCATCCAAAGCAGTTAACTTAGTCATGGTGCCAGTCAGTTTTTTGTGTGGGACAATGAAGGGTTTTGGAGTCGTAAACAAAGCGCAGTCAGTTTTCCAACAGGCCTGGCTCAACCACTGTTTTCCTTGGTTCCATTGTGGATCTTAGTGACGAGGTCTGTGGATACCAACAAGGCGTCCTCTATGGGCCCGCTGGCAAGAAATCTCGACATGCCGGACTTTCCTGCTCTGAGGCGCCTTATTTACCGAGCAAGAATAATACCTGCGTGCAAACTGCGGAGCGAAATGTCAGCCTGAGCACAGGCCTGTTTCTTTATTGTGTTCCACAGAGCGCCAACACCTCGGCCTTTGTGACGAGGTCAGTGGGTACCAACAAGGCGTCCTCTATGGGCCCGCTGGCACAATGGCAGGCAGGAAATCTCGACATAACAAACTTTCCTGCTCTGAGGCGTCTTATTTACCGAGCAAGAAAAAATACCTGCGTGCAAACCGCGGAGCGAAATGTCAGCCTGAGCACGGGCCTGTTTCTGTATTGTGTTCCACAGAGGGCCAACAGCTCAGCCTTTGTGCACTTCAGAGCGCTTTGAAAGATTCAAAACGCGCAGAAGCCAAATAATTGCCATATACGTGGTGTCAAAGCAACATTCTGGGAGAAATTTGTACTTTCAGGCAAACACTCTCTGCCTCTTTTGAATGCAAGTGTGTATGGCTAGGTGGAACTTCAGCAAGTCTAAGAGATGTTTGTTAAATGAATGACTCGGAGGGTCGTGAAAGAAACGCCTGGTCTGGAGGCCTCTGACTCTCCCTAGTGAAAGAGACAGAGTGGTGAAAGGCAGAGAAAACTAGGGAGGGAAAGTGAAGTGATGGAACGATGAGAGAGAGTGATAGGAGAGAAAGGGAATGGATTTGGTTTGAACATTTTTACAAGGGCTGTTTTTGTTACTCAGTTTGGCACTAGGTGAATGTTTGTAGGAACTGTGGAAATGTATGCTCTTCTAGAGAAACTGTCTCATGAGAGAAGCTATTATCGCCAGTTTTGACCAGTTATCTGAGTGTGTGGGTGTGTGAATGTAGTCAGCCAGTGTGACCCGCTAAGGAGTCATGTTAAAGATGAGACCTGATCCAATCCTTGATACGTTCCCATAGTGTGTCTTACAGAATGGCTCAGGCCTCTAAACTCTGCCCTGACAGATGATGTAATTAATAAGGTCAGCGGTCCACATTTTATTGACCTCGGAAAGATGGAAACTGCATTATTTACATCTAAGACGAGCCTGCCATCTGCAGGGTTCGCACAGATTTTTGCAGAGTAAGCAGCTCTAAGTACAGCTATTTCCCTGATTCTTGGTGTTTGGTCACAGGTTTTAGATGACCCCAATACCCAAAGCGAACCTGCTGTGGTTAACACCGTTTCAGCCCCGACAGGCCTATCCAGACTGTAGAGGACCGGCCTGGCCTGACTAACTCTGCTCCTACCCATGCCCATTTTCAGAGGGACCGGCTTGGACTGATGAGCCTCTAGCCCGATTGTTCTGCTTTCCTACTTATCTCTTATCAGAGCTTACAGATCCTCTATGGAATGCACTTCTGAGTTCAAAGAAGACCTTTATTGTTGTTAATTCTTCCCCACCCACAAGTTCTTGAGAGACGAATTAATAGACTTCAAGCACACGTTCAAAAGAGTAAAAGTAGTCGCAGCAATGAAAACAAAATATATCACAGTACTTCTCAGTTGCAATGTACACAGCAGATTATATTAGCAAAGCATAAAAATTAAAATTCATCACCGTATGAGCAAGTAGGACCTATCTTCAGCTTCATCTTTCTGGGGTCTGCAAGTTGATGACTCCGGTCAACTGCGAGAAAGAGATTATCTACCCACACTGGAGACTGGCAACTGGCGCCTCGTTCCAGCCTGAAGTCAAGCAGATTCGAATCTAACTCACTGTGGCCCAGAGTCATCCTTACAAAAGCGTGCCGACTCCTCTCAGACTCGGGAAAACTACACAAGCCTTTGGAGACTGGCCAGATCTCCTAGACTTCTCCTATTCCCAAGCCTGAGCAGAAAGGAAAACACCAAATGTACTCTCTCTTATCAGGTCTAGTCTGGTGTGAAGAAAACAGCTTGGTTCGTCTTGTGGAAAAACACAGCTTGGAAGAATACAGAAATCTGCGATGTTTCAACTGCAATGTCTAACTCCACGTAAAAGCCAATAGGCAGCTAACCTAAATATCAAATGTAATGTCTAATGTCATGTCAAAGCCAATAGGCAGCTGAACTGAATACAGCATGTCAAAGCCAGTAGGCAGAATACAGAATGTAATGGCTAATGCAATGTCAAAGCCAATAGGCGGCTAAACTGAATACAGAAAGTAATGGCTAATGCCATGTCAAAGCCAATAGGCAGCTGAACTGAATACAGAATGTAATGGCTAACTCCATGTTAAAGCCAATAGGCAGCTAAACTGAACAAAACATATAGGGGGTCATTCTGACCCCCGGCGGGTGGCAGGAGCCGCCCGCCTGGAGGGAACCGCGAATGACCGCACCACGGTCAAAAGACCGCGGCGGCCATTCTTGCTTTCCCGCCGGGCCGGCGGGCGACCGCCAGAAGGCCGCCCGCCGGCCCAGCGGGAAACCCCCTTCAACAATGAAGCCGGCTCCGAACGGAGTTGTAGGGGTGCGACGGGTGCAGTGGCACCTGTCGCGATTTTCGGTGTCTGCAAAGCAGACACTGAAATTCTTTATGGGGCCCTTTTAGGGGGCCCCTGCACTGCACATGCCCGGGGCCCCACGACACCCGTTTTTGCCATCCTGTTCCTGGCTGCAAGCAGCGCCGCCATGGAGGATTCCCTGGGCCAGGGGTAAACCGGCGGTTGCCCTTTTCTGACCGCGGCTTTACCGCCGCGGTCAGAATGGCCCAGGAAGCACCGCCAGCCTGTTGGCGGTGCTTCCGCGGTCCCCGGCCCTGGAGGTCATGGACCGCCAGGGTCAGAATGACCCCCATAATGTGCTACTGGTGAACATTGAGCAACTAATATGCGCAGTGGTGAAACACAGTCATTGGTCAAACACAATTAATAGCATCACACCGATCCACCTATTCGAGGTATCACACCTACCTACCCTGGCCCAGCCCTACCCCTCCTGCAGCAACATAGGTGACATGAGATGGACTTTCCCCGAGCATACCTGGCTTTCGCGGGCAGAAGCTTGACCCTGTTGTAGCCCGATAGGTAACAGACTCTACCCCAGACATTTCTGCCTTTCAGTGCCACTGCTCTACCCTGCGACAAAGCATGCTGTAGCTAGGGTGACCAGACGTCCCGGATTTCACCGGACAGTCCCATTTTTTAAGAGGACTGTCCAGGTGTCCCGACGTTTCTCTTAATTTTAAACAAATGTCCCGGTTTTTGGGACAAAGGTCAGACCATTACATAAATGTTAACGCGTCCCTTTATGTTAATTTATTACACATTAGGACTCATTTTAGGCCAATGAATCTTTTGACCCAGTTGAGAGACACCATAGGACGAGATAGCTAATCAATATGTCAATCAATATATCAATAATATCATCAATTTTTACCACAACCACACATTTCACTTTAGTCAGAGTCATTAATCAAATTGACGACGCAACCATGATTTTTCAGCCATGAATAACCACACCTGTTTAGTAGAATTTCATGAGTTTTATTCCCTATTAGTTACAACCTAGCATAATATACGTTAATCTCAAAACCAGGAAACTCAATAGCATAGTCACGATATGACAGCTTTGATAAGATTTCAATAACGCAAGAATCACAAACATCAGAACATAGCACGACTTAAACATAGATTAAAGTATAGCAGAGTATTGATATCACGTCAGTTCAACAAAGCATAGTCTCGGTCGTTTGTCTATTTGCGTCAATTTGGTAAACACCTGTCCTAACCACTGATTAGCATTCGCATGTTGGGCTTCATGCAAAACAATTTAGAACACCAATTTGGAAAACATCTAGCTATGGTCTCTGTCAAAAGCAAGCAGTTGGTACCTAGAAAGGAAAAGCAAACAGACAAACTACAATTTGTATTGTCATAATTATCCTCCAAGGATTAGGTCAGCGCACAGGTTCAGTCTCCGTCTTCAGGACATCAGTCAGATCACCATCAGTCAGGACTTAACTAAAGGGCAAAAGGGACACTTCCCTCTTAAGGAGGAAAGTGTAAATGGGCTGTCTATGGATAAGGATGGTTCTCAATAAGTCTGAAGTCACCAAACAGAGTGACAGAGTTTCTGGATAAAAACAATAGCATTCCCTACCTAATTCTCTCGACCTTTCTGTGACATGAGTTTTTATCCTTTTTCGTAGTACATTCCCCCACCATTTTATTGGACATTTACTATACCCCACTACCTTTAACCTATCAAATTTAACACTCAGTAATCCCAATTGTCACCCCACAATAATTCCCAGGTCTTTGATTGGTCTTCATAATTGACGTCTTCAGAGGTGGCACATCCGGCGTTACTTCATAATTTGGCATTCCTTGGTACATCCTTTGGGTCAGCAGATTTGTTGTTCACCGGTGTAAGTGTCCTTGTACATTTCATTAATCTACATTTGTTTCAATTCTTTTATAACTTTTAAACAAAGGGACCGAAGATGCGCTTGGGAACGGATCTAACATGGTTACATTCATCTTCCAAGTTTGAAGAAAAAGAACATTTGCAGGGTCATGGCCCCTTGTGAGTCAGCACACTGAAAAACAGAAAAATGCATTTAATATGAGATCCAGGCAGCTAGACTGCAGCTCACGCTAACATAAGGCCTATGAGGATTTTCAATACAGATTCAAGAATACGAACGTTAATATAAGCTTGATTGAACATAACATAAATACTTTATTCATCATTATTAGTTTGCGTATACATTGGTGGCCACTCTTCGTGGTCACAATTCAAGTGCACGTTTAAGCAAATTGCTATTATTATAGTTTTCTATGCAGCATCATCACACATTAATATATAGACATTTCATTTTAATATAGGTTATGTAAGCTACGCTCTCTCACTTCAATGTTATCTGTTCAAGATATCCATAACCACATCGCATTGTATGTGAAGACACCAGACAGCTGGAGGACCAAGAAGTATGACTGAGTTTTTGGAGGCAATCAACAGCGTGATACGCTTTGACTTCATGAAAGAACTGCGCAGTGCTCGGTATCACACATTGATAATTGATGAGAGCACAGATATTTCAGTTACAAAATTTCTCATCCTCTACTTCAAATTCCGATCTGTAACATCAACAGAGCACAAAACAGTGTTTGGGGGAATTGTAACACTGAGTACATGCAATGCGGAGGCAGTCACTATAGCTGTAAAAGACTTCTACACTGCCAATAAGCTGGACCTTATGAAAATGGTCATGTTTACATTAGATGGTGCATCAGTGATGATGGGAAAGAACAATGGTGTTGCTACCCGCCTCAAACAATCCATTCCCCATCTGGTTGAGCAGCACTGTGTTGCGCACAGAGAAGATTTGGGAGTTGACAATGCCTGGAAAAAAGTGCAGATGATCAGGGAAATAGAATCATTACTGAGGACTGTCTAACTGTATTGTCCCTCTCACCTGCAAGGAAGTCCAAGCTGAACAAAATTGCTTTGGTCACTGAGGGGGTCATTTTGACCTCAGCAGTCTTTTGTGAAGACCGCCGAAGGACCCCTGCCTGGAAGACCGCCAGTGGTGGCGGTTTGCCGCTCGGCTTATTATGACTGTTGACAGGTCTCCATCCTTTTTCGGACGTCGAGCCGCCAACAGCCATAATGGCGGGCGGAGGGGAAGTGGAGGTTGCTCCACCTCCACCGCCACGTCAACAGAACACCGCCTACCGAATCACGTCCTGTGATTCGGCATGGCGGTGTTCTGTTGACGTGTGGTGTCGGCGGAGCAGCCCCCATGGCTCCCGTCCCCTCCCGGAGGATCGTCGGACAGGTAAGTAAATCGTCCGTGAGGGGAGAGGGGTGGGGGGGTGTTGTGTTTTGTGTGCGTGCATGGGGGTGTGCATGTGTGTATGTAGTGGGGATGTCTGAGTGCCTGTATGCTTGCGGGGGTGTCGTGAGTATGGGAATGAGTGTGTGTATGTCTGCGGGTATGTCTGTATGGATGTGTGCGTGTATGTTTGAATGTGGGTATGCGTGTCGGACTGTGTGTGTGGATGTTTGCATGTATGTCGGAGTGTGTGCGTGTTTGTGTGTTGGTGGTGCCTGCGTGCGTGTCGTGTGTGAGTAAGTGATGTGCTGTTGAAGTTGGGGTGGGGAGGGGGGCCCTGCCACCTTTGGGGGGTGGCAGGGGTGGTGGGGGGTGTAGGGGAGGGAGTCGGGGTGGGGTTGGGGGGACCCCCTATCAGTGCCATGGAAGGAATTCCCTGGCACTGATAGTGCTTACCGCCATGGATTTCATGGCGGTTTCAAACCGCATGAAATCCATGGTGGTCAGCCGGGTCCAAATACCGCCGGCGGTATAGTGACGGCCGCTGGGCTGGAGACCCAGGTCTCCAGCCCGGCGGTCGTCTCCGCCCTGGCAGGCGGATCGGAGAACCGGCGGATGACCATGGGGGTAACCGCCATGGTCATAATTCGAAAAAAAAAGACCGCCAGCCTGTTGGCGGTCTTACCGCCGCTTCTCCGCCTTCTGCCATGGTCATAATGACCCCCTGAATGTGAAGCAGTCTCCTGACGGCCTCTCAATGAAGTGCGGTGGCTTTCAAGGCATTTTGCTGTTGGTGCACTCTTGCGTAATTATGAGGTTGCTCTCAAATACTTTGATCATGAAAGAGCTGAGGAGAATGACCCAATTGCTAAATATTGCTACAAAAAAACTATCTGATGCCAACTACCATATTTTCTTTGCAGCACTGAATGACATTCTGGGTGAACTTGCATCTTTGTGCAAGTTGTTTCAGAAAAGCTCTTTGACCACTGTTGAAGCTGTACAATATGCAAGAGCAACAATTGGTCAAATAAAGGAACAGTACTTGGGCGACACTGTCTTTTGGAGCAACACAGTAAGAGGTCTGATGGCTTTGTATAGAGAGGACCGAGAGTTTAATAGTGAGCCGATGTTATCTTTCATTAAACTTCTTTGTGAGCACATGGAAAGAAAGATGAATTGAAGGAATGAACAAGCTTTGATTTCCATGCAGTAAAAACACAATCACAGTTTGATTTTGGGACTGAGAATGTGCAAAGACTTGTTGAAAAGTATAGGAAGGTCTTGGTCCTGGGTGATTGTGACACCCCTGATGATGTTCTTCAGCAATACACAGATTATAAATATGTGGTGGCAGAACATATCAAAAGCGGGTTGTTTAGGACCTTTCAAGACATGGTGAATTTCACTCTGCGGAATGCTGCACAGTATAGTGTTGTATCTCAACTTGTTGATGTCTGTGCAACTTTCCAGGCTTCAGGTGCAGACTGTGAACGAGGATTCAGCCTCATGAATGAAATCAAGTACAAATTAAGAAACAGACTCAAGAAGAGTCACCTAGATATGCTGATGAGGACAAAGGCCTGCCTCTCAAATGGAAAGGTTGACATAGACCGAGTTTATCAGCACTGGAAGAATGGCAAGGACCGGTGAGAGAAACAAACATGTCACACATCTACTGTTGGCACCTGACTTGTCTAAACTCTGATGCCGCTCTTCTTATAGTCACTATGTGGCTTGGGTAAGAGCATTTCTCAGCCTGTCTCTTTGCAGGAGCCTCATGGCATTTATCAGTAGTGTGTTCATCAAATTGTAAATGTTAACTAATTGTACAACATGCTCTATTTGATGTACATGGCCCTCTGTAGCACACTGAGAGTATTCATTAAAGATTCATAATGGTTCAACCTCCTGATTTCTGTTTTCTCTAACTGGGGTGTAGGTGGCACTCAACAGGTCAGGTCCTTGGGGTGTGCCACTAGGTCACAAAATTGCCGTAATGCCCATTTACATGGAGCAATGTTTATACAAACATCCCTTTTTTGCTTTAGTGGTAAAACAAAGCTATGGAGAGGCAAATGGCAAAGATCTTGGTAGTTATGCGCTGCACTCGCATGTATGGTCAATTTCTTGGCGTACGTACCCTTGGCTGCAGCGCACAGAGACCTTACACTGCTGCACACAGTGGAAATAAATTAGAGGGAAAATTGATTGTCACCCTCCCTGTTGCTCTCCTCCCAGTTGGCCATGCCCCCTCACCCAAGAGGGTGTGTGTGTCTCCTTTACTGCAGGCACCTCTGCCCCTGTTGCCCCTGCTGCCCTGAGTGAGGAGACTATAAACCGCCTGAGGAGTATCTCTGTGGGTCAGACTGCCACTGTGAATGCCATCCAGGGGTAGTCAACCCAACTGCAGCAGACTAATGCATTCCTGGACAGCATTCCTAGTGCCATGTCTGGCCTATAGAGATCTTTTCAGGCTTTAGCCTCCTCACTGACATCAGCCGGTCACCCTCCCCTTCAGTCCCCCTTCCACCTCCCTTTTCCCTTTTCCCCTTCCCAATCCCCCATTCCCCAACCTATCCCAAGCACACAGACAGATCTGCATGTACCCACACTAACACACAAAAGCAGCACACAAACACAAACACCACAAAACACACCGGCATGCAAGGAGTCAGCATACAACCACACACATCAGTCACCACTTCCCCAGATACCCTCACCACCACCACCAGCCCACACAGCACATCAGCATACCCACAGGCACCACCACAAGAGGCAGTGACACACCCAACATACCCACAGACACCACCCCAACGGACACACAGATATCCACCACACCCACCATACCCACAGACACCACCCCAAAAGACACACAGACATTCACCATATCCACCATACCTGCAGACCCCACCCCAACAGACACACAGATCCACCACTACAAGCATACCTGCAGACACTACTCCAACAGACATCCACACAACCACCAGTCCATCACCCAGTGCCATAGTAGCATAGCATAGCCATAGTGACTCTCCCACAGCCTGGACTAGGTCTCATACTGGGAGGCACATTTGACAGTCCCTGGTCTCTTCAGGCTGAACAGACAGAACCTACATGACACTCTTTTCCATCACTTCCATGCATGACAGGCCATCATCCATCTTCCAACCGCCACCTCCCAGCCCCAAGACACGCAAACACCCACACTCACACACGCTGCAGACACCACCCAAACAGAAACATACCTCACACAATCACATACCCAAGACTTCCACACTGACACAGAGAAGCTGTTAAATGGTGGAAATTGCTGCAGAGTTACTCCTAATGAAATGGCGATGTCTTATACCATGGATAGCATGAGACTGAGCTTAGTTGATTTTGCCAAGTGCTGGGGAATCCTGAGCTAGAACTGTTTACGGCCTTGCATGCCCTGGTGCTTTAAACCCGCAAATGGATTGTTATGTGTTGGTAGACATGGGTCCAATCCTGGGTAATGTTCGCAGGGTCCTAAGTTAGGACATAGGTGTTTGAACCTGTTCCTGTAGGGCTATGAGAACACGCTTTGGTGATGATTGTATGGGGTTGTGGGACACTGATAATAATTTCATTCGATTCTCAGTGCCTTGAAATGTGTAAAGCTTCATGAACATTAAGTCTCGGCAAGATGCAATAATCAGTAATTACATTTTTGATCCACATTTACCCAATCGCTGGCAGGTACCCAGCACCCTTGCTGGTCTGGGACATTGAAGTAAACATTTAGGTTACTGGTAGCATCTGGAGATATTTCTGTAGACATCCTGATTGATATAGGCAGCAATCGGAACATATGATGATGGGGTCTCCACTAGTCCAGGAAAAGTGAGATATATCACTTCCCTTAGTGCAGAGTGTCTTTCTTTTGATAGGAACAGGATTTATGCTGGGTGTGTTTTCTCCACTGAGTGTGTTTATTTATTATTTCAACATGAAAGTAATTCAATATGAAACCGGTCTTTTCCACGTTGCTTCTGGTTCTTCTCCTTAGAAACACCTAGCCTATCGTCTTTCAGCCTTGAATATATGATAGAGCACAAAAGTGGTCACTCAAAAAATACAGTTTTAAAATGTAAAAATATTGTGTTTATTGTGTATAACACATGATAACAACCAGCCCCTCACTCTGAAAAATCCTAATTTTGGAAAGTGAATGAAAGGAGGCACGGGAAGATACACGCGACTTTGTAGAGACTAGACAACTTGTACAAGTGAGGAATCTAAGGTGAGAACTAAGATCAAAGGCCAGAATTATACTTTTTGTAGCGCTGCATTGGCGTCATTTTTTGACACAAAAACGGCGCAAACATACAAAATTCAAATGTTGTGTTTGCACCTCTTTTGCGTCAATAAAAGTTTAGTACCGGCTTGCACCTTCTCTGTGCACCAGCCGGGCACCATATTTATGGAATGGTGAAACCAGTGTAAAGGGTAGGCTAGCGTAAAAAAATATGACGTTTGTCGGGTGGGGCTGGCTGTATGGAAGAAGGGGGTTCTGCACTAAAAAATTATGTTAGGCAGTTTAGAGTAAACAAAAATCTACTCTAACCTGCCTAGAGTCATTTTCTGACGCAAAACCATCCATACCATCCTGTCTTAGAAAAGACAGGAGTCATGCCCACCACCCAATGGCCAGCATAGGGGACCAGGGTCCCCTGGGCATGGTCATTGCACTCAGTGCCATGTAGGGTGGCCCATTTCAGGGCCCCCAATGGCACCTTAAAAAAATAAATACTTACATGTACTTACCTATACTTACCTTGGATGGGGTCCCCCATCCTCCGCTGTCCCACTGGTGTGGGTGGGGGTGTCCCTGGGGCCTGGGAAGGGCACCTGTGGGCTTATTCCAAGGTGTTCCACCATGAAAATAGGCCCACAGGTCCCCTAATGCCTGCCCTTTGCACCATTTTTTGACCCCTCCTTCCCCCTTTGCGCGATTTTTGCATGGGAGGATAAATAAGGCGCTAGGGCCTTAGAAACATTTTTTGCACGGGAAGGCCTACTTTGCATCTCATTGACGCAAAGTAGGTTTCCACGTCTAAAAAATGACTTTAACTCCATAAATCTGGCTCTAGACAGGTCTCGTGCCAAAGTATAAATATGGAGTTAGTTTTGCATTGAATGTACGTAAAAAAAAAAAAAATGACGCAAATTTGGTGCAAAACATATATAAATATGCCCCCAAGTGTCCAAGTTACAGTACAGCCTCAAGATCTCATGAAAGCCGCAAGTGGTCAAATGTAACCTCAAATGCCAAATTACCATTTCAAGATCCCAGCAGGCTCAAATCCCAATTACACACTCAAATACCTCAAAAGAGCTTCAAAAACCTAGGAATCTTTTTTCATGGCAATGCACAGCCTTAACAACCAAGAAACAAGCACAAACACTATGACACAACTATTATATACTCCTGTATACTTTACTTCAAATGTCAAGTGCACACTCAAACACCGAGGCACTGACTTAAAGATACAAAGGCAGCTCTACATTCTCCATGGTATCCAAAAATCGGTTGCCTTCACTATTTATTGCATGTCCCGTAAAGCCTCATATATACAAGTATGGCCCCATTTTTCAGTGCGGCCCAATAAATTTAGTTGTAGCCCAACATAGTCACAGAATTAGCAACTTGTTTTCATGTATAGCCCCATATGATTACTGCTGTCTCATATGTCCAGTTATAGCACTATGTCCTCAAGCATAACTCTCTATGCTTACTGCAGCCCAAGAATGCATGTATGGCCCTAATAAACCAAGACACATATGATTTTTTGCTCAGTGTAGTCCTGAAATAACCCTTTATGTTTAGGTGTAGATTGATATGCCCCATATATTTACGAACATTGAAGTTCTCGATACCTGGCATGCATCTTCCTTTCGTGCTACATGGCCATTGAAACCTTAAGGCAGGCAACTGGACAGAAGAAATCAAACAGATCTGAGTGCAGGTCTATCTCTTGCAGGCGAACATCATAGAAAGACCCAAACTATTGTCTTTGAAATTGCTTGTTTTATCAGTTGGTCAGTTTCGCAGTTACAGGTACAAGAACATGTCTAAAAGATTTAATTCATATGCGTTGATGAACATATCCCATGGTGGATGTCTGTAGCCTCATCACCTTTTACAGAGGAGCTTCTTCAAAGTTCAGTGGTACCAACTGGCAAGGACTGTGTCCAGCTTGTCTCAGTAGCTTCTCAACAGCAGCCTGAGTATGAGGTGTGTATTCTTCACCAAGGGGCATGCCCAGGACAATTGTAACGACTCCAGCATAAAGTTGAAAAAGAGACGGCCAACAGGTAATTATCAGTGAAGATAAATAACACAAAGGGCCTGAAGCACATGTTTGTTTGTGCCCTAGTGCAGCCGTATTCACACTCAAAGCATACATGCATTAACCTTATTCATGAATAAAGCATGACTAACTGATAACTAAGATATGCTAAAGTACAAACAAACAAATTGAATGCCACCATAAAGCAAAATCATGAAACAGTAAAGTATTTGGATTTACTGTGAAGTTGCCAGGATCCACATAAAGGTTTTTTATGGTGGATGTTACTTAGATCTTCATAGTATGCCTTAAGGTTGTTTTGGCCCTGCAGAGGGGAGCGCCATTACCAGGTGAGGGCAGCTCTCCTTATAGAATAATACAAACACTGGGACACAGTGGTATAGTGGTAATAGAAGATAGTGGTGCGAAGACCAACTCTTCCTTTCATTCCCTCTGCCCCTTACATCAGGGGCATAGCATGTGTTGCTCAGGATGAGGGAAAACGACCGGCCGTGGGAGGACAGAAACTCCTCACAATAGCACGGCCCAAAAATAATATTCCTCCTATACCCACAGTAATAAACTGTAAAACTGGAAACTGGAAAAAAACAAAAGATCGTACTAACTCTGACTAGCATAAAAGAAAATGAAAACTACATACGTGTAGCAAACATATAGAAGATACAAGAATACACTTCCCCGCCTCCCAACAAAATCTGTCCTCAAACAGGAATCGAAAATACCCAGCAGACGTCAGGGTAATATGCAGCTTATATCAACACAAAATCTTTCAATTTGGTGGATGCCTTGGGTCCTAGATGGTATCGGCCAGTACCTTGCCTTTGGGTGAGAGCATCCTATGTAGATGGCAGAGAATTTGATCGCTAACTGTCTCCTTCCTCCCAGGCCCCAGATGGGTTTGGGTTACCCCACTGTCTTCAGGAGCCTGATCTGTGTCTCCTCCTGCTGAGCTACCAGATAGTCCCACTTCTCGAGGATTCACAACAATGTCCAAAGAGTCACTGGTCTCCTCATCAGGGGCGGTCTCCATGGACAGATATTGTTTGGAAAATGTCATATTCCGCATTAAAGATGCACTTCCTTGCTGAGCAGTGATTAGAGTTCCTCTATCCAGACTCACAGTCCATGGGACGGGTTCAAAAGGTAGCCAGAATTTTCCCACAGCATGTCGATTCTTGATCAACACGAGATCCCCTACTTGAATATCCTGACTCTTGGCCCGTCTCTTTTGGGATATGCGACTGTTACGCACATGACGTTGCTGCAAATGGTCAGCTACATGTTTGTGCAACACCGAGGGACCTTCATGAGGAGGGATCGTGTCACACACCAGTCGGTTCATGCCCAAGACACTGGGGGCTACCTTGGTGGTGGTATGGGGAGCGATATTCTCATAGAAAAGCATACAGAGAACATTCAATATCACGTCCATTCGCCACAGCGATTCTCAAGACCTCATTCAGTTTCGCATGAACTGTTCAGCCTCCCCATTCGCTTTTGGCTAGCAAAGAGTGATCCTAATATAGTGGATACTACGAGAGGCTAGGTAACTCACAAAGTCTTGACTTGAAATAGGTGGGCCATTATCCATCTGTAGCTCTTTAAGAAGACCATGGGTGGCCATGATCTTCTCGAGGCATGGCACAGTGTGGGCATGGTGATGGAGTCAAGGATTTCAACCTCGGGGTACTTTGAAAAGTCATAAATGGCGACTAACGTGTCGTCTATCTGGCAGGCTTCCAAAATCCACACTTGTGCAATGCCATGGAGCAGAAGGAATGGGCTCAGTGATGATGGGCGTCGGAGCATCTGCAGGACCAACCGTTTGGCAAATGTGAGAATATCTCACAGTACGCTCCACATGTTCGTCGAGGCCAGGGAACCATACGTTGCACCTGAGGCGTGCTTTGGTTTGGACAATTCCTTGGTGCGCGGCATGAGCAAGATCCACCACTCGCTGCTGCAGTTACGACGGGATCACTCACTCCTAGTAAGCATTCATCTGGAGATAGCACCAATTCTTGCTGAACTGAATGAAGTGATGACAACATCAACTGCGCCTCTTCGGTACATCAGGAGAGATGATGTGTCAAAGTGTGCCACTTCCCAGCAGTGATGGCAGAGATGACCAACTGCAGGCACTCATCAGTCTGAGTCGCTGTTCTGATTTCCTCCAGTGTGATGGGTAGGGGCCAGGATTGTTCAAACACATTTTGCATATATTCTTCGAGCTCCCCGACATCTGCTTCTTCACTCGTAGCAGCTGGTCGGGTATGTCGAGAGAGATAGTCTGCCGGATTTTGGGCTCCTAGTCGATAAACTACCAAGAACTGGTATTCTTGAAGTTAGAGAATGGTGTGCGCTGACAACGCCTGCTTGGAGGCTCAACACGCCGCTTCCTGTGCAGTTCCCCACTCCCAGCTGACATTAGATTTGGTTTACTCCTGAAGAGGGGTGGTGAGGGAGGTAATGTTCTGGATTAACCTGCCACAATATGTAACCGTACCCTGAAAACTCCAAACTCCAGTTACGGAAGTAAGAGCCGGAGCAGACTGAATGTCTCTGACCTTGTCGGGGTCCGGCATGACTCCATTTTCTGGGAAGTGATACCCAAAAAAGGCAATTTCCAGTTGTAGGAATGTACACTTCTCCCTATGAAGTGTC
Source organism: Pleurodeles waltl (assembly GCF_031143425.1). Lineage (NCBI taxonomy): Eukaryota > Metazoa > Chordata > Amphibia > Caudata > Salamandridae > Pleurodeles > Pleurodeles waltl. The sequence goes on from NC_090449.1 coordinate 262,853,977, forward strand.
AAACCATTGCCACGCTGCTGCATGAAAGTGGCTCGCAACCTCTCAACGCGATCTTCAATGGTACGGGAATGTATCAGAATGTCATCGCTAACATTAATGACCTCCTCCAACCTGGCTAGCACTCCATGAATGGTATCCTGAAAGACCTCTGCTGCACTCGAGATGCCAAAACTGAGGCACTTGTACCTGCGGAGGCCCACATGCATTGAAAATGTGGTGATGACTCGTGACTCCTGGGCCAGCAACACTTGGTGCCCTGAGATCCATCTTTGAGAACCTTCACGATCCATTCACCTCAGCCACAATGTCATCAATGGTCGGTGTCAGGTGGCATTCCCTTTGGATTGCTACGTTAGGCAGTCTCATATCAATGCATATGTACTTCGCCTGGTTGTTAAGGCTTGTGAGTGACGACGATGGGTGAGACCCATGGAGTCGGCCCCTTCATCTGTTCAATGATATCCGCTTGCCGAACTTCAACTCAACTCCTCTTCTACTTTGGGATGCAAATTAAATGCAACCTGATGATGCCTCAAAGGTTGAATGGATTCATCTGGGTGGAGGTTGACTAACCTCCCCTTCAGGCATCCAATACCTTCAAAAAGCTGTGAGAATTCTGAGGCCAAATCATTTACCGTCCTCAAGCGCACAGTGAATGCAAATGACACCAGGTGGAGCTTCTCCGCCGTCTTGCAACTCAGCAACATGCCGGATCCAGACTTGGTGACATACATTTTGGCACTTGTTGTCTGCTGACCATGCGCAATGTCAGTTGTGAAAATTCCCGCAAGGGGAAGTGGAGTCGATGACCCAAATGCATAGACCTGAGTGTTGGTGGGACAAAGTGTTGGGTGGATAGGTAGAGTTTTGAGAACAGATTGTGGCAAGATGTTTATTGATGCTCCTAAATTAATAAACGTTACCCCATCGACCCTAAATAAGTACTGTGTTGACGAAGTACTAACATTCTGCCCAATTCTAAATTAGGTGGGAAGATTGAGTGGCGAACTGGGTACCCTATTACATCTGTGACAGAGTACTTTTTCTGCAAGTTCTAATTCGGGCCCTTTGAGTTATTTGAAAGACACGTAAGGTAAAATATGTATAACTAATTACTTTTGTTATGCAGCATGATTGCTATCAAATAATGCTGTCTTGGTGTTCATTTAAAATTTAAAGCCATTTTACAAACCCCTGAATGGCGATATCAGTAATAAGTTAAAAAAACAATCTATATGATTCTTCTTTCAACGTTACTGTACTTATCTTTCTGCATAGTTTAGTAATTTTTGTGCATGTGATTTGCATGCTAGGTGTGCAAGATATGGTTCCCAAAGCTAACCATAACTAGGGAATTTGAGGGTGTTCTGTGTTGTATTATAACCACACCTGCACTTTCACTATGGTTTTCAAATGAAAGAATAATATGCTATTTATTACATTTATTGAGTGTTGGAGGGTACCATGACTCACGAGAGACAGCTCTTCATTGGGCCATGATTCCCCTCACCATATTTATAATAATAATAATATATTATATTATTATAATATTTAGCAAGATATTACATTCTGCACATATGCTTATATGATTTATGCCAGGGCAGTTTACAATCATACTTGTTTTTTTACATCCTGCTTGACAGTGCAGCTATCGGCATCCTTATGTGATTAACAGAAAAATAAGTATTCAGGAACTCTTTAGAGAGCAGAACAGTTTCCACACCCTGATGCTGGTTTGAACAAGTACAGCTTTTTAGTTTTGGCAAAAGCTGTGAGCTTCCACAGGAAGAGTGCTTCCTCTTCAAGCTGCTGTCACCATTTGTTTGTCCAGCTGAATGAATCAACCGCTGTGTAGCCAACTAAAGATGGCTCACTAACACCCAAAAAATCTAAAGTCAAGCTATTGTGTTACACTGGAATGGAGCTTGCCTTGTCGGTCGCACAAATGCCACTATAATACTGTGAAATAAAGTTTTCTAGATAAATAAATAATTAGTGTGTTTGTTCTTCTCTGGCAGCCGCACAGATGGATGGAGGTCAGTCATGATATGTTGCTGCTTGCCACTCCTACCATCCTCCCCACTTCCCTTTTCATCATTATCTAGAGTGCTGGTCTGTGTTTGAGGTCAGTATGGGAAGGTCACGGCTATACTAATGCTTTTACAATATCCTTTAACAGGGAATACTTTGAGAAAATTGTGTTTTTAAACATTTCTAGTTTGTCTTTATTTCATTGTTCAATGTAATAATAGGAAAGAATAAAATAAAATAATTTTATTAAGACACTTGTCCATAGACCAAACACATAGAATTAAAGTTAAAAAATGTCTTTCACAAATACTAAATCAAGATTATTCAATTTCATTACTGATCTGAACCCCTTCTGTGCCCAGGCCATAATGGTTACGTCCTCAGCTGCAGCGCTGCTGTACCAAGGGCGTAACCATTATGTCATGGGCCGACCCAGGGGGAAAGCTACCCCTGTGGGCTACCCACCCACAGACTCCTACCGGGGATGGCAGGGGAACACCTTCTGCCGCCACCCGTGCCCCCCCCTCAGCGATCTGATGATGTTGGCATGCGCACGGCGAACCCTAGTCATCAGAGCAGGGAATAATATATGTGGTGTGTTTTGTGTAGCACCCACAAGGTTTACTTACTTAGGGGCACTTATAAATGCTTGATTTATCAATGCTATTTAGGGATCTAGGGCCAGATGTAGCAAATTCCGGCTTTGCGACTCGCAATTTCGAGTCGCAAAGCCGGATGCAGGATGGTGTCCCTGACACCATCTGCGACTCGAAAGGGGGTTGCAAAGGCCCACCTCATTAATATTAATGAGGTGGGTCGCAATTTGCGACCCCCTTGCGACTCGCAGCACTCACAGGGATGGTGGCCTGCTGGAGACATGGGGACCCCTTCCCTTTTGCGAATGGGTTACCACCAGTGTGACACTGGTGGTAACTGCGAATTGCGATGCGACTCGCAAATAGGAAGGGGAACACCCCTTCCTATTTACGACTCGCATTCCCATTTTGCGAGTCGATAACCAGCTTACTGACTCGCAAAATGGGAATGGGCATCGCAATGTGGCTTTTGCACCTCGCAAACAGTGATTTTCGCTGTTTGCGAGGCACAAAAGCCTTGCTACATCTGGCCCTTTATTTCATAAAGTCATTGGTGAATCAAGTTATTTTTTTAATGAACCATTTACTTACCCTCATGCCAAATCCAACCAATATGCCTGAGATGGACTAGTGGATTGGTGTGCAATAATGTTTTGGTGTTTTCTTTGCTTTTTACCGTCCATGCATACTCTTCTCGGTAGTGAACACCTTGCCGTCACATCTTATGGGAAACTGGTCACTAAAGGAATAATATATGGTGTGTTTTGTGTGGATCCCACAAGGTTTACTGACCTAGAAGCACTTTTAAATGGTTGATTTATATTTGCGGATTGGCAGACTGGGGTGGGTGCTTCCACCCATGGCTAGCCACAGCTTTCACCCGTGCCCGGTCATAGCTTCTCCACTTAGCCAGGCCCAGTCATGGCTTTCAGACCCAGCCAGAGGCACTGAAGAACCAGAACTGACACTGGGAAGGTTTTTGTGTACCTTTTGGACTACTTGAACTGCTTTTTTTGTTCACCTCCATCCAAGGGAAAAACCATAAATCTTACCATACTCTGAGCTCCATACCCCTGGGTAGAAGGAGTGACTTTGTCTCCTTGAACCTGAAAATCTAAAAATGTAGAAAATATCACTAAAACAGGTGCTGGGAGGCTAGAAATGGGCCATAGGCACTGGTGGCTCAGTACTAACTCTGGGAAGGAGTTTGTGTACCTTTTGGACTATGGGAAGTTGTCTTTTGTTCACCTGCATCTAAGGGAAAAACCTGGAATCTAACTCAACTTGAAGCTCCATAGCCCTGAGTAGAGGTAATGGTGTTTTCCCCTTTAACCTGAAAAGTTCAAGATTTCAAAAATATCACTAAAACAGGTGCTGAGAAGCTAGAAATGGACCATACACACTGATGGCTCAGAAACGACACCAGGAAGGAGTTTGTGTACTTGTGGGACTATGTGAAGTGTTTTTTATTGCTCACCTCCATCCAAGGGAAAATCTGGAAATCTTACCCTACTCAGAGCAAAATGTTGAAAATATCACTAAAAAGGGAGCTGGGAGGTTAGAAATGGACCAGAGGTACTGAAGGCTTACAACTGACACTGGGAAGGAGTTTGTATACCTTTAGGACCATGTGGAGTGTTGTTTTTTGTTCACTTCCATCTAAGGGAAAAACCTGAAATCTTACATGACTTAGAGCTCCATGGCCCTGAGTAGAAGGGTTGACTTTGCCCACTTGAACTTGAAACACTCAAAATGTCGAAAATATCACTAAAACAGGTGCTGGGAGGCTAGAAATGGGCCAGAGGCAATGAAGGCTTAGAGCGGACACTGGGAAGGAGCTTGTATACCTTTTGGACCATGTGGAGTTGTTTTTTTGTTCACTTTCATCTAAAGGGAAGAACCTGAAATCTTACACATCTTGGAGCTCCATAGACCTGGGTGGAAGGAATGACTTTGCCCCCTTGAACCTGAACACTCAAACTGTCAACAATATCACTAAAACAGGTGCTGGGAGGCTAGAAATGGTCCAGAGTCACTGAAGGCTCAGAATTGACATTAGGAAGGAGATTGTATACCTTTTGGACCATGTGGAGTGTTTTTTTTGTTCACTTCCATCTAAGAGAAAAACTTGAAATGTTACGCAACTTGGAGCTCCATAGCCCTGGGTAGAAGTAATGACGTTCTCCCCTTTAACCTGAAAATTTGAAAATGTCAAAAATATCACTAAAACAGGTGCTGAGAAGCTAGAAATGGACCATACACACCAAAGGCTCAGAAATTACACCAGGAAGGAGTTTGCGTACCTGTGGGACTATGTGAAGTGTTTTTTATTGCTCATCTCCATCCAAGGGAAAATCTGGAAATCTTACCCTACTCAGAGCAAAATGTTGAAAATATCACTAAAAAGGGAGTTGGGAGGCTAGAAATGGACTAGAGGTACTGAAGGCTTACAACTGACACTGGGAAGGGGTTTGTGTACCTTTTGGACCTTGTGAAGGGTTTTTCGTTCACCTCCATCCAAGAGAAAAAACTAAAATCTTACCCTCCTATGAGCCCCATAGGCCTGGGTAGAAAGAATTACTTTGTCCCCTTGAAACTGAAAAACTCAAAATGTCGAAAATATCACTAAAACAGGTGCTGGTAGTCTAGAAATGGGCCAGAGGCACTGAAGGCTCAGAATTGACATTGGAAAGGAGTTTGTTTACCTTTTGGACCATGTGGAGTATTTTTTTTGTTCACTTCCATCTAAGGGAAAAACCTGAAATCTTATACGACTTAGAGCTCCATAGCCCTGGGTAGAAGGAATGACTTTGCGCCCTTGAACCTGAACACTCAAACTGTCAAAAATGTCACTAAAACAGGTGCTGAGAGGCTGGAAATGGGCCAGAGGCACTGAAGGCTCAGAATGGACATTGGGAAGGAGTTTGTATACCTTTTGGACCATGTGGAGTATTTTTTAATTCACTTTCATCTAAGGGAAAAGCCTGAAATCTTATCTGACTTGGATCTCCATAGCCCTAGGTAGAAGGAATGACTTTGCCCCCTTGAACCCGAACACTCAAACTGTCAAAAGTATCATTAAAACAGGTGCTGAGAGGCTGGAAATGGGCCAGAGGCACTGAAGGCTCAGAATTGACATTGGGAACGAGTCTGTATACCTTTTGGAACATGTGGAGTTTTTTTTTGTTCACTTTTATCTAAAGGGAAGAACCTGAAATCTTACATGGTCTTGGAGCTCCATAGACCTGGGTAGAAGGAATGTCTTTGTCCCCTTGAACCTGAAACACTCAACATTTTCAAAAACATCACTAAAACGGGTGCTGGGAGGCTAGAAATGGTCCAGAGTCACTGAAGGCTCAGAACTGACATTAGGAAAGGGATTGTATACCTTTTGGACCATTTGGAGTGTTTTTCGGGTTCACTTCCATCTAAGGGAAAAACCTGAAATCTTAAAGGACTTGGAGCTCCATAGCACTGAGTAGAAGGAATGACTTTGCCCTCTTGAACCTGAAACACTCAAAATGTCGAAAATATCACTAACACAGGCGCTGGGAGGCTAGAAATGGGCCAGAGGCTCTGAAGTCTCAGAACTGGCATTGGGAAGGAGTTTGTATACCTTTTGGACCATGTGGAGTGTTTTTCTGGTTCACTTCCATCTAAGGGAAAAACCTGAAATCATATAGGACTTGGAGCTCCATAGCCCTGAGTAGAAGGAATGACTATGCCCTCTTGGACCTGAAATACTCAAAATGTCGAAAATATCACTAAAACTCGTGCTGGGAGGCTAGAAATGGGCCAGAGGCACTGAAGGCTCTTAACTGACATTGTGAAGGAGGTTGTATGCCTTTTAGAACATGTGAAGTGATTTTTGTGCACTTTCATCCAAGGGAAAAACCTGGAATCTTACGCGACTTGGAGCTCCATAGCCCTGGGTAGAAGGAATACTTTGTCCTCTTAACCCCTTATGTGCCCAGGGCGTAATGGTTACGTCCTCAGCTGCAGTGATGCTGTCCAGTATGGGCCCTGCTAAGGGCTTCTCAGATCTCTCCGGGGCTCCTCTTCCAGCTCGTCACCTGAAAGGAAGGGGGGGAGCTAAGCCTTCATGCAGGGCTAGTCACTACTCTAGGCCTGAACCAGGTGAGGGGAGCACAAGAGCCCTCTCCGGTCTGCAGCCACCCTGCCCTGGGTAGTGACTGCCTTCACTTTACTGTGGGCTCTGGGTGCTGCCTTTGGGCGGGTACCTTCCACTTTCCTGGAGCCCAGGCACGGGAAAACCAAGAGGCTTAAGCCCGGACTGCCCCACACCCTCCCCCCACTGGCCTGCCCATTTTCTTTGACTTTGAAGCTCTCATGAAGTGGGGGCTTACAGAGCCCCGGGGGGAGACAAAAGTCAGAGTTAGTCTGGCGGCCTGCCCCACTGTACATTTGGTCACCCAGCCGGTGAGCCATCTGGTTGGCAAGCCCAGTGACCAGATGGCCTGCAATGACCCAGCAGCCAGAGTGAACCATGCAGCACAACAGTCACCCCGGCGAAGACAAGATTGGCCGTGCACTCTGAGAAGCTCCTTTTTGGGACAGCTTGCCTCCCGGCGATGTGTGTGAACCAGGGATTTCCACTCTGGAAATCTGGTCACCATGCTGACCTGCAAAGGATTGTGGGCCCCGTCCCGGCACCCGAGGGCGCAGGGCAGGAGAGGGAGGCCCCGTGCCGGGTGGCACATGGTGGGAGCAGTCTCTCAAGGGCCCACAGCCCCCTCCCTCCCTGCCAGCCTGGCGGCAGAGGGACCCCCCAAATCACAAAAGGTGAAACTCTCCTATCTTATAAGCAAAAAATGAACATCAATCGTTCTAATATATACTTGAGATAAAATACTTTATTTAAAGAATACAAAATTAAATACTAAGCCTGACACTGAACAACAAATGACATATATCAAATGATAAAATATTCAAAGGACGAACAACATAAACCCAACAGTCAACAATCAACAAGACATCAAACAACCATATGTAGACAAACACAGACCAAACAATTGTCATATAATCAAAAACAACATATGTATATCTGAAAAAATCTTTTCAATAAACTTTGACAGAAAATTCCACTAAGATAATAACAAATAAACACACAAGCACCTCATATATTCCTCATATAGAAGTAGATGTCCTTTCTCAATGGTGGCAATTCCACATATATTGCCCACATAGGGTACTAAGAGTTTATATTCTGCCACTTTCTGTAAGTCTCTTAAGTTTTTATCCAGATTTGTGCATTTTTCTTGTCCTTTGTTTTTTTTATTTTTTATTTTTTATAAAAGGCTGACAATTCTTAGCTCCCATATTTGCATTGTTTGTCTTCTTATAAGAAAATCAACATTCAGCACTCCCTCACCGACACGCGTTTTGATGGATCCAACTCTCCAATATACTTGTAATCTCTCAAGCCAACTTCTTCAGGGCAAATACATTTAGAGCACCAAAGCAAACAATATAAATTTAGAAAAGGGATTAAAAGGATGTATTACTTAATTGTATAGTTATCTATGTTAAACATTACAGAAAATCGTTCAATGCCATCCGAAAATTGCCAGTGTACTATATAGGTGGATGTGAATATTAATAGCATGAATAGCTTAGAACACCCAAAAAGTGAAGGAATGATAGAAACACCTGCACAAAAAACATTTCCAATACACCACACAACATAATCAACTAAAGAATACATTTAGTGCCAACACCAATCGTGTAGACAATACCTAAAAAAGACCCACACCAGATAATGGGGAAATCTATTTCCAGGAAAAAAACAATATATGCAAAAAGGTTCCATACCTAGCAGGACTTTCACATTTGATTAACTTAGAATCTATTCTTAATCAAAACCCTAAAAAAGAATAGATCAGATCTCATTGAGGTGAGAGAGCGCAGCTTACATAACATATATTAAAATGAAATGCTTATTTAATGTGTAATGATGCTGCATAGAAAACAATAATAATAGCGAATTTGCTTAAACGTGCACCTGAATTGTGACCACGGTAAAAGGCCACCAATGTATATGCAAACTAATAATGATGAGTAAAATGTTCATGTTATGATTAATTAAGTTTATACTAACATTTATGTTACTGCATCTACATTGAAAATCTTATAGGCATTAAGTTACCGTGAGCTGTGAGTTTTAGCTGCCCAGCTCTCATATTAAATGCATTTCTCTGTTTTTCCAGTGTGCTGACTCACAAAGGGCCATGACCATGCAAATGTTCTTTTTCTTCAACTTGGAAGATGAATGTATCTATGTCAATTCCGTTTCCAAGCGCAAAATCGGTGCTTCGGTTCAAGAGTTATGTACAAACTGAAACAAATGTAGATTAATGTAATGGACAAGGTCACTTAGACCGATGAACAATGGATCTGCTGACCCAAAAGATGCGCCAAAGTATGAAGTAACACCGGACGTGCCACCTCTGAAGACGTCAATTATGAAAACCAATCAAAGTGCTATGAATAAATGTGGGGTGACAATTGGGATTACCTAATGTTAAATTTGATAGGTTAAAGATAATGGGGTATAGTAAATATCCAATAGAATTTTGGGGAGATGTGCTACGAAAAAGGGATAAAAACCCATGTCACAGAAGGGTCATTGGAACTAGGTAGGGAATGCTATTGATTTTATCCAGAAACTCTGTCACTCTGTTTGGTGACTTCAAGACTTATTAAAACCATACTCACCCATAGACTGCCCATTTTCCACTTCTCCTCCTTACGAGGGAAGTGTTCCCCATGCCCTTTAGTTGAGTTTAGACTGATGGCGTTTTGACTGATGTCCAGAAGACGAAGACTGATCCTGGGTGCTGACCTAATCCATGGAGGGTAATTATGACAATGCAATTTGTAATTTGTCTGTTTGCTTTTCCTTTCTAGGTACCAACTGCTCATTTTGATAGAGACCATAGCTAGATGTTTTTCAAATTGGTGTTCTAAATTGTTTTGCATGAAGCCCAACATGCTAATGCTAATAAGTGGTTAGGACAGGCGTTCACTTAAACTGACGCAAATAGACAAACGACTGACATTGTGCTATGTTGAACTGACGCATATTTGACACTTGCTGTATTCTGATCTATGTTTACGCCGTGCTATGTTCTGATATTTGTAATTCTCGCGTTAATGAAATCTTATCACAGTTGCCACATTGTGACTATGCTATTATGCTTCTTGGTATTGAGATTAACTCTTTTGCTCGTAGATTGTAACCAATAGGGAATAAAATTCATAAAATTCTATTAAAAGGTGTGGTTATTCATGGCTGGAAAAGTCATGGTTGCGTCGTCAATTTGATTAATGTCTGTGACCAAAGTAAAGTGCATTGTTGTGATAAATACTGATAACATTATTGATATATTGCTTGACATATTAATCAGCTATCTCGTCCTACGGTGTCTCTCAACTGGGTCACAAGATTCATTGGCCTAAAACGAGTCCTAATGTGTAATAAATTAACATAAAAGGATGCGTTAACAGAGGCTCAGACAGATACTGAAATACACATATACAAAAAATATGCAAAAAATATATCATGGCAACATCACCTTACACTCATGGTAACGCGTCCTTCTATGTCAATTTTATACACATTGAGACTCGTTTTAGGCCAATGAATCTTGTGACTCAGTGGAGAGACACCGTAGGACGAGATAACTGATCAATATGTCAAGCATTATATCAATAATTTCATCAGTATTTATCACCACAATGTACTTTACTTTGGAGTAAGGCATTAATCAAATTGTCGACGCAACCATGACCTTTCAGCCATGAATAACCACACCTGTTGATAGAATTTTATGAATTTTATTCCCTATTGATTACAATCTACGAGCAGCAGAGTCAATCTCAAAATCAAGAAGCATAAGAGTATAGTCACAATATGGCAACTGTGATAAGATTTCATTAATGCGAGGAATACAAACATAAGAACATAGCACGGCGTGAACATAGATCAGAATACAAGAATATCACTTGAGTCTTAGTTCAGCACAGTTTAACTTCAATCATTTGTCTATTGTGTCAGTCAGAGTGAACTCCTAACCTAACCCCTAATTAGCATCAGCATGTTGGGCTTCATGCAAAACAATTTAGAACACAAATTTGGAAAACATCTAGCTATGGCCTCTATTAAGAAATACAGCAGTTGGTACCTAGAAAGGAAAAGCAAACAGACAAATTATAATTCGCATTGTCATAATTACCCTCCAGGAATAGGTCAGCACACAGGATCAGTCTTCGTCTTCAGGACATCAGTCAGATCGGCTTCAGACTAACTTCGTCTAAGAGACAGGGGACAACTTCCCTCATAAGGAGGAGAAGTGTAAGGGGCAGTCTAAGGGTGAGGATGATTTATTAAGTCTCAAATCGCCAAACAGAGTGACAGAGTTTCTGGATGAAATCAATAGCATTCCTACCTAGTTCTAACATCTCTTCTGCGACATTAGTTTTTATCCTTTTTTCGTAATACCTTCCCCCAAAATTCTATTGGACATTCACTATACCTACTATCTTTAACCTATCAAATTATACATTAGGTAATTCCAATTGTCACCCCACGATAATTTACAACACTTTGATTGGTCTTCATAATTGACGTCTTCGGAGGTGGCACATCCGGGGTTACTTCATCGTTTTGGCACGTTCCTCGGGTCATAAGTTCCTTTGTCCATGGTCAAATGTCCTTGTACATTTCTTTTAATCTACTTTTGTTTCAAAATTGTATAAAACTCATACTAAGGCAGCTAGCATGTGGATGGGAACCGAATTGGTATAGATACATGAAACGGAGAAAAGGAACAAATGCAGGGTCATGGCCCATTGTGAGTCAGCACACTGAAAAACAGAGAAAAATACTTTAATATGAGAGCTAGGCAGCTAAATCCACAGCTCACGCTAACTTAAGGCCTATAGGTTTTAATACAAATGGAATATCGTAAACGCTAATATAAGCTTGACTAATCATAATGCAAACAATCATTTCTCATAATTGTCATTAGTTTGTGTACACAATAATAGATGTACGTTATAATTCAAATGCACGTTAAGCAAATCACTATTTATTGTCATTTTCTATGCGGCTTTGTTAAGCATTGATATAAGCAGCACTTCTAATATATGTAATATTTAAACTACACTCTCTCAGTCCCTCCTCTGATGACGCTCGTCATCACACAAACCTTTCAATTTTTAATTTTTCTCCTTGCGCATAATGCGCATTTCCACATCTTGCCCTTTATGTGAACTTTCCCAAATTTCATTGAATATTTTCTCTCTTTCACTTTCTTCATTTCTTCTTGTTCTTTTAGTCCAATTTTTCTTAATTTTGTCATTAATTTGACATGCCCCCCCCCCCACAATCCTAATAGACAAACCAAGACAATTAATAGACCCATTAGTATTTTTGCAAGGACCCCATTCCAAATATTGGTAAACCAACTCCCTACTCTGGCAATTCCCTTTCCAAATGTTTCCCAAACACCAAGTTCTTTCAAATCCTTCAAATCTGTACTATCTCTAGTAAGGTTAGTAAGCATACTTCTAATCTTTTTACTATTGTCCGGAATGAACGAGCAACAATGACGCTCGTTGAGCATCTTGCAGACCCCACACTCTTTGCTAAAAGAATGTCTAGAGCAAGCCGATTTTGAAGAGTCATAGCTCTTTATGCAGCAAGTTCAGTATCCATCAGGAGTATAGCCCCTGTAAAATTTGTCAGCATGCTATCCACAATAGTAGACAACTTTTGTATCTTCATAGAATTCAAGATAACCCCCACTGAAGGGATTATAGCTCCAAATATGTCACCAATGATAGCCGCCACTGATTCTCGTTTTTGTCTAGGATGTTGTAAATCAGACATTTTAGGTATTTGTTTTAAGTCATCAATCTGGTAAATCTTTGGAATAACTATTCCCAAATAACATGTTCCATACCATCCCTTAGGGAGACGGTAATAAGCATTAAGTCCAAAAATATAATATATCCCAGGGATCGCTGGATCTTGTCCATTCAACATAAATGTCCATTTACTCTGAAACAGAAACACATACCTGCATTCACTGGTTCCCACAAACAAATTGTCTTGCTCCGATTTTGGTCTATATATACATAGCCTACCTACATGTAATGCATCTATAGCTAAGTTGCCTTGTGTTTTGATTGCAGTGTAAGCATAATCATTTGCATATGTGCGCTTTTCTAATCCTTTTCCTAATCTTTCTTTCAATGCTTTGCGTCTATCATCAGTGTGGTCTAAAAAGCTTTTCTCTACAGGTGATAGTAAGCAGGTCAAATTATTGCGATGTGCATAAGCAGTTCCAAATGTAATTGTTGGCTCAAAGAATCCTCTAACTAATTTTATATCATGTTCTTTAGCCAATCTATTCAAAAATTCAATCACAGGCACAAAGGAAAATACAACATCCAGATTTGAATAAAAGTATTGCACATGCTCTTGATTATAGAATCTCGTTAATAGCAAGCTACAACTAATCCTGTAAGTTAAAGGGAGGCTGTGATAAGTAACTCCCTCCTGCACAGATGAAGGAATCTTAATGCACACATAACAATCTTTCGCATCCATGGTCTCCACATAGTCATTTAGCAAGCGATAGAAGACATTAGTAGAAAGTTCCCCCTTTGAATTAGTTCCCTCATGCATGTGTTGTGCATCCTGCTCAAATCTTTCCCACAGTGTTAGTGTTGTAGTTTCAGGTTTTGAGGTAGCATTAATAGTCTTTTTCTTCAACCACGGCATTCCTACAATAACACCCACAATCATTATTGCACACACAATACATACTATAAGGCTCAACCAACCACACACTTTACTTCTCTTGCTACTATTTCTATTATAAGCCATGTCTGTATATAATCTGATAGCAGAATAACAATCAACTAGAGGATGATCTAGATTTTTTTTTCTTTTCTTTCAGTTTTCTTTTCTTTGCGTATATTCACAACGTCTTCACTCACTCCGGGACCCCCTTTTTTGTCAATCAGGTTAGCAGCTTGTCACAATCAGGTTCCTCAAAAGTCAATCCGGTTAGGGTGTCACATTCAGTAATTTGTAAAGTCTCTTTTTCAGTTTTCAGATTTTCAGTTTTAATCAAGTTTTTCTCTGAATTCTTCAGGTACCGTAGTATTGGCCTGGTACTTCTCGATCAAAGCAGAATGCTAGGAATTCTTGTTGCCATTCAGATGTTGTAGCATACGCCCATTCAGAACCTGTATATCTTCTGTTTGCGACTCTCTTTCTTTTCAACCTTTGCTCGCTTTGCTGTTCTCCTTCACTTAGGTCTTCCACTCAGGATGTGTCAGTTTCCTCTATTATTGTTTCATCCGGTATGTTTCTTATCCTTAAGAGTGGTTTATCTGGCCTGTTATCACCCTTATGCCTCTTCTTTTGATGCGTCTTTTCAGGACTTTGGAAAGCACCCTCCTCTTGTACTATGGTGCTTTCACTTGATGGACCTGCAATTGGCTCAGGTGACTTTGGCTCACTCTGATTTCTCTCTACTATTTCTCCTTCTTCTTCTTCTTCTACTTCTGGGTCTGTACCGGGTTCAAGTTCTAACCCGTATCTGTCTATTTCTGGAAGAACTTTTTCTTGATTTTGTTTTCCTGTCACCTCTACTGAGATGGGCTCTCTGTCACCTCTCTCTGACTCATTGACAGTTTGAGGGATGAGGCTGTTCTCAGTGAGTTCTCCAGCAGTCTCAGTTCTTCCTTGACTGTTTTCTAGACCTGAGACTTCTCCTTCTGAAGCTGTTGTGCCAGAAACTTCAAGCTCTTCTTCATCTGGACACGTTACCTTTTTTGTGTGACTGGCATGTATCCAGTTTGGAATTCCGGGACACTTTACAGCAGTGGTAGTTGTCAAGATCACTTGATATGGCCCTTTCCAACGTGGTTCCAGACACAACTTTCTCACGTGCTTTTTGACAACCACCCAGTCACCAGCTTGTAGGGAGTGGCCTGGATCCCCAATCGGTGGCAAAGTGTTAGCTTCCACCTGGTGAGAGAAAGAGCGAATCACATCAGCCAAACCCTTGCAGTAGTCCAACACCATATCATCTGTAATATTCACTAGAGCATTTGCAGATACTGCTGGTAACCTCAAAGCTCTACCCATGAGGATTTCATGGGGGGACAATCCCGTTTTCTTATCTGGGGTGTTTCTCATTGACATCAGCACTAAAGGTAATGCATCTGGCCATTTCATGTTGGTAGCTGCGCACATTTTTGCCATTCTCAATTTCAAAGTACCGTTCATTTGTTCTACTAGTCCTGATGCTTCAGGGCGATAGCTACAATGCAGCTTCTGTTCGATGTTAAGTACGGCACACAGGAGTTTAATCACCTCATTGTCGAAGTGTCTGCCCCTATCTGATTCTATAGAGACCGGAAACCCGAACCTTGGTATCAGTTCCCTAAGTAGTAATTTTGCAACTGTGAGACTGTCATTCCTACGTGTAGGGTATGCCTCAATCCAGTGACTGAAAACACACACAATCACCAACACATACTTTAATCCTCCACAAACAGGCATTTCAATGAAGTCCATTTGCATCTTGCTAAATGTACCGCCAGCTCTCCCAAAGTGGCTCAAAGTTACCACTGTCCCTTTCCCCGCATTCATCTGTTGACAGATGATGCACCTGTGACAAATGACTTCAGCAGCATGTCTGAATTTTGGATTGAACCAATCGATTTTAATTGACCTGATCATTGCGTCCCTCCCAAGGTGAGCCTGTCCATGGTACAGTCTGGCGAACTGGTAAAAGGCTATTTGGTAGGACTAGTTTTCCTTCTTCTGAGACCCATAAATCATCAGCTCTCTGTACACATTGCATTCTTTGCCAAGAACGTTTTTCCTCTTTGCTTGCGCGACTCTGTAATGTCTTCAACTCATGTAAGGTGTCAACTACTCGCAATGCAAGATTCAAACATATGTCATTTTCAGTTTGTGGTAATAGTTCCCATTGTTCCTTGAACGATATACAGTTCAATGCGCAAAATTTTGCGACTTGATCTGCATAACCGTTTCCCATGGACACAAAGTCTTGTGATCTAATATGAGCACTGCATTTCACCACAGCAATTTCAAGAGGTAACTGAATTGCATGTAACAAATCTTTTATTTGTTCACCATTTTTCACAGGGGATCCAGATGAGGTCATGAAACCTCTCTGAGACCAAAGTTGGCCAAAATCATGCACAATTCCAAATCCGTATCTGCTGTCAGTAGAGATAGTAACCTTTAAGTTTACTGCTGCGTGGCATGCTCTGGTAAGGGCAATTAATTCTGCCACTTGTTCGGAAAACACTCTCTCGAGCCAGGAGGCTTCAACGATGCCAGCTATAGTGCATACTGCATAACCAGCTCTCAGCGCTCCAGCAGAATCTCTTTGACAGGACCCATCAACAAACATGATGCAGTCATTTTCTTTTAATTGTGTCTTCTGAATATCTGGACGAGGTTTGGTACATAACTCTGTTACCTCTAGACAATCATGTTCAAATTCTTCCTCATTTTTGATCTCAGTGTTTTCAAGAGGAAGTAAAGTTGCCGGGTTCAATACATTGCATCGTTTAAGGGAGACATTTGGTGACCCCAATATGATCGTCTCATACCTAGTGAGACGTGCATTTGTCATGTGCTGAGTTTTAGTTCGAGTCAACAGTATTTCAACTGAATGTGGAACCATTACTGTTAGGGGATATCCCCTGACTATGCCTTCACATTGTGTAAGGCTCTGACCAACTGCTGCAACTGCGTGCAAACAACCTGGTAAGGCTGCTGCGACAGGGTCCAAAGTAGCTGAAAAATATGCTACAGGGCGATTTGCATCTCCATGGACCTGAGTTAAAACAGACAAAGAACAAGCATCACGTTCATGACAGAACAACAGAAAAGGTTTTGTATAATCTGGCATTCCTAATGCTGGTGCCCTGCACATGCATTCTCTTAACTCCATAAATGATTTGAGTTCTTCTTTAGACAAAGCTATGGTATATGGCTCGTCCTTGATTTCTTTGCCTGTCAGTTTTATCAATGGTTTTGAAATGATCGAGAAGTTGGGTATCCACTGACGATATTAGCCCACCATTCCCAAGAATATCCTGACATCTCTTTTTGTCGTTGGAGAGTTCATCTGTAAAATGGCTGTTATTCTTTCATTTGATATTCTCCTGGAACCTCTTTCAATTAGGTGCCCTAGATATTTCACCTCTTTCTGACAGTATTGGAATTTCTTAGGTGACACCTTGTGTCCATTCTTTCCCAGATGATTTAGTAAGGCAATGGTATCGTATTTACTGCTGTCCCTTGTTTTAGATGCAATCAGCAAATCATCAATCTACTGCACCAGAGTCGAATTAAAAGGCAGTACCAGAGGTTCCAAATCCTTTTTCAATATCTGATTGAAGATGGACGGTGATTCAGAAAACCCTTGAGGGATTCTACACCAACTGTTCACCTTATCCAAGAATTTGAAACTGAACAAAAATTGGCTATCCTCATGAAGAGGTATCGAAAAGAAGCCCTGCGACAAGTCCACAATAGTAAACCATTTAGCATGGCAGGGAACCTGGAACATTATTACTGCTGGATTGGGTACCACAGGGCAGCATTTTATCACAATTTCATTTATTTTCCTCAAATCCTGCACAATTTGAACTTTCCCACAGGGCTTCTTCAAACGCATTATTGGAGAGTTACATGGACTGCTCAAAACTTCTTTCAGAACCCCCTGCCTGAGAAAATCTGCAATTATTTGTGACACTTCGATGAGAACGTCTTGAGTCATGTGGTACTGTGGCACTTGAGGGAATACTGCATTTGGCTTTATCTGGACTTTGACTGGTTCTACCCCTTTTATGAGTCCTACTTCTTTTCCGGTCAGATCCCACACTTTCTCTGTTACCGTCCCTTGCAGTTCAACAGGTAGGTCAATCAAGGTAAGCAGCGGGAACAGGGTAATTAAGGGGTAATCTTCATTAGCTGTTCCTGTGTCTTCTTCTGAGAATTGCCCTTTGTCTCCCTCATCGTCACTATTTGTCTGCACCTCGATTCCATCATTGGAACAGGTAATTGAGCATTTTGTCTTGCACAGTAAGTCTCTTCCCAGTAGGGATACCGGACTCGAATCACAGACTACAAACCTATGTAGTCCCTGGAAGTTACCAATCTCAACCTGCACTGGATCTGTAATCAGATTTGTCAAATCCGGGTTTGCTACTCCGACCACTCTTATGGTACGTCCTGAAAGTGGCAATTTTGGAACCTCAAGACTTCTGACTAGAGCGTGTGGCTTCTGTATCAACCAGAAATGAAACCTTGTAACCCATCACCTTCCCTTCTACATATGGACCCCTCTGATCCACCTCTAAGGATGCTGCAAGCCTGCACTCTTCACTGTCTGAGCTATTGTCTGACCATTCCCCATTCATGCCATTTTCACCTCGTAATGGGAACTGTTGTACTGTATTATTTTGACTCATTACTTGACCTGTGACCTGTTGAGGAACCATCACCTGTTGCTGTCCCATCGGAGCCATTGGTAATTGCATTTGCTGTCTAGGCACCATAGGAATCTGCTGTTGTGCTGGTTGCAATTGCACTGACTGAAAATGCGGCATTTGCATCTGCTGCATGGGCTGTACCCCCTGCACTTGTACTAGATTGTTCTGAAAATTCAGGTTTTGATGTCTCATTTTCGGACCCCGTGCATTTTGGAATGTACCAACGTTTGCACCTTGCTGAAGAGCACCATCCTGTACCATATTCGGGCACTCCCGTTTCCAGTGCCCCACGCCCCGCACGCGTGACATGGTGACATCCTCTTCACCCATTGCGCGTTGTTTTGAAACACAACAGTATTTATGTCTGAACCGCGATTCACAAACCCTCGGCCTCGACCTCTCGGTTGTGCCTGAAACACACCATTCATTTGCGGTTGCTGCTGTATCATCTGTTGAACTCCATTTCCCTGTATTCCAGCCTGTGCAGCCCTTATCTGCATCACCATCACCTTTTCTTTCAACTTTTTCTGTTTCAACTCAATCTCATCACTACAGTATTTCGCATATTGCAACACCTCATCAATCGGTTTAGCTTGCCAACAGATCAAATGATTCTTAATCATCTGGCTAACCTCTGGTCTCAACCCTTCAACAAATCTAAACACGAGATGGTTCATGTCCTTCGGTTCAATAGTTTCAGTACCACTGTAGAGTTTGAATGCCTTTAACAATCTTTCATAGTAA
This sequence comes from Pleurodeles waltl, assembly GCF_031143425.1. Classification (NCBI taxonomy): domain Eukaryota; kingdom Metazoa; phylum Chordata; class Amphibia; order Caudata; family Salamandridae; genus Pleurodeles; species Pleurodeles waltl. The sequence continues at coordinate 262,872,927 of NC_090449.1, forward strand.
GCATGTATTGATTCTTTAACCTCTTGAGAGGTCAGGTCGATTTTCTGCCAATCGGTCACCTTCGGCGACACCTTTTGCTTCAAAAACTCAATCACCTTATGATAATATTTCATCACTTCTTCCGAGGGTGCCCCGGTTAACTTATCCCTTGCCGGTTCCTTTGTCGGCCAATCAACTCCTCTCTTACACTCAAGCCACAAATCAGGCGGAACAATGATCTCAAATAAAGTATCCAGGTCTTCCCAAAGACACTTTGCAAGTTTCACAAACCTATCTGTTTGTTGATACCACTCAATCGGTTTCTCTCGCAATGTGGGATAATCATTGGTAAAGGATAGGATGTCTCCCCTGGACCATGGTACATGGACTAGGACACCACCAGCTGTCTCTCTCATAGGTAATATTTTTACCGATTCCAAATCAGGTGAGGCATTAGCTTGATTAGACCTTGGACTGTCACTCTTTCCTTTATCTCTTTTCTTTGCCCACCTGCCTTCACATTTTTCCAGTGCACCCCAGATTTTCACACTCTGCAACAGTTCTTTCAGATGTGCCTTCATTCCTGCAGATCTCATGTGCTCAAAATCTTTTGAGTCAAAGTCTAATCTGTAACTTCTTTTCAGATGTTTAGTGTTTCCAATATCAATATTGTATTTATCTGCCAAGTTCGCTAATCTCTGATGCACCTTGCCTACTTCTTTGGTAATCTTAGGGCACAAGAATCTCAATTCTGCTTCCGTGTATGACTGTAGTGAAATATTCCCTGCATGCACCATCGGGGAACGTGAAGTGTTCGCACTCATTGTCTGTGGGGTTAGAACCCCTAGTCCTGCTTGTCGCATTGCTTCTATGGGTGCTCCCACTGGACTAAGGTCCATTAAGGACCTCAGCTGTTCAACTGCTTGCTCTCCTGGAGCCATAATCTGGGGAGTTCCCATGGACCATCCTCTTATTGCATCTTGAGTCATTACTCCCAGATCACATACACCAGGTTTGCCTTGCGCATACAACGGCACTGGTGGACCGACAGTGATTGGTAATGATATGGCAGCAGGTGTCTGACCTGAACCTAAACTCCGTGGAGCAGCGACTCCATAGGTCTGTTCCAATGTACCCGGGACAGGTACTAATGGTGGACCAGCTACTGAGTTGTACCCTGGTATTATCTGTGGTTGTGGCTGGGATAGTAATTTCGGAGTTGACTCAATCTATACTAACTTTGATTTTGTATATATCGGGTCTGGTGGCACTATCAGATTTGTAGTAGTCTCAAGTACTGGGATGTCTGGGTATATTCTCTGTATCTGCGGTGGAGGTTGCTACTGTATCGGTATGTCTGGAGCAGTGGGTACACTGACACCATTCTGTAGCGGAGTCATATCACTAGTCTGTGCCGTATCAGCAGCTCCCTTTTCCTGCATCTGGTTCCCAGGATCCATGCTAGTGCTTGGAGCACTGTCACTAACCGCATAGGGTGGTGGGCGATCATGCAACAACCTGTACATAAATTCCTCATCGTCTGAATCATCTTCCTCTTCCCAAGATCTTTTATTTTCTTTAGATTTGCCTGAGTCTTTATCTGTTTTACATGAGGCTTTCTTTCCCTGCGTTTCTTCTCCCTGTGCTATTGCTGGAAACAGTTTTAGTCCATCAACAATTCCCCTTCTCCTCATTTTGCTCTCATCATCCCATCTAGCTTCTGCATAAGATTTTTCTGCCCTTCTCAATCTTTTTTGAAACTTTTCTTGCCTCTGTTTAAGAGCCATCAGATCCAAAACTGCTAACGCCTCATATTGGGCTGGCCTTGGTTTCTGTTCACTTAACATCCACCTCAATCTTGCAAGGATCCTCGTATTGAATGTTCAATATTCCGGAAACGCTAAACATCCCTCTTTCTCTGTTAGTTTGCGCCACTGTTTCATCCATAAACATGGAGCAACACCTTTTTCTTCCATAACTATATAAGCTGGGGTACCTTCGGGTGGTGTAGGCTCCCCATCAGTTGCTATGATATATGTATCTCCCTTCAGAGCATTCTTGAATGCTTTAACAAAATTCATTTTTGCGATTTTCTCTTGTTTTGTATTTTAATCAGAAGTGACTTAGTTCCCAGGACACTCTTCACCCGCCTTTCTCAACCTATTGCCTCTCACGGATGGCAGCCAATCCGTGCGCGACCCCTCTTGACAACTGACCTATGTCAGCGCGGTACCACTGACGTCACACTCACACACACACTGCAGCTGACAAAGTCTTGCGGCTCGTCCACTCCTCACTGAACCCATACGAACCCACACAACTAATGCATTTATTGCGAGCACCTTAAATGACAACATAAATCTGCCGGTTTACTACAGGAAGGGTAACACATTCGCTTCAGAACTTTACAGAGATTTCACTTGAAGCCTCAGCCGCTACTTTCTCCTTGTCAGTTCCCGCATATGCAAGCAGAATTCGACCCGCAAATTCTACTCTCGACTTGTCAATGGCTTATTCTAGTGCACTTTAGAACTTACCAAATCTCCATCGAAGGTTTTCATACACACGTCTACTCAAACTTGACTTGTCAACCACGCCCGATTGACCTATTAAACCGCACAGATTACAACATGAACCCAAGTGTCTCCTACACTTATTAACATACTCCAGAGTCTTAGACCTCGCCAGGTCTGTACATAAACAACCAACCACGTGGATAATTTTGAGCATTAAGAGCCACACTCATATGAAGTACGCCGACTTCCCTACTCTCATACTGTGGAGTACTCTCACTCCTACTAAACAACACATATTTGGCCTAAATACACACAAATCTTCACAGACACCTGCAAAAAGGGCATAAGGTAAGCAAACGCAAAAACTGTAAACCTCACACACTATGACGCCGAGAACATTCCCAACTCACTTAGGCAGGCTCTGAGATCCCTGGAAAGTGATGGTGAACTTAGAAACCCCTCATACCTCCAATTTGCATTATCACAGAAAAACAGTTTAAACAATAATTCTCCGTCCTAGGGCCCCCAAGGGCCAAACCGTCGCTCTGCTACCGGAACTGGTAACGCGTCCTTCTATGTCAATTTTATACACATTGGGACTCGTTTTAGGCCAATGAATCTTGTGACCCAGTGGAGAGACACCGTAGGACGAGATAACTGATCAATATGTCAAGCAATATATCAATAATTTCATCAATATTTATCACCACAATGTACTTTACTTTGGAGTAAGGCATTATTCAAATTGTCGACGCAACCATGACCTTTCAGCCATGAATAACCACACCTGTTGATAGAATTTTATGAATTTTATTCCCTATTGATTACAATCTACGAGGAGCAGAGTCAATTTCAAAATCAAGAAGCATAAGAGTATAGTCACAATATGGCAACTGTGATAAGATTTCATTAATGCGAGGAATACAAACATAAGAACATAGCACGGCGTGAACATAGATCAGAATACAAGAATATCACTTGAGTCTTAGTTCAGTATAGTGTAACGTCAATCATTTGTCTATTGCGTCAGTCAGAGTGAACTCCTAACCTAACCCCTAATTAGCATCAGCATGTTGGGCTTCATGCAAAACAATTTAGAACACAATTTGGAAAACATCCTATGGCCTCTATTAAAAAATACAGCAGTTGGTACCTAGAAAGGAAAAGCAAACAGACAAATTATAATTCGCATTGTCATAATTACCCTCCAGGAATAGGTCAGCACACAGTATCAGTCTTCGTCTTCGTCTTCAGGACATCAGTCAGATCGCCTTCAGACTAGCTTCGTCTAAGAGACAGGGGACAACTTCCCTCATAAGGAGGAGAAGTGTAAGGGGCAGTCTAAGGGTGAGGATGATTTATTAAGTCTCACATCGCCAAACAGAGTGACAGAGTTTCTGGATGAAATCAATAGCATTCCCTACCTAGTTCTAACATCTTTTCTGCGACATGAGTTTTTATCCCTTTTTCGTAATACCTTCCCCCAAAATTCTATTGGACATTCACTATACCTACTATATTTAACCTATCAAATTATACATTAGGTAATTCCAATTGTCACCCCACGATAATTTACAACACTTTGATTGGTCTTCATAATTGACGTCTTCGGAGGTGGCACATCCGGGGTTACTTCATCGTTTTGGCACGTTCCTCGGGTCATAAGTTCCTTTGTCCATGGTCAAATGTCCTAGTACATTTCTTTTAATCTACTTTTGTTTCAAAATTGTATAAAACTCATACTAAGGCAGCTAGCATGCGGATGGGAACCGAATTGGTATAGATACATGAAACGGAGTAAAGGAACAAATGCAGGGTCATGGCCCTTTGTGAGTCAGCAGACAGAAAAACAGAGAAAAATACTTTAATATGAGAGCTAGGCAGCTAAAGCCACAGCTCACGCTAACTTAAGGCCTATAGGTTTTAATACAAATGCAATATCGTAAACGCTAATATAAGCTTAACCTCTTAGGTGCGGGCGTCGCCCTCCCTGGTGCGGGTCACGACCAGTGGCCGACACCAGGAAGGGCATTAATAAATCCTCGGGTGCATCGCACCCGAGGATTTTTTTTTTTTTTTACTCCCCCCGGGAGACACGGAAGCTACTGTGTCTCCCCCCGCCCCCCACCCGCCCCTTTGTGGCGCTGACGTTGCAAAGGTGTTTTCCCCATGAAAGCAGGAAGCAGCCTTGCGGCCGCTTCCTGCTTTCATGGGGAAAACGGCCTTTTACACGTTTGGGAAGGCCTCGTAAGAAAGGGGAGAGTCTCCCCTTTCTTACGAGGCCTTCCTGAAAGTGTTTCCTGGCCCCCGATCGCAGCACAGCTGGAAACATTTTGAAAAGGCCTCGTAAGAAAGGGGAGACTCTCCCCTTTCTTACGAGGCCTTCTGAAACTGTTTCTGGCCCCCGATCGCAGCGATCGGGGGCCAGAAACAGTTTCAGAAGGCCTCGTAAGAAAGGGGAGAATCTCCCCTTTCTTACGAGGCCTTCTGAAACGGTTTCCTGGCCCCCGATCGCAGCACAGCTGCAATCGGGGGCCAGGAAACCCCACTAGACACCAGGGATTTCACTTTTGGGGGCGGCCCCCCCCCCCCCGGAAAACGGGCCGCCCCCCCCCCCCCCGGCATAATTTTTTTTTTATAAAAATAAAAAATGTTAAAAAAATGAAATGACAGGGGGTCGCCCATGGGCAGGGTGACCCCCTGTGGGGGCATTTTTTTTTTTAGATGTTGTAGGGTTTCCCTGGGGGCCACTTTGGCCCCCAAGGAAACCATACAACAACTAAAAAAAAATATATGTATATATCTATATATATATATATATATATCTATGTAGATAGATATATCTAGGTACATGGATATATCTATAGATATATCTATGTAGATATATATATATAGGTAGATCTGTATCAAAGAGATTTATGTTAAAAAAGCCAGGTTTTGAGGCCCTTCCTGAAAAGAAGTAGGTTTTGGGTCTTGCGAATGTGGGTTGTGAGTGCGTTCCAGGTTTTGGGTGCAATGTAGGAGAAGGATCTGCCCCCGGTGGTGGTGTGTTTGATGCGGGGGACAGAGGCGAGAGAGAGGTCAGCTGAGCGGACGTTTCGTGTGGGGGTGTGGAAGGTGACTCTCGTTGAGGTAGGCAGGGCCTGTGTTGTGGAGTGATTTGTGTGCGAGGATGAGGATCTTGAAGGTGATCCTTTTGTCAATGGGGAGCCAGTGGAGGGATTTGAGGTGTGGAGAGATGTGTTCGTGTCGGCGGAGGTCGAGGATGAGTCGTGCTGCTGAGTTCTGGATGCGTGTAGTTTGCACTTGAGTTTTAGAGTGGTGCCGGCGTAGAGGGCGTTTCTGTAATCAAGCCTGCTGCTGATGAGTGCGTGAGTGACAGTTTTTCTGGTCTCTGTGGGGATCCATTTGAATGTTTTTCAGTATACGGAGTTTGTTGAAGCATGAGGAGGTAAGAGCATTGATTTGTTGGGTCATAGAGAGGGAGGAGTCTAGGATGATGCTGAGGTTGCGTGCGTAGTTGGCGGGGGTGGGTGCAGGGCCTAGCGTGGTGGGCCACCATGGGGGGTCCCAGGTGTTTTTGTGTGGGCCAAAGAGGATTATTTCGGTTTTGCTTGAGTTGAGTTTCAGGTGGTTGGCTGTCATATATACATCACTTTTGTCAATATGTGTGTGGTTTCCCTGGGGGGAAAAGGGTCCTACTTGTCCAGTGGCAGTTTTAGTGCCATAAAGAAGCGCAGAAGGTTTATATGCCTACTGCAAAGAGCACATCTGTATTTTATGTAAATAGCTGAGTACATTAGTAAAGTCTATGGAGAGATGAAGGGCACTTTTGCTGGGTGGTAATGAGGGAATCCGAGGAGGAGGGAGTGGGAGCACCAATAATGATTGTTGGACTGGGCGCAGGAGGTGCTAAAGACTGTGACGAATGGTATGTGACAAGGTGTTTTTTGAGTGTCTTGAAAGTACGTGCTGATTGAGGGAAGAAGCGCAGGTAAGGTGGCCTCTACTGTTGCACGTATCTCACACACACCATCGATTTTGTGACTGTCTACGTAGGCTAGTTTTTTAGAGCAACAGTTTAGCCAATAGCAGAGATGGCATCTTGATGGATGACTGCTGCCTGCACTCGGGTTATAGAGGACCGCTCTGACATAGGATCAAAGACTGAGACATCAGATACTGAGACAGCATCTGAGGGATAGGACAATGGCGCAGACTCTGGGAGTGATTTTTCAGTCAGAGGAGTCCCATTCGAAAACTCATCTTCCAGTACATTATGAGGGAGGTGATGAGGACAGTCCTGCTGTCCCTTCGCAAGCTGTTCGTGCAACTGGGTAATAGTGGGTTAGGCCAACCCAGAGAGCAGGTGAATGCGGCGGCAAGCAGAGAGAGAGTGCTCTCTTGGGAGCTCACCAATTTAGTTCAGCCCCAAATTCCACCACCCAAATCATATTGTGGAGACATCAAAATTGTCTATGGCAAAACAAACTGGTTTTGTAAGGCAGGCACCTGTGTTTTTGGTCCTGGATTCGGCGGCCATATAGAGAAACACACTAAACCCAAACATTTCTGGAAACTAGACATTCGGGGGAGTCCACAGAGGTGTGACTTGTGTGGATTCCCCAAAGTTTTCTTACCCAGAATACCCTGCAAAGCTGAAATGTTGAAAAAAAACTCTATTTTTCTCGCATTTCTGTCACACAAACTACAGGAATATGCTGGGATCCACAACATTCCTACCACCCAGTGACTCCTCACCTGTCCTGATAAAAACACTACCCCACTTGAGTGCCTACACCTAGTGCCTGTGTCAGGAATGGATCACCCCAGGGTCAACAGCTGCCTCACGTAAGGACCAACATTGACCGTTGTGTGATCTATTCCTGTCGCAGGCACCAGGCCTAACCACACAAGTGAGGTATCATATTTATCGGGAGACTTGGGGGAACGCTGGGTGGAAGGAAATTTGTGGCTCCTCTCAGATTCCAGAACTTTCTGTCACCGAAATGTGAGGAAAACGTGGTATTTTAGCCACATTTTGAGGTTTGCAAAGGATTCTGGGTAACAGAACCTGGTCCGAGCCCCACAAGTCACCTCATCTTGGATTCCCCTGGGTTTCTAGTTTTCAAAAATGTGCTGGTTTGCTAGGTTTCCCCAGGTGCCGGCTGAGCTAGAGGCCAAAATCCACAGGTAGGCACTGTTTTCTATGAAAAAATGTGATGTGTCCACGTTCTGTTTTGGGGCATTTCCTGTCGCGGGCGCTAGGCCTACCCACACAAGTGAGGTATCATTTGTATCGGGAGACTTGGGGGAACGCCGGGTGGAAGGAAATTTGTGGCTCCTCTCAGATTCCAGAACTTTCTGTCACCGAAATGTGAGGAAAACTTGTTTTTTTAGCCACTTTTTGAGGTTTGCAAAGGATTCTGGGTAACAGAGCCTGGTCCGAGCCCCGTGAGTCACCCCTCCTTGGATTGCCCTAGGTCTCTAGTTTTCAGAAATGCACAGGTTTGGTAGGTTTCCCTAGGTGCCGGCTGAGCTAGAGGCCAAAATCTACAGGTAGGCACTTCTCAAAAAACACCTCTGTTTTCTTCCAAAAATTTGGATGTGTCCACGTTGCGCTTTGGGGCGTTTCCTGTCGCGGGCGCTAGGCCTACCCACACAAGTGAGGTATCATTTTTATCGGGAGACTTTGGGGAGCGCCGGGTGGAAGAAAATTTGTGGCTCCTCTCAGATTCCAGAACTTTCTGTCACCGAAATGTGAGGAAAACTTGGTTTTTTAGCCACTTTTTGAGGTTTGCAAAGGATTCTGGGTAACAGAACTTGGTCCGAGCCCCGCGAGTCACCCCTCCTTGGATCCCCCTAGGTCTCTAGTTTTCAGAAATGCACAGGTTTGGTAGGATTCCCTAGGTGCCGGCTGAGCTAGAGGCCAAAATCTACAGGTAGGCACTTCTCAAAAAACACCTCTGTTTTCTTCCCAAAATTTGGATGTGTCCACGTTGCGCTTTGGGGCGTTTCCTGTCGCGGGCGCTAGGCCTACCCACACAAGTGAGGTATCATTTTTATCGGGAGACTTGGGGGAACACAGAATAGCAAGTGTTATTGCCCCTTATCTTTCTCTACATTTTTTCCTTCCAAATATAAGAGAGTGTGTAAAAAAGACGTCTATTTGAGAAATGCCCTGCAATTCACATGCTAGTATGGGCACCTCGGAATTCAGCGATGTGCAAATAACCACTGCTCCTCAAAACCTTATCTTGATCCCATTTTGGAAATGCAAAGGTTTTCTTGATACCTCTTTTTCACTCTTCATATTTCAGCAAATGAATTGCTGTATACCCAGTATAGAATGAAAACCAACTGCAGGGTGCAGCTCATTTATTGGCTCTGGGTTCCTAGGGTTCTTGATGAACCTACAAGCCCTTTATATCCCCGCAACCAGAAGAGTCCAGCAGACAAAACTGTATATTGCTTTCAGAAATCTGACATCGCAGGAAAAAGTTACAGAGTAAAACATAAAGAAAAATGGCTGTTGTTTTCAGCTCAATTTCAATATTTTTTTATTTCAGCTGTTATTTTCTGTAGGAAAACCTTGTAGGATCTACACAAATGACCCCTTGCTGAATTCAGAATTTTGTCTAGTTTTCAGAAATGTTTAGCATTCCGGGATCCAGCATTGGTTTCACACCCATTCCTGTCACTAACTGGAAGGAGGCTGAAAGCTCCAAATATAGTAGAAATGGGGTATGTCCCAGTAAAATGCCAAATTTGTGTTGAAAAATTTGGTTTTCTGATTCAAGTCTGCCCGTTCCTGAAAGGTGGGAAGATAGTGATTTCAGCACCAGAAACCCTTTGTTGATGGCATTTTCAGGGAAAAAACCACAAGCCTTCTTCGGCAGCCCTTTTTTCCCATTTTTTTGGAAAAAACTAAATTTTCACTGTATTTTGGCTATTTTCTTGTTCTCCTCCAGGGGAAACCACCAACTCTGGGTACCATTAGAATCCCTAGGATGTTGGAAAATAAGGACGCAAATTTGGCGTGGTTAGCTTATGTGGACAAAAAGTTATGAAGCCCTAAGCGCGAACTACCCCAAATAGCCAAAAAAGGGCTCAGCACTGGGGGGGAAAAGGCCCAGCAGCTAAGGGGTTAACTAATCATAATGTAAACAATAATTTCTCATAATTGTCATTAGTTTGTGTACACAATAATAGCTGTACGTTATAATTCAAATGCACGTTAAGCAAATCACTATTTATTGTTGTTTTCTATGCAGCTTTGTTAAGCATTGATATAAGCATCACTTCTAGTATATGTAATATTTAAACTACACTCTCTCAGTCACAATATGTGTATCTATTGAAAGCACAGAGTCAATTCTTAGGTAAATTTGAGGGTATCTATCTAGTACTACATCCTAAGTGTTGTTATCTGACTCCAGCTGATCAAAAATAAAGAACAAACATTTAGCGTGAAATTAAGCCAAAGCTTGCGATCGTAATAGGCGTGTTGTTTCATGCCGATACTGTGTCATAACACACGAGCGAAACCAATGCAAAGATCTCCATGCAATTAGCACCTTTCGCCTAACACTATGTATAAGCGTATCCTGAACCTGTATTTTTGAAATAATCTTGAAGGCGTCGTAGTTCTAAAAAGATCATTCTCCTTCTGGCCTAGGAGCAGCATAATTTACGCAGTATCCACCTCTTTATAGATGACTAACTGAGTGAAGAAGTTTGCGTTTTAGACTGAAAAGCACTAAAAAAACAAAAACATTCTTAATTTTGCAAACAAATACTCGTCTTTATAAATAGTTCGGTTTACACTTACTTCGCGGCAGGTAGATGAGAACATTCATGCCGTCTATCAGCTTAGGTGATCTGGAATACACTGAGCTTCCATAACTGCTGACTCAATCCTTGTTTTTACTCAGAAAAGCCACAATATATGCAGAGCATAGATAAAGGACTACTGATAAGAATAGCTTCACAAATTTCTAAATCACGGCGGCCATCTTGAAAGAGCTTAAAACTGGTACAAAATCATACAAAATGCAACTAGAAGGAAAATCGAGTCCTTCCTAGGCTCTACAAAAAGGGCTCACTACATAAAAAGTTAATCTCATTAAAATATGGATGGACTCAAATCTTCACTAAATCGACCCATGCGTCCTGCCCTAGATCTCTAGACTTGGTGCTTTACATAAACTGTCCTATAAGGTATTATGCCAATCAAGGATTATGAAATCATTGTGCAATCCATTTTCATATGTGTCTAAATAAAAAATCCAAAAGACCACATTTTTTCCTAATCCCATCCAGATTATGGCCACTTTTAGAGACGATCTTCTCCAAAATCACCCATCTAATTTCATCCTCTTTGTGTTCATGTTTGGACCAATGTGTAACTAATGGAGCAATCTGCTTATGGGTCTTCAAAGCCGATCTGTGCTCATAGTATTTGGTTCTGAACTCCCTAGATGTCTCACCAACATACCCTAAGTTGCATGGACATAGGATCGGATAAATTACTTTCTTTGATCTACAGTTCGATATAGTTATCAGATCAGTTGTTTTGTTGTTACATACAATTTTGTCTGAAACTATAGCCCCCATGCATGCTTGACAGTTTCCACATTTGTGGTTGCCTCTGATCGGTTCTAATCCTGTGATAGATTTTTGTACAGGTTATCTACTGGAATTAATAACTGACTTTACTAAAATGTTTCTTAGATTGCGATTCTTCTTGAAGGCAAAAAGAGGTTTGCTCAGTGTTTCTGAAACTGACCTGATGTTTAGAATGTGCCATTGAAAATTTATAATTCGTCTGATTTTATCATTGAGGTTCGAGTGACGAATGGCACACACCAACCTCTAATCAACTTTCCTGTCACTTTTTTGAAACATTGATTGACGATTATAGTATTTAGCTCTTTCCAGAGAATCCTTTTTTCAGTTTAGGTGGATACCCTCTATGTAGGAAGGAGCAATCTCATTCTAGATAAACTTTTGTTCAAAGGATCCAAGATCCTTTGGCTACACTTGGAGCGCAAGCCGCTCCTATGCTTACTCCTTTGATCTGTTGAAAAATAGTCCCATTAAATTCAAAATAGTTATTATACAGAGCTATCTTCAAACAATCACTGATAAATTAATTTAAGGGGCTCGAATCAGAGTCCATCAGAATTTGTCTAATACATTCCAAAGCTTGTTGTTGTAGAATGTTCATATATAATGCTTCCAAATCCATATTCACCAAAATCTCATTATCTGGATTGAATTGTATACCTTCTATTTTGGAGATGAGATGACCTGTGTCTTTAACATAAGAGGGAAGATCAATTACCAAAGGTTTAAGGAAAGTTTCTAGATATTGTGACAATGGTTGAATAGCAGATCCTATAGTGGAAACAATAGGGCATAAGGGAGGATCTAAAAGATCCTTACGGATTTTAGGAAGCCCATAAATCACATGTAATCGAGTGAAATCAGGAGTAAGAAACTCAAATTCCTTTTGGCAGAGGGACCCCCCCCCCCAAGTGTTGTGGTGGGGGGACACGGCACCCACAGACAGAGACAAAAGCTTGGCTCAGAGGATGAGTTTCAATAGATGGCAGGAAGGTAGCTGCTTTGCCACTTAAGAAGCCCTGGCCCAGAATCAGGTTGCCTGCAAATGATTTAGCACTGGGTGCCTAACGAACATGCAGTGCACTAACAGCAATGGAAGCGCCCCACCTCCGTCCACATCTGCTTAAATTCAGCAGGTTGCCATGCCTGGTATGAGGTCGTAGTCAGATGCCGTAGCAGTGGGGGGAAGCCAGGACCACTGACCCCTGGACTGCAGGGGACAGAGGGGCCAGGGCAGCACACCCTTTTTCCTGGATTGAAGCCTGAGACCAGCAGTTGTCTCTCTCCCCAGTGAACCAGCAACAGAGGTGGGCACCAAAGGCGGTATGCACCGGCAGCTGTGGGACACAACAGACAGCCACACACAGCACTCAGCCAGGTGCCCCGGGACGTGCCCAGGGCAGATCTGTCCCCCACCCGAACTCCGCCAAGGCAGGGTGACGGAGAGGTACCTTAGTGACAGGACTGGGGATAGGATCCTGCTGCAGGCAATCAGGTGGGTCTGACCTTGGAGGGGGGGACAAAGTGAGCAGAGCTACCCTGCAACAGCCTCAGCCACACCACATGAAAGCCCCAGGGTGATTGACAATCAAGCAATCCTCAGACAGGCATAGCCCCAGAAGGAACACTGGGCCGCAAGGTGCGTTCGATGTGTCAATGATCAATGTGTCCTGCAATTCACACTAATTCTCACAGCTAGCTGCGTTCTTTATGGACAGGTAAGCTGAGTGATCCACCGCCAAGAATCACAGGCATCTTTTCTCAATGTTCACCGACCTGTGGGTACAGAAGAGGCAGGAGGAAAATGGCACCGCCCATCCGCCGACTGCATGGCAAGACGGCCTGGCACCCCATCTGGCTTCTCCTCTGAGAGTCATCTTCCACAATTCAAAGAACATCTCCAGGTGCTCGGCCTGCGAGCTTACCCGCGGGCAAGGGGTAGGCTCCCTGGACAGCTCAGGGTCCAGACAGAACCACTACCACTGGTCCCTCCCAGAGGACCAGGAGAGACCACATAAGTCTTCAAACCAAGAAGGGCCACTCCTCAGTCACTCAAACCCTAGACAGGTCGGGAGTTGGGCATAGGCCTTTATGGTAATGGTCCCAGCCCAGGGAGGAACCTCGATTTGGTTTCCCTCTCATGTCATGCTGGGTGAGTGTGTGGTCTGTCTGAGGAGGGGCTTTCAATCTTGCCACTCCCGGAGGGGCCGGATCTGGAGGTGGGGGGACATGCCCCTCCCCAACTCCCCAGTCCCACCCACATAAGAGGGTAAGGTCCTTCTGGGTGGAAGAGCCCATCACATACTCAGTCCTCTCCGAAGAGCCCCAGCAGCCGCGGACCACTCCTCCAGCCAGAGAGCAAAAGGGGAGGGCCAGGCCATGTGCCTATGGGTGTTCTAAACTTGAAGGCAGCCGAGGCTCCGGGCTGGTGCCAGCAATCACTCAGGCCGGTGCGCCGTTAATGATCCATCTGCAGGTTCACCTACAGAAACCTTGTTACAACTTTTACTTACTCTAGATAGTCAAGTTTGATCATTTTCTCAGAGCTCTGCCAGGGGTGTTGCAAACCCTGGTAGGGCCAATCTTAGGACCTCACTAAACCCTCCAATCGGTAGTAGCAACGGGCGGTTTGTACAAAGGGCAGGGACTTAATCAACGCAGGCTTATGACCCGCACTTACTGGGAATTCCTCGTTCATTGGAAATATTTGAAATCCCTTTCATGAACTGGGTTCAGTGGGTTACCCGCACCTGTCAGCACATGGTAGACACACACTGAGCCATTCAGGGTAGCGCATGTGCAGCCCCCAAGATTGAAGGGTTCCCACAGACCTGTTATTGCTCAATCTTGTGTGGCTGAATGCCACTTGTCCCTCTAAGAAGTTAGACACCGACCACTGGGGGGGTCACATAACTAGTTAGCATGGCAGAGTCTCATTCATTATCAGAATTAACCAGACAGATCGCTCCACCAACAAAGAATGGCCTTGCACCACCACCCACAGAATCGAGAAAGAGATATCCATCTGTCAGTCCTTTCCATGTCCGGGCTGGGTGAGGTTTCCCGTGTTGAGTCACATTAAGCCGCAAGCTCCACTCCTGGTGGTGCCCTTCCGTCAATTCCTTTAAGTTTCAACCATACTCCACCCCACAACCCATAAACTTTGGATTCCCGTAAGCTGCTCAGCGGGTCATGGGAATAACACTGCCAGATCACTAGTCGGCATCGTTTATGATCAGAACTACAACAGTATCTGATTGTCTTCAAAACTCCGACTTTTGTTCTTGATTAGTGAAAACTTTCTTGGCAAATGCTTTTGCATGGTTCATCTTATGCCGGTTCAAGAATTTCACCTCTAGCTGCACAATACGAATGCCCCATGCCATCCCTCTTAATCATGGCCCCAGTTTGAAAAACCAACAAAATAGAACCTCAGTCCTATTCCATTATTCCTAGCTGAAGTATTAAGGCAACCAGCCTGCTTTGAACACTTTCATTTTTTCCAAAGTAAATGCTTCAGACCCCCAGGACACTCCGTCAAGAGCATGAAGGGGACACCGAGAGGCAGGGGCTGGGTCAGGCGGTAGCTCACCTCACGGCAGACCACCAGCTCAATCCCAAGATCCAGCTATGAGCTTTTTAACTGCAGCAAATTTAATATAGGCTATTAAAGCTAGAATTACTGCAGCTGCTGGCACCAGATTTGCCCGCCAATGGATCCTCATTAAAGGATTTAAAAGGTACTCCTTCCAATTACATGGCCTCAAAAGAGTCTTGTTTTGTTGTTTTTTGTTACTACCTCCCCGAGTCAGGAGTGGATAATGTAGTGTTGGGAGCCCTAGGCCCTCATGCTACTAAATGATGTGACACAGACATATGGTTAGGGTTCTGGTAATTGGCCACGGACACGTGCGCCTGGATCTTTTTATTGGCAGGGTCACCTGACTGGGGACACCTGTGTTGAATGGGTGTGGGGTGTGTGTGTGTGTGTGTGTGTAAAGCCACCCTTCAGCCGAGTGGCTGGTGGACATGTCTAGCAGGACACTACATTCCTCCCAAACTTTATTGAGGGACAAAACATGTATAAGAACACACAATAACTAAACACCACCATCAGTCTTTTGGCCTCGAAAAGGCAGGCTACTGTATTGCAGTGGACAGGTGGAGCTGGGAGCACCCGGACACCTCCACACGAGTCCACAATTTAACCAGGTACAGCTGGGCACGAACACTGTGTGGATGAAGTCTGGACTCGGTGACTGTCAGATGAGTTGGTCAATGCCCACTCGTGCACTGTGGGTCAGTCCTGCGGCACTTGTGGTGAGGCTATTGGTGGGTACAGTTCGTTTTGTTTGAAATAGGTGCATCAGGAGTGTTGGTGGAGTCTGCTGCAAATATACTTCTTGAGATATCCTGGTTTCATGAAGGCCAATCCCTTGAAGACTGACGGCATCTGTGATGGCGTGAAGTCCTCCTATGAAGCCTTGGCACATCCTGATACTTTGTTGGTGGAGCAGCTTGCAGACCACCTCTCGTTTGTGGATTCTTCACTCTGGATCTTCGTTGAGGCCCTTTCAATGGGCTTGTCATGGGACCGGCGTGGACTTATGTTGTAATGATGGGTCTGAACAGCGAGGATGTCTTCATTACGTATTTATTAAGCACAGTACATAAATGTGACCTCCACCTCGGCCAGCTTGAATCAACCGTTCCCAGGCAGAATCTCACGTTACTAAGACACTGTTTCTATAACAACCCACCAACATTCTATTCTAACCAATAGCACATTATAACATATCCTCCCCCTTTACATAATAACACCCTTTTGATTTGAAGCAAAAGTACATTAGCAAACATCACCTAACTACCATTACTTGAACTTTACCTTAAGGTATGTATCACTTTAAATATTACTATCTTACATAATCTTGCAAATACATAGGAGAACGTCTTTGTCTCTGCTCCCTTACAGGCAAACTCTCTACCGCAGTGTTTTGTACACAACTTGCAACCCTTCGGGAAGATCCAGAGTATTGTTCCACCTCTGGAATAATACCAGAAGATTCAATGCCTGATGTTTGAGAAGAAGACACTCTATTCTCTACCAAATCCTTAGAGAAAGATGTGGCCCCCTTCTTCAAATTTTGTGTTGTTTCGCTACTGGGTCTAGCAACATCAATATTAAATGTTAAAGAATTTGACCCAATATCTTTAGTAGAACTCCGAGATTCTGAAGTTACTCCTTCATCCTCACCCAACACTGACCCCTCACACTCACTCCTCTGTGTACCAAACTTTGAGTCTTGCGCACCAAACCTAGCTACCCTCCTAAAATTCCACTTTTCACCATTTTCTAACACAACATGCCATCTGCCAACATGCTTAACTTGAAACGGCCCACGAAATTTGTTCAATCCCCCAGCACACCGTCCCGATTTTATTTTTACCCAATCCCCAGAGCTTATTTTTTTAGTGTGTCTACTTTCATCCTTCTGACATTCCTCCTCCAAACTATTTTCTTCCAGCAGGGATTTAATCCAAAACGGTGTTAATTTGGTACTTGGCTTCCTGCCCCGCATCAACTCAAAAGGTGAAGATACTAGCGTATTGTGCACAGTAGACCGATAAGCCCACACCAAATCACTCACAACTTTTCCCACGCTTAGTCTATTCGCCAAAGCTAGTTGAATGGCGCCCTTAACTACCCTATTAGCTCTTTCTACAGTGCCATTTCCCTGAGGATTATAGAGAGAAGTGCGTGCATGTTTCACACCACATTCATTTAAGAATAGTTTCATCCGATCTGAAGTAAGTTGAGTACCATTATCCGTGATGAGACAATCAGGATAACCTTCCTCACTAAAAATCTCGGATAGCACCCTCATAGTAGAAACCGTCGTCACTTCCGCCATAAACTTAACTACTAACCATTTGGTATTCAAATCAATCAATACAAACGCAAACCTCTGACTATAACTTACTCCTGCAATTGAACCAATAAAATCACCACACACACTATGCCAAGCTATGCCTGGATTCCGCATGGTCCCACACACCGTTTGTTTGCCCACCTTCAACCTTTTCTCACTCTCCATGCATTCAGGACACCTTTCCACCCAGTTTACCACATCATCGTCCATTCCTGGCCACCAAAACTCAGCCCTGAGGCGTTTCTTTGACATAGTTTGTCCTAAGTGTCCTTCATGGGCTATATCAAATAACCTTTTCCTGACACCTACAGGAGGTATCAACCTTTCTCCCCGTACTAAAACTCCTTTGTCCAAGATAGATAATTCGTCCAAGACCTTACCATAAGGTCTAAGAGCTGGGGTAACGTACTCTCTCTCCTTCCCCGTTCCACTATCATTTTAACTACTCCCATAAGCACCTCATCATGTGTAAAAGCTCGCTCCCACTCTTCTTTACTCACCGCCCCCAAGGTCCAATGAGTTACATCACAAATACTCGCAACTGCACCTTCACTTTCGTATTTCTGTACACCTTCACCATCAACTACCTCCCAACCTAAAGGTAAGCGTGATAAACAGTCTGCCTGCACATTCCTCCACCCTGGTATGTATTCTAAGTCGTACATATATTCCTGCAACCTTGCAGCTAGTCGAGCCAATCTTGCAGAACACTTGCCAGCACCACCAGAAGACAACATTTTCAACAAAGGTTTGTGATCGAAACGTAGAGTCACTCTTGTTCCCCATACATAGACTCTGAAATACTCCATGCCCCAAGCTGCGGCCAAAGCTTCTCTCTCGATAACGGAGTAATTGCGCTCTGAATCCGTTAAGGAACGTGAAGCAAACGCAACAGTCTTCTCACCTGTTGGGTGTATTTGTGCCAGAACTGTCCCTATACCACATGCACTCGCATCTACCGTAATTGTGGATTTCTTTCCAATGTCAAATGGAGTCAATATACCAGCGCAGCACACCTCCTCTTTAATACTCTCAAAACACTCTTGATGCATGTTGGTCCATGAAAATATTGCCCCTTTCATTAACAACCCTCTCAAACTCTCAGTCTTAGAGGCGAAATTCTGCACAAATTTAGAGTAATATTCTAACATTCCTAAAAAAGACCTTAATTGATCTTTGTCCTGCGGCGATGGAGCCAATCTAATGGAATCAAGTAGGTTTTTTTTAGGCTTGATACCTTCCCCTGAAAGAGTATGCCCGAGATATTCTATCTCCCTGACTAAGAACACACATTTCTCCTTCCTCAAAGTTAGCCCAGCATTAGAAATTCTGTCCAAGATGTGCTTCATGGTGAAATTATGATTCTCCACTGTGTCTCCAAAAATTAAGATATCATCCTGGAAAAATAGAACATTTTCCAATTCACGGAATACATCAGTCATCACTCTCTGAAACACACTAGCCGCCGAACATTACCCAAACGGCATACGTGTAAATTGAAACGTGCCTTCCATAGTTATGAAGGAGGTTAAAGATTTAGAGTCACTGTGCAATTTAATCTGATGATATGCATGCTTCAGATCTAGTTTCGTGAAAAAGTTTCCACCCTTCAGGAGAGTCAAAAGTTTGTTGATATTTGGAAGTGGAAAATTGTCTGTAATAATAGATTGATTTAGGCTCCTCAAGTCAACACAAAATCTCAATTTGCCATCAGCTTTACGTGTGATAACCACTGGAGAAATCCACTCTGCTGTCTCCACTGGCTCAATTATTCCCCTTTTTAACATGTCACATATTAATTTGTTGACCTCTTCTCTTACCAGAACAGGTACCCTTCTAACTTTATGTTGAATAGGAATCGCACCACGTTTCAATTTAATCTTATGCACAGACCCTTTGAGTTCACCCATATCCTCACGAAACACATTATCGGCACCCCTAATAATGTCTTCCAATGTAACTTCCTGAACAACCATGACAGGATTCTCCGCACGTGGATTTATAATGATGTGTAAATCGTATTGATGAGCCCACCCAAGAATCGGCAGACCCGCTTCTGCAACATATACTTTCCCTTGGATAATCCTTTCACTAAAGGCGATGTCAGCTACCACATAATCTATAATATCAATTTTTTCACCCTGATACCCACCAGGGTTGATGTATTTCGGCAATAACTTAATGTCTGCCCACTTGGACCTGAATAAACTCTTAGGTATAATGGTATAAAGAGACCCAGAGTCAACCATTAAGTGAATTGCCTGTCCCATAATGCGAAATTCAGCTGTGGGTCTTTGCTTTCTATAATATTCATCCTCCACTAATAATACTCTGTCTGGGCATTCATTCAAATTATCATCAGATCCCTCTGATAACACTGCTACTCTCAAATTTGCAGAACTTCGACACATCCTGGCAAAATGTCCTTTTTGATTACACTTCCTACAATCCTTTCCCTTCGCAAAACAATTTCTTGCTCCAGTTACATGGTTGTAGCTACCACAATTATTGCATGCTTTCCCTGTTGTTTTTACCCTCTGACCACCTGTACCACCTTTGTATGCACTGGTACCACTTTTGCTGCTAAAAACTTGACTTTCTGTATGTTGACCGATGATTGACACACCGGTTTTCTCCTCTCTGTTATCCATTACTCTCATTTAATATTCAGACTCCTCAATAACTTTAGCTATCTCAATGGCATCTTTTAGAGTAGGATTCTTAGCAGCCCACAATCTTTCTTGTATTTTGCGACTGTTGCCCTGCACTATCAATTGATCACGTATCATCTCCTCAGTCATTGGACCAAACTGACTTTTTAACGATAATTCTCTTAATCTAGTAATGAAGTCATCAATCGACTCCCCAGGACTTTGTGGCTGAGTGTAAAATTTGTGTTGTCTAATTACAATATTTCGACCCTTTGCAAATCTAATTTCTAAACGTTTACGAGCATCAGAATAAACATCTACATCAGGTTGGTCTTCTTGAATGGGTAAAGCCGGTAGATACTTAAAGATGTGTTGCCCTTCCTTTCCTAAAGCATTCAATAAAATGGCCTTTTTCCTCCCAAGAGAAAATTTGCGCCCATCTATTGCTTCTAAATAGTTATCAAATACATCTATCCATTCTTCCCATTCAATTGAAGGCTCACCAGGTTGAGGTAAAAACAATGGTGGTGGCGCAATGGAATGCAAATCCATGTTGATGTTGACACGTAAAATACAAATATCAAAAATATCAAAGTAATCTTCCCCGTAAACAACAATAATGCGATAAGAACATGAAGATATACCAAAATCTAAAGTTTTCCAGCTTGTGACCAGCTTAAGTTCATGTCAAGTTGATGGTAAGGCCCTTTCCTCTAATACCGTAACACCGGAACCACTTGCCGTGAAGACCTCTTAAGATAAAGAACGAACACAGATGAGACTACACACCACTCCGCGCCCACCGTGAAAACTGAGATGAGCTCAAGTCCCACACGCTGCAGGATGTGACTGCACACCACTCCGCGTCGCCTTGAAGAACTGAGGTGAGTTACGCGCTGCAGATTACACTATCCACGCAGCCAGTCTCGCGCTCTGCGCTGAAAGAATAACAGAGCCAGTCTCGCGCTCTGCGCTGAAAGAATAACAGACACCACCACGCTCCACTCAGCACGCGCAACTTATAATTACCATTGGCTGTGTTTCCTTTACACACAGTACCTGCGCTGTACTGTATGCGCTAGATTGTAGCAATTTAGCGCTAAATTGTAGCAAAACACTGTATAGTAACAAGGCAAAAGTTAAAATTCAAACGAGTCCCTTCTTTTCCTTTTTCCAGACTCTAGCGCTCTGCGCTGAACGAAAGTCACACTCCACACAGCGCCCGCAACCTATAACTACCGTTGGCTGTGTTTCTTTACCCACAGTATCTGCGCTGTACTGTATGCGCTAAATTGTAGCAAGGCGTCGCTCCAACGATATCCTTTCTCTTCCCTTTTGGTCTCCAGATGACCACAGCCTCCCTTGATTCCTTCCGACAATCCTAACCTTTAATCACCATCAACAATACAGCTGTATTGTAACCAGGCATAGATTCAACGAAGTCCTCTCTTTTCCACTGCACACTAGTCCGTTTACTCCTTGAGGCCCTTGTACCCCTTGCACTTCTAGGTCGTAGCAGCTGGCTCCAACTCGTCGCCAAATTTATGTTGTAATGATGGGTCTGAACAGCGAGGATGTCTTCATTACGTATTTATTAAGCACAGTACATAAATGTGACCTCCACCTCGGTCAGCTTGAATCAACCGTTCCCAGGCAGAATCTCACGTTACTAAGACACTGTTTCTATAACAACCCACCAACATTCTATTCTAACCAATAGCACATTATAACAACTATGCTGTGCTGCATGTGGGTCATCTGCGGGCCGCTGCAGGCTCTCCGACAGGAGCCACGGTCAAGTCATTCATGCAACCACAAGGGTGGATGTTTCGTAGTCAGGGCGCTTGCCAACATGGACCAGGTGTAGGTGGGCTCTCAGACTGTCTCAGGGCAATTGTCTCTCATGTTGCCAAGAGGGTATCTAGTTGGTGTCATATTAATTCACTGAAGACAGTCTTGGTGTGGTGTGACCTGTTGGAGACTCCATTGCACAGCCTTGCTCTCTCCTCGACTTCATCGGTAGGGCAATGTCAAATCCCTGTCTCGCGTTTGGGGAGGACCCTTTTTTAGTTTGCCATGGGACTGCTTGTGGTCTGTGTTGGGGCTGCTTGTGTGCTACGTCAGGGCAGCTGCACGACTTCCGAGGAGCCATTGCCTAGTCTCTTGTGCAATCACAGGGGTAGATGGGTCCTGGTCACAACTCGCTCTTGCCACTGAGAGCAGGATACAGGCAGGGTGAGCAGGTTGTTATTGGTTGACTTGTTCCTCAGAGGATCATAGCAACGGTGTAGGACTCCAGTCTGGTTGTTTAACTGCTCCTTTAAACGATACCTTGATGCACATGGCAATGATGGTGCTTGCCATTCGGTGACCTGGACAACAAGTGATTGATTCTGGAGTGAGGGTGACTGGAGGGACTTCGCCATAGCTAGTGCAGTCTTTCTTTTTCTCATGTGCAGATGCTAGCAGTGATGCCATCTGCTTCAAGCAGCCGGGGACAGGTGGTTTGGATGGTTGCACTGCGAAGCGTGGGGCAAGAATGCGATTTGCGCATGCAGGTGTCCTACATTTGATACTCCCGTTGAGCTGTCTACAGTGGTGTCACTGCACCCCAGTGACTATCTTGTCTGTGGGTGCACGCTTCCTCTGTGGCATGAGTCCGCCATCTCTCCACCCTGTGATCATGTGCTCTTGTACTTCTGTGCTCGTCAGGTGTCGCAGTGTGACTGGTGTTGTGACACAATCTCTTCTTTTCTCTTTCCTTCCTTACGGTGTGGTGTTGTGCTATGCTCTCTTCTCCTTTGCTGTGGCGTCTGGCCACTAATCTTCCTTTTGTGTGGATGTTTTGAAGGTCCTGACCTGTGCAAGGACTAGGTGTCTTCTCAGTGTTGCATTGGTGGCTGTTTGCCACCCGGGGTGTGCTACTCTCCTCTTGCCTATTGTGAGTCTCTGCTGACTCCGTCTTGAGGCAGTGTGGGGGAAGACACTCCTTGATCAGTCTGTGGCCCATTTCAGGGCATTGAAGGGTAATTTCCTTTCCCACCTCTTCTTCACTTAAGGGCGCAGTGCTTGCACCTCAAGGCAGTGCCATGGCAGCACTAGGTCCTGCTTGAGCCTGGGTGTGGTTTGCAGGGTTGGTTGCTTCTCTCGACCTGCTCTATGATGGGCCAACGGTGATCATCTTGTGTCACGGTGTGGTCCGCTGGCACGGCCTCATCTCCCAAGCGTTCCGTCATGCTCTTGGGGGCTCTGTCCATCTTCTCGGGCTCCTGCCTGTGTTGTCAGGTTTGGTGGTGCAATCCTCTGCGCACCTCTGACATTGTCTCTTTTCCTTCTGGGTGTCCTTTGCTGATACCTTGCGTGTCCCTCTCGGGTCTTGCGGTGATGTCCATCACTGCAGGAGACCTATAGTGTTCCTTTGGCGGTGGCGGCAGACGGCCACTAAGGGTCGCACAGGCCATGCGCACTCTTCTTGTGCCTCAAGTGGCACTTGCATCCTTTGCCTAATTTTGCAGCTTGGCTGGGGCAGCTGCAGTCTTCTCCTCTGCTGTGCAGTAGTTGCACACGTCGCTCTCTCTCTTCTGCACTGTTTCAGTCCGTGGGCACGCAGCTGCTCTGGTGGAGTCACAGTCTGGGGGTGCTGCTGTCAGCTTGCCTTCGCCAATGCTCGTTTTCCCCTTTAACATAGAAAGGGGTGCAGTACCTTTCTTTGGCCACTGAATGTCACTGTGATGCTGTTTTTCGGTTGAGAATCTGTCTTTCTCCCTACCAGGCCTTGTTGATTGAAACAAACACAGGTGAGGAGCCATGCTGCCCAAGATAAGTTTGTCAGGCTGGTGGGGGCTCCAATTCTCGATGTCTGGAACTGGAGGTAAGTACAGTTTTTCCTCTGTTTTTTGTTTCTGGAACCGCCTCGTGGTGAAGAGGCAGGCTCCTTGCAGGATGTGCTGTAGTCGGGGTGGCCCTGGTCACTTTGCTTTGGTTTGGTGCATGTCAGCACCATCGCACCTTCCATCCACGCTGCAGGCTGTGTTGCGGTCTTCCCAGGCCTACATTATTGCAGGGAAGGGGGTGCGGCCCTGGGCATTTCTTGTGTCGTTTGGTTCGTGGCAGCACCTCTGCTCCTTCCTGCCCGCGGCTGCAGAAGCTTTACCATCTCTGCAGGCCGTCATGTTACATTCTGGTTGTCTGGGGGAGGAGGCAGTGGGCACTTCCCCGGTTCATTGGTGGGTGGCAGCACCATCGCGTCTTCTCTCCTGTAACGGTCACAGCAGTCTTACCATTGCTGCGGGCTGCTTGTTGCATAGTGTCTATCTGTACTTTGTGGTTGAGGCAGGGCATCTGGCCTCGCTGCCAGTGAGTTCTCATGGTGGCCTCCTTAGTTTTTTTGTGCGGCCGCAGGTGTGCCTCGGAGCAGCCCCTGCAAGCTTGGGGGACGTCCATCCCAATGCTGCACATCTCTTATCCTTGTTGCGGGGGGGGCACACAATATCAGAGGGGAGGATGCACCCTTCTCTGGGTGGCGAAAAAGACTTCTGCTTCACGCATTGGTCGCATCACTCTCCTTCACACTCCCTTTTTTTCATACCTCGCAGGGCTCCGCTGTACTCTCTTATGCCCGTAAGCTCCCCTCATGCCAGGCGGAGTGTCGGGTAGTGTTCTCGGCTGCGTTCTGCCTTTTAGGGTGTTATGGCAGGGAGGGGTTGCGGTAGGGTGCGTTACGGATGCAAGATGGGGGAGCACCTCATGCTTTTCCCTCCTCATAGCGTGACAGCTGCAGCCAGCTCATGCGTGGGGCAGACCTACTCATCACCATTGTAGTGTTAGGGGCCGTAGGCCCTCATGCTACTAAGTTATGTTACAGACACATGGTTAGGATTCTGGTAACTGGCCCTGGACACATGCGACTGGACCTTTTTATTTTATTGGCAGGGTCACCTGACTGGTGACGCCTGTATTGGATGGGTGTGTTTGTAAAGCCAGCCCTCAGCTGAGTGGCTGGTGGAACACTAGAATGTGTCCAGCAGGACACTACAGGTAATTTGTGTGCCTGCTGACTTCCTTGGATGTGGTAGTCGTTTTTCAGGCTCCCTCTCTGGAATCGAACCCTCAATCCCCGTTACCTGTGGTCACCATGGTAGGCACAGAAAGAACCATCAAAAGTTGATGGGGCAGACATCCGAATGTATCGTTGCCATCACGGGGAAGTCCAAATGGCCCAAGGTTATCTAGCAAAGCGGCTGGGAGAGCTAGGATTGGTCTTGGTCTGATAAACGCACGCATTACAGGAGGTCAGCGCTCATCGGCATAAATTAGCTCTAGGATTACCATAGTTATCCAAGTAACAGGTGGAGCGATCAAAGGAAGCATAACTGATTTAATGAGTCATTCACAGTTTCACTGTACCTGATGTGTGTACTTACACGTGCATGGCTTAATCTTTGAGACAAAACCTATGCTACTGGCAGGATCAACCAAGTAGCTGCACCTGCTGGTCGAGGGGAGCTGCATGCTTGTCTCAGACCATCCTTCACACCCCATGGGGGAAAACCTGCTGTGGGGAATCCCCTGTCTGGGGCTTGCTGGGGAGGACAGGGCAGTCATACAGGCACCAGCGGGCACCAGCCATCTCCACAGGAGGGAGATGGCCGGGCCAAGGCACAGCCTGAGTGAGACATAGAGATGCCTGTCAGCCGAGCTGTTGCGGAAATGCACTGGGTGGAGAAGGGGAATGGAGCGCAGGTGCCCGGACCGCCAGGCGGATTGCAGGACCTGCCACCACCCAACCCCTTCCACTCTGGTCAGACCACTGGAGGGGTACATGCTGCTGGGCTGCTTAGCCTTTGCTCTGCCGGGTAGGGGAAGGGCCTCCGCGAACAGCAGGCCCTTGAGTTGGACGGTTCCTGGCAGGGTAGAAGCTCTTTGCTTGAAACAACAGCCAACGCTGGCCCAGCAGTCGATCCCCAAACAGACCAAATGAGCCTATTCAATTGGAGTACAATCTTGGCTGGACCTCCTTCCCAGTGGGTAGGGGGGAAGGGGCAAGCCGCCTTGCATTGGGATGTCGCTTTGCTCTCTGAGAAGCCAGGTTCGGAGGAGAGGCTCATCGGGCAGGGCTGCAAAGTGGCTGCACACCTGGGCCCTGGGGCAGGCCGGCCTGGGCCTGGGCCCTGGCAGCACCTGGTTGAGAACCACTAGACCACAATGGGGTCTGCATGCTCTGTCCCTAGTAATCTGGAGGAAGGATACCCCCCTTTCTTGTACTCCGTGCACACTGAGGGATGGAGGGGACCATCAGCAAGAACACACCCGACCTACTGGAGCTCTGGCTCTGCTTGAGGAAGCAAATGAGCCCTCATCGGGACTTCTGGGGCAGTCCAGCCATCTGGACATGCCATAGGAACGCATCGAGCGTTACCAGATGTCTGGGCTCAGATAACGTCCGACTGGTCGCACCGTGTCTTAACGTAAGGAGCCTGCGCTATCCCCTGCAGGTGACAGAAACTCTGTGGCCTGGGTTTTCAGAGCCCCTGATGACCCTCAGGCACAGGGCTGCGAGGGGGGCATCAATGGACCTCCGACACTGGGCTCAGAGGCCTCTTTACATGCTGACAAAGCTCTCGCAGGGCTTGCAGGAACCCGTCTTAGGCACTTTCCCACCCGGCGGGCCGGAGGACGAAGCCCAGGAATGGGGCTCCCACCTCTGGGACCCTGAACCAGAACTGGCATGGGAAGCCTCCCCCGGTCTGGTGTACTCCCAGGCCCGTCATAAAGCAGAAGACTGGAGGAAGGGAATGCCCACCAAAGGGTCCAGCGGGGGGCTGGTTAGGGCTTATTAATCCAGCCATGCAGGTGAGGCCTCCCTTGGCTCCATGGGACCCCATACCGGGCACCTTGCCACATGACAGGCTGATGGACAGGGCCAAGGGTAGGGATTCCCACCCCAACCCTTGGCCCGGGCCTGGACAGGGCGTCTGAGCATGGCCTGGCAGGGGAAGCCTCCCCAGGTCAGCCTGTCAATCTGGACACGCCATAGGAATGCACAGAGCGCAACCAGATGCCCTGAGGTCTCAGAGCAACCAGATGTCTGGGCTCAGATGACAGTCATCTGGTCGAATTGTGCCTTAGCATAAGGAGACCGCACTCACCCCTGCAGGGGACTCAGCAGCCTGGGTTCTCAGAGCCCCAGCTAGGCCTCAGGCACAGGGCTGCGAGGGGGCCCAGACGGACCTCTAACCCAGGGCACAGCGCCCTATTTACCTGCCATTGAAGCCTTCCTGGGAACTGCGGGACCCCATTCCAGGCTCTTTGACACCCGGTGGGCCAGAGGAAAAAGCCCAGGTAGGGGGCTCCCACCCCAGGGGCCTACTGGAGCCCTTGCCCAGGGCCCAGGCAGTTCCCCTGAACCCCAACAAACAAAAGGAATCTCCCTGGGTCCTGTGGACTCTCAGGCCCGGGCACTTCAGGGTACAACAGCCAGGAGGAAGGGCGCACCCACCCCGGGATGTCGGTTTGCTTTCTGGGAAGTCAGGTTCGAATTAGAGACCCATAGGACGGGGCTGCAAGGCAGCTACGCACCTGGGCCCCAGGGTGGGCTGGCCCAGGCCCTGGCAGCACCCAGTCAAGAACCTCTGGACCACAAGGGGGGTCTGGAGTAGCCTGTCTCTAGTAATCTCGAGGAGGACTACCCTGTGAGAGAATGGCTGCTTGTTGCAGTACATCCCTCCCCCCCACTTTTTGCCTGGTTTCTGAATGCAACATGGACTGGAGGGCGCTGGGATCATGCTAACCAGGTTCCCAGTGCCACTGTTCTTTCCCTAAAGCATTGTAGAAGTAATTGGAAACACCTATAGCTGCCACTATAAGTCCCTAGTAAAAGGTACCTAGGTACCCAGGGCATGGGGTTCTATGGGTAAACCCCTGAGGGCAGCAGCACTGACTGTGCCACCCTCAAGGGCCATGCCTCCAGATACACCCAGCACTGCCATACCAGGCTGAGTGTCCTGGTGCAAACCTAAATACAAACTCGACATGGCACACTCCCTGTGTGCCCTGTCCACCCTACACAGCATATGTTATGGGTAAGTCACCCCTACAGGGTGCACATACTATATGTGAGGGCATAATTGCATGAGCAATATGCCTCCAATGTGTCTTTGCCAAACCTCGGACATAGTGAGTGAACAGAGCAGCCATTTTAATATATGTCAATATGGTCAATACGAGTTTCCCACCTACATAATGGCTACTCTGAACACTGGGTTGTTTGGTATCAAACAACTCAGAATGATAAATCCAAACTGGTACCAGTGCTGGATTTATTATAAAATGTACCCAGGGTCTCCTTAGTGGTGCCCCCTGCAAAAACTAACTATCCTGGCATGGTTGCTGACTGGTTCCAGCAAGCCTGCCACAACCAGACAGCCAATATACAAACCTTGGGGAAAGCACTGTCTCTCTGATTTGAAAAAACAATGCCCTTCCTGGGTGGAGGAGCTCACTCCCCCTCCCTCAGGAATGTGCAGTGCCCTGTCAGTGAGCTTCAAATGGCTACCACCCTTGAAACTCGATCCCCAGGCCTGCTGCTAGAAGCAGATGGCCTCCACCTTTGCAAACATCCACTTTTGGAGGGAGCAAAGGCGGGAAACTACACAAAGGGTAGGAGGAGTGGCCTCACTGAGCATGCACCACCCCTTGGGGCTTGCAGGTGAAGTGGACCCTTCATTTCATTTTCCTCCATGTTGGATGGCAGAAAAATAGCCAATAAGGTTTAGGAAAGTGGCCCTTTCCATAGAAAGTGGTCACTGTAGTGGGTGTAGCCATCCAAGGGTAAGTGTT
The DNA here is from genome assembly GCF_031143425.1 of Pleurodeles waltl. NCBI lineage: Eukaryota > Metazoa > Chordata > Amphibia > Caudata > Salamandridae > Pleurodeles > Pleurodeles waltl. Next base: position 262,901,469 of record NC_090449.1, read on the forward strand.
GGATTGGACACTGCCAGGTTCCCGCTAAAATGCCCACTAAATTCAGTATTTAGTGGGCTCCTCTAGACCAAGAAATCAGATTGGAAAAGACAAAGAAGACCAGCACCAAAAAAGATCCAAAGCAAGAGAACCATGGACCTGCTGCACAGGAAAAGGTGCCAAACCCTGCCTGATGCACCCAGGACCCGAAAATCGCCACTAAGGAGGAGCTGGACACTGGACCAACACCAAGAAACCCAGGGGCCCTCCAGGCTTCAAGAATCACCCTAGATCTCCCTTCTGAGTGGAAGCACCACTCAAAAACCAAGCAAGAACCAACAAACTGCTGAGGGTCACTTCACCGATTAGCCAATATCTCAGCACCCAGACATTGCAGACAGACCCGACGACAAACTGACAACTGCCCGGATGTGACCTATAAGTGTGCCAAGTCTGGTGGCACTGCACCCTCCAGTGGTTGAGTTACATTAATATCCTGGGTACTGGTCAGCTGACATTGGACAACCAGAAAACCAGCTCCCTCAGAGCTGAAAAAGGATCAGGAGAAATCCCCAGTCAAGGAACTTCAGGAACACCCCAGACCTCCGACCAGAGTTTCCCTGTTGTCCTGTAAGCAGTCCTCAAAGAGACTCACCTCCAACTCCAAAGGACTCCATTGCGCACAGCTCCTGGATTTCCAACTCGCCCTGCATCCGGCCTCCCTGTGCCCTGTAACGAGGAACCAGCTGTGCTCCACGGGTCCCCAAGCCCTTGTGACCTCTACAGCCCAAGGGGACCTCAAGGCACCATCTTTAAATCTGCAAACCAGCTACTTTTCCAACTGGCCCCTCCAGGTGGCCCTGTGCTTGTGCCAAGAAGTTTTCCAACGCTGCTTGCGCTGGAACCGGACACCTCCCAAAGCACTCCAGCTGGCACAGTGTGCTCACCAACCACTTCGGCCACCCTGCAAGAGAAGAGACTGGTAACCCAACTGTACGATTTTTAATGCATTTTTAAAGGTGACTGTGCATTGATTCAAATGGTGCGTAATTAGGCACAGAAAGACTAACTTTATTAAAACTTCAAAAAGTCATAGTACAAAAAGAACTTAACGTTTCTTAAAGGTCTTGGTCATGAAATTTATATAAAAGTCTGAAGCATTCTTATAAATTCTGGTCTTGAGATATGTATTGAGTATGTGTGGTGCATGATTGGATTTGTGAGTACAGCGAATACTTAGCACATCTCCTAGATTAGCTTAACTGCTCGACCAGCTACCTTAAAAATTGGAGCATTTGGTGGTCTAATTTTTACCTCTGGATACCAATGTGTGGTTGCCTGGACCCCCTGCACGGTGTGCCTAGTTTTTCACACTACATAGAGGGCCTGCCTCCTCCATACCCAACTCTCTTCTACTCCGTGTGCACCGAGGGACGGAGGAGATTGTCAGTAAAAATGCACCACCCTCCTGTAGCCCTGGCTGGGCTTTTGAGGAAGCGAATGAGCCTTTATTGTGACTTCTGGGACAGCCAGCCATTTTGGAGCTGCATGGAGCGTGACCAGATGCCTAGGGGGTCTCATAGCGACCAGATGACCAGGACCAGAGGACAGCTACCTGTTTGCGCTGTGGCTCTACATAAGGAGCCCCTGCTTGCCCCTGCATGGGATGGGGACTCTGTGGTCTGGGTTCTCAGAGCCCCAGCTGGCCCACAGGCATGGGGCTGCAAGGGGAGGCCCAAACGCACCTCTGACCAGGGGCCCAGATTCCTTTTTACACACAAGCAAAAGCCTTCCCAGGGGCTGCAGGACCCCATCCCAGGCTATTTGCCACCCTGCTGGGCAGATGATGAAGGCCAGGCAGGGGGTTCCCACCCTGGGGCCTGCCAGAGCCCTGGCCTGGGGCCCAGGACCCAGCCAGATCCCCTGAACCCAAACTAGCAGGGGAAGCCTCCCTTGGCCCACTGTACGCCCAGGCCCTCCAGGGTACAGCAGGCTGGAGGAAGGGAGCACTCACCCCTGGCCCGATGTCAGTTTGCTCTCTGGGAAAAGGCAGGTTTGGAGGAAAGACCCATCAGACTGGGCTGCAAGGCAGCCACACACCAGGGCCTTGTTGCTGGCCGGCGGGCCCTTGTGATGCCCAGTCAAGAACCACTGGACCCCAAGGGGTCCAGAGTAGCCTGTCCCTGGTTCTCCGGAGTAAGGCTATCCCCCCTTTCTTGTACTCCTGGCTGAGGTTGAGGAAGCGAATGAGCCCTCATCTGGAGTTCCAGGGCAGCTTGGCCAACTGGGCATGCCACTGAGAGGCATTGAGCACAACCAGATGCCCTGGGGTCTGGGAGTGACCAGATAGCCAGACCATGAGGATCGCCATCTGGTCATGCTGTGCTTCAACATAAGGAGCCCCTACTCACCCCTACAGGGGATTGGGACTCTGCAACCTGGGCTGTCAGAGCCCCAGCTGGCCCACAGACATTGGGCAGCAAGGGGCCCCAACGGACCTCCGATCCGTGGCCCTGAGGCCTTTTTACACACCTAGAAGGACATTCGACGAAGCCCAGGCAGTGGGTGCCCACCCTGGGGCTTGCCAAAGCCCTGGCCTGGGGCCCAGCTGGAGCCTCTGAACCCAAACCAGCAGAGGAAGCCTCCCTTTGCCAAGTGTACACCCTGGCCCTCCAGGGTACCGCAGGCTGGAGGAAGGGGGCACCCGCCCCAGGCCCTGAGATGTCAGTTTGCTCTCTGGAAAGTCAGGTTTGGAGGAGAGATCCATCGAACAGGGCTGCAAGGCAGCTGCACACTCCAGCTCTGGGGCAGGCCTGCCGGGGCCCTTGCGGTGCCCAGTCAAGAACGAATGGACTCCAAGGGGTTCCGGAGTAGCCATTTCCTAGTAATCTGGAGGAAGGCTATTCCCCCTTTCTTGTACTCCTGGCTGAGGTTGAGGAAGCGAATGAGTCCTCAGTTCCTAGTAATCTGGAGGAAGGCTATTCCCCCCTTTCTTGTACTCCTGGCTGAGGTTGAGGAAGCAAATGAGTCCTCATCTGGAGTTCCAGGGCAGCTTGGCCATCTGGACTTGCCATTGGGAGGCATTGAGCACAACCAGATGCCCTGGGGTCTGGGAGTGACCAGATGGCCAGACCACGAGGATCGCCATCGGGTCACGCTGTGCCTCAACATACGGAGCCCCTACTCACCCCTGCAGGGGATGGGGACTCTGCAATAAGGTTAAAAGCACACAAAAATAGGAAAAATGGGGTATGTCACAGTAAAATGCCAAAACTGTGTTTAAAAACATGCTTTTCTGATTCTAGTCTGCCTGTTCCTGAAAACTGGGATGATGGTAGTTTTAGCACTGCAAGCCCGTTGTTGATGCCATTTACAGGGAAATAACCAGATGCTTTCTTCTGCAACACTTTTTTCTAACTTTTCACCAAAACTCCAAATGTTTGCTGTATTTTGGCTAATTTCTCAGTCCCCATCAGGAGAATGCACAAACTCTGGGTACCTTTAGAATATCCAGGATGTTGGGAAAAAAGGACGCACATTTGTTGTGCATAGCTTATGTGGATAAAAAGTTATGGGGGTCTAAGTGCAACCTATCCCAAATAGCTGAAAAGAAGCTTGGCATAAGAGGGGGGAAAGGCCTGGCAGCGAATGGGTTAAGAAACCTCAAACCCCACAACAGCATCAAAAAAGAGTATATTAGCTATCAGGTTAATGGCTCTAAAAATTTACGATGCAACCTTAAAAATACAGAAAAGTCCATTAAAAGATGTGTTCTTGTACATTTCATTGTCTGGTCACATACACACGTTCTCTCCTTTACTATAAATATCACCCCTATACTTGGTACCGGCAAAGCAGGATTACATCCTTATCTAAACTTTTAAAGTTTCAGATCGAAGAGTTGGAGCTGGTAAACTGGATATGTATGGGAACATGTCAGAACTGTAATGTTAAAGAAATAAAAAATGTGTGAGCTAAATAAGTCCTATCATTTTGCAAAGACATAATTAAGGCAGCCTACCTTAAATGCTTTAGGTAACAGATCCAATCCTCCAATAACTTCTGTGGCTGAGTAATAATCTTGGTACCCTAATATGTTTAAAAAATTCCATTGACCTCTTAAGTTTACTATGTTACGTCTCCAGCCAACAGATCTGTGCTAACTTCAACACTTCATCTTAAATGTAATAGGCAATTATGCCTATAGCTTGAAATAAAACATGCTCTGATAATTATTAAAAACAGTTCCACACTAATTTTAACATCTTGTCTCATTGATGAGCTTGGATGTAATAGGAACAAATGTTCCTGTCCAGTGCACTAGTTATGTTGCAGTAGCGGACAAGGGGGCCACCAGCTATCCAGCAAACATTTCTGTGATTCCTCCACATGCCTGACCCCCACATGCACAGAGTGTTTTTTGGGACAAGTACTGCTTCAAGAACTGCAATGCCACTTTCATTCCAATGCTACCACTATTGCTGCATTACCATGACCACAATATTACTTTGACCACACTACCACCTCATGGCACCACCCACATCATTGCATTGTACTACCTCTTTACCCTGTACTACTGCCTCAAAACTCTACATCACCAGCCCCGCTACTGAAGCAGTACCACTGCACTACAGCAACATAGCACTATATTACCTCATCATTAATTTCTACACTGCTGTCCTCCACAGCACACTACCAGGTTCAAGAACCATTATACCTCTCCTGGGCATTGTACTCCAACTTCATTGCCATACTGCTACACACCAGCATATCACTTCTCTTTCCTAAAGGCACACCATTACTGCACAGGGTGTGAGGATTTGGGGTGCACTATATGGTATGGCTGGGTAATCCTACCATGCAGTAAACATACAAATACTATCTTGGGTCCAGCCAGGTATGTTTACTCAACCTTAAGCTCAACCCTGGATAGCTGTGACTGCGAGCAATAAGGCTTTGCAAATGAAAAATGTGTAAAGGGTTTAACAACACCAAACAATAGAATAGGAAAGTCACAGAACACGAAAGAAACAAGACACCAAATTAGAGTAATACATCCAATTTTTATGTAACTTTAGAGCACTTGATCATCAAAAATATAGATTTTTAATGGAACAAATCACTTTAGCATGAATCGCAAGCAAGCATTGGGCAACAAAAACTTTGGAAACTTTTAAAAAGTTTGGAAAATTTAATTTGGCAACCCTGGCCCGAGTTGGGTGACCAAGTCCAACAAGACAGAGGTCCAGGGGGCCAGAGAGGATACTTTGGGCACTTACCTGACCACCAGAGTGTTTATAGAGCAAGATTCAAACTTTACAGGATGAAGGCAATAAGAAAATAATGCAGTGGTTTTGATGCTGAGGGATGCAGGCTCAAGGATGTTCCTGATGCTGTACAGTCCACGGGGATAAAGATTGGTTGAGTTCTCAGCCCACGGGTGAGTGGCGGCAACTCTGGCCACAGTGCTTGAGGTCCCATGCTGTGCTCTTTGCAGGGTTCCAAGGATTGCCAATGCAGACCTTGCACTTTTTTAATACAGTGGTCCCGGTGCAAACCTTTGGTGGAGGCTGGTGTCTATATGGGTTGATGAATCCAGTCCCAACCAACACCCATGGATCCAGCAGACATGGGTGCGCCTTTTGGCTATCCCAAATTGTCCTTAGGAGGTGGCTACTGTAGGTGTGACTTGGGCTCCTGCAGCTTTGATGTCCACCGTGCTGTTCTGGGGGGCCATTCAGCTGCCCTTGGAGTCTCTGCTTTGGTCTGGGGCTTGGGATCAGCATTTCCCCATGCTAGGCATGGAGAACAGGGTCCAAGCCCATGGTGCAGCAGGTGCAGTCACTATGGTGGCGAATCCACTCTTTGTGTGCTTCCAGTGGGTGCAGAGTGGCCTTCTTCTCATCCTCTTTCCAGATCCAGTGAGTACTGAGGACTGACATGCCAGTGGTACAATATTTATCCCAGGAATGTGCCCTGAGGAGACCCTGGGGTCACTAGCCAATGGGGTATGGGGTCTCCTCCTACCTAGTGATGAACTTCCTGTGATGTATGGCATCTGGCTATCCCAGAATGCCACATTCTTCCCCTTCCAAGATGGCATGACCTCTCCTCTGTTGTGAAGAGTGAGGTAGCCCACCCTAGAGATGTGGCACTAAGGGCAACACGCCTATGGTAGAACTGGATTTGGGGTGATTTTCCTGCCTCTGCCCTGTCTCGTTACTGTCTGCAAGGGAGAAAGGCATCCTGCTCAGGGGTGATGGGCCAAGCGGCCCATCAAAGGAGGCTTCTCCATTGAAGCATTTCCTGAGGCTAATTACCAGAGTGGTTATCCTGGCAGAGGAGGTGACACCTATCTGCTACGGCACTGCCTTTGTCCTTGAACCTGGGAGTCATTAACACCTCTCCCCAGGCAGTCAGAAAGTTGTCTGTGTGCATGTGTGTAGTAGGCTGGCCTGTTTTGCAGTGGGTACCTAAGGTACTTACTCCTTATACCAGGTCCAGTTATCCCTTATTAGAGAAATGAAGGCAGTGATCTAGCAGCTTAGGCTGTCTAGAGGTAGCTGTAGCAGAGCAGCTTAGGCTGAACTAGGAGACATGCAAAGCTCCTGCAAAACCTCTATAGTTACACAGTACTTATACACAATAAAAGACAATACTCAGAGTTACCAAAAATAAAGATACTTTATTTTAGTGACACAAGGCCAAAAATATCTTTGAGGCAAAACTCCTTCTGGAGTTAAGTATTATACACAATATGTACACTAGTAACTAACATCAGGTAAGTAAACAGTCTTAGAATAGTGCAAACAGTAGAAAATACAATAGATTTCAATGGGTCTAGGTGCAACACAAACCATATGCTAAAATAGTGGAATGTGAATGTCGAATTCCCCCCTAGGCAAGTGTAGTGTGAAGAGGGGCACTGGTAGTATAAGAGAACACCAAAGGTAAGTAAAATACCCCATCCCAGAGTCCGGAAAAGCAGGAGTAAGGTACAGGAAGTTTCCTCAGGACACACTACAAGTCGTGATAAAGGATTTAGCAAGAAGCAAGCAAAATTGCAAGCAACAAATGATGGATTGCTGGACCTAAAGACCTGTGGAGAGAGGAGACCAAGTTCAGAAGTCAAAGAAGAGTCCAGGAAGGACAGGTGTCCCTGCCAACCTAGAAGAAGGTGCAAAAGTGAATTCTACGGTCCGAAAGAAAGTACAGAAGAGCACCAAAGTAGATGGCTGCTTGGTACAGGAGATGTCCCACGTCGAGTTGTTGTATGCAGGCTGTTTGCCTCACTGGATTCCGCCAACAAGCCTTGGTTCAAGCAAGTACACGGTTTGCTTCAAAAAGGAGCTGCCTAGGACCAGGAGGGACCTGGGGGTCTCAACTCAGACTGTGTAGACAGAGGGGGCTCTCAGCACTTCACAGAGCTCTCAGAAGATCAGGCAGCACCCATGGGAGTCCCAGAACATGGGGACAAAGAAGATGCAAAGTGCGGTCATCGCAGCACCCCACAGGAAGGTCCCACACCACCCGAGAACAACTCAGGGAGCTGTGCATTGCAGGATGGAGTGCTTGGGACCTGGGCTACGCTGTGCACAAAGGATTCTTGGAAGAAGTGCAAGAAGCCCAAGGAGCTGCAGAAGACGCAGTGCACAGGGATACTGTCGCAGCACGGAGAGGCAAGCTCTTACCTCCACCAAATTTGGACAGCTGGACCTTTGGACAGTCTGGGTCACTTCAGTCCACCACCTGTGTTCCAGGGAGCATGCTCGTCACCAGGAGAGGAATCCCAGAGTACCGGTTGTCATCGCAGAAAGGTGCCTGAAGAAGCACGGAAGTCACTCCATCACTCCACTGGAGATTCCTTTGATTCTTCTGGTGCAGGGTGAACACAGGCAGTCCTCAGAGCGTGCACACCTTGGGAACTGTTTCAAAAGCTGGCTGGAGCTGAAGTTTCAGGTCACAGGAGTCACCCAGGATACTTTGTTGCAGTTACAGCGGTTCCTGGAGCAGTCTGCGGTTCATCCAAAGGTCAGAAGCTAAAGCAGAGGATGCAGAGGAGTCCTGGAGGAATCTTGCAAACCAAATCTGAGGGAACTCCCAGAGGAGAGACCCCAAATAGCCCTGAGAGGGGGATTGGCTACCTACCCAGGTATTCATCTATCAGGAGGGGTCTCTGACATCACCTGCTGGCACTAGCCATTCAGAGGTCTCCAGAGGGTCCCCACACCTTGGAAACCAACATGGCTAATGCCAGGGACACTCTGGAGGAGCCCTGGCCACCACCCCTGGGGTGGTGATGGACAGGGGAGTGGTCACTCCCCTTTCCTTTGTCCAGTTTCACCCAAGAGCAGGGACTGGGGGTCCCTGAACCGGTGTAGACTGGATTATGCAAGGTGGGCACCGTTTGTGCCCTTCAAAGCATTTCCAGAGGCTACCCCTCTCATTCCTATAAGACCTATTTCCAATGGGAGAGGGTGTAACACCCCTCTCCTAAAGGAAATTCTATGTTCTGCCTTCTTGGGATTGAGCTGCTCAATCCTCAGGAGGGCAGAAACCTATCTATGAGGTGATAGCGGTTGGGGCTGCAGTGGAAACCTCAGAGAGCTGGTTTGGCCATACTGGGGGTCCATGGTGAAGCCTGCAGGGTGCATGGGATTAGCCCCCAATACCAGATTTGGATTGGGGGGACAATTCCATGATCTTAGACACCTCACATGGACATATTCGGAGTTACCACTGTGAAGCTACATATATGATTTGACATGTATATAGTGCATGCTTATAAAGGTAGTCCTGCACTCTCGAGGTCCAGGGATTGGCCCTGGACAACGTGGGGGTACCTTTGCTAGTGCAAGAGTGCTCTCACACACAGTAACTTTGCACCTAGCCTTCAGTAAATGAAGGCTAGGCATATAGGAGACTTACAAGTTACCTTAGTGCAGTGACAATGGCTGTGAAATAGTGTGTGCATTATTTCATGCAGGCTGCAGTGGCAGTCCTGATGAAAACTTTGTATGAGCTCCTTATAGGTGGCAAAAGAAATGCTGCAGCCCATAAGGATCTCCTGGAACCACAAGGCCCTGTGTACCTAGGTACCATACACTAGGGACTTATAGGGGGGTGGGGTCAAGTGTGCCAATCAGAATTGGAATATGAAGTCACTAAAGTGTAGTGACAAATTTGGTAAGTGGAGACAGCATAAGCACTGGAGTTGTGGTTAGCAGAACTTCAGTGACACAGTTAAGCATACTGACAGCTCACATAGGCCACAAACTATGAGCACTGGGGTCCTGGCTAGTAGGATCCCAGTGAGACATGCAAAACACACTGACAAACAGGCAAAAATTGGGGGTAACATACCAAGAAAGAGAATAAGGCTAATCTTGCCCAGATGAATCAACATTGTCTAAGTGGAAATATCTGGAGAGTCCATCTGCAATCGAGTGGTTACTCCCAGGTATATGTTCCACTGTAAAGTCCATCCCCTGTAGGGAAATGGACCACCTCAACAATTTAGGGTTTTTTCTTAAGTATGGTCTCAACTTCTTCATGGCCCAGACCACAGCAAAGGCCTCCCTCTCTATGGCTGACCAAAGATTTTCTCTAGGGGTCAACCTCCTACTGATAAAAACAACAGATTGACCCTAGACCTCTGAGTTCAGCTGTGATATGCATCTTTCTGGACAATTAATTTTTCAGAGTATTTTGGGCTTTTTAGGACAGGTGCAGTACACATAGCCTGCTTAAGCTCCCCTAAAGCTCTTTGACAGCTGGATGTCCACAATACCTTTTTAGGCATCTTTAAAGTGAGGTCATTAAGAGGGGCAACAATGGAGCCATAGTTCATAATGAACCTCCTGTAAAACCCAGTGAGACCAAGAAAGGCTCTGACCTGGGTCTGAGTAGTAGGGGGAGCCCAGTCTAAAATAGTCTGTTTCTTCCCCTGTAGTGGTTCAATCTGTACTCCACCTACCAGGTGACTCAGATAAACCACTTTCCCACTGCATTTTGAAGCCTTGACAGTGAGGCCTGCCTTTTGCAGGGCCTCCAGAACTATCCACAGGTGGACCAGGTGGTCATCCCAGGTGGAGCTAAATACAGCAATATCATCTAAGTATGTTGCACTGAAACTTCCAGACCTTGGAGGACTGTGTTCACCAGCCTCTGGAAAGTGGCAGGTGCATTTTTCAAACCAAAGGGCATAACTTAGCATCCTCTGATAATTTGATCTACCAATACCCTGCAGTTAAATCAAAGGTGCTTAGATACTTGGCAGAGGTCAGTGTTTCTATGAGCTCTTCTGCTCAGGGTATAGGGTGAGAATCTGTTTTATGTTTTAGTTAGAGTATTGAGCCCTCTATAGCCCACACAAAACAACATTTCTCTCTTTCCTTTGAGGGGTACAGTGGCCAATGGGGATGAAAGCTGGCGGTGACAGTATGCACCACCGCGGACGTCACCGCCATTTTCTATCTGTTCTCTCACTTGCTACCTAACCTTCAACAGGAAAGGACCTACACTGCATGTGCTGCTGAGACCTGTGTCTGGAACTGACCATGGCTTGTGTGACTGGGAAAAGGGTCCCTGCCTTCACCTCGGCGGAGTTGGAGCGACTGGTGGTTGGGGTCCTACCCCAGTACTGAATGCTCTATGGGCCTCCAGACCAACAGGTGAGTACACTGTGAGTGCGATGCATGGGGCGTGAATGCAAGGAGTGCTGTGTGTGAAGGCCTTATGTAGGGGGTGTGTGGTGGATGGGCCCTGGGCAGCGTGCTGCATGTATGGTGGGCCATGTCTGTGCTAATGGGAATGGGAAGGGGCATGGTGGGCCATGAGTGTATCAGGCATTACGGTTGGACTAATACCTTCCCCTGTGTCTATTTCCCTGCAGGTCAGCGCCCATCAGAAAAAGGGTATATGGCGTGCCATCGCCAAGAACGTGCGGACCCTGGGGGTCTATGATAGGCGGAGCACCCACTGTCGGAAACAATGGGAGGACCTGAGACGCTGGGCACGGAAGACGGCAGAGGTGCATTTTTCAAACCAAAGGGCATAACTTAGCATCCTCTGATAATTTGATCTACCAATACCCTGCAGTCAAATCAAAGGTGCTTAGATACTTGGCAGAGGTCAGTGTATCTATGAGCTCTTCTGCTCTGGGTATAGGGTGAGAATCTGTTTTAGTTAGAGTATTGAGCCCTCTATAGCCCACACAAAACAACGTTTCTCTCTTTCCTACTTTCCTTTGAGGGGTACAGTGGCCAATGGGGATGAAAGCTGGCGGTGACGGTATGCACCACCGCGGACGTCACCGCCATTTTCTATCTGTTCTCTCACTTGCTACCTAACCTTCAACAAGAAAGGACCTACACTGCATGTGCTGCTGTGACCTATGTCTGGAACTGACCATGGCTCGTGTGACTGGGGAAAGAGTCCCTGCCTTCACCTCGGCAGAGTTGGAGCGACTGGTGGTTGGGGTCCTACCCCAGTACTGAATGCTCTATGGGCCTCCAGACCAACAGGTGAGTACATCGTGAGTGCGATGCATGGGGCGTGAATGCAAGGAGTGCTGTGTGTGAAGGCCTTATGTAGGGTGTGTGTGGTAGATGGGCCCTGGGCAGCGTGCTGCAGGTATGGTGGGCCATGTCTGTGCTAATGGGGATGGGAAGGGACATGGTGGGCCATGAGTGTATCAGGCATTACGGTCGGACTAATACCTTCCCCTGTGTCTATTTCCCTGCAGGTCAGCGCCCATCAGAAAAAGGGTATATGGCGTGCCATCACCAAGAACGTACGGACCCTGGGGGTCTATGGTAGGCGGAGCACCCACTGTCGGAAACGATGGGAGGACCTGAGACGCTGGGCACGGAAGACGGCAGAGGCCCAGCTGGGGATGGCCTCCCAATGAGGAAGGACTGCCCTCCCTGTAGCGCCCCACCCAGTTGCCTGTGCCCGCTCACGTAGGAGGGTGGGCGTCTCCTTCGCTGCAGGCACCTCTGCCCCAGTCAGCCCTGCTGCCCTCAATAAGGAGGCTATTGACCTCCTGAGGTCCATGTCTGTGGGGTAGCCATTCATCGTGAATGCCATCCAGGGACTGGCTTCCCAAATGCAGGAGTCCAATGCATTCCTGGAAGACATTCACGTTGCCTTGTCTGGCCTACAGAGATGGTTTCAGGCTCTGGCCTCCTCGTTGACGGCAGCCAGTGTCCCTTCATCTTCTGTCCCCCCTCTAGCTATTTGTTCCCAATCCAGAACCCTTCTCCCTACACCCATCCAGGGCACAGATAGTGACTAGCATACCCCCACTACAACAGACAAGGTGCGCAAAGACAGACATAAGCATCACAAACTAACTCACAGGCATGCACACACACAACACACATCTGAATACACAACAACAGACACTTTCCCCACCACCTCCTCCCTTACAATCACATTTCCACTCACACCTACCAGCACTGAATCATCACACACTGGACCTGCTAGCATTCCTGTCATACCCTCAATCACCACAACAACAGACTCACAGACACCTACCTCACACAACACATATGCATTCACCACGACTACCTTCTCTGCCACCTGCAGCACATCCACTTCACTTGCATACACCACCCCAACATTCACTCACACATCTCCCTGCATCTCTACCCCCTCCTCCCAATGAATGCACACGCGTCCACTCACCCACCATACATTCACCCACCACAGACATGCACACATTACACACACTACCATCCACATACAGCACACCAACACGTCAGATGAGCACTCCCTCTGCATCCACTCCCAACCCTCAATGACGTGACTGCCCCATGTACCTAAAAGTCTTCCTTGCCACCCTTGACCTCTTCCCTACTCCCCTTCTACCCTGTGTTTCGCCTAAACGTCGTGTCCCCCTGCCCCTCCCAGGCCCTTCCACCTCCCATTCCTTGGGTGTCCCCTCTGGAGTTTCCCCTGCTCCTCCTCCCAGGAAGAAATCCACCCCTCCCAGAGCTAAAGTTCCCCCTTCCAAGCCCAAAAAGAGACATGTCCCTTCCAAATCAAAGCCACCCCACACCCGCACCACTCCCAAACCCCTGAGGTGCCTGCCTATCCCATTGATGCCCCTATGCCGTGGTGGCCTATGTGCTGTTAGGAGTCAAGGTGGGGCCATGATATCTGGACAATGTGTCCTGCATTACTGGACAGTGAACTTGCCATTTGGCATTTATTGTATACTTTTTTATATATTTTGTGTCATAATACATCTGCCCACATTGCTGTGGTTGGCAAGTTGTGATGCTTGTCCTGGTTTCCTTCTACATGGTAGTGTGACATCTGTGTGGAACGGTGTGTGTGTGGTCTGTGTATGGGTTCTGTCTGTGGTACTGCATGTGTGGATCTACTTGTATATTTTTTGTACATTGCTTGTCACCTGTGTCATTGTTTGGATGTGTGTTCACTATTCTTGATTGTGGGTCATTACATATACAGTTTATGGTGTGGGTGTGTGTGTGGTGTTTCACAACGAGCCTGTCTGTGCCTGCTTTGAGATGTTTGTGGTCTAGTTGTTGTTGTGTGGTTATAGGGTGTTGTGTATGGATGTGTATGACTGTGTTGGTGTGCGTTGTGCTGTATGTTTGGCAACGTATCTGCTTGGCTTTGCATGTGTATTAGGTACCTGGGTTGACGTATTTTGTGTGTGCTTGTGTGTGTGTGGATGTGTGTGCTGTTACGGTACGTTTGTATGCATGCATGTGTGGCCTTCGCTGTTCATGCCGGGAATGTGTGTTATGTGTGGGTGTGTATCACTGCCATTTCCTCCACTCTGTACTAGGTGTACTTACAGTTGTTGTCTTCGTCGTTGTCGCCGGCCCTGAAGGTGTGTGGTGAGATACAATACTGGGAAGACTAGCAGTTCATTTGCTATGGAGGCCGCGGATGCGTATCTGTGCCTGGAGGTGAGTGTCGCCTTTTGTACGTTCTGTTTCTGACCAGGATTTTTGTCACAGCCAGTCTGCCCTGGATATTCTGGCGGTGTGGTGACTCAGAACGTGGTGGACAGCACATAGGTTGCCACCAGCCTGAAGTTGCCTACCGCTACCAGATGCTGCTCGTCGGCGGTGGCAGTACTGGCAGTCACTTGTCTCTGTTGCATTAGGTTCACTGCCTTACTTGTTATAAGGTGGTCTGCACCGCCACCCTGGCGGAAGTCACAACACCGCCACCAGCGTGGCAGTCAAGTTACTGCCAAACTCGGAATAACCACCGGAGTTTGGACATTGGTTGGGGATGGGTAAAGAGGTCGGAGAGGGGTGGTCTGTTGTGAGGGTGGCGTGTGGGATTTACAGTTTATTATTTATATTTTTATATGCTAGTAAAGGGGGAATCTTTACAATCCACTTCATTTCTGAAGTGTTTTTGTGTTTTACTTTTAACTTTGCAATGATGCCTTTTTGCGCAGCCTGTCTTCAAGCGTATGCCAGTTAGGAGGATATTCTGCATCCCCTGTATTTCCTGCAGAAACATAGATAAACAAGAAAGCACTTATCTCTGCAGTATAAGTTAGCTATGTGCTAATTAAGATAGTTCACTTTACTGCATAGTTCTCTTACCTGAAAAGATGAAGTGAAGGCCGGTAGCTGCTCCCTCTGTCAATCTTCCAAATTCCAACATCTTACTGAAGGGTTTCCCAATGTGCCTTCTTTACAGTGCTTGTAGTGGGCTAACAGGGACCGCATCACAGTGAGGTCCCATTCCCACCTAGATGATCTGATCTCCAACTATAGGATTATTCAAAAGGATCACAGTCAACTGCATTCAAAGAAAACATGAGTTAGTAGGTTATTCATATACATCTATATTATAGCTTTAGAAAGACTGAGGAGAAACTACTACTATCACAACACATCAAAGAATACAACATATCAAAAACTAGCAATAGTAAATTATTCTGAGCAATGGTGAGCATTACATTTGAAAAACAAATTTATGAAATTCTCATGTCATTAAAATTTTACTCAAAGACCACAATGTAGTCAACAAGGTTAAGCATTATATTGACAGATAGCAAATGCCTTAAAGATGTTGTGTGGACTTTGAAGAATGACCTTCATTCTTACTTATGGGTGGTTGGGTAAGTGGGGCTGGTGTGGGCTACTGCTCAATTAATAGAAGATTCAGCCATAAGTTGGTGTTGCATTTTACCACATCCACCCCACCAAGTAGGGTATCTATTTGGTGTAAATTTGCTTAAGTCACACCGCAACAAATCACACAACCCCGAGGGAAAAGGGTTGGGGCTTGATGAGTGGATGGGAAAGGGGATTTGGAGAAAGGTGCAATGAAGACAAACACAACAACAGTATTCATCAGCGTGATCAGCAGCACATTATCATTATCAATCAGTTCTGTAAGGAAATAAATTGTATTGTAAATGTATTGTAAGTGTATTTATTAGTGCTATAGCGCTTACCATCCCTGACGAGGCATTGAAGCACTTATCGGCGAGTAGCACGCTACTCCAGAACCCCAGAGGAATTAGTGGTGGATTAGTATAGGGAAATAGGAGTAGTGTATTAGTAGGAGTTAATTTGAGCGGAGGATATGCGAGTTTGTTAGATGGACTGACTAGAGTAATGGAGGGATAAAGGAGGGAAGAATCCAGAAGTGTGAATTGGGAGTTTATAGTAATGGGATGAGGCTTGGGATGAGTAAAGGAGAGATGGAGGAGGGAGGAGTCCGTGGAAAGGGGTTAGGGAGATCATAGTAGCAGAAGGGGTTTTGGATGAGTCAAAGGTGAGATAAATGAGGGAGAATTTGGTAGGGTTGTTTGGGAGATCATAGTAATAAACTGAGGTGTGGAGTGAGCCAGGAGCGGTAGAGAGAGAAGAACTTAGGCAGGGTTATTTTAGAGATCAAAGTAGTAAAATGGGTTTGGGATGAGTCAGAGTGGGTATGGAGGATAGATTGATGAGACACAGGGTGATGGAGAGAGAGTAAAGCTTATGAGAGAGCACATTTAATTCCTTTTTTTATTTAATTTTATTTTTTATTACATTTTTCTCTAGTACAGTACAACTAGAGCTATACATAGATATGTAAATACATAGTAAGTGAATATATGTTAAAGGAATATAATACTGGGTATAATACGAGAAGTAAAGTTGTATTGTATAAACACAGACTTTCAAGATTTGTAACATTTGATGTTAATTAATAAGTGTACTTTTCTAACATTCATTTATCTTTCCTCAATTTTTCAATAGTGAAATGCTTGCTGTTAAATAGTTAAGATAACATTTGCTCATTGTGATAAATATCTAATATAGCAACTTATCTAGGAGCTATGCAATGATGCAATGACCTATGAACATATTAAGTGCACAATGAGATATATGTATATATATATAAATATATATATATATGTGTGTGTGTATATATACATATATATATATACACATATATGTATATATATATAATCATGAGTAAATATACATTTGTTAAACAGCAGGCTTAAAGTCTATGTATATCATTTATTATTATCAAATAGTAACTATACATATTTCTTAAAGAACTATACATATCTAGTATATACACAATCAGATTATAAATATTTATCAACATAGGCATATGCAGTCCATTGTTGTTTAGATATGGTGGTTATGAAGGAAAGACCCAACTCTTGAGTAGTCTTCTGAAGACCAGATAGTTATACGTGGATCTTATATTTGGGGGTAATTAATTCCATAGTTTGGATGTTTGAACAAAGAAATACCTCAACATCCGTTCTAGTCTTTCTACTGTATTTTTCAGCAGGTGCGACACACCAGAAAGATACTTATGTTCCTGTACAACAGGATGTGACCTGGAAGTTTAGTCAGGGCCCTCCCTTGTAGGCCAGGGCCAAGACTGATTTGCATTTGGCTGGTTCCTTTTTGTAAAGGCACAGACAAGCTAAAACGCTGATGGACTGCAAAGCAGCCCAAAGCGTCTGACATTAATTTATTGTGAAACCTATCCCTGGATCCAGCACACTTTCTTCCCACAACCGGTCTACCTTGTTGGATAAGGAGCTTGAGGCTTGTATGTCAAGCTCTCAGCACACATTGGAGAAAACATGTCCTGGACGCAACTCAGACTGGCTTCCAAGTGATGTATTATTTCCTCCACATAAAGGAAGGGGGGCAATCCATGCCTCCAGGTGCATTTGGAACGCTCGTAAGCTTTTAATATGGTTAATAGCATGGCTTTACTTAACAGCCAGAAGGTAGGATCTCAAGGACGTGGTGCAGAGAGTAAATATGTGTTGGTCCACCTGGGAGCCAAAAGAATGCACAAACGTTTCATACTTCTTTTGAAATATGTGGACCTATTTAAAAATTAGAACTTGGAAAGGCATAACAAAATTATCTTCAGGAACACTGCTTCAACGAAGTCTGGATCTAACCAAACCAGAACTCTAAGGAGCTGCATTGTGTGATTTCTCTAGAGATTGAGGATTATTCTTGAAAAAACAGTGAGTAGAGATAGAAAAATCACAGTTTCTTTTAGTTTTCACGCATAAGAGACACGAGTCAGCCTGGTTGCTTTTCTGTTCAAGCAGTGGCTAAGTCAATGTTGAAGAATCAAATTTTGCAGCTTGCAGTGTTCATCAATACATCTATTGTAGTTTGCACAGCTAAGAAATGGAGTACCTTCTACTTGAGGAGGGAAAAAGTTACAGTGGTGCTGCTGATCCATTCAAGGACGTTTGCTTGCAAGAGTGTGGGAAAGCACATTACCCTCACAACCTATTTCAGGTCACGGATGGTAATGTGATGGTACCTACTGATAGAAGCTTTACCATATGGAACAGTAAAGGGGGCAAAAAATCTTTCCATCCTGATTTGAATAGGCCATCCTCAAGTAATCTCCAGGTCCAAAATAAGGACTGAACTCCCCACAAAAGGTTCAGCAAAGTAGCTTACCATCCAAAGTTAGGGCCCGATTCAAGAAGGTAAATGTGTACATTTGTGCAACTTTACTCTTTTTCAGGATTCACAACACTGCAATTTAATAGTAAGTTTAGGACTGTGGAGATTCTGCAGTCAGAGTAGAGAACTCAACTCATAAAAAGATAGCCCTGTCTTATTTTTATTTTATTAAGTTTACCTTTCTGAATCCCTTAGGGTCCAATTTCTAGAGCTTTGGACGAGATGGAATTGAAGGTCTTTTTAGGGAGGGTTACAAAACTGAGACATGTGTAGATGTACTTGGTAGTCCTAAGAAAAGCACAAGTGGCCACTACAATAAATAACTCATAAAGAACTAAGAGGGAGTGTAAATCCCCAGGGACGGCTACCACTTGTTTTTGGCTAACAGGCACTTTGCTGTCACATTCAGCATCTATGCATCTGTGCTGTTTCTGGGATCATCTGCAGCAGACGCATCAGTAAAACTGTTAAATGTTAATATGAATCCTACAGAGGCACTTGTGTACCTGAAATTGTAGCAGCCCACCACCACCTCTTAACAGAAGCACAGTGAGAAGATGACAGTGATGGCCCAGGTGGACTGATGTCTATTAAAGTGGATGTCCCACACATCTTGTAACTTTTTTAATATGTGCTAAGAGAACCCAGCCAGGCCTCTTTGTGAAGGGTCAATGCCAGCTCTTTATTGGGTTTAAATGGTGAACACCTCTTCTACTGTGGTTCTAAATTTGTTATAGAAGTTAATGACAACAGTGGAGGAGCTGTTTCTGTGAAACGTCCTGTATGACAAACACAGGATTTTATTTACAAGGTTATTTGAGGTTAGCCAGAACTACCAGGAGTTTAGGATGACAACATACCTTTTCTTTGTATAAAAATAAAATAAATAGTTAATTTTCGAGTAAATCCTAAAGCTGAAACACTTTTAACACCACACTATGTGCATACTCAAAAAGATGTTTCTCCTAAATTATTTGTCTCAGTCCTCATGCGAATGGCCATGCTGATGGACATGAGCGAGTCCCATGTTAAGTAAATTCTGGCTAGGCTCTAGATCTCATAGACATTTTTACCTGAGGGTCTAATTCTATGAAGAAGCAGGAGTAGACCCTGAAATCAGCTAACTCAGATGCTAAGTTCTTAGGGAGAGCACTTTATAACTGGTGATAATTAGGGCCACATGTACAGACATTTGTATTTGAGATTTTCTACTTGCGCTTCCATGTGAATCACAATTTCAAATGCAAGAAACTCCACTGAGTTTCTTTTGTGATTCCTGGTGGGTCGCAAATAGACCTACCTCACTAATATTAATGAAGTAGGTCGCAATTTGCGACCCACTGGGAATCACAAAAATCACAGGGATGGTGGCCGGGGTCAGCAGACCACCATGTCTGTGTTTGCTTTTAAATAAATCAATCAATTTTTTTTAAATGAAGCCTGCTTTCCTTAAAGGAAAACGGTATACGTTTAAAAAGAAAAAAATTAAATGTTTCAGTTTCATTTTTTTAAGAGTAGGCAGTGGGACCACTGCCTGCTCTTAAAAATGTTTTCGCATGCATTCACAAAGGGTAAGGGGTCAAAAGGAGAAGGGGTCCTTTCGGGACCCATTAGCCTTTGCGAATGGATTAAGACCAATTTGAAAATGGTGCTAACTGTGATTGTTTTGAGACTGCATTCACGGTCACAAAACAAACATACATACTGTTCAGATTCAGTATTAGGAAGGGCTCCCTGAACACGACCCTTCCTAAGACCGAACTGCAAAACCCAAACTGCGATTCAGTAACAAACTACAAAAATTCAAAATTGGGCCTTGTACATCCCCTAGCCCCTACAATGAGTAAGTAGAAATAGTGCAGGCTTAGGTGGAAAAGATGGCAGAAGTAGTACCATAAGTAGCCCCAAAAGAGAAGGAGTTCAATAAAGGGCAAGTCATTTCGCTAGTGCACGGAAAAGGCTGCCATGGAGAACAGTGCAAAACCCAGACCTAGAGTCTCCACATGCATGGATTTTATAAAAACCTTATCATATTATTTTACATGATGTGTGTTGTCTGATTTACATTGTAAACATTTTCAGGGTTCTGATCAAACGCGTACTCTAAGATCCAAGCCAGACCCTTGGCTCTACTCACCCTGTTATTTTGTTGGCTCTCCCATCTCTAACCAATGGCAGCTACAACCCCTGCTGTTTAGTGCCCCTACCTCCACAGCCAGGCCCATTGCTTAATCTGAGCCAGTGGTTGCCGTCGGGAGGCACCAGCACTTATTTTTAGGGACTGGCACTTATTTCTCCACAGCAGGCATTTTAGGCCAACAAAAGGACAAACAAACACAATGAAAAAACGGAGGAAGCGATATAAAGAAAATCCTACACCGAGGGAGAAACCAGAGACATGTAAGAGTGAGATAACAGTGCAGGGAGTGCCTGGCAGTGAATGATAGAAGCCTGAGGTGGATTCGGGACTTGTTATTCGCCCTCTGACATTTTATAGCGCCTGCCGCGTGTGTCTGTGCAGCGCTTTGGCCACCAGCACTTATTATTTTACAAATAAAGGACTGGCCCGGGCCAAAAGAAGGTGCGATCAGCGACGAATGGGAAATATACCTCCCCACTGGGTAAGGCGGTGCAAGCGTGATCCGGAGTGATCATCCAAGAGATCCAAACTCAGGGCCGGGAGTTCGGTTTCGACAAGCATCATTAACTGCAGCACAGAGCATAACTCAAAGGAATTTGAGGAATTCTTTCCCTCTGGATATATTTACCATCATCAGGCAGCCAAGGTGCCGGCCTGCGCACTTAATTGACTGATGCCATTTGATACCAGCCTTCTTATTCATTTTTTTATGCCTCCTTAGTGAGCGGGATTACGAGACGTATCAATTGTCGCATTTAGCTGGCATTGACTGCACAAAACCTTAGATTCAAATCCTACGCACTTGTTTTTTGTCTGGAGTGCACGCCAGCCCCCTTGGTAAAAAGATAGCAAATGTAACTAATATATATACACGTCATGTTAAACAACAAGTGGAGCAGGTTCTGTGGCGTCGGATTTCTGGAAATGCAGCACAGGTAGCAATGGAAACCATAGCAGCAGGGAAGGTGCCGCACCGGCCTACCTACCCATTTCCTGCTGGGTTCTGCACACGGTGACCCCGTAGATCCCCACTTGCTCCGTCACCGACTCCAGCGAGCTGGGGTGTTTTCTGCAAAGCCCAGGTACTTTTAAGAGCCCATGTTGATGACGTCTTTGATGGTTCTTCCAGTGTGTCTGATCATCCAATGAAGGAATGAGTATGATACAGGTCAATTAAATGCATTCCACATAGTACTTCTGCCCCAGAGACCCAAGGTATTAGATATCCAAATGTTCCGCCATATAGGTTTGAAATGACGGATTGAATTGAATCCACCCAGTTCGAAAAAATTTGATTGTTGAAAGAAAAATTATACTGTATTGTCAAATTGGGAGGGGCATCTGCATTCTATTTGGAATGTCAGGTACTCTAGGGTGCCTGTCTCAAGACCAGTCCAGTAGGTAAGAAGGAGTGTTGAGCTCATCTTTTGCCTTTTGTTCATGCAGGAAAGGAGGAGGCCTACGCATTGTAAAACAGAAACTATGTTGGAGAGTCAAAGAGAAGGTCAGAAAGAAGGTAAGCTTCATGAGGGGTGTACCAAGAAAAATTTGAGGCAGAACAAAAAAACAAGAGGAGCTTCACTTTTGCCACCAGTGAAAGACACACACACCAGCATTTCTCAAATCAACGCACCTCTCTCCATTCCACTTATCTGAGTACTAGGCCTCAGAGTTATAGCTTCTATTTGAAGTCAATAACTATTCTTTTAGAGTCGTTGATTAGATAGTCCCACCCTGAGTCCTTCCATCCTCCTCCTGACTCTGAGTAGTCCTGACACAAGCATGATAGACATGTAGTGCACTGCAGTTTAAGAACGAGTAGAGAAACTGAACTGCCATTTGTTGTATAGAATTGTGTGAACTAAAGTGACTGGTTTAGTCCTGAATAACCGAAAAACATGAGGCAACCATAAATGCAAATTTTCACTTAGTAAGTGTGTAAACGCCAATCGCCTTCAGGAAAAATGATCATGCATCAGGCATCAAACTTTGCAATTTACCAAAATCAAGTTTACTATTTATTGAACACCCTCCCTTACTGTCTGCCACCACATAAATCATCTATCATCCTTCACAATTATGCACTCATTTTTGCAACAGTTGTACTTAGTTATAGTTACCTCTTCCAATCCAAGCAATGGTAGGTTAGGTACACAATTGTATCTTTGATGCAGTCAAATTCATTGGAATTTGGTAGTGGCACTCTTGTAAATAAATTATCTTCTAAGGCAGCCCTGCGAAGTGATGCAGACAAAGGTTAGGCATGCAAGGGAGGCAGGCATTTTCTTTAATCTCATGAAGGTATTGTAGAAACGTCTTCAATGTACGCTGGTCTTAATCCAAACCGCCGTATATGTGACTAAAAAATTGTGTGGCAGCATAAAATTAAATCCAAAAACAAAGAATTTTCCACTAGCTTCTTTTTTTCTTTTGGAAATAAAGAAGTTCAACCAGAAATAAAAAGTTCTATAAGGGCACTGGCATACTCATTCTGGGACGTAGAGTTTGTCCTTAAACTCAGGTGGATCACCTGGATGTTGGTCAGCTAACACACTTGATTCTGACCAATGATCGTCCTCCTGTGGCATTTCAGGAACGGTGTAATCAGGTGGTATGAAATGTTGGTTTATTTTGATCACGGTTAATCTCTCCACGTTTTGAGGCAAGAGACTGGTCCTTCTTACTGTCACAACTGTGTCAGCTGCACTTACTTCAGGGCAAGCCAGATACTTTATTGCCAACTTCCTGAAATCTGCTCATTGATACATCTTCCCATACCAATACACAATTGGGTTTTGATCCACATACACCTCTGTTTGGGCCATCTAGACACTCCTAGAACATCTTCTGAATGGTCATTGTTGCTACCACTTAGAAAAACTCTTTTGCCTTTGCCTCTGCACTGGACTTAAGACCTGCCACTTGAAACCAAGCCAATGCAGAGGTTAGGTCCTTCATTTTGTTGTTATTGCTGCTGGTGTTGGCTTCTGTGAAACAAGAGTGCCCTCTCTGGAAATTGAAGGCAGCACCCCAGAACTGAGGACAGGGACTCTAAGTTTCAGCTGTTCTTCTTCTAGGTCTCTGGCTTGCTCAACAATATATCACTTGTATTTTGAAACAACCCCTTCACAAAAAGGAGTGAAAGTGGGAAGAATTTTTTTGTAGTGGGGATCAAGTAGGATGGCACAGATGTACTCTTTGGACAAGATAATTCCATTGTGCAGCCTTGCATTATAAGTCAAGCAATAGCTTAAGCTCTCAACCAAGGCATGTGCTTCTGGGTTTTTGTTCCCACCTCCGAGAGGGAACCTTTCAGACACCTTCTTTAGCTGTTCCTACAGCAGATGCAATAACGGGATAGCTTGGTCCATTGTACTGTCCTCCTTGCTAACTTCACACGTGAAAACCTCAAAAGGGAGCGGAATCTGTGTCAGGCACTTTACAAGGCCCCATTTGTCCACCTCCATGGTCACAGCTTTCCCAATTGCATCCCCTCCTCTTTGAATGACATAGGGCCTGATTACAACTTTGGAGGAGGTGTTAATCCGTCCCAAATGCGACGGATTTACCACCAGCCGTATTACGAGTTCCATAGGATATAATGGACTCGTAATACGGCTGGTGGTATATCCGTCACATTTGGGACGGATTAACACCTTCCTCCAAAGTTGTAATCAGGCCCATAGTCATTGATCAGTTTGTACTGCTCAAACAGATGTTGCAACATATAATAGTTCCAATGTGTTGGCACCTCCTGGATCAGGGCTTTAACTCCTACCATATTAGCATGCTGAATAACCCACAACTACATCTGGGCTTTAAAATAATGCTAAGATGAGTGCAGATTCATCTGCAGGGGGTCAATATGTTGCTGACGATGTATACTTTTTTTTAGAACCTCTTGAACAACAAGGTTGATGCAGTGCACCAAACACAGGACCCTGAAATAGCCACCATCTGCCATGCCCTTGACTATGTTACTACCATTGTCAATCAATCAATCAATTAATAATGATTTATAAAGCACAGCTAATCACCAGATAGGGTACCCAGGTGCTTGTCCGGGGCAACAAATCCAATTGGGAGACTTCTGGGTCGCAGCCCTTCAGACACCTTGCTATTAAATTTGTCCAAGATGTTTGCAGCTGTATGTGATTTTTTCATGATGAACATGGCTACTGTGGCATGCCCTGTAAAAAAATGTCTTCAGGGCCAAGACCTGTAGATAGCTTTTGCTTTACCACCGAAAAGAGATCCAGTGTGCAGTGATGTACGTGTATGCAGTAGTCTGACAACTGGTCCACATGTCTTTCGTCAGGTTGATAGTGTGGACAACACTTTACTGCATAGTTTGTCTAACCAATTGCAGTACATCCTGATGCAGCTCTTGAACAGCAACTCTAGTAAAATTGGTCTGACTTGGAACTTGACCTGGGCAGAGTTCATGGAGTTCCACTACGTGGAACTCTGCAAAGTGACCAAAAAACACTGCCGTACTCTGCGTAGTTCTGCAAGCGGCACAGTGCATTAGGTCACGCAGTTCATGCTGATTTTTAGCACTGGTTGTTTGTCCCACTCTGCCAAGACCGCCATGGTGAAGACCGCTGAACAGGGCAAAGACCGCCATGGCAAAGCACCGCTGAACAAGGCCAAGACTGCCATGGTGAAGACCGCTAAACAGGACAAAGACTGCCATGGCAAAGCACCGCTGAACAGGGCAAAGACCGTGTGGGTATGAATAGTCCGGCACACCAGGCATCGTTCTCCCATGTGCAGCTGTGACTGTGACAGGACATGTACTTTCACGGGGAGACTCATCCAGTCTGGGCACCAGTCCCACCCAGTACCAGTAGAGAACTGCATCTACTTGCGAAGATGTGTCTTTGCACTCCCCAGGATGGCACAGTGGGCAACCCACCCACTGTAGAGAGTTGAGAGACTGTGGCTTTGCACTCCCCAGGATGTAACAGTGGGCAACCCACCCACTGTAGAGAGTTGAGAGACTGTGGCTTTGCACTCCCCAGGATGTAACAGTGGGCAAGCCACCCACTGTAGAGACTTGAGAGACTGTGGCTTTGCACTCCCCAGGATGGCACAGTGGGCAACCCACCCACTGAAGTGACTTGAGAGACTGTGGCTTTGCATTCCCCAGGATACATCAATGGGCATGGAGCCCCGTCGTGGATCTGGCTTCACATTCATCTGGCTGAGGTGCCCCCCCTTCCCCCTGAGGTGCCTGTAGTGTTTCTATCTGATGCCCCGGCAGTGTTCTCTCGGATTTTGATCAGGTATCTATTGTGGGCGTCGCCCATGCATTTTTGGACTGTTGGTGCACGGACATTGCTGTGTACATATCTGCACTACTTCTTGTATTGTACATTTATTTTTGACAGATTTCGTGATATATATATCCGTATATTTTTTAATGAGTAGTATATTGGCACAATACAAAGTTTGACCGCTATTCGCTTTGTCTTTGCATTCTTCCGGGGGGATTGTGGGTTGTTACTGTGACTTTTGTGAATGCATTGGTGTGTATGTTGTAATATGCGAGGGTGGGGGTGTTTGGTGGGTGTCCCCGTAACTTTTGCCTACCCCCTCATGCCTGGATAGACTTTATTGATTTTTCCAGTAAGGCACTTAAAGGCTGGGTGCGGGGCAGCAAAGTCAGTGATTGTGTTGGGTTGTACAATTTAATCCTGAGAGAGCAAATGCTCAGTATTTGCTTTACAGAGTTGTGCCAGCACCTAGTTGACAGTCAGCTGACTGATCCCAGGAAACCTCCTGAGGAGGCAGACCTCTGGGCTAGCACCAGAGTGTCCCAAAAGGTATCTGGGGGACACCCACAAAGGTGGTCAGGGTTCCCAACAGAAGAACAAGGGGGGAGAAAAACTTAAAAATAAGGAGTTCTCTAAAGGCCCCCAAAATAATTCTCAAGGGAATAGTGGTAACCAGCCCCAGTCTGATCCTAAGAAGAAATGGTTCTTTGATCATAAGACAGGTAGGTTTGTACCCCAGTGTACAGAGTGCTCCAAGTATGGTCACTGTAAGGGCGACTCCGAATGTCCAAAGAGGACACAGCCCCCACTGGTGGGCAGACACCTGGGTAGGCTAGTGTAGCGCTCAGGGAGGAGGTAGTCCTAGTTAGTTTTGGGAAGCGGACAGAGGTAACCCTAGTGTCCCTGGGAGATGCAGATATGCTGCAAAAAGCCCACATGCCTGGCAAGACTTCTATGTATAGGCAGTGGGTCACCATTAATGGGCAACGGGTG
Organism: Pleurodeles waltl; assembly: GCF_031143425.1. Lineage (NCBI taxonomy): Eukaryota > Metazoa > Chordata > Amphibia > Caudata > Salamandridae > Pleurodeles > Pleurodeles waltl. The sequence goes on from NC_090449.1 coordinate 262,927,820, forward strand.
GAGGATCTGCGTGACAGTAAGTATGACTACTGTCAAGAGTCAACTGGTGTCAGCAGAGCAGGTCCTGCTGAACACATTCCACCAAGTCATAGTTACTGACAATCGAGAGAGCCATCTTCTGCTTGCTCTGGTTCCCTTTGAGTGGGGGGGGGGGGCTTTGGTACTCTGAAAGTAGCTGTGAGTCCTGCCATGCCTGAAGATTGTCTGTTCGGCAATTACCTAGAGTACACTACCTAGAGGGAAGTATAGCTTAGGTCTCACTTGAAGATCATGGGATTGCCTGAGGCTGCATGACCTAGGTCCATGGTTGCCTGGGACGGAAGTCAAGGGTGTCTAGAGCCTGGAAGAATGGTCCAGACAGCTGCCAAGGAGAGGAGCAAGGAAAACTGGTCCCAGAATTTCCCATGGTGGAGATTGATAAGGTCCCTGAGGAGGAGGTCCCTGAGCCCACTGGAGAGGAGATTACCGCTTAGGTGACCTATCTGAGCTTGCTGGCTGGGAAGTTGAGTGTGAGACCACCAGGGTAGAGTTCTGCAAAGTGCAGAAGAAGTGTCCCACTCTTAAGGGCTTGAGGCAATAGGCCTCAGCCCATGCAGCAGGTAAAAGCTCTGGGGATCACCATATTTACTGGGAGAATGATCTATATAGTGAGCCTAAAGCTCCAGGAACTGAGGCAGCAAGTGTGCTGGTGGTCCCCCAGTGTTACTGGGACGTCCTACTGTTTTTGAGTTGTGACAAACCCCTGACAGGACATTTAGGGCAAGATAAGACCTTTGCCAGGCTTATCACCCACTTTCATTGGCCTGAATGAGGACAGCCTCAGATATATTCATTCTGTATGTCCTGCCCCACCTTCCAGGCCAGTGGGAATGCAGGGAAAAAGCTGAATGCTCCCCTGAGCCTACTTCCAGTCACTGGCACCCCCTTTGAAAAGGTGGGCATCAATGTCATTGGTCCATTGGACCCTAAGACAGCCTTAGGCAACATGTTCCTCCTGGTCTTGGTGGACCATGCTACCCGCTACCCAGAGGCAATCCCTCTGAGGACGGTGACTGCACCGGTGGTGACCAGAACCTTGATGGGATCTTTACCCGTGTGGGGTTCTCCAAAGAGATAGTGTCTGACAGAGGCACTATCTTTATGTATGCGTACATGAAGGCCATGTGTGATGCATGTTGTGTAACCTACAGGTTCACCACACCCTATCACCCTCAATCCAATGGTCTAGTTGAGAGGTCCAACAAGACCTTGAAGGGCATGATTGCAGGCCTACCTGAGACTTTTTGCTTACAGAGAGGTGCCCCAGAAGAGGGTAGGGTTTAGCCCCTTTGAGCTTCTCTATAGCTACCCTGTCAGGAGGCCCTTAAGCATTTTTAAGGAGGGGTGGGAGAAAGCTCCCAGGAAACACCCCAGGATGTGGTCAGCCACATATTGTCCCTCTGCAACCAGATGCATCACTTCTGTGAGAAGGCCAAAAGCAACCTTGAGGCCAGTCAGGAGGTAATGAAATGCTGGTACGACCAGAAGGCCACTCTGGTAGAGTTTCAACATGGAGACAAAGTATGGGTCATGGAACTAGTAGAGCCCAGAGCTCTCCAGGATAGCTGGACTGGCCCATATGAGATAAAGGAGCGTATGGGAGAGGTCACTTACTTGGCAGACCTCCAGTCCCTAGGAACCCCCTCAGGGTGTTCCATGTAAACAGGCTGAAGCCTCGCTGTGAGAAGTCTGAAGTCAGCATGCTCCTGGTGACAGATGAGGGTGTGAAGGAGGAGAGTGAACCTCTCCCTGACCTACTCTCTTCACAGGAAAGTGATGGGTCCGTAGAGGGTGTCAACCTCTCTGACTCTCTGACCCTAGATCAGCGAGGTGATGGTTACCAGTTACTGGAGCAGTTTTCTTCCCTGTTTTCCCTCACCCCTGGACTCACACACCTGTGCATCCATGATATTTACACGGGAGACAGTCCCCCTGTAAAGAACAAAATGTACAAGTTGTCAGACAGGGTGAAGGCCAGTATCAAGGATGAAGTTACCAAGATACTAGCGTTAGGGGTGATTGAAACCTCTAGCAGTCCCTTGGCCAGCCCTGTGGTTCTGATACCAAAGGCTGCCTCACCTGGTTCCAAACTAGAACTTCGGTTCTGTGTGGACTACTGAGGTCTAAATTCAGTCACAAAGACTGATGCACACCCCATCCCCCAAGCTGATGAGTTAATTGACAGACTAGGCACTGCCAAATTCCTCAGTACCTTTGATTTAACATCAGGGTACTGGCAGATCGCCTTGACTGAGGGGGCAAAAGAGAGGTCAGCATTCTCAACCACTGAGGGACATTACCAATACGGGGTGATGCCCTTTGGTTTGAAAAATGCCCCTGCTACCTTCCAATGGTTGGTTAACAGAGTCCTTCTGTGCTGCCTACTTAGATGATATTGCGGTCTATAGTGCCAGCTGGGAGGAACAGCTCCTCCGCCTCCAAGAAGTGCTACAGGCCCTGCAACAGGCAGGATTGACAATCAAGGCCAGTAAGTGCCAGATTGGTCAGGGTTTATGGGACACCTAATAGGTGGTGGCAACATGCAGCCCCTCCAGGTCAAGATTGAAACAATCATGGCCTGGTAACCACCTAAAACTGTAACTGAAGTGAGGGACTTCCTATGCCTCACTGGTTACCACCACGCACTTGATAAGGGGATATGGCACCATGGTGGTCCTTTTAACTGCGCTGACTTCCAAAAAGCAGCTCAGGTTGGTGATTTGGACACAGGCGTGTCAGAAAGCCTTTGATTCACTCAAGGAAGACATGTGCACTGCACCTCTGCTCAGGGACCCTGATTACTCCAAGGAGGTCATAGTGCAGATGGATACTTCAGAGCATGGCATAGGTGCAGTCTTAGCACAGCTGAATGAGGAGGGCCTAGACGAACCAGTAGCCTTCGTTAGCAGGAGGTTACCTCCACGGATTTTGCTGTGGTCTCAGCACTGAAGAAACTGAGACCATTCCTGTTTGGGACTCACTTCCGAGTTTAGACAGAGCACAGGCCCCTCAGATGGCTCATGCAGATGAGGGGTGAAAATCCTAAACTCTTGAGGTGGTCCATCTCCCTATAGGGAATGGACTTTACGGTGAAGCATCGCCTGGGGTCTGACCATGCCAATGCTGATGGTCTCTCCAGATTCTTACGCCTTAGTGATGAGAGCTCCCAAGGGGTTGGGTACCTCTTCCCACTTTCAGCTGGGGGGCAGACATATTAAACTTTTTTGCTGCCTTCCTCCATTTTTCTGACACTACTTTTGCTGGTTTTAGGACTCCGCGCACTTTGCCACTGCTGTACAGTGCTAAAGTGCATATGCCCTCTCCACTAAACATGGTAACATTGGTTACTACCCAATTGGCATATTCAATTTACCTGTAAGTCCCTAGTAAAGTGCACTAGATGTGCCGAGGGCCTGTAAATTAAATGTTACTCGTTGGCCTGCAGCACTGTTTGTGCCACCCACATAAGTAGCTCCTTAAACATGTCTCAGGCCTGCCATTGCAAAGACTGTGTATTGTTGAGATGGGGCCATTCACCTGAAAAGCAGGATGTCTGCAGGGGCGATGGTTTAGTTTTAGTTTGACGCCTCCCCAGGGGGTGTCTTGTGGTTTATACCACTGTAGATCAGTGTGCAACTCCAGGTTCTCTTGCTTTAAGGAAAGAACTTCCTTCTGTAATCCCACTAGGGCCCTACTTAAATCTAATAAAGATGGAGCATCCTGATCAGCTGGCAAAGCCTGTACTAAATCTTTAAAAGGTACCCATTGAGGAATCCATCGCCCAGGCAGCCCTGTATGTTGTGGCTTGGCTTTATGTCGAGACGGGGCCACTCACCTGAAAAACAGGATGTCTGCAGGGGCGATGGTATGCCCCAGCCTCCTGAAACACTTCTCGGCTCTTCCAGGTGGACACAGAAAGCCCGGCAGGTGTCCCAGAAGGAAAGGGGTGGTGTAAGAGAAAGAGATATAACAATGCCACGTCTTGCCGGTCCCGCCAGGCACCCTGCATCTTCTGGGGGGGCAGGTCGGTGTTGACAGAGTGATAGTAGAGTTAGTGCACTCAGCTTCCTTGCAATTGAATCTCTTTTTCTGATATGGGCACGGGAGCAGTAGAAGAACACCGGGATGCTCCTGCACTTTTCCTGGATAATAATAACTGTTGGCACAATTACTAACACTGCATTACTAAAAACCCAAACTGAGTACCATAACAATAAGTACTGCAACACTAGGGCTGGCTTCACAAAGATTCACTGTTGCACACTACAATTAGAACTGTGGTTGCACTTATCATGTACAAGAAAGACAAACAAGGGCATTGATTATATCACGTATAACTTTCCTGCATGCATAGGGTTAAACTAAAAGGAACAAAAACAATCCAAGAAATACAAATGTCCACTCTGGGTATAAAAAGTTAGGGTGGCACAGTTTGGTTTGGTTTCACTGTGTGTGTGAAAAACCCTTCAAAAGCATATTCCTCAAACCTGAAACACAGGCATGAATGACACAATTTAAATCCAAGAGTTATGCTATTAGAGAAAGAAAAGTCACGTAAATGCTCTTTTAAAATTGCACTGTCACTTTTTGTAGTACTTGAGCTCAAGCAGATTTCCTGAAGCACATTTCGGCAAGTAACTACAATAATAATGTAGAATGTTCAGAAATGCATTTGTCTCTTCAAGATACTCACTCTGCCAAAATACGAGGTCTGAAATAAACCAGCTGTTCTAGGAAAGCGCGGCGCTTATAGAACAAACTCCTTGGAGAATACTAGTCACATAGCTGCAGTCTTTTCCAGAGTGCTGCAGGAATGCCTGGTGTCAGCTGGTACAGGAACGAAGAAAATAATTGCCTCAAAAGTACTAAATATGAGGATGACAGCAGGGTCTGGACTGCCAAATCAGATGCTGAGATCAGGAAGCAAAACAAAGCCAAGCAGGGAGGCATGCTTCACTCTGCTGTTTATAGCCAATCAGGAAAGCAGTTGAGTTTCCACATGTGGATGAGTCACTACACCCAATTAAAGCACGTCTACATCACACCCTATTAGAAGCACATGTCTACACCTGCTCACATTAGCAAGCAAGCATTGGTAAAACAAGCATTGATAAAACCAACTGTGTAACACAGCACATTATGTTTACTTAGAAACATGAAGGTTTAACCAAGAACAGAGATATGATTTAACCCTAATCCCTGGGGATGCTGACAGATAACACAGGAGGCACATTGGAGATTCCTGACATGTATGCAGTTTCACTGCTATATTGACTTGGCATTTACAACTACTTGCCATGCCGTAAACTCCCCTTTTTCTACATATAAGTCACCCGTAAGGTAGGCACTAGGCAACTCATAGGGCAGGATCCTTTGTAGGTAAAAGCTAGGACATGTACTTATCAGGCCTGGGAGAAAATCTCCGCTCTGTTGGCGGAGTTTGTAGAATTCAGAAACTCTGCATTCCACGGAGAATGCATAGTTACCAATAGACTCCGTACTCTGCAAAGAAGTTGAGTTTTTTTCTGTTTTTCCCCCGTTGGCAAATGATTTCTGTCATTTTGCACATGCGAGAAGTGAGACGAGAGACTCCCGGTCTCTCGCAAGCACAAACAAGATTGTTTTATCCACTTGCAAGAGTTAGCTCCGTGGCAGAGACTTCCGGTGAGTCTTTTTTTACGTAGGTGAGCGCGACTGAGAGTGATCGACTGCTGCTGCAACTTGGCGAAGCTGAAGCAGCCAAAATGTACAACTTCAAGTGAGAAATCTTCTCTAATTGACCATTGGCGTTGATACTGTTGTGCAGGGAGTAGTTTTTTTTTTTCCAACAACAAGTGCCACTGAGACTCTAAACTCCTGTTCCTGTCCAGCAGGCTCCTCCCACTGCTTTGTCTATCTCACTTTTCACTTGAATTTCAATCTGGAAAGGTCACTTTTTTGCCTCCTGGATATATCATTTGATTTAAGGACTTTGTTGTATTTGATATTTCACAAGTAAATTAAAAAACACTTATATAAGGGTGTTGTACAACTTGTTTGTTTGATAGGGGGCATGCACCAGGATTTATCTTTACTTTTATCTATTTTTTTTAATTTATTGTGGTGGGTGTAGGAGGCTGGCCTGGCTTATAGTGGGTACCTTGTGGTACTTACACCCTGTGCCAGGTCCAGTTATCCCTTATTAGTAGAATAGAGGTGTTTCTAGCAGCTTAGGCTGATAGAGGGTAGCTATAGCAGGGCAGCTTAGTCTGAAAAAGGAGACATGCAAAGCTCCTACCATACCACTTATATCATATAGCACAATATCATAAGAAAACACAATACTCAAAGTTACTAAAAATAAAGGTACTTTATTTTTATGACAATATGCCAAAAGTAGCTCAGTGAGTACCCTCAGTTAGAAGGTAAGTAATATACCCAAGATATATGTACACAAACCCAAAACAGGTAAGTAGTAGTAAGAAAAGTAATGCAAACAGTGTAGAATTACAATACAATGCAATAGGTGAACATAGGTCTAGGGGCAACACAAACCATATACTCCAAAAGTGGAATGCAAATCACAAATGGACCCCAGACCTATGGGAGCTTGTAGAGGGTCTCTGGGACTGTAAGAAAACAGTCAGGGTGTCCAAGATACCCCACCCCAAGACCCTGAAAAGTAGGAGTAAAGTATCCCTACTACCCCAATAGGACACAATAGTCGTGATAGGGGGATTCGGCAAGAACCACAAACACCAGCAAAGCACTGAAGACGGATTCCTGGACCTGAGGACCTGCAAGGCAAGGGGACCAAGTCCAAGAGTCGCGATAGTGTCCAGGGGAGCAGGAGCCCAGGTGCAAGAAGGCTGCCTCTGAATGGAAGAAGCTTAGGATTCTGCAACAACGAAGAGAGCTAGGAACTTCTCCTTTGGATGGAAGATGTCCCACGGCGTGCTGGAGGCTGCAGATGTGTTTCCACGCAGAAATACCACAAACAAGCCTTGCTAGCTGCAAGGGACATGGTAGAGGTTTTTGGGTGCTGCTGGGGACCAGGGAGGACCAGGATGTCGCCCCTTGGAGGAGGAGACAGAGGGGGTGCTCAGCAACTGAGACAGCCCCCACAGAAGCAGGCAGCACCTGCAGAAGTACCAGAGCCGGCACTTAGAATGTTTGTGAACCGGAGCTGGCTCAGAGTCACAAAGGAGGGTCCCACGACGTCGGAGTCCAGCTCAGAGGGTTGAGCACTGCAGGAAGGAGTGCTGGGGACCCAGGCTAGGCTGTGCACAAAGGAATCTTTGGAGAAGTGCACAGAAGCCGGAGCAGCTGCAAATCACGCAGTACACAGGTTTGTAGTCTAGCGTGGGAGGCAAGGACTTACCTCCACCAAACTTGGACTGAAGGATCACTGGACTGTGAGGGTCACTTGGATAGAGTTCCTGTGTTCCAGGGACCACGCTCGTCAGGAGGGAGAGGTGACACAGAGGACCGGTGATGCAGTCTTTTGGTGCCTGGGTTAGCAGGGGGAAGATTCTGACGACCCACAGGAGATTTCTTCTTGGCTCCAGTGCAGGGTGAAGGCTCTAGAGCATGCACCACCAGGAAACAGTCGAGAAAAAGCCGGCAGGATGAGGCGCTACAATGTTGCTGGTAGTTGTCTTGCTACTTTGTTGCGGTTTTGCAGGTGTCCTGGAGCACTCAGCGGTCGATACTTAGCAGAAGTCGAAGAGGGAAGTGCAGAGGAACTCTGGTGAGCTCTTGCATTCGTTATCTGAAGAATTCCCCAGAGGAGAGACCCTAAATAGCCAGAAAAGGAGGTTTGGCTACCAAGTAAGGAGGATTGGCTACCAAGAAAGGTAAGAGCCTATCAGAGGGGATCTCTGACGTCACCTGCTGGCACTGGCCACTCGGAGCACTCCAGTGTGCCCCCAACACCTCTGAATCCAAGATGGCAGAGGTCTGGGACACACTGGAGGAGCTCTGGGCACCTTCCCTGGGAGGTACTCGTCAGGGGAGTGGTCACTCCCCTTTCCTTTGTCCAGTTTTGCGCCAGAGCAGGGCTGGGGGATCCCTGAACCGGTGTAGACTGGCTTATGCAGAGATGGGCAGCATCTGTGCCCATCAAAGCATTTCCAGAGGCTGGGGGAGGCTACTCCTCCCCAGCCCTTCACACCTATTTCCAAAGGGAGAGGGTGTAACACCCTCTCTCAGAGGAAATCCTTTGTTCTGCCTTCCTGGGCTGGGGCTGCCCAGACCCCAGGAGGGCAGAATCCTGTCTGAGGGGTTGGCAGCAGCTGCAGTGGAAACCCCCGAAAGGCAGTTTGGCAGTACCCGGGTTCTGTGCTAGAGACCCGGGGGATCATGGAATTGTCTCCCCAACAACAGAATGGTATTGGGGTGACAATTCAATGATCTTAGACATGTTACATGGCCATGTTCGGAGTTACCATTGTGATGCTATACATAGGTAGTGACCTATGTATAGTGCACCCATGTAATGGTGTCCCCGCACTCACAAAGTCCAGGGAATTTGCCCTGAACAATGTGGGGGCACCTTGGCTAGTGCCAGGGTGCCCACACACTAAGTAACTTGGCACCCGACCTTCACCAGGTGAAGGTTAGACATATAGGTGACTTATAAACTATTTTTGTGCAGTGAAAAATGGCTGTGAAATAACGTGGACGTTATTTTACTCAGGCTGCAGTGGCAGGCCTGTGTAAGAATTGTCTGAGCTCCCTATGGGTGGCAAAAGAAATGCTGCAGCCCATGGGGATCTCCTGGAACCCCAATACCCTGGGTAACTAAGTACCATATACAAGGGAATTATATGGGTGTACCAGTGTGCCAATGAGAATTGGTCAATTTAGTCACTAGCCTGCAGTGACAAATTAAGAAAGCAGAGAGAGCATAGACACTGAGGTTCTGGTTAGCAGAGCCTCAGTGATACATTTAGGCACCACACAGAGAACACATACAGGGCACATACTTAGAGCACTGGGGTCCTGCCTAGCAGGATTCCAGTGACACAGGGGCTAAAACATACATACATACATACAGTGAAAATGGGGGTAACATGCCAGGCAAGATGGTACTTTCCTACAGTGGGTGGCCTGCATTTGGGGCCTAGTTATAGTTGTACTTGTAATTTTTGTTCTACAAAGGAAAAATGTTTTACAATTCACTACATTTTCTCCATGTTTTGTTTTGTAAATTTGCAATATTCATTAAATTGAATGTTAATGTCAAGTGGCCTAGCATGCTAATGGAATAGGCCTTTCAGGTTTAGGCCCAATACTAGTCATGGGTGCATGATGAAAACATAGCTGTTTGTAGTGTCTGTGAAGCTGAAACACCATGGATGGTATTGGATTAAAGATAACAAAATGTTGTTTGGTGGTATTTCAATTTTTGTTTCTGCAAATAGTGTAGGATGGGGGTATAGTACTTGATGCCTTTGTATGATAGGTGTTGTTGTAAAATGTTTAGCCCCTTTAATGTTAGTTTTTGGAATTACTGACTGCTTTTTTCTCCTGTACCAATGCCTTTTTTGTCTGGCCAGTGTGTGAGAGTATTTGTCATAGGCCACCATTTGTCTTTGTTCCCCATGTCATGTGGCCAGAGGGCCTTTTTATATAGTAAATTATAATTCTATATCTACATGTGTTTTTTGTTTTCTATTCATCCTGCTTGTTGTTTGACCATGTGGCCGGTGGCCATTTTGTTTACGCAGCCAGTAGTCCTGCATGTGTTCTTCTTTGTTGTGGTGGCCATGCCTCCTTGCTGGTTGTTGTTTGACCATGTGGCTGGCGGCCATTTTGTGTAGGCAGCCAGTGTGCTTTAGGGCTGCATATGTTCTTCTTTGTTGTGGTGGCCAGGCCTCCTTGCTGGTTGTTGTTTGACCATGTGACTGGCAACCGTTTTGTGAGTTATTCAGGCCTAGTAGGTCAACGCTTATTACTAAATGCACTGTATGAGCATTGTTTTATATTTTATTATGTACTTCTTTTTGTTTTTTGCATTTTTCTCCTCCACCATTCCTTGCCTCCCAAATCCATGTGTTTTTCATGCTGGTCCCTTTCCCCGGGTACATCAGCAACTCAAATCTATTTTTAAAAAATGTTATCCTTTTTTTCTAATTTTTGTCACAACCTTTATTTTATTTAAATTGATAATATCTGTCTAATAATAATAACAATAATAATATTTACATTTTTAAACTTTTTTCTTCCTTTCGATTTTTTTAAAAATAAATAAAAAATGTTTTTTTCCCCCCTAATTTCCCCATTAGCCCCATGTCTGCCAGAGATGTACAGTTGAACTATATTATATAAGATTACATTATTCAAGGTTTATTATTCCAGTTGTCACCAGCACCTCCGAGTGCCACATGCCAGCTTGATGCAGACAGATAAAGCTTGACAGTTAGATTCTGCATGTTGTAGTTGTTGCTCTTTCTTATCCATCATGACTATGCATGATAATGAAAGTTAATGTTGGTGTGTTGCTTTTACAAATGGATACACTGTATTTCATAATTGTTTATTTAGGTAACCAATAAATTATATTGTTTGTTTCTACTACTAATGCAAATGCAACAACAATGCCACGTTTCACTGATCCTACTTGTATGTTTGCTTTAAGGTGCATAAAGAGAAAGAGACATCACCTACAGTACTGCCAGACAGAAGGCATGTGCGTGACGTGACGCGTGACCACACTCACGACCACATGGACATTTCTTCAGCTTGTGAAGCTAAGTGCTACTGCCAACTGATAGCTTCAATATGGCTCTAAAGTAAGCTGATACCAAGAAAGCAGCCGGTGATAAGCAGGAGCTTCCCACCACTGGTATGTCACCCAGACCTTTTCTAGGCCAAGACATGTGCCTGCCACACCAGCCTCTGGGAAGCAAGGTGGGAGCACCACTCCCGCATCAGCAGTCACATTAAAAAATTGGCCCCATCCCATGTCTGGTACAGAGATAGCCTCTCTAATCACAGGAACGCCGACGAGCAGTGACGTTGAATTAGACTTATCTCTTTCTCAAAGTAGTACCCAATCATTGCAGAAAACTCAGGCCAGTGAACAACAACAGCCGCAGCCAGCAATAGCAGTACCTCCAGAAGTAGGAACACATCAGGATGTTGACTTTCATGCAGAGAAAACCGAAGAAGCTCCTCTTTCACAAGATCCACTGTCTTCCAGATCTCTGCCATCTTCTCCCTCAAGCCCCCCTTCTGATGATCAAGATTCCTCTTGGTTGCCACCTCAGTCTGAGACACACCAGGAGGGGCAAGAAGTGAAAAGGAAGGTTCCTGAAAGCCTTAGACTTATGGATGAAGAAGAGGGGGATTATGAGTCTGACGACGAGCCAGTCATCATGTATGTTAGCCCAACCCCAGTGGAGTCAAACATCACCCCATCTTTTTAACCTGCTATGAGAGATGCTGCACTGATACCATCACCTCCACCAGCTTTCATATTTACAAGGCCCTGGTTGCGACCTACATCCACAGCCCCCTCAGCAGAAGAACGCACTGCAAAGAGGCAAACGTCATCGAAACAACATCCACCTACCACCTCTTCTTCAGACATTGGCATAGGCGCCAGTGTTAGAAAGTTGACCTCCCCAGTTTGGGACTTCCTTACAGTTTGTGAACAGGAGCCAAACATTGCCATATGCTCCATTTGCAGAGGAAGTGTTAGTCGGGGTAAGCTTGGTACAAACTATTGAACGGGAGACCAAACAACCCATTTGAGAAAACACCACACAATCCGCTGGGAGGTGCACCTTAGTGGTCAAAAGGAAAAGCCAGCAAGTGGTGTTAGTGACGGTGCTGAAAGCATGGTATCTCATCTGATCATGGTAGAAGTTGAAAGTGAAGAAGAAGATGGCATTTTTGTTACACAAATCAGCCCTGTCTCCAGCAGTGCAGCAGTATCGTCACCCACATTATCAACATTGCAATGGCACAGGAAAACTCAAGGGCATATTTATACTCTGTTTGCGCTGAATCAGCGTCATTTTTTTTACGCTAATTCAGAGCAAACCTAACTCCATAGTTGTACTTTGGTGCTACACCCTCTAGCGCCAAAGTTTTGGCGTTAAAGTCAGTTTTTTGCCTGTGGAAAACTACTTTGCGTCAATGAGATGCAAGGTAGGTGTTCCTGGGCAAAAAATTACGATACAGCCTTAGTGCCATATTTATCCCACCTCGTGCTAAAATCATGTAAGGGGGGATGAGGGCCTTAAATAATGGCGCTAAGTTTTCTTAGCGCCATTATTGAATACCTGGGTCAGGGCAGGCGCTAGGGGACCTGTGGGCCTTTTTCCATGGTCAGAGCCCTACCCTAGCCCCAGGGATAACCCCACCCACTCTAGAGGGACAGCGGAGGATGGGGCAACCCCATCCCAGGTAAGTATAGGTAAGTACATGTAAGTATTATCATTTCTTTTTCATAGTGCAATGAGGGGCCTAACTTGGGCCCCCCTACATGGCACTGTGCGCGATGGCCATGCTCAGGGGACATATGTCCCCTAGGAATGGCCATTTGGGTGGTGGGCATGACTCCTGTCTTAACTTAGACAGGAGTCATGTCCATGGGGTTTTAACATCAGAAAATGACACTAGTCTGGTTAGAGGCCTTTTTTATGCCTCTGCCCGTACTAAGGTCATCCTTTGACGCTAAACCCTGTTTCCCCTACACCTCACCCACCCGGCTAGCGTCCTTTTTTATGACGCTAGCCGGTCCTTACCGCCGGCTACTGTCATACCAGAAATATGACGCCCGGCCGGCGTCTTGGGATGGTGCAACCCGGCAGTATACCCATTCACACAAAACTGCGTTAGCGCAGTTTTGCGTGAAAAAGTATAAATCAGGGCCTCAGAGTCAAGTCAAAACACCAAGGCAAAAACCTACAGTGGGTGGCCCCCTGAGATGCACATTGAGCCTACCACCACCTTCTAAGTCACCTGCATCAGTGGCACCAGCAAAGAAAAAAATCCAGGCTATTATTACTACCATGTTTAGGTAGGAAGGGCAGTATAAACGCAACCACCCAACTGCACGTTTAAACAAGGGGAAGCTGGCTTAAATGTTAGTGTTGGACATCCTCCATATTTCTTTTGTGAAGTAGTTGTTTTTCTAGAATCTGTGGCGGTTATGTGCCCGAAATGGAAGGTTCCCAGTCTGGCCTATTTCGTCAGAGTTGCTGTTCCAGCTCTACATCACGATGTGCTGGAATTGGTTGGACAATCTTTGCAGCAGAGTGCTGTCCACATATTCCACCTGATGACAGACATGCAGACCATTTGCCAAGCCACTGATTACATGTGCATCGCTGCACACTGGATCTTTTTTGTTGGGGTTAGATACATGATATCTGCAGGTGTTGGCACAGCTGAAATTTTTAATGGTGCTCAGAAGTATGCAACAGTAGCTATGTTTGCCATGGAGAACTGCCATACAGCTGCAAACATCGTGGATGACCTATACAACAAGGTCTTTGAATGGCTGCGACCCAGAGGGTTTAACATTGGATTTGTTGCCACAGGCAATGGAAGTAATATAGTTAAGACTATGTCAGATGGTGAATATTTCAGGGCCCTGTGTTTGGTGCACTGCATAAACATCATTGTACAGGACTTCCTAAAAAAAAAGAACCATGAATCAGTAATTTACTGTCCCCTTGCAGAAGAATCTGCACTCATTTTAGCTATTCTTTTAAAGCCAACAAGATGTTGAGGATTATCCAGCATGACAATAGAATGCCAGTTAAAGCCCTCATACAGGAGGTGCCAACACATTGGAATTCTACTTATTACATGTTACAATGTCTGCTTGAGCAGCACAGACCGATCAATGAATATGTCATGCAAAGAGAGGATGCAACTGTGAAAGGCATGATCATTGAGATGGACCAATGGGGCCTCGTCAAATGCCAGAGATGCTGCTTCCTTTTGCAAAAACTTCACCTGGGAAGTCAGCAAGGAGGACTGTACCACGGGCCAAGCTATCCCATTGATGCATGTGCTACAGAAACAGCTAAAGAAGGTGTCTGAAACTTAAGCAAGTGTGGGTAAAAAACAAATGTGCAGGAGTTGACAGAGAGCTTAATCCTTCACTTATCTGTTACTACAAGGCTTCAAAGAGACATTGTGTCATCCAAACATTACATCTGTGCCATAATTCTTGACCCACAGTACAAACAATTACTGGCCACTACTTTCATTCCTTTTTCAGATGGGGATGTTTCAAACTACAAGACATGGGTTGCTGAGCAAGCCAGAGACCTAGAAAAAGAATGTCTGGAAATTAGAAGCCCACTCACAGGCAGAAGTTCTGGGGTGCAGTCTCCAACTTCCATAGAGCCTGCAGACAGTGTGTTGGCTCACAGCAGCCAAAATCAACACCAGCAACATCAGAAACAGGAACAGGAGCAGCCTCAAAATCTGCATTTGATTGGTTTCTAAAGGCAGGACTTAAGTCCACTGCAGAGGCGAAGGCAAAAGAGCTCGAGCAAGGTGGAGCATCAATGGCTATTGAGAGGATGGTCCAGGCCTACCTGGATGACCCAACGGAGGTCTATCTGGATCAAAACCCATTGGTGTATTGGTATGGGAAGAGGCGCCAATGGCCAGTGCTCAGCAGGCTGGCAATAAAGTATCTAGATTGCCTGTTGCCAGTTTGTCCGCTGAGCATGTGTTCAGTGCAGCTAGTGAGTTGTAGCAGTGAGAAAGACCAGTCTCTTGCTCCAAAACAGCAAGAGATTGACCATGATCAAAATGAATCAGCACTTTATATCACCAAATTACAGCATACCTGAAGTACAACAGGAGGTGGATGAGGGTGATGATTGGTCGTACTCAGGTCATAGTAGTGTGTTAGCTGACCAACTTCTGGGTGAAACACCTGAGTTTGAGGATGAACTCTACTTCCCTGATTAGACCTGGAGCATCACATAACTTTCTTCTTTCTACTATGAACTGCTTTGAGAAAAAAATAGCTACCTGGGGGAACCTTATTATTTTATATTGTTTGTTTCTGTCTAAATGACTAATGAACCACAACTGTTTTAGGCACATGTATGTCCGAATTGCAGTTGGACCACTGTGCAATAAAGAAGCCCCCAAACTCCCCAAAATCACTTCAAGGAGATTTGAGAGACAATGCCTGCCTCCATTCTGCACCTATCCTTTCTTTTGTCCCCTAGCAGGACTGCCCTAGATATTTGATTTACAACGTACTGGTCAATGTGTTTCCTTTCCTGAATCAAAAAGGATCAGCAGTGTGCCACTATGCTTGATTGGAACAGGTAAGTAGTAATGCTATATGCCTCAACGATTGTTAGGAGGGATCAATGTTGAGATGGTTCATGTGACTCATCTCTAGTGGTGGCAGATAGTGAGAGTGGGTGTTTAATTTATATTGTTTACCTATGTTATTACACTGGCTTGTGTTTGCATCGTGATCGATTTACAATGTTGGTGGCATAATTATAAGGCATGATAATTTTGTTCCTGACGGTGTTTTTCCCCTTCACCTTTGACCCTTAGCGACATTTGTTTGCGGGCCGTTATCACACTCCTTTGATTTCTGGTGCTTTGTTTTCTGGTTCAAATTTGTCAAAGAAGACCCAACCAGTTCATTTAGCTAATAAACAAAATTCTAGTCCAGAAAAAAAAGTACTTACATTTTCTCTTGTTGTTAAACACAGCTATGTGCTACAGGTTGCTGTATCTCAATTGGGTCGGGAGACTGTGACTCTCAGGAGCAGTTGGTATGGAGTTCGACATAGTAATCTTTAATCAGAGTCTGGAGGATGATGGATGAATCAGAGCGTGATTTGACAACTTAAACAACTGCCAGTGAAGGAAGTTATCAACTTCATGGAAATTAACAGGGATGATGTGAGGATGAGTCTAAGAGGCCTACTCCAATCTGTGGACTGGTGGTGAGAGGTGTGTTGATTACTTTATTTGGGTAATGCAATGCTGCTGTAGGTGTCTGCTGGCTGGCTCAAACTTGAAACTATGTGGTGGTTGGGTGGGGGGCTGTTGTAGGAAACTGGAGGAGACAGAAATGATGGATGATAATGTCACATTATGTATGTGCTCCAGGCTAAATGTTATTTATGATGATCATGACAGTGTGAGTTTGATCAACCCGATACATGCTGCCTCTTGTCAGTGATTGATGGTTGTTGTAATTGCTGTCACTTAATTGATTACACATCAGTCATAAAATGAATGATTGCAAAGGTCTTTGCTCTTCCTCTGCCACCTCTGAGTCTTCCTGGTACGCTACTCCTCATGAAGCTTATCTTCCATTTCAATCCTTCTTGATTCTACAATATCATGATAATCATTTATATTTTACAATCCACAGGCCTTCTGTTTTCCTGCACCATAACACTGATGCTTACCTTATCGGACCGCTTCAGGTAGGCACCCAAAAAGATTGACGGGCCAATCCAAGAAAATTGCAGATGCACTACCCAATCTGGCAAGACAGACTAGTATCATTTTTCTTTCCATCTTCTTTTTTTTAACTGTGTGTGTTAGCTTCACCCCAAGATTAATTATATGTACTATGTTGCTAACGTAGGTGACCGAACATTTTTTTGATATATACAGCTTGGGTCTCACTGGGGCTGACAGAATGTAAAAGTTATCTCTGTGTCATACATTTTCATGTTTTTCTATTCCTCCCACAACAGGCTGCTGATTGTCCTTTCCCAGATGAATATTGTGTTTGTCTTTTTGTCACACCTTTCCCAAATCCCTTTTTTCCATCCATTCATGAAATCCCTAACCCTTTTCCCTCAGGTTGTGTGATTTATTGAGCTGTTAACTAATAATTTACACCATTGATTAATCACATACTTGGTGTGGAAGATGTGGTAGAAGCAACCTCAACTTAGTGTGGAGGATCTTCATTTGATTTCACCTATGTGGAGTGTGACCTTGCTTTTGAGGCCTTCACTGTTAGTGCGCTAGCATGCTACTACTACGCCACCATGGTACCTTGAGAAACCATGCAGCCCTCGCTTCATCCATTCAGGTAAGAGAATTATGGAGCATTGCAATATAATTGGCAATGGCAAATCTCTCTACCCCACTCCTATGGGTCAAATTTTGCAGAATGCACTGCAGAGACTAGAAGAGTATTAGGACAAGATTACCCATACCTAACCACTTAAATAATTGTTAAACACTGTCAGCAGATTTGTAAAACATGCTGTGCTAAAAGGAATACACTATCAGCAGATTTGAAAAACACACTGCGTAAAGGCTGCAGTGCGAAGTTAAACACCGCAAAAAGATTTTAGGCATAAAGAACTATAAATAACTATTTATTTTCCCCCATCCCTAACAAAATTAATAAATACCCACCCCTTCCACCCACAACTGGCCCACCCCTATCCCCAAAACAAATGTCCCTTTCCCTAACCAATGTTCCAAAAAAAGACCTGTCCATTTGTCCATGGTGAATTAAAAAAAAAAAAAAGTTCAGCAAAAACTCATTCCGACCCTGTCCAACCACAACAAGTCCCACCCACTAAAACAAAAGGTTAAAAAAGGGGCAGAGGTGGGCACTTGACTAAAGGCGGATCAGGATTCTTCAAAGGAGCACCTCCATACATGCCTGATAGTGATAGGCCTCGATCAGTGCCAGCCTCTGAAGGGCACAGTGTTGGAACACAGTGTCTGAGGGGGGGGGCAGCAGAAATGATGTGACGGCAAGCAGCTGCCCTGGCACTGCAGCATTGGTATTGCTAGGTTGGAGGCACTGGAGCCTGGCTGGGACGCTGATTACTGCCAGCAACTGCTGCCGCCTCCTCCTCATCTTCCTCGAGGATCACTAGCAGGTGGTACTCAGTCCAAGTGGCCTCCAGCTTCGTCCGATGCAGCCGGGATGCTATTTCCATCCAGGATGGTAAACCAGCAGGAATAGCTATGTCAAGAAAGAAAAAAGAGAAGCTGTAAACAATGCTCTGAGCAAAACACTTGTTTAAAATCATGTAATGTAGTTACACAGTAGCAGTACATTTGGTTGTCACCTCAGGCCATTCAATTTTAAGGTGATAACTGTTACAACCATAATATGCACTATGGAGTACAAGTATTCTTCTCTCTCCTGTTGTACTAAATTAATGATGACATTGCTAGCTCAGCTGACACCCTAGCCATATTTGTTGCTGTCTGCACCTGGGGCAGCTGTACTAGAATTTTTTTTTGCTCCAATGGCCCTGTTCTTTTTTGTAACTGGACTACAAGGCAGATCAATACTAAGAATGAAACACGCCACGTAGTATAATATAATCTATCATGCAGACTCTCTGCCGTAAGTAGGCGATTGGACAAGCGATGCACTGCATTACAGGGAGAGGATTAAGCAATGGGATATAGATTGCATTTGGCACATTCGCATCATCAAAGACTATCCCATTCAAGAAAATCAAGGCACTTACTTATGGACTACTTTACGCACTGTCCTCATGTCCCTCCTTCACCACACTTTGTAATAATGACTTATTTCCAAAACAATACATTTGCTTTGCAGTAAGGAAAGGAATCTTCTTAACGTACTCAACTGTAGGGTAAGGTAAAGGGGATTAGGATGGGTAGGTAGAGAACACACTTTACTGATCAACTAATTCCTCATCGTCATGTGCTTAAGGTTTGGCTAGTAGTGTGACTCACTCTTGTTGGCAAATGTTGAAAAGGACAAACTAGAACAGAAGTAAATCCATTATGAAAGCCATAATGAATTATATTTATCACTTGACTTGAAAAATGTGGTGCAAGCAAAGATTGGATTTTTCTAATTATTTATAAGTCTAGGACAGAACTTAGAAAGATTAAAGATGTGAAGTACTAAGAAGTGACTGACACAGTGGGCACTGGTAGGAAAGGGAAACACACCTTGTTTTTCCATTGCCATATATTGGAAAGTGCTTAACTTAAGCTGACAGAAGCACATTGCACAGCCAGCATTGCAGTGCCGATTCTGCCGAATTAAACCATGCAGCTGTTAGGTCACCATGGGTGGCACTGGTGAAAGGCAATAGCAAGGGAGGGAGGAGATGGTAACTGGATGCTGGCCTGGGCTACATGTTACCTGCCTTGCTTGAAAAATACTGTGAGTCAAGGGGATATTCTGAAATACCATCCAAAGCTTTGCATCAAACCTTTGATAAAAAAACATTCCAAGCAAGTAAAGTAGGTGAGAAGAACGCCCGTACCCAGAAGAGCTCCCTTGTTTCTTCATTCCAAGCATTTATCTGTTCATCATTGCAAATTTGTTCTTCTAGTACTCTTGTTCTTCACCCTTGGCTTTGATACACACCATTGAAGCTAAGCTTTACATTCTCTCATCCAGTACTTTGTCATTTAAAACCATCCGAATTCCAAATATGGCTCTCTACTAACCTTTCAACAACATCCATTTACCCATTAACCACCCATGCATCCTTTCACCCAGTCACTCATCCAGGAGATCTAACCCACCCGAGGAGTCAGCTCACCCATCCAGGTATAAAATACTTTCACCCATAACCTTCCACCCACCTATGCTGGCATCCTTTCACCCGTATACCCTTTCATCTATCCTTCACCCACCCATATATCTTATCATCCTTCTCATCATCTACCTATATGATTATTATGCACCCTTTCATCCACACACACATCCTTTCACTCATATTATATTTCACCTATCTATTCTACTTCCATCCTTCTTTCAATTTTGTAAAATACATAATAGTTCAAGTTCATTTTATGAACCTTAGTCTGCTGAGTTGCAAATAGAAGAGGCCTTTAATACTTACTTAACTTCCGCTGCATCTGCTAAACCAGGGTGTTGATGAGTAAGTCAACAACAACACTAGTACACTCTTGTAGTGACTATATTACTAATTGCCAATGAGCATGCAATAGGAATTGCCACCACCTGCCACTACCGCCGCAGAGACTCTCCCCTCATCTGCTCCCACAGCCACATCTGTGCTGGTGCAGGCACTGCTGGCCCCGTCACTGGTGGTCCGTGTTGCTAGAAAAAAATATTACACATTTTAGATGCCACATACACCTCCCCCTATTTTTTTTTTTTGTAATAGCAAAATACAACTGCAGTGCATCACAATAATTCGGTTATAGACTTCTCTTGTATCAATTTATCAGGTGGGCATTTTGTTGGTTGGCAATTTTTTAAATGCCAGGTAGTCAAGTAAAAAGAAATGTTGGTAATGGAGGGGCAGAACTAGCTATTGATGAATCTGACTTTTTCAAAAGAAATAAAAAGGTGCACAAATTGGTCAATGAAGGACATACGTTCTTGGTTGCCTAATGCAATGGGGCAGTCCTCATCATACTTCCAACCACGGTGCATGGTCATCAACTGCTAGTATACTTATAATATATACACAACATTGGAGGGTATAAACAATTACATGAACATGTTCAAAAACATTTTTTTCCCTTTTTTAATGATTGAGCTGCAGCAAGAAAAAGAAAGTCTTCTCATGAAACATGTGTAGAATAACTTACATGGGCATGCAATCTTCCATACATGTGTTCTCTGAATCTTACCACCGCTCCACAAGATAAGATACATAAAGGGAGAGGGAAAGCTTACTGACAAAACAGAAGAAAGGAATCTACAGACAGGCTAGTACAGCCAGACAGTTTGAAGTCAAGAAACATGAAATATAAAAAATAAGTAAATATGATAATATGCGGATAAAAATAATTTACGAAACAGATAAATCGAAGTGGAATTGTAAAACAATTAAATGACAGACACAGTAAAAGGTGTGTGTCGGTAAACGTTAGGGAAATAAATTTTAATATCAACAACAACAGGAGGACTTATTGGGGCCAGCAGGGCCATCTGCCCCGGCACTTGTGGAGGGGCCACCTTCAGCTGCCTCGCCCGCCTTGTCACCACCAGCCCTCCTCCTGATGCTGGATGGTGTAAGAATTTTTTTTAGAAAAGATTAGTTGTACCGTTAAGAAATAATCTCTCCAAGAATATAACTTTTTTTAAAGGAAAAGCAAACACAGTAACATTTCTACATCAGAGGTTCAGAGCGCCTGTATAATAATAATAATACTAGTATCTTGGACCACCCTATTCCAAAATTCCTTAACTATATTTTGGAATTACTAATACTTTGCAATCATCTCATTCTGAATCTCTCAATGCATAGATTGGATGCACGAAAAACTACTACACATCACTAGAAAATTGTTTGGCAGTTGGCATCGAACAAGCCACAAATATAAAAATAAAGGTCCAGAGAAGTGAGAGAACATGCAAACTCACTAATACTAATATTAACAATGACTACCTTAGACAGGGCACAGAGGAAATTGGAATTACTTCTTAATCAGCCCAAGCAAGCTCCAAAAACAAGTACAATTAAGTAGCGCTGAGCACCTGTCTAGATGACGATCACATAATATTATATTTGTAACATAAAGGTAACTTATCTGCGTGTGAGCAGCATGCTTGCTAGTTGGTCATAGAACACAACTAATAATTAATTATTACTCAATGAGCCTCGCAAACTCGACGACTAGCAGGTCGAGCACGTTCGTCTCCTGATCTAAGATGTCAGCCCATTGGTGCGTCAGCTATTGCTGGGTGCGCTGGACCCCAGAGCTGTGGCGCATGGCCCGGCGTACCCTCTCCCAGCGTTGCTGGTGCTCCCGGAGGCTGGACCTAGACCTGGGCCTACCACCTGCAGGACAGGGTGGAGGGGAGGTGGCGCTGTATGTAGAACACCAAGGTAGCCACCTCCACCTCAAATATGGGGTGGGGCTGCACCCCTTCATGCTGCCTGCAAGGGAGGTGGCTGACGCTTGCAGTTGGGGACCTGGCCATGGAGCTGGCGACTTGGGGAGGAGAGATAAGGAAGGATTAGGAAGAAGGAATGGGGAAAAAATAGTAAATAAGTTGCAAAACAACACACAAAAATTAGGAGAAATGTTAAAATATAAAAAGGCAAAGAGAAAAGGTAATATAATAAAAAGAAATGAGGGGAAAATAGGTTTTAAAAGTGGGGGATGGGAGAGATATAGAGAGGATATAACTAGGCCCCAGCACCATAACAAGCAAAATCAACAAGATGGCTGCACCTATGCGAACCGCGTGGTGCTGTTTGCGCAATAATTCTAACAAGAGGACATAATTTGCATTGCCAGTGAGGTTAAATATCAGGCAAACGGGTGCGGCAAGAAAATCTGCCTGCTAGCAGAACTCCGTGTAGCATGACTGAGTTTTATTGCGACTTTTCAGAGCTCAACGTAGTGCAGCTAAGTCAACTCCGCCCAGGCCTGGTACTTATGGGCTTTACATGTCCTAGTAGTGAAAAACTCATAAATAAATTTTCCACTACTATGAGGCCTGCTCCTCTCATAGATTAGCATTAGAACGGCCCTCATATACTGTTGAGTGGTAGATTCTGATCTGAAAGGAGTAGCCATGTCTTGTTTGGTATTGCCAGAATGGTAATAGAAAATCCTGCTTACTGGTGAAGTTGGATTTAATATTGCTATTTAAGAAATGCCACTTTCAGAAAGTGGGCATTTCTCTGCACTTACTACCATGTGTGCCTCCCAGCCTGTCTCCACTCCACATCTGGTCTGTGCTGGTTGACAGCTACCCTTGTGCATTCCACCCAGACAACCACAAACACAGGTGTAGGAGGCTGGCCTGGCTTATAGTGGGTACCTGATGGTACTTACACCTTGTGCCAGGTCCAGTTATCCCTTATTAGTAGATTAGTAGTGTTCTAGCAGCTTAGGCTGATAAAGTTAGCTATAGCAGAGCAGCTTAGGCTGAACTAGGAGACGTGCAAAGCTCCTACTATACCACTTATATCATATAGGTACTATATCATAAGAAACACAATACCCAGGGTTACTAAAAATAAAGGTACTTTATTTTAGTGACAATGGGGCTCATTCCTAGATTGGCGGGCGGCGGTCGCCGCCCGCCAAGCGGGAACCGCCAGAACACCGTACCGCTGTCAAAAGACCGTGGTGGTCATTCTGAGTTTCCCGCTGGGCTGGCGGGCGACCGCCAGAAGGCCGCCCGCCCGCCCAGCGGGAAACCCCCTTCCACGAGGATGCCGGCTCCGAATGGAGCCGGCGGAGTGGAAGGGGTGCGACGGGTGCAGTTGCACCCGTCGCGATTTTTAGTGTCTGCCACACAGACACTGAAAATCTATGTGGGGCCCTGTTAGGGGGCCCCACGACACCCGTTCCCGCCAGCCAGGTTCTGGCGGTGAAAACCGCCAGAACCAGGCTGGCGGGAAGGGGGTCGGAATCCCATGGCGGCGCTGCTTGCAGCGCCGCCGTGGAGGATTCCCTGGGGCAGCGGGAAGCCGGCGGGAAACCGCCGGCTTCCCTTTTCTGACTGCGGCTTTACCGCCGCGGTCAGAATGCCCCCGGAAGCACCGCCAGCCTGTTGGCGGTGCTTCCTCCGTCACCTACCGTGGCGGTCATAGACTGCCAGGGTAGGAATGACCCCCAATGTGCCAAAATATCTCAGAGGATATACTCCCTTAGGAGATAAGTACAATACACAAAATATACACACAAACCAAAGTCAGGTAAGTAAAACAGTCAAAAAGTAGTGCAAACACTATAGAATACAATATGATGCAATAGGCTTAGGGGCAACACAAACCATATACTAAGAAAGTGGAATGCGAACCACAGATTGACCTCTAGGCTAGTGTAGTGTGTAGAGGGTCATTGGGAGTGTAAGAAAACACTAAGGGTGTCCAAGATACCCCACCCCAAGACCCTGGAAAGTAGGAGTAAAGTGCTACTATTTCCCCAGAAACACACTAAAGTCGTGATAGAGGATTTTGCAAAGACCACAACAGACTGCAAAGCACTGAAGATGGATTCCTTGACCTGAGTACCTGCAAAGGAAGGGGACCAAGTCCAAGAGTCGGGAAAGTGTTGAGGGAGGGCAGGAGCCCACTAAACCCCGGATGAAGGTGCAAAATGGCTGCCTCTGGATGGAAGAAGCTGAAGATTCTGCAACAACGAAAGGTGCTAGGAACTTCTCCTTCATGCAGAAGATGTCCCACGGAGTGTTGGAGGACGCAGAGTTGTTTCTTTGGCAAAAGACTGCAAACAATCCTTGCTAGCTGCAAAGGATGCAGTTAAGGAAAAAGGGTGCTGCCCGGGCCCAGGAAGGACCAGGATGTCGCCACTTGGGAGAGGAGACAGAGGGGGCCCTCAGCAACGTAGAGATACATGCACAAGAAGGTAGCACCCACAGAAGCACTTGAACATGGGTTCAAGTAGTCTCAGCTTGGCAGTTGTCTCAACACTACAAAAGAGGGCCCCACGAAGCCGGAGGTAAACTCAGGGAGTTGAGCAATGCAGGACGGAGTACTGGGGAACTGGGCTTGGCTGTGCATGAAGGATTCCTTGGAAAAGTGCACAGAGGCCGTAGCAGCTCCAGTTCACGCAGTGCACAGGATTACTGTCTGGAGAGGGGAGGCAAGGACTTACCTCCTCCAAAGTTGGACCACTGGACAGTCTGGGTCACTTGGTTCCACCACCTGTGTTCCAGGGGCCACGCTCGTCAGGATGAGAGGGGCCCCAGAGTGCTAGTGACACTGAAGTTTGGTGCCTGCTGGAGCAGGGGGAAGATTCTGTCAACCCACTGGAGAGTTCTTCGTGGCTTCCAGTGCAGGATGAAGGCAGGCAGCCTCCAAAGCATGCACCACCAGGAAACAGTCGAGAAAGCCAGCAGGATTAGGCGCTACAAAGTCGCTGGTAGTCTTCTTGCTACTTTGTTGCAGTTTTGCAGGCGTCCTGGAGCAGACAGCGGTCGATCCTTGGCAGAAGTCGAAGAGAGAGGTGCAGAGGAACTCTGGTGAATTCTTGCAAGTCGTTACCTGAGGAATAGCCCACAGGAGAGACCCTAAATAGCCCTCAGAGGAGGATTGGCCACCTAGTGAGGTAAGCACCTATCAGGAGGGGTCTCTGACATCACCTGCTGCCACTGGCCACTCAGAGGCGTCCAGAGTGCCCTCACACCTCAAGATGGCAGAGGTCTGGGACACACTGGAGGAGCTCTGGGCACCACCCCTGGGGTGGTTGATGGACAGGGGAGGGGTCACTCCCGTTTGTCCAGTTTCGCACCAGAGCAGGGACTGGGGGTTCCCTAAACTGGTGTAGAGTGGCTTATGCAAGGAGGGCACCATCTGTGCCCTTCAAAGCATTTCCAGAGGCTGGGAGAGGCTACCCCTCCCCAGCCTTCAACACCTATTTCCAAAGGGAGAGGGTGTAACACCCTCTCTCAGAGGAAATCTTTTTTTCTGCCTTCCTGGGACTGGGCTGCCCAGACCCCAGGAGGGCAGAACCCTGTCTGTGGGGTGGCAGCAGCGGGAGCTGCAGAGAAAACCCCAGAGAGCTGGTTTGGCAGTACCCTGGGTCCATGGTGGAGCCCCGGGGATGCATGGAATTGGCACCCCAATACCAGATTTGGCATGGGGGGACAATTCCATGATCTTAGACATGTTACATGGCCATATTCGGAGTTACCATTGTGCAGCTACATATAGGTATTGACCTTTATGTAGTGCACGTGAATAATGGTGTCCCCGCACCCACAAAGTCCGGGGAAATTGCTCTGAACTATGTGGGAGCACCTCCGCTAGTGCAAAGGTGCCCTTACACTTAGTAACTTTGCACCTAACCTTCACCAAGTGAAAGTTAGACATATAGGTGACTTATAAGTTACTTAAGTGCAGTGAAAAATGGCTGTGAAATAACGTGTGCGTTATTTCACTAAAGCTGCAGTGGCAGTCCTGTGTAAGATTTGTCTGAGCTCCCTATGAGTAGCAAAAGAAATGCTGCAACCCATAGGGATATCCTGGAACCCCAATACCCTGGGTACCTTGGTACCATATACTAGGGAATTATAAGGGTGTTCCAGTGTGCCAATTAGAATTGGTAAAAATGGTCACTAGCCTATAGTAACAATTTTAAAGGCAGAGAGAGCATAAGCACTGAGGTTCTGGTTAGCAGAGCCTCAGTGACACAGTTAGTCACTACACAGGGACACACATTCAGGCCACAAACTATGAGCACTGGGGTCCTGGCTAGCAGGATCCCAGTGAGACAGGCAAAAACAAACTTACATACATGTAAAAATGGGGGTAACATGCCATGCAAGGTGGTTCTTTCCTACAACGGGACACTCAGTCACAACTGCATTCATCTGCATACCGAATGAGTCTTCCTGGGCAGAAAGGGGGGAGGGGATCACACTTACATTTCAAAGGCCAGTGGCCTGCCCTCACAAAAAGGACCGATAAACCCTCACAGGGATCATGGCAGACAGGACTAGGCTGAAAGGGGAACTTGTGGACTTCAAAACCACTCTTTGAAGTTTCCCCCACTTCAAAAGCATTTCTGGGAATATAAACTGGGTCTCTGAACCCACCAAATCAGATACTTCTGGACCAATGCCTGCACTCTGTCAGAGCAACTGCCTGGCTGTCCAAAAAACTCATCTGGACTGCTTTACTGAGAAGGACTGCTGTTCTGCTTGTTGCCCTGCTGCCCTGCTACCCTTCTGGCATCTGACTCTGCTGGAAGGACTCTGCCTTCCTCCTGAAGTGCACCCCAAGTGGTTTGGTTGAGTTTGCCTCCTGTTTCTGAACCATCAGGGCCAACAAAGACTTCACCTCTTCAGGAAAATCCTTGCACGTCGAAAATCGACGCAGCACCTGTAGAAAATGATGCAAAGCCTGCATTCTGCCTGGGAAATCGCTGCAGCGCCAACCGGAACGATGCAGCACTGAGTCCCCGACCAAAAATTGGATGCATCGACTATCGGATCAACGCAGCACCTGCTCCGTCTAACAGCCCGTCAAGGATTTTCAACGCATCGTCCTTGGGAGTCAAAATATCCCCGCATTATGATGAGGAACCAAGACTGCATGCCTGAAAAACAACACCACCACTTGCAGCATGGAAAGAAATGATGCATCATCTGTGCCACGCTGGAAAATCTGACACAACACCTTTTTGTTTCCATGCATCTCTTCCTCTGCGGTCACCTTGTATCGTTATTTTTTACGCATCCCAGATAATGTGTGTTACAAAGAAACAACTATTGATTTCTAAGGATTGAGACTCTTTTAAAAACTTTTAAAAGTGATATTTCAATTTGAGCTTATTGGATCGTTGTTGTTTTGACCTTATGTTGTTCAGATAAATGTTATCTATTTTTTTTCTAACCTGTGTGGTGTATTTCTGCGGTGTTTTGAACGGTGTTACTGTATGATTTATTGCAGAAATACTTCACAGAATGCCTTCAAAGTTAAGCCTGACTGCTCAGTGCCAAGCTACAAGAGGGTGGACACAGGATAATCCGGATTGTGTTGTGACTTAACCTGACTAGGACTGTAGTCCCTATTTGGACAAGGGTGTATACTCTGCCAATTAGAGACCCAGTTTCTAACAGTGACTAACGAGGTCCATGTAGCCAGCCTCTGCTCCATCGTAGTTGGCATACACTTTTCACTTTTTCTTTGTCTGACGAGACCAGATACCCCTGATTTGTGCTTATTGTTTCCAAGCGCTATGTTACAGCTTAATCTTTAAAAAATCATAACTCAAGTTTTACCTATTGGATTTTTGGCACTTGGGTCTTGTTTTATTTATTAAATCTAACTCTATTTTTTCTAAATTGGTGTGGATTAATGTTGTGGGATGTTTTCACTCTTTTACAGTTTGAAGTGTTGCATAAATACTTTTCACAGTGCCTCTAAGTGAAGCCTGACTGCTCTTTGCCAAACTACCAGAGGGTGAGCAAAGGTAAATTCGGGGTTTGCCTGACACTTACCCTGACTAGGATTGTGGTTGCTGTTTGACTAAGGTTTACACCCTAGACAACCAAAAACCCAATTTTTAACAGTATTTTTGTTGGTTTGTAAGAAAAAGTAATGCAAACCAGCAAGAAGCGCTGTTTTGCGGTACTCTGCATCAAGTGGGCATTCTATGGGTGGTATCATAGATTTCCCCTTATTATCACCCATTATTTTTGACACAAAACCCTATCTGCTAATAACAGTAGATAGGGTGTTGTGCCAAAAGTTAACGCCACTTGAAAGCAGGTGGTAAAAGAGAAATGCTTTCATTTATTCTTGGTTTTCTGGCTTTTAATGTGTTCTGCGCTTTACAGCACATTTACAAAGTAAGAAAAAATGGAAAGTCAGTCTAAGCATAGTATTTTGCATGTGAAGGGTACCCTTCCAGTACAAAACCTGTACTAGACTCACTTGGACACCTTTGCACTAAAGCGCGACATTAAACAGCGTAATTCTGTTATGGTGCTAGGAAGAGAAGAGGAGAGTGCCATATATGGCTCTGTCCTTCATCTCCTTCTCCTGCAACGCAGCACAGCAAGTTTGGGTCCTGCATTGCATGAGAGTTTTGTAAATCTGGGCCTATGTTTGCTCAGTAGTAAGGCAATAGTAGCAAGATTACTGCAGGGCTTGAGAAATTATTTTGCATATGCAAGCAGGGCCAAAAGTTGAGTAATCTCCAGCACTGTAGCAGTGATCTGCTGCAGTTCACTAGTGAGTTGCTTCCAATGGGAATATATTGGCAGACAGGTCCAGGACATGTGGATGAAACTGGCACCAGTGATCCATTGCAACAGTGATTTTCACACACCTTTCCTTCTGATAAGTGATAGCAGGAATGGCTAATCTATAGTCAAAGTCTTTATGGGCATCTGGAAAGGCAGCCACAGTCTCATATGCTGAATCGATTTGGTTAGTAAGTGCATATAGCAGGCAGAGGTTATTCACTGTAGACCCTCCTGAAATAAATCGGTATTGTTCCAGGCGGACTAGGCCAGGTAATGGTGGCAGTAGTCTATTTGCTATGATTTTAGCTAAGATTTTGTCACTGAGATGAATTAGTGACAATGGGTGGTAGTAGTCACATCTATATTGTGGTTCACTGGGTTTTAGTAGTGTGATGATGATTGCCTCTCTCAAAGTAGAAGGACGTTCACCCGCTCAAATTTGTAAACTTATATTGCATATTCCACAGGGGTTCCACCCTCCCCCAGGACAATGTCATTCATGGATTTTATCACTCCTTGTTTTTTCTGGTGCAGTAATAGGAGCACTGGGAGCAGCGTCACTAATAGTAAAGTACAGGTCTTTACAGAAATTTGTAAATTAATGCAGTATGTCAGAATGTTTGAGGTGAGAGTGGCCGTTCAGATTTAATATTTTTAATAGATCCTTAGCTGACCAAATGTATCTAAGTAATCCGGTCAATGTGGTCGCCCTCTCCATATCAGGCAGTCTCATATTTTCCCAAGAAGTTAACCTTCCGCTCTGCAGAGTCCCAAAATTCTGTTAATTTTAAAATACATTTGATCAGCAAACACGCTCGAATTAGCTCTAGAGTTCATATTGCAGCTTCAAAATTATTGAGCCAGCCCCGTAGTGATCAGAGGATGCTGTGTCTTCTGAAATGCATTCCCTGTGTTCACGAACCGCGGATTTGAATGCTTCCCACAGAGTGGCAAAAGTGGCCACTAAATTCTTATTTAGTTTAAAATAAGTGTCTGATCTTTGCTTTAAATACTGAATCTACTATGTCAGATGGTTGCAAACTCCAGAGTCTATGGGTACACCTCATTTGGGATGTTCAATGTGGTAATTACCGGTGCATGGTCGGAAAGAGTCCTGTGTACAATGGACACGACTCAGTCCTCCCCATCACATCTCTGGACCCCAGCCAGTAAACAATCCAGGAGTGGGTCCCATGTACCTCTGAGTGGAATGAATAGTTTGTGGCTTTCGGCTCAGCTCTGTGATATGTCTAGTAAGCTATATCAGTCCATGACCTCATTTAATGCATGTCTGCCCTCACGGCCCATGCTGCCCAGTTCCACCCAAAGGGTGGTGTTGAAATCTCCACCCCATATTATATTACGCAGATTAGATTCTGCTATTCTGGCCCCAGCCGTATTTTTAAAAAAGTCAGGGTCATCTAGGTTCAAGCCAGATACAGGCCACAAACATTTATGAAGGTGACATACTTAGCATTCAACATCCCTTGCACCAGTTGGAAACGACTATGGTCATCCAAGAAAGTCTCTCAGGGTTTACATCAGTGCCTAATTGAACAGGCACTTTATTGACAACACCGGCACTTAAGACAGTCTGCCACATGGTGCTCTGTCTGTCTAAAGTGAAAATGAACTATACAGCAGCCATTTATTATTTCAACATACATTAAAAAGGACCAATACCTGCTGTCCAAGTTATAGTGTGGGCGCCTAGAACAGTGTGAATTGTCACACTTATAAGAGTGTGATGGTTAGTAGTTGTGTTGGTCATTGGCAGTCCTGGCAGGGTCAGCGGGTGGTGCAAGCTGCAGTGGCCCCTGAACGAGGACCCTGGCACTTAATTTTTTACAAATTAAGCACTAGTTTAAATTGTACTCGCCGTCATCTCTATAGCAGAAGAAACATGATGAGAAGTAATAGTATGAGTTCCATTTTCCACCAAACCTAATAATACCTGACTTTCCAGTATGGGATTCTTGAATTAGTGCAATATCTACATCATGCCTAGTGAGGTACAATAACAGTATTCTGGTCTAATGATAATCAATACCTCCTCCTATATTCCTTGATAATATATTTCTTTTGAGTTCCTCAATGCCCAGGGGAGTCTGCTAGATCATTCTCATACCAGATAAAGGCCCTTATTATGAACATGGCAGTTCTGACCGCCATGCCGGCGGTGGTGGAAATCACCGTCACCGGCATGGCGGTCTGGACCCCCATATTCTGAACAAGGGAGGGCCGCCACCTCCAGGCTACCGCCAACAGGCAGCCTGACGATGGCGGATTATTTTATCCGACAGGGCAGTGCTGCAAGCAGTGCTGCCCTGCGGATAAAGAACCCTTGTTCCTCCAGCCTTTCCCTGGCGGGTTCCCCCACCAGCAAAAGGCTGGCGGAAAGGGTGCTCAGGGGCCCCCGTGCAGTGCCCCATCACGCAGGTCACTGCCTGATTTACAGGCAGTGATCTGCGCAACGGGTGCTGCTGCACCCGCCGCACAGCGTCATTGACGATGGCTCCATGTGGAGCCATCGGCAATGTCCCGGCCCAGCAGAATGTATGTTATTCGGCCAGCGGGTTGTCAAGGGGGCTGGCGGTCTGTGATAAGACCGCCAGCATGAACACGGCAGGGATTCCCGCCATGTTCATAATGACCCCCATAATCTGTCATATGGCAAAATTCTTTATGTATAGTGCAGTTGATGCCAAACATGTTACTTCTCTTATATGACTTTCCAGTAAAACCTCTTCCTTTAATACCCTCCCACATCGAGCCTCTGCATCTTGAGGACTTCACTAGCAAGAAACACATAAGTTTAAACATAGAAACATAGGCCCTTATTTATACTTTTTGACGCAAAACTGCGCAAATGCAGTTTTGCATCAAAAAGTTTAGTGCTGGTTTGAACCATTTTTTAGCGCCATTCGGGTGTCCTATTTATACTATGATGCACAATGGTGCTAAAAACTTGGTTAAAAGCAAACATTTTGATGTAAACCCTTGTGCCCTGTCGTAAGGCAAATCGACGTTAATGCTGCAAACCTGACTCCAACCCGTTTTGCGGAACGTAAACATGCCGCAAATGGATATGCACCATTTTAACCCTGCATTTTGTCAACTTTAGACGCTAAAGCAGGAAAGGTGGCAAAGCAGAGGGAAGACGGAAGCATCAGCCCAGGAGAGACCCCAGGGTGACCCCATATACCCAGGGACAAGCCAGGAGGAGACACAGAAGTCCCAGGGGAAGGAAAAGAAAATGCACGAGTGTCGGTTTAGTGAGGAGGAGCATGAGATCCTTGTGAGAGAGGTGACGGAGCACCAACACCAGTTATTCGTCACCTCCAAATTGCCAATTGGCATGAGAGAGGCAATATGGCAGCAAATAGTGGACAAAATCAACAGTGTGGCAGAGGTGAAGCGAACTGTCACCAAGTGCAAGAAACGCTGGCATGATTGTAAGCAAAGAACTAAGGAGAAAATGGCCAGGAACTGAAAGGCAGCACTGCAACCTGGAGGTGGAAGGTCTGCACCACAGGAGGACCTGGATGAGATGGAGGAGATGGTTGCAGAGGTCATCCCGAAAGAGCTGGTCACCTGAATACAAGGACAGGACAGCGCAGACTTTGAACTACTAACACAAATGCAGGGTAAGTTGCATGGGGGAAATAACTGCCAATTTTACAAATGCCAGAAGGGGGAGGCACATAGGACACACTCAATGAATGTGAAAGGAGTGCAGCAGGACACATTGCCCATTATTTAAGTTGCATCATTCAAACATAAGCAACACATGTACATACGCCTTGGTTGTGCCATGCACCACAACATATACACAACTTGGACATACGTCAATCACCAGGGCTATATACCAACTTGTAAATATGCAGCACATAGGATGGAAGGCATGTCTATCAATCAATCAATCAATCATAGTATTTATAAAGCGCGCTATGTACCCGTTAGGGTTTCGAGGCGCTGAGGTGGGGGGGGGGGTGGAGAGGCTGTTTAGCGGTCGAAGAGCCAGGTCTTGAGGAGCCTTCTGAATGTGAGGAGGTCCTGGGTCTGGCGTAGCGGAGTGGGGAGAGAGTTCCAGGTTTTGGCGGCGAGGAAAGAGAAGGATCTGCCGCCGGAGGTCTTGCGCTGGATTCGGGGTACGATGGCTAGGGCGAGGTTGGCGGATCGGAGTTGGCGTGTTGGGGTGTAGAAGTTGAGTCTGGTGTTGAGGTAGGAGGGTCCGGTGTTGTGAAGCGCCTTGTGAGCGTGGGTAAGGAGTTTAAAAGTGATCCTCTTGTCTACTGGGAGCCAGTGGAGTTCCCTCAGGTGTGGGGAGATGTGGCATCGGCGGGGTATGTCGAGGATCAGTCGGGCGGAGGCATTTTGGATCCGTTGGAGTCGTTTGATGTCTTTGGTAGGGATGCCTGTGTAGAGTGCGTTGCCGTAGTCAAGTCTGCTGCTGACGAGGGCCTGGGTCACCGTCTTTCTGGTTTCTGTTGGAATCCACTTGAAGATTCTGCGGAGCATACAAAGGGTGTTGAAGCAGGTGGAGGAGACGGCGCTGACCTGTTTGGACATGGTGAGGGCGGAGTCCAGGATGAAGCCGAGGTTTCTTGCGTGGTTGGCAGGGGTGGGCGGGGGACCAAGGGCGGAGGGCCACCAAGAGTCGTTCCAAGCCGAGGGAGTGCGCCCGAGGATGAGGACTTCCGTCTTGTCGGAGTTGAGCTTCAGGCGGCTGATGTTCATCCAGTTGGCGATGGATTTAAGTCCCTCGTGGAGGTTGGTTTTGGCGGTGAGCGGGTCATTGGTCAGGGAGAGGACGAGCTGGGTGTCGTCGGCGTAGGAGATGATGTTGAGATGATGTTGGCGGGCCAGTTTGGCGAGGGGGGCCATGTAGACGTTGAACAACGTAGGGCTGAGGGAGGATCCTTGGGGGACGCCGCAGATGAGGTTGGAGGCTTTGGAGCGGAACGGGGAGAGGCGGACTCTCTGAGTTCTGTCGGAGAGGAAGGATGAGATCCAGTGGAGGGCTTTGTCTTGGATCCCAGCTTCCTGGAGGCGGGTCAGTAGGGTGCGGTGGCAGACTGTGTCAAAGGCGGCGGATAGGTCGAGGAGGATGAGGGCTGAGGTTTCGCCCTTGTCCATTTGAAGTCTGATGTCATCTGTGGCGGCGAGGAGAGCAGTCTCAGTGCTGTGGTTTCGTCTGAATCCGGATTGTGAGGGGTCCAGGATTGAGTTGTCTTCGAGGAAGTGGGTGAGCTGAGAGTTGGCGATCTTCTCGATGACTTTGGCTGGAAAAGGGAGGAGAGAGATCGGTCGGAAGTTTTTGAGGTCGTTGGGGTCAGCCTTGGGTTTCTTGAGAATGGGTTGGATTTCTGCGTGTTTCCAGCTGTCCGGGAAGGTGGCGGAGGAGAAGGAGAGGTTGATGATCTTGCGGAGTTCGGGGGCGATGGTGGCGTTTGCCGAGTTGAAAACATGATGAGGGCAGGGGTCCGTAGGGGAGCCTGAGTGGATGGTGTTCATGGTTGTTATGGTTTCTGCATCGTCCACGTGGGTCCAGGCGGTGAGGCGGCAGTCGTGGGAGGAGACGCCGGGGGTGGGGTCTGGCGGTGGGCTGGAGTTGAACCTGTCGTGGATGGTAACGATTTTCTGGTGGAAGAAAGTGGAGAGGTCGTCGCAGAGTTTGTGGGAGGGCGGGATGTCGTTGGAGTTGGCTTTAGGATTTGAGAGTTCCTTCACGATCCCGAAGAGTTCTTTGCAGTCGTGGGCGTTGTTGTTGATGCGTTCGGTGAAATGGGTGCGCTTGGCGACGCGGATCCGTTGGTGGTGTTCACGGTTGGCGTTTTTGAGGGTGGCGAGGTTGTCGGGTGTGCGATCTTGGATCCATTTCTTTTTGAGCTTCTGGCAGATGCTTTTGGAGGTTGTAAGGTCATCTGTGAACCAGTGTCTACTTACTATGCCTGTGGCTGTGTCATCCCAACACCCCTCGCAGGCAGTCAAATCTACCCTTCCCACACAACTGAGACATCAGAGTCTAGGAATTCAGTCAATACCATTCCTCGGGTAACGTCATGGCGGTGTCTCTTGCAGAAACACTTCTCAACTGCCATGTCCCATTGCCAAAACACATGTGTTCTGCATCTTACAGCACTCATTAAAATGGCATCTTAGCTAACGTTACACAGACATGCGCAGGAACCAACACCACCCCGCAGATAAACAACACATCCTCATAAGGCAGCCACTTCTCCATCATGCTGCAACAATGCCTGTCTGGGTGCAGGGAAAACTGATCTGTGCAGCTGCTGGGGGAATTGCAGGGTAGTCCCGTATCACAGGAAACATGGCACTACCCTGTGTAACTAACCTGGTCCAGTGTGGAGCCACACATATTGACGCTGATCAAAACTGTGCTACTAGAGAACATATGCACTATAGATTGCAATCTGTAAAACACAACACATACAGGCTGAGGCCACAACAACTCTGCCACAACTATGTGAGCCACATAGGAATGAGAAAACAATTACACAAACACAACATATGGTGTATGTCTGTGAACATCGCAGTGCACAATATCACATTGATGGGCATGGGCATGTCTGGTAAGACTGCTAGTGCAGTTTACCCTCTGCGGTTGGCAGTATGAGTTGCACGCTGGGATGGTGGGTGGAAATCTGTCTCCTCGTGTCAGCTCTGTGAGGCAGTTACCACAACATTGTTGCAGTCTCAAATAGAGCCAGTGACAATCTTGGGGTTCATTGGGTGTGACAGCACACGTTGCACTTGTCACTGCAAATCAGGCAGTGAAAAGCACAAAGGGTTTAGCCATTGGGCCCCCTGCGCTGCCCATGCCAGGAGCATGGGATGTGCAGGGGCACCCAGTGGCACACCCACCACATTACCACCAACCTTTGCATGGAGGATGGACTGCCATGCAAAGGCTGGCGGTAAAGAGGTAACATCCCTGAAGGGTAGCGCTGATTGTAATGCTGGGCTGGTGTCACAAGACAGGTGGCATTGCCAGTCTGTAAGCTGCCGGCAACCTGCCAGTGCCAGGCCATTGGCCCATGGGGCATTCCCCATGGTCAACATGTGCCACTTCCACCTGCGCTGTTGGCTGTGGTTATATTGCCAATGGCAGTCTGGTTGTCATAGGACTGCCAGACTTTTAATGAGGGTCCATGTATGCCCCAGTACAACTAGCTGCTAAATATCCATCAAACTAGCTTGAGGCCCTGATCAAAGTTGAAACTGAGTCAACTAGCTTTGTCCATAATTTGGGGACACCAGGCACTGTCATGTAGAAAATGATGTACAGATCAACAAATGATACCCATGCTGCCCATCCCTGGGCCCACCGGTGTGCCAGTGTTAAATTAGCTACACTGCCACAATGCTGCATCCCTTGCACCATAGTGCAAGTTTGGCTGCATTGAGGGGGAGCCATTAGTAATGTAGTAGGAGCACCTTACAGCATAACCAGAAACTGAAATGTCAATTTGCTAAGTCCATGTGTGCTGTGGAATGCAGCACACATTCACATGCATCAACATGAGGAGCAATCAAAGGAAACTACAATAATGTGCCTTGGTAATTCCATCCCTGGGGTGGTGTAAGGTTTTGGTGCCACCCTGGTGTATTAAAAACACGTAAAACTGGGACAGAGGCAAATTGCAATGTGTGTTGGTGTGGCTTGACCACTGCAACACCCATTGCAAGTCCATACCATGCAAATTGATGCATTGGAAGAGGCCACAATAACAAGATGGTGTCAAGCCACCAAAAGGAAATACATCACACCTTGCAAATATGACACAGCCTATTGTGCTTCCTGAGCTTCAGGTGGGGCAATGGGCTGATACATTTCACCCATAATGTACAAGAACAATGTCTTGGGTGTAAGTTGTCACTGAGCCTCGAATAGCAAATCAATGATGTGACATGTCAACTGCCACAACATAGAAAGACTGATTTTACACCATCTCTTTGCAGAGGATGATGACTCTCCTGTTGGTCTGCCTGTCCTGGAGTTCTCTGATGACCTGGATGACCAAATGACAACCATCAGCCAAAAGACCGTCCAGGATGTCCTAGTATCCCTCAAGACACCACCTCCAGTTGCAAGGACGACAACCAATGTTGCATCCATCCAGATGACCCATGAAGACCCAAACTTTACAACCTGCCAATACAGACACAGCTCAGGACTCTGAGGAGCCAGGGACAAGCTTCCAGAGGACAGTAGTAGGAGTCCAACGGGAGCTGGCCAAGCAGGTGCGGATTCAGAAGGAGGCCGTGGTAGCCAGCCTAGAGGGAATGCGCACGTGCCTTGTGACAGCTAATGAGCACACATCTGTCAACCCTCTCACACACTCCCCACTGTGGGGACTCCACCAGTGTCTGAAGGACATAGCTGCTGCCACGAGGGAGATGCTACAACAACTGCCCTCCCAAACTGGCAGCAGCATGATAGAGAACAAGCTGGACTACATTCAGCGTGAAGTGTCCTCCCTCAGGGCAGACATGGCTGCCTACCACTGCGATGTTGCTGCTATTCTGAAAAATCAGCAGTTCCTCCTTGCTGCAGTGATGTCATATGTAATAACGCAAATGGCAGCTGCCGGAAATTTGGGTCCCCACATCTTCACCCACTGAAGTGTGTGTGGCCCCCTCTACCTCCCCACCACCACCAATGACACAGGATACACCACACATATCGGAGGATGAAGATATGGAACAGATCACCTTTACACAGAAGAGTACCCGGTACCACCAGTCGATGCCACATAGACAGTGTTCTCCTTAGTTCTGTGCTAAAGATCATACCAGTGTTGTCACAGTAGGATATGTACACTCTTCACCCACACACTGTTCACCTGTCTGCTATGGACTGTCTTTTTCTCTCACTAATCAAGTGGCAATTTTTGTTCCTCCACACTTATCAACACTACTCTGAAGCATGTCTCAGGACATGTCCCTCAACCCTGGACTCTGATTGTGTCAAAAAACTGTTATTCCCAAATGGGGTTTCACACCTGGACATTGTTGATATATTACATAGACATTTTCACCTGTAAATAAACACTTTGTACACATTTTCTGTGTCAATTTTTTCTGTGATCCATCTACTTAGCAAAATGATATTATTGTGTGAAACCATGTCAATGACTTCAGGAGATCAGTACATGAGTGCTGAACTGTGAGGCCACAAAGCTACACACAAGGATCCAAACATGACAATGGAGTATGATGTAGACGTCTCATAAACTGTTGGATACATATAGACTTTGGTCAAGATATACAGCAGGTCAGGCAGAAAACCAAGTAAAAGGCAATGTAGCCAGCTGGGAGCACCAGAATAACTCATTAGTGTGGTACAGAGGTAGCTAACCTCATCAGTGATTGGCACGGTCTATATTGCAGGATATAGTACCATTTGGGCCTGATGTCAGAACTGTCACAATTCCCTACATTGTCCAAACAGGACCCCAACAATGACAGTTGAAGGACCAGACTTACCTGTCCAAGATAAAACATACATAGACAAAATGAATGCTGGCTACGCTGCATGGCAGATGCATGGACTAGTAGATGTGATGTTGCAGCCAATGTGACAGCTTCATTGTCACTAGGTGACGCACATGTTAAGAGAGGCATTTTAAGCCCCAACGGATTCCCTAGGTAAACCCCCAATTTGCCCTGTCCACTTATGTGAAGACCCTGAGACTCAAGCTTATTACACAAATTGTATGGAAGAATGCAAAATTATTTATTAATTCAAGAAACCTAAAAACAACTAAAACCTACCCTATCCTAAACTAACTTATACTAACTATACTTATCCAACAACTAAAGCCACCTACCTCATGTGAAACTTAACTTACACATAGAACACTGCACTCTAAACATTGGCCCCTGCACCCCCCTTAAGTTACAAATAACAAGTAAAGTCAAAGTTTGGCCTTCTTAATCTTCCTCTTGATGTATCTCAACATCTTTTTGTTGTCCG
This sequence comes from Pleurodeles waltl, assembly GCF_031143425.1. NCBI lineage: Eukaryota > Metazoa > Chordata > Amphibia > Caudata > Salamandridae > Pleurodeles > Pleurodeles waltl. The sequence continues at coordinate 262,966,486 of NC_090449.1, forward strand.
CAACTTCCTCCTCCAACTTGTCCTAACGATTTAGAATGAGGGACATGTCCCTATGCAGATCCTGCAGCAACTACATCGAGCCGGCGGCAGGTGGTGTGAACAGTTGTGGCTGTGTGGCGACCGGTGTAGCCAATGTGGTTGGGGTGGTGCCAGCTGTGTTTCCCTGCACCGCTGAGAAGCATGAACCTTGGTGAACCTTTTTCAGGCTGTGTGGGGGCCCCATGTCAGAATGCCCGCCATTCCCCTGTAGCCTTCTCTGCCCGGAAGCAGCGACCCATGCGTTGGTATCCTGACTTCACTTCTAGGATGTGGCGGTACCGTACTGTCCTCTTCTGGAATTCATGCCTCTCCTCATTTACCATGTTAGCAGCTCTACTATGAAGGCAAGCAACCATCAGTGTCAGCATTGGGTGGAATCTTTACAGATTACTCGTTTACACCGCTACATCTAATAACACATGCACTCCAACACACATTCCAGAAAAGATAAAGGGGCATATTTATACTCCGTTTGCGCCGAATGTGCGTCAAAAATTTTGACGCACTTTCAGCGCAAACGTTGCCCCATATTTAAACCCTGACGCCCGATCCGGCGCACAAGGAAAATGGCGCTATGTGTGCCAGTTTTTGGAAGCGGCACCCCGCCCTGCGTTAATGACATGCAGGGTAGGCGTTCCCGTCCAAAAACCGACGCACATAGCGGTGCGTCGTATTTATGCTTCCGGGCAAAAATCACTCCCGCGCGGTAGGCGGCGCAAAAAAATCACGCAAAGCACGAATATCGTGAAATTTTAACGCCTGGGTCAGGGCAGGCGTTAAAATGGGGCAAACACACCTGTACTTAATCAGAACACACAGAACAAACAACAGAGCAGCAACAGGGAGACATGGAGGTGCTTTTTCTTCAGCGTGCACGTAGACGCAGAGCCCTGCAGCAACAACAGCAGCTACAACAACAACAGCAGGGACCCCAAAGACAGCGCAGAAGGCAGGAGAGGATATTCCGCCCAAGAACAACCCTGCATGGCCTCAGGGAACGAGACATCATCCAGAGGTACCGGTTGAACTGGCAGGCCATTCAGCAGCTGCTGACAAATATTGAACAGCAATTGGCCCCCACTTTAGTGACTCCACGTACTATCCCAACAGAAACAAAGCTGCTTGCCGTACTTCACATGCTGGCAAGTGGCTCCTTTCAGACAACTGGTGCCCTGGTTGGCGGAATATCACAACCATCATTCTCCGCATTCCTGCCTAAAGTACTGGATGCCATCATACGCCTGACACCCCGCCACATCTGCTTCCCTAACACAGTGCAGAAGCAGCAGGAAACTAAACAGGGGTTCTACGCCATCAGTGGCTTTCCGCACGTCCTTGGTGCAATCGACTGCACACACGTACGCCTTGTGCCACCTGCTGCGAGTGAACACCTCGACCGCAACAGGAAGCACACACATTCCATCAATGTGCAGGCCATAGTCGATCACCAAGGACTGATCACCAACATTGTGGCTAAATATCCTGGGAGTGTACATGACGCATTCATCTTCCGTCACTGCACCATCAACCAACACTTCCAGGATGGACGGTATGGCAATGGACTACTTGTTGGTAAGGACAAAAATCTACTTATATACTCACTGCACAGAAACCCTCTAGGATAAACAACCCATACACCACAATAGCAACACCTAGACAGGAACACACTGAGGTACTCACATCACTAGCCATGTTTCACATGTCACCATTGAACCTCTCACACATTGGAATTTACTCTACAGCTTAGTGTGAAGACATTCATGACTGTGGTTGCCTAAATGTCACCTTGCAAATTGGAAGGCTCACAATAACCTGTACACTAATACATTGCATAAGTTTTAAGGGATGGGATGGCCTGGGTATGTTCATATGAACGTTTCTAATACACTTTCATGTTTCAACTCTGCATGGAACTATCATCACACCCCCAGTGAGGACACACTGACACCTGTGTCACAAGTCACAATGCAAGGGAGGGCACACTGTACTTGAGAAACCAATACATCCTGCTGACAAACAGTTAGCCAACAAACACTTGCTCAGCCAAGGAAAAAAAACAATGCCAAAGTTTCCACCAACAAGTATAGGTTGTCACATTAGTACACAAAATAGTCACAGACAACACAACACAACTACTTCCATCAAAGATACGTACAACAGTGCCTCCTACATCTAATTGATACCATTCTGTGTTTCTCTTTCAGCTGATCAGGGGTATGGCATCCAGCCTTGGATGACGACACCATATGGGAACCCAACTACTGCTGCTGAGCGGGCATACAATGACGCCCACAAGAGGACACGCAGCATTGTGGAACGGACCTTTGGGATCCTAAAGTCAAGGTTCCGCTGCCTTGACATCACTGGCGGTAGCCTACTCTATTCCCCAGAGATGGTCTGTAAGATCATACTCACTTGTGCCATATTACACAATATTTGTGTAAAAAGGAACATTCCCCTCCTTGAACCGGACCCAGGCATGCCTGAGGATGATGATGATGAAGATGCTGGCCTGCAACAGGAGGGGGAACAACCTAACACGGCAGCAGGAGTGCGTAGGCGCCAACAGCTTGTGAACAATTTTTTTACTTAAGTTATTATAATCACTTGTATTCCACACTTGTAAATAAACACAGATAACAAACACCACATCATGCTTTGGCCTATTCATTTCTGAACACCTTTAGTTTGAAACTGCTGAAGATGAATGTCGTCTCATTGAGCATGAATGCTATAACATTCATCACACCAAAAATAAACATCACAAATGTATGCACAGAGGGTAGGATGTGACATGATACATTACCATACACAGAGCCCAACAAGAGTACAAATGTGACAATTACACATGCCGGATCCAAACAACTGAAACAGTCTCTCATCCAGCCCAAAATTGGAGATCATTTGAAAGTCACATCACACGTGTTCAGAGACAGGGTGGGACCATCCATGTGTACGTGACCATGTCATCAATGGCTTCTCTCAAGTGTGTGATATGAGCAATACACAATTGATACAACATCAGCTGCCACTAACTCAGGAGGAGACCTTGAAGTTACAGTGACAACATACACCCAGACAGGTGATAGTGGATCCACATTCCCACACACATGTACACATATGTCATACAATCAATCTAATATTTGAAAGTAGACCATCACAGTTGTGTCCCAGTTTGAACCTAGCAGGAAGATTGTAACATGACACTAAACCAGTTTATGCAGAAAGGGACACAGACAACCAAAAAATTCTTCTCATTATCACATCGGGAACGCTGAGAGTCTTGCAAACATAGTCATAGGAAAATGGTATGCAAGTTAGCTCCAATTCATCATTACTGCAAACGTCAAATGGGCTAATGAGATGAATGAATGGTCAACAGTCATTCATACCATATGGCCTTACATTAGCCCGCTGCTGCAGGTTTGCCATGATATAATAAATATACTCCATGGATACAGTAGCTATTCTGGATGGTCAAATCCTAGGGTGCTGGGGGCCTAAGTCCACCTCTATCGCCCCCAAAACATACAAGAATCATGTACTTGTCAACTAAACACATGCATAAGGCACATGTGTGGCTTCCATGTCACAAGTCCAACACAAATCTGAAACACAAAATCATAATGGGACATGGTCAGCCCCATAAAAACTGAAAGTGACTCTCCCACTCCCTGTTAGGACCACAGATAAAAGCATCACCATCATAAATGTGGACACATTTTGGAGACGGAATCCATAATGGTATCCCATCCATCATTTCAAAATAGCCATCAGCAATTACACCAAATATGTCGTCAAATATGGTCAATACATTAGTTAACGTATCCCAAACATTACAGTGTGAATGCCTTCTATACATAAAACAACGGACATGTGTCATACAAACACAAATGTGTATCACATCGCACCGTTTGACCATGACAAATCACCTTTCCAAAGCTAAAAACATGAAGACATAAGGATAAATTTTCTCCATATTCTACGCATACAGCATGGCCGTCATAATTTGTTCAGGTACATGAGTGCACACAATGCAGGGGCAAATACAAATGTATCCAAAAGTGTCTTAATATTTCGCCTTCAAAGTATAATTTACATCCACAATATTTTTGACTCTGCATCATGTGCACTACTGTACGTGGAAAAAAAATGACGCCCATGATGTATGCGTGGTAAAATTGACGCTACATGGACAATATGTTGGTAATCTCATGTACATTATAAAATATTAATATTCATATCATATTTTTTTCACTCCGCATCATGTGCACTACTGTACGTGTAAAAAAAATGACGCCCATGATGTATGCGTGGTAAAATTGACGCTACATGGACAATATGTTGGTAATCTCATGTACATTATAAAATATTAATATTCATATCATATTTTTTCACTCCGCATCATGTGCACTACTGTACGTGTTAAAAAAATGACGCCCATGATGTATGCGTGGTAAAATTGACGCTACATGGACAATATGTTGGTCATCTCATGTACATTATAAATTATTAATATTCATATCATATTTTTTCACTCCGCATCATGTGCACTGTAATGCGTAAAAAAAAAATGACGCACAACTGTGTATGCGTGAAAATATGACGCATAACGGGAAAATAAAAACGGCGGCCATTTTATGCAGGAAGTGATGTAATAGGATATCCTGTTTACAAAATCTGTACTGGGAGTTAACTTTCACTTTCACTTTGCAGTCTCAGATTGATCTAGACTGTGTGGTTGTGTGAAAGGTGTTGTCCTGTGTTTTACTGCTTTAGTGTCCTTGTATTTTGTCTTAGTGTCAATCTATTATTGTTGTATAACATTGTCTCAGTCTGTTTAGTGTTATTTTGTCTATACCTGTGATAGTTTGTATTGTCTGTGGGAGTCTGTTGTGGGTAGCATAGTTTGGGGGGTTAGTTGGGCTATTTTTCTCCTTCTTCTTTTTCTTTCACACCTCTACCTTTCCCCATTTCCCACTTTTACTTTCATATTTCTTTTGTCCATTTTTAGTTCTCTCAATATGTCAGGTAGGCCTCGCCTGTCCAGGATGGGTGAAGACGAATTGGGGGGGTTCATATGGCTCGTAAGCCATTTCCTCCCACTAATGCTGGAAGCTGGGGGCCGTGTGATACAGGGGTATCACACGGAGGCGAGGAAAATCCGGTGGGAGAAGGTGCGCCATCACCTGGTCCGGGTCTACGGGAGTCTGCGAAATGTCCACCAACTCAAGCACCGCTGGGCAGATCTGATCACCAGGGAACAGGACCTGCTGGACCACCTGGGACTCCGGATTGGTGGCCATGTTGGTGAGTAAAAATCAATTAAATGGGAATGATAGAAATCTGTGTGTGAACATGTGATGATTGTTAGCCAATCTGCAAAATAAGTAGCTGACTGTGTGTAATGCTAGGGAAACCTAGGCCCATGGTTATACACATAAATCCCCATTTTTGCAACACATGTACACGCAATAACAGCATTAAAATCCAACATCTATTTGTATTTTGCTAAGTCGCCCCCTCTCTGCGTCACAAAATGTTGCAAATGCTGCGCTACAAAGGTATACATATGTGTCCTAATGTGTATTTGTTGCAGAATGTGTATGAAGACCTATGCTACCAGTCCGACCCCAACCCCATCCCTCCCTCACAGGACCTCTGCGACTCCCTCGCGACCTTCTTCCACCGTAAGATCGTCGACATCTACAACAGCTTCACGACCACCAACATGAACCCGCCCCCGGAAGCCGCAAACGACATCTCCACCATCCTCGCCTGGAACCCTACCACCACCGAGGAAACCACCCGCGTCATGAACTCGATCCACTCGGGATCACCCTCCGACCCCTGTCCTCACCACATTTACAACAAGGCCGACAACATCATCGCACCCCACCTCCGAGACGTCATCAACGCCTCCCTCACCACCGCTACCTTCCCTGAAAGCTGGAAACACGCAGAACTCAACGCCCTCTTAAAGAAACCTACAGCAGACCCCACCGAACTCAAAAACTTCCGGCCTATCTCCCTCCTACCGTTCCCCGCCAAAGTGATTGAGAAAATCGTCAACGCTCAACTCACCGCCGCCCTGGAAACCTCTGACTCCCTCGACTCCACTCCGTTCGGATTCAGGGCCAACCACAGCACCGAAACCGCCCTCATCGCAGCCACGGACGACATCCGAGCCCTGACCGACAAGGGTGAAACCGTGGCCCTCATTCTCCTGGATCTCTCTGCAGCCTTCGACATGGTCTGCCACCGCACCCTGATAGACCGCCTCTGCAGCGCCGGCATCAGAGGCAAGGCCCTGGAATGGGTTATCTCCTTCCTCTCCGGAAGGACCCAGAGAGTCCGCCTCCCCCCCTTCAGATCCGCAGCCACGGAGATCATCTGCGGCGTACCCCAAGGATCCTCCCTCAGCCCCACCCTATTCAACGTCTACATGACCCCCCTGGCAAACATTGCACGCAAACACGGACTCAACATCATATCCTACGCCGACGACACCCAGCTCATCTTATCCCTCACCAACAACCCCACATCAGCAAGGACCAGACTGCACGACGGCATGAAGGAAGTAGCGACCTGGATGACAGACAGCCGACTGAAACTGAACACAGATAAAACGGAGGTCCTCATCCTCGGCCCTACCCCCTCCGCATGGGACGACTCCTGGTGGCCCCCCACCCTAGGCAGCACTCCCCAACCGACCAACCACGCACGCAACCTCGGCTTCATCCTGGACTCCTCCCTCTCGATGACCAGACAGGTCAACTCGGTGACCTCAGCGTGCTTCAACACCCTCCGCATGCTCCGCAAGATCTTCCGCTGGATCCCCATCGACACCAGGAAGACCGTCACCCACGCCCTCGTCACCAGCCGCCTGGACTACGGGAACACTTTGTACGCCGGCATCACCACCAAGCTGCAGAGGAAACTTCAACGGATCCAGAACGCCGCAGCACGACTCATCCTGGACATACCTCGCCACCACCACATCTCCGGACACCTGAGAAAACTCCATTGGCTCCCGGTCAACAAGAGGATCACCTTCAGACTCCTCACCCACGCACACAAAGCCCTCTACAACCTCGGACCCAAACTCATCAACTCCCGCGTCTCCTTCTACACTCCTCCGCGCACTCTGCGCTCCACCGGTCAGGCCTTGGCAGCCGTTCCCCGCATCCGCAAAACCACCGCCAGAGGAAAATCCTTCTCTTTTCTGGCAGCGAAGACCTGGAACTCCCTGCCCAGTCACCTTCGCGCCATACCCGAACACCTCCCCTTCAGAAGGCAGCTCAAGACCTGGCTCTTCGAGCACTGACCCCCTCCCCCCCAGCGCCTTGAGACCCTTATGGGTGAGTAGCGCGCTTTATAAATGTGATTGATTGATTGATTGATTGGTCTGATGGCTCATTTTTGCAACACATACCAGATGCCTGTAGCTGCATGTAATGTAGTGTTGCATTTGTGTCAGAAAAGCAACACGTGAACTGCTCTATTTGTACTCTACTGGTCATAATGGCCAGTGAGTACGTCATGTAGAAACAACATACCTACATATGCAGACGCCATAGCTAGACAGAAAATTGGAAGCACATGATGATGCTATACATGTGTGTTGCCTTCACGTCACATGAAGTTAGTCATGTTGTTCACACATATGTCACATGTGTGTCTGGTTGCTGTGTGTTGAACCTGTCCACATAGCCTGTTTGATTGTGAGTGGTCATGCAGTCCTCATGGAACCAGTTTTGGAATGTCTCTCTGGGATGCACATGCTGAGATGTATGGATAACATTATTGTTGGGGCATACTAATGGAGGATTAACTTGGACGACACATGACTGTCCTGGCCACTGCATGAGTGTAGTAGGGTGTGACACTGGAGCAGGAGACTCATCCAATGATAATGTTGAATACAAAGTCATCCATGCAGGATGATCATGTGTGAAAGTCTATCATTACCATGTCATATTCACACAGTGTCATTGTAACAGAAATTATTTGTCCGTTCACCCAGTCTGTGTATAATCTTTGTTTCATGCTTTACAGGTGGACCAGCCCCGTACACCGTGGGAGAGGTGGCCCATTTTGACGACCCCGATACCTACAGTGAGTGTCGCCTGAGTGCTATTTACATTGTTTGGTAATGAAGCATGATGGATTACTGTGTGTTCAAGAGAATTCATGATTTGATGTGCTGGCCGTTCATTGGCTTTGTTGTTTTAGTGTGATATCAAATTTGAATAATGTTTTTGTAAAGCAATACCTAGTCATCTCTCAGATTGAGGGGCTGTAGCCCATTCAATTAGGGCGGCAATTGGGAATGGTATGACTCATTTGGAATACACTGGTCAATGTTAGACTTGGTCAGGGACTTGCCATCAACTGAGTCTGCATATCAGACTGACAGTCTCCCAGATAGCTTAGGCACATGGCTTTGATGACAAGTGTTTCATCCTAGTTGAGGATGGACTGTGTACACTGTAGGTCGGATCTTCCGGGGGCATGTACTTCCACAAGGTGAACTCGAAGTGTGTGTGACTTGAGTGCAATGGCCTAGGTGTTCTGTTGAATCATGTGAATGGGTGTTCTACCTCCTCTGTGTGTGTTGTTAAACATGCCTCACTAATAGTATGTTATGTTGGGCTAAGTCATATCATTTTGACATGTGTGGACCTGGGATGTGACAAGGTTGGGCTGACTACAACGTGTTGCTAGCCCTTCATAGGTGTTGTGTGTGAAGGCACATACTTGTTGAACTTTCTGTACACTCCTGGGTGTGCATTGAACATGGGATTGTTGGTTGTTCTTGCCACACCACCCACAAAGACTGGGATGTTACTGTGAAACAGGGTACCTAGGACTGTAGCAACCAGTATGTTACACATACTTAACACCTTTTGTGACTTGAGTTAGTACCTAGGGCCAGAGTGAGAAAAATGTCTACACGTTGCAAATGGCATAAATATATGTTTGTGATTTGCAAACGTCTGTTTCCTATTCCAAAATGTATTTGGTGGTCATGTACATATTAGGAAAATGCTTTTCAAAATGGAAATAATAAAGGGGTTTACCAGACCTACTTGCAAATCACAGTGGTAGGCAATCCCATTTGCAAACGAGTACGTGGTTGCAAAGTGAGTAGCTGTTATCATCCACTTGAAGTGGATGGTAACCAACTTGCTGACTGGAAGGGGTACTCATTGTAAACCTTCACCTTTGTGAGTGGACAAAAATAATCCTGCGCAAAACAGCCAGTGGTCTAAGGGACCAATAATTACAGTGAAAATTTCCAAGTTGAATTGTTGTGATTTAAAACTAATTGCAGCTCATTTTCCTTTCAGGTAAACGGCCTACACTTGGGGAAAAATAACTTGCTTTATTTAAAAGCAGTCACGTCTATGGAGTTCTGCTGTTCCCAGCAGGCCTCCATCCCCGTGAGTGCCCATAGTTGCTAAGGTGGGGCAACTTGGAACCCACATCATTGATGTTCATGAGGTGGGTTTTAGGGACCCCATAGCGACTCGCAGAAGGTGTCAGAGACACCGTTCTGCTTTGCAAATTGCTAGTTGATTTTTCAAAATTCCTACATCTGACCCCTAGTGTGGACATATGATTCTGGGCCAGGGGTTCAATCTTCGCACACAACTAATTCCAAATGCCATTGAGTGAGGAGTGTGATTGTTATCACATAGAATGACATATGTAGCGAAGTCAGTATGCGGAAGAGCTGGTGCCATGATGTCAAATGCCTTAGGTATGATTTGGATGAGTAGTTTAGGGTGATGTCATCCATCATGTAGAGACATGGATATGCTAGGTGTGACATGCCCTTAGGTATGCATGATTCACATGTACTTCCTCTGAGCCTTTCCGGGAACTATGTTGTAACAATTGCTGCAAACAATACATTTCTAGTAATGGACAAATGACTCATTGTGGTATTCAACCCACTGTAAATTCAATGCTCAATATTTCCCTTTTCTCTTCACAGCTGCAAACCTGAGTGCCGCAGAGCGCAACCATTTCGAGCGCCGTGCAATGAGGTACAGGCACATCCTGCAGGTGCAGTGTGGGTATCGGAGGATGGCCCGCAGATATAATTCGGATCGGGCCTCCGGGGCGTGGTATGCCACACCACAGGCTCCCCCAACGGTGCCACCTACACCCACCGCCACTACATCCACCAGGTCTGCCCAAGGGGACCCAGCAACGGACCAGGCATCTTCCTCCAGACCTGGACCCAGCCGTGTGTTGGGAGCAGGGCTGTCCCGTGGCCACTCCACTCCAGCAACAACATCAACCTCCACCAGCACGCAGACCAGCACTGACCCTCCTATCGACCCTGCAGCCTTCCAGGCATTGTCCAGAAAATTGGACAGGTTGATTCGCAAGGTTGACAACCTGACGGAGGACATGAGTGAGGTGAAGAAGAAGGTGCGCTCCATCCGGCGCACACTACAGAGGGCAAATCTGTAGACATTTTGCCCTCCTGAACTTTTACCCCTCCCCTCTCACCTCTTTCCTTTTTCATACTGTTAGTTGGGTTTGGGGGGTTAGTTATAGGATAAGTATAGGAAATTAGCTTAGTTAGTGTTAGGTAAGAGGGTGGGGGGTCCTTATTCTTTCTATCTAATATTTTTGTGTGGGTGGGTGGGTGGTGGGCAATGTTGGGATTCCTGTTTAATTAAAAAAAATATATATATATATAAAAAAAAAAAATACAAAAATATATATGTTTGTTTAGGATAGTATAGTATGTGTGTAGGTTAGTAAGTGTTGTCCTGCATGTGTCTTGTCTCTTAATGGTGGGTGGGGGGTTGATGTTTAGATCGTTTCGTTACATGTGTAGAGTAAGTTTAGCTTAGGTTAGTTAGGGACAGTTGTGGGTTAGTAGTAGTCAGGTTAGATTAGTGTAGGTTTACCTTTCCCTTAGTTGCCTCTTTTATTACTACTTTGAAATAAAAAAATTGTTAACCCTTTACCTGATGCGTTAGGTGCTACCTTTTCATGGCGTTGACATCAGTGTAGCAGAAAGTTTTAGTATGACATTTGTGTTCCATGCTCGCTATCCCCAGGCTAATGAGGTTTAACATGCCAGCTACCCGTGTGCTAACTTGGTAAGTATCCACCATGTGGCAGAGCCACCATTGGTAGTGTGCATTGATCATCAAGGTTTGGGGTTGGTATGTATCCTACTTCACAAAGAGTGCTTCCAGACTTGTTATTGTAGGTAAATAGATAGGTCGGACAGCATTGTGAAGTTCAGGGAGAGCTTTGTAGATGAGGATTTGTTCACACTCTTGTCTTGTTGCTGTCATTGCTGACCTACATCATGTGTGTACTGATTCAGCATGACTTTCCTTCATGGAAGTATACGCCGTAAGGGTGATTGATGCAGTGTAATTTGTTTATCATTCCTTTCATTTTACAGCATAATTTCTAATTTTAGTATCGCCTGGTGCCTACATTTCTCAGCCACCATTAGTTGTCTAGAATAGCTATAGATGGTGCATCATTCTGTCCAACACAGCATGATTGTGTGTGCTTAGTCCCTTCATCAGTTATTTTCCTCAGTATAGTAAAGCTATGATGCAATCCTGGCCACTGCACAGATGTTTCAGTATACATGAAATCAGGACAGTAGTATAGAGAATCGACATGGTTGCCACACAGCCACTTTGGAGTTATCTACTGCACAGTTGAAGTGTGAAATGACACAGTGACACAATAGGTGTGCAAGTGATATTTATTTTTAGGTGGTGTAATGCAAAATCTCCATTCACAATGTTAGCTGAGTGCGTTCTGGTGCATTCTTAAATGGTGATCCTACAGACGGGGTGTGGATGATGCTCCTGACATGCTGGGGTGATGTCACAGATGGTGCTGAGGAACATGAAATGCCAAATGGTAGGAGAGAAACATTCACTGGCAATGTGGACAAGTCATACAGTGGATTGCCGAACAGTCATTGAGGGTAGTTGTAGTGAGACTGGCATGTGTCAAAACGTAGGACCTTGGTCAGAGTAGGCCATGGTGCAGGGACTAGGGCTTCCGGGTACTCTTGCGTGTGAATGTTATCTGTTCCATGTCTTCTTCTTCTGATGTGTGTGTTGCCTGGTGTATCCTTGTTGTTGTTGGTTGTGAAGGGGCAACACACACCTCAGTGTTAGAAGGCATGGAGGCAGACATCCCGGGGGCTGATCCCTGTCGAGTAATGAAGGGCAGTACTGCAGCAAGGAGGGCCTGCTGGTTTTGCAGAATGGCAGCCACATCCCGATGGTAGGCAGCCAGGTCGGCCCTGAGGGGTTCTATGTTGCATTCGTGCACACGTTGACTGGCTTGCAGTTGGAGTTGTTGTGTCAACTGGATGACAGCTGTGCAGATTTCCTTCTGTGTTTTTAAAAGTTCCTCCAAGAGCGATGTTCTGGCTTGCATTGCAGCTGCCTGATCAGCACTTGACAACATGCACGAACGCACCCCCTCAAGGCTGGCTGCCATAGTTTGCATCCCCACCCGCACCTCCTTGGCCAGCTCCGGCTGGACCCCAACGACAGTTCTTTCGAAGCTGGTGCCAGTGTCGTCAGAGTCCTCAGCTGTGTTGGAGCTGGCAGGTCTTACAATTGGGGTGGCGGGTGGTTCTACTGTGGTGGCTGCTTCTTCTGTGCTCCTCCTTGTGACTGAAGGTGGGGTTTGGAGGCTTTCAAGGACCATGTCAATGGTCTCTTGTGGGAGGTTGATGGTCTCGTCATCCATGTCATCAGGGAACTCATGGACAGGCATATCAGCAGGAGATCCGTGTTCCTCTGCAATGAAACAGGGTACAATTAGTGTGTCTATGTTGGGACAATTTTGCACTAAGATACAAGCCTTTGGATGCCTTAACTTTGTACTCTGTGTTTGTCTAGGTATCTGCTGTCCGTCATAGGGTATTGTTGTAGGCCTATGGGCCACCTGTGTGTCACATGTATGATATGGATCTTTCAGACATGTCTGCCAGGTCGCCTCTAGGTGTTGCTTTGTAATTATTTAGAAATAGGCGGTTTTTTGTCCTACTCCTCCCTCGGTGTTTCACTATTGTTATGGAGGGACATTTTGTTGGGTGGGCTCTCATTATCCTACATGTGATTCTTGGCTTTCTAGGCAGCAGGATAGCTAATGGTGTGGGGGACTAAGTTTGACCCACTTGCAAATAACTCTGTCACCCAGATATTCAATTTAGCTCAGACTAACTAGCAGTGCCTCTGGTCTCCCACATCAAAGGAATGTTTAGACATCCGAGCGCATGACATCTTTGGAACTTCTCAGGGAAGTGGTGGTCACTCAGGTCCTACACATTTCTATCTTTTCCGGTATGTTCCCATACACAAATGACAAAGACAGTATTTGTTTGATATGAAGTTTCATTGTACAACTGACTTGTAGGAATTTAGGTGTGAGCCCCAATAACCCAAACAATACACACTGTTAGAATTGAAATAGTCCGCAGGAGAGTAATACATTAGTACACAGCTATCATGGTGCCTAACTGTTTCTACTCTCCCTCTGCTTGTTCTATGTATAGCACAGCATGTTAAGTTTGGAGCTTGCCTGTCTGAATCACAGGGGAGACATCATCCCTCATATCAGAGGAATGGGCTGGGATCTGGTTGTGCATCAGCAGCAAGGCAGGCAGCATCTAGTTGTGATTTGCTGTTTGTAAACTCCCCCATGCGTGTCTTAGGACGAGGAAGTGAATTTAAAAGACATATGTCATGGTGATGACAAAGTTTCCCTACGCAGGAATGCCAAACCTAAAACCCTACCACATCTATCAGCAACGTACCAGACGGTATCCTTGACTGGGGCACAGAGTGAATATGTTCTGGCAAACTCCAGTGCAGAAGTAGGCAAAACAGGGTGATTTGACTAATTAACAACACCCTAGGACTGACTATTTGCTACATTAACTGATAGGAAGGGCAATGAGAATCATTTAGTGCAAAGTGCTCTGAGGCACTTAGATGTGAGCAAATGAGTATAAGTACATTCAGGGTAAGATGCACAAAGGCCTCCAGCCTGAGGCTAATGCGCAAAGTATACGTTTCACTTGCCACACTACACTTTGACTGACTGTGGGTGTTGTGACTGCCCTGCCAGCACACTTGCCTCTCAGGCCCTGCCCGATACACTTTTTATTCACATTGCATGATCTGTACATGTTACGTGGCATTACCTATGCATGTCAATGTTAGGATGTGGTATGGATGTAAACATTCTTGATGTTTCGAGATGATGTTGGGTGATGTGTGTTTAATTGGATTGCCCTGTTTATCGTATCAAAGTCCTATTTGGTTCTCAGACTGTGCAGGTGTGTTTCAGTGACCAGTTGCCTGTGTCCCCTCCTCAATGTTGTTGTCTGAGCAGTATGACATTAGTGATGTAGCCTTGTTAGCCAGGCACGTGAGGGACCCTGACGTATGCAGCATGTGTGTGTCGTTAGTGCTGTGTGGCTCCTATTTCTGTTTACTTAGGCTTATGTATGTGTCAGTTATGGACATTCGGCATTTGAGTGTACTGGTACCTTTGTCTTATTTCTAGGAGTAATTGCAGATGTCATCCTCACCCCCAAATTTAGGTATGTATGTTCCAGGGTGGGGTTCCTGCCATTTGGTACTATAGCTGCACAGAGATGAGAGGTGTTGTTGTCAACTGTGGTGGCAGTTAAGTTGCAGTTGTTGTATTTGCTACTGCATTACAGGTAGGGACCTAGTTGATGGGGAATAGATTTTGCAATACAAGTGCCTGGATGTGGATTTGAGGTAGTGTCCTTCCCACCTGTCACTGCTTTCCCTTGGCTCTCTTGTTGTAATTACAGGATGTCCCCGTGGGACTGTTGTTGTTGCTGTATTTTGTCGTGCCCCAGCTTTGGTCAGTACTGGGCATGCCCCCCTGCCGTGCCCCTTTCCCCATGCCACTTCATATATGTGTATATATATTGTGTAGTAGGTATCCCCCCCCTGCTTACAGTCCCCATTATTGCATTTTAATTTCCCATGCAACTTACCCTGCATGTGCGTAGTGTCGTGGTAGTCTGCGCTGTCCAGTCCTTGAATCCCTGTGACGATCTCCTCCGGGATGACGGCTGCGACCATCTCCTCCATGTGGTCCAGGGCCTCCTGTTGTGCTGGACTCCCCCTCCAGTCTGCATTGCTGCCTTCCTGTTCCTGGCCATTTTCTCTTTGGTCCTACGTTTGCAGTCATGCCAGCGTTTCTTACACTCGGTGACTGTCCGGCGTTCTTCAGCCACACTGTTAATCTTGTCCACAATTTGTTTCCAGATGGCCTCTCTCCTACTGAGTGGCAATTTAGAGGTGATGAAAAGTTGGTGCTGGTGTTCCGTCACCTCTTTCACCAGGATTTCCTGCTCCTCTGCACTGAAGCGACACTTTCTTTTTTTTGTTTTTAAATGTCCTGGTTCCTGTATGCTTCCTCCTGGCTGGTTCCTGGTCTGCTCTCATCCTCCTGGGGTCTGTTGGGGCATCTAGGATCCATTTTGGGTCTCCTCTCCTAAAAGGGCAGTTTTCGCGCAAAAATGTAACGCAATAGCGTGAAAAAAAACGACGTTTTCACGATTGCGCTGTCGTAAATCGACCCACAGTGATGTGCGTCGCATTTACGTTGGTTTCCTTTACGACAGACCGATGCTGTGTACGTCACGAAATAATGACTCCCACCTGTTGGTTGCGCCGCCGTACGTCAAAGTATAAATTTGACGCCCGCATGGCGCTTCCAAATGGCGTTAGACGGCGCAATTTTTTTTGACGCAAAACTGCGTTAGCGCAGTTTTGCATCAAAAAGTATAAATATGGCCCAAAATTCCTCCTCATCTGTATCTATTTCCAACCATATATCCCCAGTATCTTGTAGATGTCAGTGGGAGGAGGGGAAACTGCTGGTAACCATAAGGGGTCAGAGCTGATAGGTACACATGCAAGCCTGATCAACATAACTGTCACCTACAATATGAGCATCACATCTTTCTACAAATTTGGTATTCCTCTCCCCCTGAGCCTAAGGGGGGATGGCCATGCTATCCATCATCTCAACAGTCCTGGTCATCCACCAAGGCCTGATCACTCATTCATGGAGTCAAGGAGTGGCCCATATGATTGTGGGACGCCAAGTAGTAGGCTGGTATCCAAAGGTCAATCACATTCATGTATCCAGGTGTAGACACCCATGAATAATTGATCTGCCATTACCATTCCTTTCACACACAGTACCATGCCAGTACATGTTGGGCCTTGACCTGCATGCAAGCCAACGACATTCCACAAAAGAGGAACATACATGGAGTGTAAAAGACAGAGCGCCACGCTGGGGAAAAATTGGCAGCCCAGTCCTCTGCCTTCATAACAACACAGGGATGCACCAAATTAAATCCAAAATGGTGCATCCCTGTGTTGTCACCTATGCCTGGGCACATATTGCTTACATACGTCAATCCAGGGAGCCTTGCCCCGTGGAGCATGGTTGGCTGCGTTGAGGGGGAGTTTGATTTTGTGCCGGAAGGGACACCTTCCAAAACAATTAAGTAACCGACAAACAGAATATACAATTTAGATGTTGCCTAATGCATCAGCCAAAGATCCCAAATGGAGGATACATAAAAGTATTCATCCTTATTGTGCATTGCTAAGGCCCCCCTTGGGGTGTGTGCTGAATTTGGCACTGACTCTGGTGTGAGCAGATCTGTAAATCTGGGACTGCATCTAAATGCAATGGGTATTGCTGTGGGTGTACCAGTTTATAACGCTGCCCCAGATATTTGAGTCTACTAACACCTCAGTCAGAGCAAATTTGCCTAACTCCACGCCAGGGGTGACATTAGCAGGGTGCAATGAGGAGAAATGTTGGCATATCTCCTTGTTTGCTGCTCTTTCTATGCATGCTGCACTCTGCAACAAGCAGAGTAAAAGCAAATTGCATATGGACAACAACTATCCCCCCTCTCAAAGCAGCCATCCGTGCACCATGGTGCAAGTGTGGCTGCGTTGGGGCTCGGCGGCAAATTTAGCAACAATGCAGGGGACAACACAGGGGTGCACTGTATACAAATAAAAATGGCGCATCCCTGTGTTGTGAAAATGACGGAGTGCAGCGCTGCCAATTTTCCCACAGCATTGCACTCCATTATTCTTAGTTACATATGGCCCTACATGTGGCTTGACACCACATTGTATTCATGGTGCTGGCCATAGCATACTACCAGCCTCACAAGACGTGACCCTCCGGTGGTGCTTGGGCTTTTAAAAATGGGCCATAATATCACCATCCAGCCTACTATGATATCTGATCATTTGACAGTTTAAAACATCTGGCATTGCATTCCACACAAATGACTCACTCACACCAAACCCTGGATTACTTCACAGGACACACATTCTGACACTTACTGGATGCATCTGGGTCTTCAAACCGTGCCACTTCACCAATTGTGTAGGGACTGGTCCACCTGTAAGACATGAATGGGAAACCATGCTTAGTGTCGATTCAAAGTCACTACAAGTGGACAACAAAGTTCAGTGTAAACTAGTTAAGCGGAGTGAGCTAGTCATGCTAGTGGAAGATCAGAGCAACAGACAAACCACTACGATCACTCAATGACACATACATTCAGATGAGGTAGAGCCACACATCTGAACACTAGCACTGGACCAGAGACCCCTGTGGTGCTACACCCTGCAACATTTATTTGTGGCATTGTCATGCAGCTGTTTGTGGGCAAGACACCTCCATTACCAAATGGGACTGTTTGATCATGTATTTTTCACCTGAGGGCCATGCTATGGTTGTTGCAGAGGTAGGACCATTGTCACACCCATAGCATTTCTGCCTGCAACAGATGTAGGAAACATCTACGTCATCATCATAGCTCACAGACATGCTACTACCCTGGGATTGTGTGGGTATTGCAAGGTGTTGGGGATTGGCATTATACACCCTGCAATGAACAAAGTTAAATGTGTGTACCATCACAAGACAGACACACTTAATGAATTGTCATGGCTGTGGACTCATGCGCAGTTGGTTTACCTACCTGAACATTGACTGAATTGAGACATGTATGGTTTGCAAATAGTGGGTGGCCTGCCATTGTTGTCATTGTATACTATTGTTTATCCAGTGAGGGATACATACATGGGCATAGAAATAGCGCTCAACACAGACACACTTGCTCTATGGTCAGAGGATGCATTTGGTGTTGCAGGTTAGTGAGTGATGTGGCAGAGATGGAGCTGATGCAGTGCAGCCTCATACTGCCAGTGAGGAGTTGTAGGCCAGTGGAACAGACTCTGCATATGTGTGTGGTATGGGGGTGGTAGAGGCTGTCTGTGATAGATCATGAACTGGAACATATAACTGCCAGTAGTCTCTTCCCAATTCATGTTCAATCTTCCTTACATGGCCTTGCCTAATGACACAAAGGGGTCGATAGGACTCCAGTGGCGCAGCACCAGGGACTTGATTATTAAAAGTGAGCGCCGCCTTTGTGTCACTTTCAGATGCAAAAGCAACGCAAACTTACAAATCATAAGTGTAATTGTTAATTTTATGTTGCTTATGCGGCAAACAATGATACAAGGGCAGCGCTAACCTTTCATCAATCCGGCCCCTAGTGTTGCCCCACATGAAGTGTGCCCCTTAGCACACTCCTGAAAACACCATGTGTGGGCTGTATATACAAAATGGTGCAACAAGGTGTAAGGGGGAGTTGTAGTGAAAATACCTGACACTACCCTGCCGCTTTGAAAGACTTTCATCTCTGGTACTTATGCTAGTCCTGCAAGGCACCCAGACACGATTTGTAATTGAAGTGCAGCTCTTCTGAATGTCTGCAATTGAATTTTATGCGTTGAATATTCCGTGACTAATGTGGCAAAGTTGTCTCATTGAATCAATTGCACCACATTCATTGCCCCCCTAGGGCGGGTAAACCATCCCTTGCAAACATAATGCCTGGGGCAGAGCTCATGTGTGTGAAATGTTGATAAAGTTGCGCTATGCATGCATTGTGCCACTCTGTTGACACTATCCTGGGAAAAATGGTATGGTGGCGGTGCCTTAGCGTTTCATACATGACACAATCCCAGTGCACAGGTGGTGCTATGGCTCTGAAATGTATGCCTTTGTGATGATTGTGCAGGACTCAAATATCTAACCTGCATTGGTTTCATTGTTGGACACGTGAACTCCAGGCCTGAAATGGCGCAGAGACTCTTCATACCTGTTGCATACAACCTGTTCACAAGCATTGCATGCAGCACTCCAACGTACATGCTACTATCATTCAAAAGCAATAAACAGTCGATAGTTTGTCAATGGAAGACTTACCAACAGTTCCAGCGATCTTGATCCACAAGTGATCCAGCAGATCCTGCTCCCTGGCCACCAGATTTGCCCAGCGATGCTTGAGCTGGTGGCCATTCTGCCCTGTGTTGTAGATGTGCCTAAGGTGGTGGAGCACCTTGCCCCACCGCAGCCGCCTAGCCTCTGTCCGGTAGCCGAGGAGCACCCGGCCACCCATTTGCAGCATTATTAGCAGGTAGTGTGCGACAAGCCATATAAAACCTCCCAGCTCATCTGCAGACATCCTGCTCATCCTCCCTTTGCCAGACATGTCCACAGGTGAATGGAGCTCACCCAAAATATATATGATAAAAATCAAAGGAAACTTAAACCCACTAATCTAAGCCAAATACCCCAACTAATTAACTACCCCAGACAGGCACCCCACAATACAATTACAACCTGGACAATAACTACACAAATCTACAACTTCTTTGACTAAATCCACACAAAAACAAGGGACACAGCACAAGGGACACTGCAAAATTGCAAACACACTCAACAATTGACCACCAGCTCCAAAACACAATCACACACAGTCACAAAGGAACAGACTGTAAAGAGAAAGTGAAACTACAACCACTGTACCATGCTTGTAGACAGGATTTCCTGTTACATCACTTCCTGGGCGTGTGCGTCATGTTTTTCAGTTATCCATGTTTTTATTTGACACATTAGGCTTATACGTTGTTTTATTAGACTCATGACGCACGTGCAACGTTTATATTGACGCATGATGGTAATGCGGTGATTCCATCTGGTCCAGGCGTCAAAAAGCTTGTGGAAGTCCAATAGAGTTTCTGTGGCTAGGTGTCATTCTGTTGATAGGACTTGTATGGTACATGCAAATGCGTGAAAAATAACGACGCATGGCTGCTATGCATCAATTTCACAGAAAAGGTGCAATAAGAGGAATGTGAATGTTGAATTCCCGTTAAGGGCCCATGTGCCATTTTCTTCACGTTGGTGGATGTTTTTGACACATTTGCATCATATTTTTTGCCACATTTCTTGTTTGTGTGTTTTTTTGCATTGTCCTTGAGTGTACCCTGATTCACCAAACATATGACATAGGCTGTGCTGCAATGTGGTATATTGGGTATGTCCAGACGTGGAAGACCATGCAGCAATGTGGTAAGGGTAAGATTGGTCAGTTCCACCAATAAGTGTGTTCCGGACTCCACTGCATGCAATCACTCTCACGTTGTACATATATATGCCTGTGTACCTACAGTGTGTCCACATATATTTTGGGACATGTGTGCTCTATGTGTAGATATGTGTAGGTATCTGAATGTGTGGGTGTATCACATAGTAAATCTCTGACAATAGTGTTTAGACATACCCATAACTGATGATATGAGATGGTGGGACTCCAACACATGCTCAGGCATGTGTCACTCATTACAATTTGGACTCAGAGTAAGCAGTGTACTTGAACTGCTTTAACATCACATTTCCCCTGCTAAGTTATGTGGCATTGTGTATTGACTCTGTGGTTTGCAGTTGGATGTTCCGTCTTGTTGCTCAGGTACACGTGTGCCATGTGGTTACCCATGCATCTCAGTTGCTGGTGATGTCCTGTACACCAGTGTTAATGAAATATGTTATATGCCATATGTGTATAGAAACAAGTGTAAGTGCATTTTGGTAACACATTATGAGATTGGTGTCTGAAGGGAATGTTCAAGGTCATATTACAATCTTACAGCTTGGGCAGATTTTGGAATTTGACTATTACATATGCAGTCACATCACATGCACCTATATAATTTGTATTTGAGAACACATGTGAAGATAATTTATGAATGTCGCAGGTGTTTTGCTACCTATGCCATTATTGTACTGCTAGGTTGTTTTATGTCCTGAATCCTGACACTTTACTATGCCAGGGCCATTATTATTGAAAGTGTGCTGAGATATGTTGTATATGTGTGCCAGCCTCCAAACGGACTCTCAGACTTGTCTAGTTCATGTTTGTCATTACTGTCACATACTCTGCTGTATCTCGCGGTACCAGTGTTGCAGTGTGGCATAGATTGAAGGGCTACTCTCCATCATCACTGTGTGGGTATGTACGGCAACAGAAACACATGTTTGATTGGAAGCTGCAGGTTTCTGGTCCTCCACTTTGTTCTTGCCCCTGTGCAGCTACATCAGGCACCTGACTATGTCATATGTTGATGTAGTCAGGACAGTGGTCTGTGGCTTAACAAAGCTGTGATCTCAGCCATTAATGATTGGAACTCAGCAGCCTATGCAGACTCCCCAGTGATTCTACACATGCACAAATGTGTTCATACAGACCAGGATATGCTGCTTTGCTACACAGCACTTGATGTCAGGCCTTCCCCTCTCAAGTACAGTGCTCGGATGCTTGCACATGTAGGGCATGTCTCATTCATAGGACTCAATATCTGTTTCCATGTGCAGCATGTGTAGGGGTTGTATGAGTGTAGTGATCTCAACGATCAACTAACAGCATGGTACAGATGGTGTTGTACGTAAAAAGCTCATGTCATGGTCCCAGGTTAAGGCCAATTATCATGTTATGGTAGTTCCAAAGATGTCTGGGTCATGTATGTACCCGGCCAGCCTCAGTATACATATGTGAAGGATAGACCTGCAAGCATTCATGTGTTGAGCTGTCTGTTTTGGAGTATCTCTGTTCATTTCCTATTTTTTTCTGGCATTACTGTTAAGATATGTATTGTGTCCTCCATCAGTCCCATATATTTGGCAGCTACTGCTTTGTATGCATATTCTTCAACAACATTGTGTGGTGATGTGGGGACAGAATCCAACATATGACTTGGGTAATGTTGGGATCTTGCCTCCTCCTACTACTGGCAACTTGTTAGTTCCTGTACCATTAGTGGTATTTGTGAGATATAATGAGTGTCAAGCACACATATCATAACTTATGGCACAGCACTAGTGTAGTCTCCAGGTGACATGGCGTGTTCTATTAGGAACTATCAGTGGGTATCTCTGAGCTGTCCATCCACACCCTCCATGGAGCATGGTCATGCAATTCTTCCAGCATCCGAAAACCTAGCTGACTCTTACCATGACTGAATGATGTAACGGTTAGAAATCATCTCAGGTCTATAGTCATCTCTTGGAACAACCTACCTACATGGCTAGGTGTACTCCGACTCAATGTGATGTTGGATATCTGATCGTATTGGATATTCCAACACATAGTAGCGCACCCACTCCAGATTGTGCTTTTGGAGTCCAAAACATGTATGGGATACATTTTAACAGTTAGTACCATGCAATTGTTCTGTATTGTGAGTGGGATTGTGTATCGTGTTTTGGTATGTGATGTGTGATGTTCCCATACAGAGCATACTATTTATAGCTGCATACACAGGTCAGGCATTGCTGATGATGGGCTAACTGTTGCTACCTAGGAAATACAACCATACATCTGTCTCCATATTTAGGTATGTATTTTCTGAAGACATGTGTGAAGACAGCATATTTGTCTGACAAGTGTACATTTTGGTACCTAGTGTGTGTAAGACACTCTGCCTACATTCCACCCAGAATCATTCTTTGATCACACATTTTGGAATTAACTAATTGCTTTTTCCAATAGTTGTTGTATTTGGATAGTGGACCTGCAGCCCTAGCTGCATACATTCTCATTCAAACCAATGTGTATTCTACAGACGTGTGTGTGCAATGTGAGGTCAAGTTTACCCTGTGTCAAGGTTATGCTCCATGGGAGGGGCAGGACAGTATCCCATGGATAGACTGTGCAGGCTCAACTTCTTTCATTGGTTACTATCCCTGGACAAATCATGATGGCCATAGTTACCGATGATGTCCCCCCCTCGTCACACATGTTCCATGCAGCCATTGCAACTATCACACTTGAGTTGTGACAGTGTTCAGTTCCAACATTACTTATGTTCATTTTTTTTTACATCCCCTACGTTATGTGTGGGCCCCTTGCATACATCCTATTAGGCCATGATGTAGTTGGGTGTGATGGGCTATTGAATAGCAAGTTGGCAGCGAGAATGTACAAAATATGTAGTGGTCCATGGATTGTGTCCTTTAGTTGTCACATACCAGTAATAGGGCTTTAAGTGATATGTGTGATGGAGGCATGATGATCTCTTACATCACATATGATGTCGCTACAATACTTGTCAGTTTGGTGTTTGTTACATGCTGCCTTAAGTTAACATCACATTCCTATGGTACATGTAGTAGGGATTGAATAGACCAAGACAGAATCAGTGTAAAAATGAGAATTGTTTATCTACAAAATTTACATGGTGAGTTCTGTGGTTTTCATGTATAAAAGTTGTCAACAATATGTTGTCTCCGGCGTACCCCCAACAGCTGTGTTGTGCTGTTCCCTTTCCAAATCATCAGCACCATCCTCTTCCTCCTCCTCCTCCTCAGGCAGGACAGCAACCTGGTCGTACAATGCCACGTTCATTCGCACACATATGTTGTGCAGGATGGCACATGTGAGGATTGTTTTACACACAGTGGGTGGTGCATAAAGGAGGCTACCTCCTGTCAGGTCCAGGCACCTGAATCTGGATTTGAGGATGTCCAATGCCCTTTCCACCACATTGTGTGTCTGACGGTGTCCCTCATTGTAGGCACACTCTGCTGCTGTGTTAGGGTTAGCAAATGGGGTCACCACCCCTGGCTGTATGCCGTAACCCTGATCTGTTGCAAAGTTAAGAGATGAAAGTTATTGTTAAAGCTTGCAACAGGTTTTGTATGTAGCGTGGCAGTTGTTAGTTGGTTGTGAATCAGACAGGTTTGTGGTATGGTGTGAATTCCTGGACTTTTGCTCATATTTACTAGCACTGTGTTGGTGGACATGACAATCTTGGGTATTGGCTCAAGGACCTGGGACATATAATTATGATTCCTAATTGATGCTCAGTATGTATATACCATGTGTTGTACAGAGCATCTTTGTAGCAGTGTGCTATTACTAAAGGGAACATGACACATCCTTGCACCACAGTGAGGTCAGGTGTAGAGACAACATGGCAGCCCTACAAAGCCTGGGTATCCCAGCCATTTTGCCATGTGGCGGTACAGATGTAGTGCAACACTTAGGCCCATTTTAAAGGGTAAATGACAGAGTGCAACGCAGCTCCTAAATTGGCAGTGCCGTGCTGCATCATTTTCACTATGCAGGAATGCCCCGTGGTAATATGTTACAAGGCAAAGCTTTGTTGTCCCCTGCGCCGGCACCAAATATGCAGCTGGGCACCAACACTGCCAACCTCGCACCAGGGTGCTTGGATAGCTGCCCTGTGGGGGAGGATAAATATGTGCAGGAAGGGGCACCTTCCTATACACAAACTATCTTCATGGGCAATATGCTCTTTCTATGAGTGCAGCAGTATGCAGCACGCATAAGTGGCACATTCATATGTGGTCGAATCAAAGTATATTTCCTTATTGCAACCTGAAAACGCCACCCCTGGTGTTTGATCTTGGCACTGCTTCAGATTTTAGGGAACACCTACATCTGGAGCAGCGTCAGATTGCTATGTGTCTTGCCGTGACACACCTATGACAACATACATTGCACACCCCTTCCACGCAAAGTGCTGCGTGGGACGGGCCCTATTTACAAGGTGGCATCAAGTCAAAAAAGAGTGGTCAGCCGCCAACTTGTACATACAGTGCAGTGCAAGACGATGGCACTAGGAGCTCTTACATATGGCCGCTAGTGATCTTGAACGGCAGCTGATGTTTGTGCCAGCCATCAGGTGTACAAGGGTGTGTATCCCATTGTTTCAGGATGATCAAAATTACTACCGGTGTTTCTCCTATCTTCCATTACATGAATCAGCATTCATACTATCAACACATGCACAGTGCAGGCTATGGGATGGGGTACAGCTACTTTACAAATGTCTCCCTTGGCACAGCGCATGTAAGGTCAGTGATGTCCTCTATTCTCCTACAGGGTCCCACTATGGCATCCATGATCTTTACTGTTTGACAGTGTCTCTCTCCATGGTGGGCAATTTATTGTCTACGGTACAGACATGATGGTGTTGGGGGTCAGTAAGTGGTGAATGTGAGGTGACACTACAGTAGGTGTGGTGACACTTCTCACAAATCTGGCACATGGCATGTTATGGCCGTGAATTTGGTACTCCTTTGTGTGTGACCCAATGCATCAGGAAGATGTATGTGCACACTCAGGTAAGTCAGGTATGTGCAGATGAGATGTAGTTGGTATTGGCACCAGTTGTCTGGCATTTGATGTATGTTCTGCCTGAGACTTTCACAGCATGATTTAAGTGGGGCTGTGGCTATGTGTGACTTTCTTTACATGACCATGGTGTAAGCCATTGACATTGCTGTGCTATTCTTTGTTTGGTGTAATGTGTGTGTGAAGTGTATTTAGTATCCAACCTGTGCGCACTTGTAGTGGTTTGTGGACATCTTCTGTTAGCAAAGGGTACATAGGTCCACCAGTCCTTCACGTGGTGTGCCTGTCAAGTTGTGGGTGTGTTACGTACATGTGGGTGTATGTGTTTGTGCTGTGCACTGATTGTGCTGTATTACAGCATGGTGCATATGTATTATTACCTGCACATCTGTGTTACCCTGGCCATGTGTTTTTGGAGTGGTGTATGTCTTGTATGTCCTACAGGGCTGGTGTGTTGTGTGTATATTGCTAGGTTTGTTGACTTACCCACGAGTAGGCCATTGCCATATTGGCCATCCTGGAAGTGTTCATTGATCCTGCAGTGCCTGAATATGTAGGTGTCATGGACACTACCAGGATACTTGGCTACAATGTTCATAAATAGCCCACGGTGATCCACTATGGCCGGCACATTTATGGAATGCGTATGTTTCCGGTTCCTGTATAAGTGTTCTATCGCTGCAGGTGGGACAAGTCGGACATGGGTGCAGTCCATTGTACCAAGCACATGCGGAAATCCAGCAATTTGGTAAAAGCCTTGCTTTGTCTCCTGCTGCATTCACTGGGTATTGGAGAAGCCGATGTGGTCGGGTGTCAGGGAGATGATTGAATTTAATACCTTCGGCAGGAAGACCGAGAAAGATGGCTGTGAAACACCAGCAACCAGTGCACGT
The DNA here is from genome assembly GCF_031143425.1 of Pleurodeles waltl. Lineage (NCBI taxonomy): Eukaryota > Metazoa > Chordata > Amphibia > Caudata > Salamandridae > Pleurodeles > Pleurodeles waltl. The sequence goes on from NC_090449.1 coordinate 262,993,036, forward strand.
TGTCTGGAATGAGCCACTTGCCAGCATATGCAGGACAGCTAGCAGCTTTGTGACAGGTGGTATGTTATGTGGTGTCTGCAGCCTGGCTGTGATCTCTGGCTCAATGTGGTACAGCAGGCGTAGCATGGCTTGCCAGTTGAGACGGTAAGTCCTGATGAGGTCTTGTTTTCTGAGGCCAAGGAGGGTTGTCCTGTTCCAGAATATCCTCTCCTGTCTTCTGCGTTGCCTTTGTGGATGATGTGGTGGTGCTTGTGGTTGCTGCGGTAGTGGTGGAGGGTGCTGTTGTGGTTGCTGTCCTCTGCGTCATGTCCCAGGCTGGAGCAGTAACACTTCCATCTTGTCCTGTGGGTTGCCAATGTTGCTTCTGTGAGCTTGCCTTAAGTAGTGGTGTGGGGGCCCTCATTTTAACGCCTGGTCTGACCTAGGCTTTAAAATTTGACACTAATTGGAGTTTATATAATTTTTTTGCTCCACTCCTTAGTTGTGCATCATTTTTGCATCGGGTGGTAAATATGGCGTTAGGGGGTTGGCGTCATTTGTTGGAAGGGAACGCCTAGCTTGCATATCATTGTCGCAAACGGACGCAAGGTGTTTCAGCGCATCCACAAAATTACGCTAACTCCAATATTTTGGCATTAAACGGGTCTAGGTCCAAAATATAAATACATTTGCGCCAAATTTACATTAAAACAAATGATGCAAATTCAGAGCAAACAGAGTATAAATATGCCCCATAATGTCTTTGAGACAGAGTCGACATTACCTTCAAATCAATGGAGACGCCAGAGAGACAACTCTTAAACAAATGAGCCCAAGCGTCTGGAAATTAGAGAAACAAGAAATGTAGTTAGTAATAGCATTGTATATTTAACTGCTGGCAGCAAGGACCGCAGCGTCACAGGGGAGACCAAGCTACACAGTGCCGGTCCTCTAGCCCGAGTTACAGACCGGGAGTAGGAATTAGATTGGGGGACTCCAACAGGAGGCAGAAATCAACAGTAAGGGTAGTAAGCGAGTGCAGGGGATAGCTGCCACCTTAGTGTGAATCTGGTACAGAGGGGGAATCTCTTTCGACCTCCTAAGGTAGTACTACCCGTTTATTGTCAGGGCAAATCGTGATTTTTATATAAAAGTTAGCTTTGTCGGGTGACACAAACACCTGTGATTTGCCTTCATGCCTTGACCTCTATCTACCTGGATAGATATAGCATGGCAAATCGAAACTCCATGTTATGCCTAAATTTGTTGGTGGGGCAAACTTCCTACGCCATATGCTGTTAGAGTGAAGTACGGATAAAAAGAAAATGTGGAGTTTATCCCAAGTAATATTTCAAATCGTATTAAAGGAACTGGAATTTTGGGCTCAATCAAAACATGTAATTGCACTGAAACAAGCAGTCTTCAGATGAAGTAGCTGTATATTGACAATATACTTGCTCTATCAATGCTAATCCATGAGTCACTGAAAGTCACAAAATTGTTTTCTTTGTTGATTACTGGATGGCCTCCAGTTGAGTAAATCGTTCTATATATTGGCCAAAGCCACCTATATGGGGAATCACTCCCCCTTTACTGAAGGGCATCCGGTCACTGTACTGCAATGCTTGAGTTCAGATAAAATTTGCACATAGCGGTCACACAAGAAAATTAATAACCAACAGAGGGATATAGCAAGGCTGAGTGCTGGGTCTGCTGCTTTTCAATCTGTATACAGCAAACCTTCCAGATGTCATCAAAGTGCAGGATTCTCGTTCATCAAAAAAAACACTCTTTGTCTTCAATCCCTGCAATATGCAGCTGACACAATTCTTTTAGAGGATACAGCATAGGGCCTGCAGAAGCCCCTGGCTGCCCGGAATAATTATTACACGAATGATAAATTAATAATCAACACAAAGAAATCTGTAGTTATGTTTTTAGTAATAAAATGTACAAACTAAACAGGTGGTTTGTTGTAGTTGCTCGAGCAGAGAAACAAAAAATACTGTTATTTAGGAGTATGGAATGCTCATCGAGGATCACCGAATGATCAAGGATCCGAATGATCAAGGACCACCGAATGTGCATAGGGTTTACTTTAAAATGAAATGTGTTTCTCTGACTTACGCCACGCGTCAACTTCGAATAATTTGTAAACCCTTCAATAAAACCCCTACTCTCAGTAATAAATGCTAAACTACTTCCACCTTTTGAATATGACTTGGATGCCTTTCCAGGAATAATAAGGCCGAGTTAGAAAGAACTCCGTGTAAATTATTTAGGCAAATCTTCCATCTACCGAATTCCACCGCCCATCTGCAAATTTGTTTAGAATTTAATTGCAGCAACCACCGTCGCTAAAATTAATGTCCTGTTTTTTTGGGCAGCTACTATACAATCCATTTTGCCAATGAAAACCACATTAGAAAAACAGTTTGGCACTCACTTGCAACAAGCCACTTTAGATGATCGCTCTCTACTAATTATGTAAATAATAAACTCCACATTACAATTCTTCAAGCATTATGGGACTCTTCAACTTCTCTGGTGCACTTTCAACTTGTAGTAACAAACAGACACAAGCTATGTCCTTTAACCCCTTCGCTGCCAGGCCTTTTCCCCCTCCTGTGCCAGGCCTTTTTTTGCCTATTTGGGGCAGTTCGCGCTTAGGCCCGCATAACTTTTTGTCCACATAAGCTAACCAAGCCAAATTTGCCTCCTTTTTTTCCAACATCCTAGGGATTCTGGAGGTACCCAGACTTTGTGGGTTCCCCTGAAAGAGGCCAAGAAATTGGCCAAAATACAGGGAAAATTTCGTTTTTTTTAAAAAACTTGGAAAAAGTGGCTGCAGAAGAAGGCTTGTGGTTTTTCCCCTGAAAATGGCATCAACAAAGGGTTTGCGGTGCTAAACTCAGCAGCTTCCCAGCTTTCAGGAACAGGCAGACTTGAATCAGAAAACCCAATTTTTCAACACAATTTTGGCATTTTTCTGGGACATACCCCATTTTTGCAATTTTTTGTGCTTTCAGCCTCCTTCCAGTCAGTGACAGAAATGGGCATGAAACCAATGCTGGATCCCAGAAACCTAAACATTTCTGAAATGTAGACAAAATTCTGAATTCAGCAAGGGGTCATTTGTGTAGATCCTACAAGGGTTTCCTACAGAAAATAACAACTGAAAAAGAAAAATATTGAAATTTAGGTGAAAAAAACATAAATGTTTCTCTACGTTTTACTCTGTAACTTTTCCCTGCAATGTCAGATTATCGAAAGCAATATACCGTTACGTCTGCTGGACTCCTCTGGTTGCGGGGATATATAGGGCTTGTAGCTTCATCAAGAACCCGAGGAACCCAGAGCCAATAAATGAGCTGCACCCTGACGTGCGTTTTCATTCTATACCGGGTATACAGCAATTCATTTGCTGAAATATAAAGAGTAAAAAATTGCTATCAAGAAAACCTTTGTATTTCCAAAAAGGGCACAAGATAAGGTGTTGAGGAGCAGTGGTTATTTGCACATCTCTGAATTCCGGGGTGACCATACTAGCATGTGAATTACAGGGCTTTTCTCAAATAGATGTCTTTTTTACACACTCTCCTATATTTGGAAGGAAAAAATTTAGAGAAAGACAAGGGGCAATAACACTTGTTTTGCTAATCTATGTTCCCCCAAGTCTCCCGATAAAAATTATACCTCACTTGTGTGGGTAGGCCTAGCGCCCGCGACAGGAAACGCCCCAAAGCGCAACGTGGACACACCCAAATTTTTGGAAGAAAACAGAGGTGTTTTTTGCGAAGTGCCTACCTGTAGATTTTGGCCTCTAGCTCAGCCGGCACCTAGGGAAACCTACCAAACCTGTGCATTTCTGAAAACTAGAGACCTAGGGGAATCCAAGGAGGGGTGACTTGCGGGGCTCGGACCAGGTTCTGTTACCCCGAATCCTTTGCAAACCTCAAAATGTGGCTAAAAAAACACATGTTCCTCACATTTCTGTGGCAGAAAGTTCTGGAATCTGAGAGGAGCCAAAAATGTCCTTTCACCCAGCGTTCCCCCAAGTCTCCCGATAAAAATGATACCTCACTTGTGTGGGTAGGCCTAGCGCCCGCGACAGGAAACGCCCCAAAGCGCAACGTGGACACATCCAAATTTTTGGAAGACAACAGAGGTGTTTTTTGCGAAGTGCCTACCTGTAGATTTTGGCCTCTAGCTCAGCCGGCACCTACGGAAACCTACCAAACCTGTGCATTTCTACAAACTAGAGACCTAGGGGAATCCAAGGAGGGGTGACTTGCGGGGCTCGGACCAGGTTCTGTTACCCAGAATCCTTTGCAAACCTCAAAATTTGGCTAAAAAAACACATGTTCCTCACATTTCTGTGGCAGAAAGATCTGGAATCTGAGAGGAGCCAAAAATTTCCTTTCACCCAGCGTTCCCCCAAGTCTCCCGATAAAAATGATACCTCACTTGTGTGGGTAGGCCTAGCGCCCGCAACAGGAAACGCCCCAAAGCGCAACGTGGACACATCCAAATTTTTGGAAGAAAACAGAGGTGATTTTTGCGAAGTGCCTACCTGTAGATTTTGGCCTCTAGCTCAGCCGGCACCTAGGGAAGCCTACCAAACCTGTGCATTTCTGAAAACTAGAGACCTAGGGGAATCCAAGGAGGGGTGACTTGCGGGGCTCGGACCAGGTTCTGTTACCCAGAATCCTTTGCAAACCTCAAAATTTGGCTAAAAAAACACATGTTCCTCACATTTCTGTGGCAGAAAGATCTGGAATCTGAGAGGAGCCAAAAATTTCCTTTCACCCAGCATTCCCCCAAGTCTCCTGATAAAAATGATACCTCACTTGTGTGGGTAGGCCTAGCGCCCGCGACAGGAAACGCCCCAAAGCGCAACGTGGACACATCCAAATTTTTGGAAGACAACAGAGGTGATTTTTGCGAAGTGCCTACCTGTAGATTTTGGCCTCTAGCTCAGCCGGCACCTAGGGAAACCTACCACACCTGTGCATTTCTGAAAACTAGAGACCTAGGGGAATCCAAGGAGGGGTGACTTGCGGAGCTCGGACCAGGTTCTGTTACCCCGAATCCTTTGCAAACCTCAAAATTTGGCTAAAAAAACACATGTTCCTCACATTTCTGTGTCAGAAAGTTCTGGAATCTGAGAGGAGCCACAAATTTCCTCCCACCCAGCGTTCCCCCAAGTCTCCCGATAAAAATGGTACCTCACTTGTGTGGTTAGGCCCAGCGCCCGCGACAGGATATGCCCCAAAACACAACGTGGACACATCACAGAAAACAGAGCTGTTTTTTGCAAAGTGCCTACTTGTAGATTTTGGCCTCTAGCTCAGCCGGCACCTAGGGAAACCTACCAAACCTGTGCATTTTTTAAAACTAGAGACCTAGGGGAATCCAAGGAGGGGTGACTTGTGGGGATCGGACCAGGTTCTGTTACCCAGAATCCTTTGCAAACCTCAACATTTGCCTAAAAAAACACATGTTCCTCACATTTCGGTGACAGAAAGTTCTGGAATCTGAGAGAAGCCACAAATTTCCTTCCACCCAGCCTTCCCCCAAGTCTCCCGATAAAAATGATACCTCACTTGTGTGGGTAGGCCTAGCGCCCGCGACAGGAAATGGCCCAAAACACAACCTGGACACATCACATTTTTTCATAGAAAACAGGGCCTACCTGTGGATTTTGGCCTTTAGCTCAGCCGGCACCTGGGGAAACCTAGCAAACCAGCGCATTTTTGAAAACTAGAAACCCAGGGGAATCCAAGATGGGGTGAATTGTGGGGCTCTGACCAGGTTCTGTTACCCAGAATCCTTTGCAAACCTCAAAATTTGGCTAAAAAAACATGTTTTCCTCACATTTCAGTGACAGAAAGTTCTGGAATCTGAGAGGAGCCACAAATTTCCTTCCACCTAGCGTTCCCCCAAGTCTCCCGATAAAAATGATACCTCACTGGTGTGGGTAGGCCTAGCGCCCGCGACAGGAAATGGCCCAAAACACAACGTGGACACATCACATTTTTTCATAGAAAACAGTGCCTACCTGTGGATTTTGGCCTCTAGCTCAGCCGGGCCCAGGGGGGGCAGAAATGGCCTAAAATAAATTTGTCCCCCACCCCCCAACCCCCCTGCCCCCCCGGGAGCGACCCTTACCTATGGGGTCGCCCCCCCTTACGTGACATTGGTGCCAAAAAAGAAATCCCCGCTGCCTAGTGGTTTCTGCCCCCCTTGGGGGCAGATTGACCTACAATCGGCCAATCTGCCCCCAAGGGGGGCAGAAATGGTCTAAATACAATTTGCCCCCCAGGGGAGCGACCCTTGCCTAATGGGTCGCTCCCCATCTCTACAAAAACAAACAAACAAAAAAATAACCACAAAAAAAACAATTTGCCCTGGCGCCTAGAGGTTTCTGCCCCCCCGGGGGCAGAAATGGCCTAAAATAAATTTGCCCTCCCAACCCCCCCGGGGAGCGACCCTTGCCTGCAAGGTCGCTCCCCTTGCGTGAGTGCGCAAAAAAAAGATCCCTGGTGCCTAGTGGTTTCTGCCCCCCTTGGGGGCAGATTGACCTACAATCGGACAATCTGCCCCCAAGGGGGGCAGAAATGGTCTAAATACAATTTGCCCCCCAGGGGAGCGACCCTTGCCTTATGCGTCACTCCCCATCTCTAAAAAAACAAACAAACAAAAAAAAAAACACACAAAAAAAAAATTGCCCTGGCGCCTAAATGTTTCTGCCCCCCCCCGGGGGCAGATCGGCCTAATACCAATAGGCCGATCTGCCCCCAGGGGGGCAGAAATGGCCTAAAATAAATTTACCCTCCCCGGGGAGCGACCCTTGCCTGCAAGGTCGCTCCCCTTGCGTGAGTGCGCAAAAAAAAGATCCCTGGTGCCTAGTGGTTTCTGCCCCCCTTGGGGGCAGATTGACCTACAATCAGCCAATCTGCCCCCAAGGGGGGCAGAAATGGTCTAAATACAATTTGCCCCCCAGGGGAGCGACCCTTGCCTAATGCGTCGCTCCCCATCTCTAAAAAAAACAAACAAACAAAAAAAAAACCCACACAAAAAAAAATTTGCCCTTGCGCCTAAAGGTTTCTGCCCCCCCCGGGGGCAGATCGGCCTAATACCAATAGGCCGATCTGCCCCCAGGGGGGCAGAAATGGCCTAAAATAAATTTGCCACCCCACCCCCCCCCGGGGAGCGACCCTTGCCTGCAAGGTCGCTCCCCTTGCGTGACTGCGCAAAAAAAAGATCCCTGGTGCCTAGTGGTTTCTGCCCCCCTTGGGGGCAGATTGACCTACAATCGGCCAATCTGCCCCCAAGGGGGGCAGAAATGGTCTAAATACAATTTGCCCCCCAGGGGAGCGACCCTTGCCTAATGCGTCGCTCCCCATCTCTAAAAAAAACAAACAAACAAAAAAAAAACCCACACAAAAAAAATGTTGCCCTGGCGCCTAAAGGTTTCTGCCCCCCCCGGGGGCAGATCGGCCTAATACCAATAGGCCGATCTGCCCCCAGGGGGGCAGAAATGGCCTAAAATAAATTTGCCCCTCCAGGGGAGCGACCCTTGCCTAAGGGCCCGCTCCCCATCTGTAAAACACAACAACAACAAAAATCCCTGGTGCCTAGTGGTTTCTGCCCCCCGTGGGGGCAGATCGGCCTAATAAAAATAGGCTGATCTGCCCCCATGGGGGGCAGAAATGGCTTAAAATAAATTTGCCCCCCAAGGGAACGACCCTTGCCTAAGGGGTCGCTCCCCTTACGTGAAAAACAAACAAACAAAAAAAACTCCCTGGTGTCTAGTGGTTTCTGCCCCCCTTGGGGGCAGATTGGCCTCATAAAAATAAGCCAATCTGCCCCCAAAGGGGGCAGAAATGGCCTAAATATAATTTCCCCCTATGGGAGCGACCCTTGCCTAAGGGGTCGCATCCCACACCTAAAAAACAAAAGAAAACAAATAAAAAAACAAAACTAAAAAAAAAGTATCCCTGGTGTCTAGAGGTTTCTGCCCCCACTGGGGGCAGATCGGCCTAATAATAGGCCGATCTGCCCCCACGGGGGGCAGAAAAGGCCTTAAAAAAAAATGACCCCCTGGGAGCGACCCTTGCCCAAGGGGTCGCTCCCTTCTGTCAATTTCATATAAAAAAAAAAAATCCCTGGTGTCTAGTGGGGTTTCAAAAGCCGGATTGCAAGCAATCCGGCTTTTGAAACCCTCGGAGAGACTTCAAAGGGAAGGAAATACATTTCCTTCCCTTAGAAGCCCCTCCGGGCCTCCCCCACGTGATCGAAAGAGAAATGCTGAGCATTTCTCTTTCGATCGCGCTGGAAGCTCTGCTTCCAGCGCGATGGGGGAGGTTGTGTTATTGTCAGCGCGCGCTCGCGCGCTGACGTCACAGGGGGGGTGGGGGGGGTTGGGGGTTGAAGGGGAAGGGATTCCCCTGTCAGCCCTGACCTAGGGGGGTGGGGGGGCGGCCCTCGGGAGGAGCGCTAGCGCTTCTCCCGAGGGCAGCATTCAGGACGTAATGGTTACGTCCATGGCGCCACACGGGCGCTGCCATGGACGTAACCATTACGTCCGTGGCGGGGAAGGGGTTAAAAGGGATAATGAGGAACTGGATACTAAAAAACAATGAGAATATGTTATGGGGAGCTTTTCTGAAAGTAAATTGTCAAACTAGCTCTCAGACCCTTTGTTGAAAGGAATAAACCTGATATAATTTTCTTCAGAATCTGTTTTTTGAGTATTCCTTTAATGGAATTTAGACGTATATGGCCAGTATATAAACATTGTTCCAAATGCTAACATCATTGTGATTATAAGCATGAAACATTAACTCTCAGTTTATGTCTTTGTCCGTTTCTCTCTCTGAAACAACGAAAGTGGCTTAGACTACTTGTTATCAAGAAGTATTGGCAATGCCAATAGGTCGGGATTTAAAATAATGGTGTATGATAATGTGAAGAATTAAATGTAGTAGCATCAGAATTAATATGAATACATGTTGAAGAAAAGAACTGTCGAATAATATTGGTGTAGGTTAAAAGGTCAGGTGTCAGCTGCACTGTCAAGCCAAGCCTAAATACTCAAGTAGGTGAATGACTACCCTTCCCCCATTTGCACTGCAGCCAGAGAAAAACACCATTAATTACATCATTACTTAAGATACTTTAATAGCATTAGTGTTGCCTGTACCCCTAAACGTTCAGCCCTAGGTAGTTGGATAACTAAACAAAATGATCACAACTTTGTGAAGAGAAAGCCCTTTTTTAGGTGCACACAACCTTTGCCCAATCAAAGCATTTACTCCTGGCTCCCAACATGTGGGCAAAGCCAAAGCCCCTCTCCTAGTGATTCTCACATAATTGTCTGAGGACAGCTGCACTGTCAAGCCAGACCATAGAAAAGAAGTGTCACCAAATGTTCTTGTTATAGCAGTATGTTGGGATTGTAGTGTCACGCGTGACTAAACGGAGTCGCGCACCATACCATTGAAGCACCGATGCAAGGGGTGTTGCGAGAGCTACCCCTCCAGAGGTGCGTTTATTCTGTGGCCGAGGGTCATGTGACAGTTGCAATAAAGAGAGCATGGCCGGCAGGTGTGGTCAGACAGTAATGATCACGCCTGAGGGAATTGAACACGACCGCCGAGTTGCAGCTCATGAAAATACAATGACTGGGCCTCTTGACTGTTTGTGCTGCAACCGCGCGCTACTACTACCTGTCCCCATGAGCAGTACATTATAAGAGCACAACACTGTCGACGAGCGTAGGACGCTCAACTCGCCGGTTGTGGACGAGGCGGCCACTTGCCCCACCACGTGGCTCATGGTGCTCGTGCCTTGTCTCCTGCTGTGGCCCGACTCCAACCAGCTGGTAAAATAAGCACAGTGACGGTGAGAGCGCTGCCTCCACTCTCTGCCTGGCTCTCAAAGACCGTTGCACCCATTGCAAAGGGCCGACGAGGTGGCACAGGCCCGCCCCACCCCACCTCCCCGGCACGGTGATCTCCAACGGCAACAAATGCAAGTGGTCATACCCCCTCCTACCTCACACGGCATCTTAAAGGCACAGAGCCCTGCCTCAGTGTGTTTACCAGCTTCGTCAACGGTGAAGCCTTGCCTAGCAACACACGATTCCACACGCTCTGCGATTGTGCCAGGGAGCCCCAAAAAAAAAGAAGTCACCCGGTGGTTCCCCATCCTCAGAGCACAAAAGTGATGTCTCTACACCCTCACCGTGTCTCACAACTGCCAGAGAGGTTGCCCAAAAAGAAAACCAGAGGAAACATCAAACAATGACCTCCATACCCCCGTAGAGCTTTTCATAGTAGAAGGAGCCCTGTTTGTACAGGCTGTGAGATGGAAGGACTAGGTAGAGAGCCTGCTCTATTTCTTTGAAGCCACAAAGGTGGAAAATGAATAAAAAAGAGCCATATTGGTGCGCTTGGGAGGGAAGGACATACATCGTATATTGAAAACGATAGTAGAAGCGGAGCCAAAGACACACCTGACACTTATCGCAGCTTTACAAGCACATTTTGCAAGGATGGTCAATGTGGACTACGAGAGGTTCATATTTAGGCAAGCCCGGCAGCACCCCGAGGAGTCCATTGACAAGTTCATTATGAGACTCAGAGAACTAGCCACCACGTGCAAGTTCCACAATGACAAAATCAGAGGCCAAATTATTCAGGGCTGCACCTCATCCAAACTACGAGAACGGATCTAAGAGGAATCAGGTCGCAACCCTTGCAGACATCCTAACAATGGGGAGGATGAAGGAGCTCTCAAAAGTGAGAGCCTCCCACATGGAGGCCGCGCTGCAGAGCCCAGTAAAAAGTGAACAAGTTACTGCAATCATACCAGCTTCCTCCCGACCCGGACTCCAGAAACCACCCGCACCATAGAGAACATGTGGGAGATGTGGGGAGGTCAACACATCCCATGTCCACCTGTCTAGCCAAGGGCAAGAAGTGCGCAGGGTGTGGTAAACTCAATCACTTAGTTAGAGTATGCCGTTTGGTGAAAAGGGTACGCGCCCGACCCACCGTGAACACAGCCCTCGATGCTCAGTCCCAAGGCATTGACATGAACAATGACAAGGAGACAACACAGACAATCCATTCCATTTTCACCATCAGCATGGCTGCACAGAGGAACCAAAGGTTACCCAAATGCAAACTGCTAGTAGCGGGGTGTCCATAGTAGACACTGGCGCGTCCATCAATGTCATGTCAGGTGAGACCTTTCAAACACTGCGTCTGCTACCATCCTTGACGCCGACAGCCATCAGAGTATTCGCTTATGGGCAAGTTTGACCTCTCACCATGTGAGGGAAGTTCCGAGCCCACATCTGTCATGGGGCGCACAGAACTGAAGCGTATGTGTATGTTGCTGAAGAAGGCCAGCGCACTCTTCTAGGGTGTCATACAGCAGAAGCCCTTGGCATAGTGACTTTCATCTTGGGCGTGTACATTGAATCTCTTAGTGACATCCTCAAGTCATTAGCCCAAGTGTTCAAAGGAATAGGGTGTCTCCGAAATAAGGAAATCACACTACATATAGATCAGTCAATTCAACCAGTAGCTCTAAGACATCGAAGGATAGCATTCCACCTTTGACCCCTTGTGGAACGGGAACTACAAAAGCTAGAAACCACAGGGATCATTGAAAAAGTGGAAGGCCCCACACTGTGGGTCTCCCCGATTGTGGTAGCAACCAGGAGAAGTCTGGATTTGTAATGACATGAGAGTACCGAATGTGGCGATGACACCTCACTCCCACTATTGAGGACTTCATAGGAGAACTGAGTGAAGCGAAGTGGTTCTCCAAGCTCGACCTCAGGTCTGGATATCACCAACTAGTCTTGGCAGAGGAATCTCATTACATCACAACATTCTCCACCCACTTCGGACTTCGCCGCTATAGACGATTGAACTTTGGGATCTCCAGTGCGGCAGAAGTTTTTCAAAACACAATCCGTGAGCTGCGGAGGGACCTACCAGGAGTCATCAACGTCAGTGATGATATTTTGATCTATGCAAAGACTATTCAGGTACATCACCTACAGCTGAAAAATGTCCTCCAGCGCATACAAGAGTCTGGATTCACCCTTCACAAAGGAAATGCGAGTTCTTGAAGAACAAGGTACAGTTTTTTGGTTACACCTTCTCGTCGGAAGGAGTTGCTCCTGACCCCAACAAGGTCGCGGGCATCAAGAATGCTCTTCCCCCGACCAGTGTGACTGAAGTCCGAAGTTTTCTAGGTATGGAAAACTACTGCAGACGATTCATCAAGGATCTCACGTCCCTGACACAACCCCTGCGAGACTTGACCAAAGCCACCACTGAGTGCTCGTGGGGTCCAGTCCATGAAGCTGCGTTCCATGCGACAAAAGTTGCGTTATGGGCTGACACCACACTGCAATATTTTGACCCACGGCGTGAGACCACTGTGGAAGTGGATGCCAGCCCAACAGGACCGGGTGCAGTGCTTCTGCAGAAGCTTCACCCAGAGGAATGGGCCCCAGAGGCCTATGCCAGTCGGTCCCTGACAGACACAGAGAGAAGATACTCCCAAATTGAATGGGAAGCGAATGCTATTCATTGGGGGTGCAAACATTTTCATCTGTGTGTGTATGGACACCCGTTCGTTGTCACCACCGACCACAAACCGCTCGTTCAATTGTTCAACGGCACCGCCTCCAAACCACCTCCACACATAGAGAAGTGGATGCTTTAGCTACTAGAATATAACTGCAAGGTTGAGTACTGTCCTGGAACCAATAACCCGGCAGATTACCTCTCAAGACACCTGAGCCCAGCCACACCCACCGAAGAAGATGACACTCTAGAAACCGAAGAGTACATAAAATGTGTGGTTGAGAGGTCCCAGCCTCTACCTATCTTGATGGAAGTCATACAGCAAGCCACCTAGACGGATGAGAACATACAGCAAGCATTACAAGCCATGAAGACGAACACGTGGCATAACCAGCAGAAACAATGGCGCCTCCTCAATCCGGAAGCCCAAAAGGCCATGATGGGCTGTATCACGTCTGACAAGACCTGACCATCAGCAATGAAGGATGTCTCCTCAGAGGGCACCGTTTGATAATTCCCACCAGCCTTGCTAACAGAGCAGTCCAGTTAGCTCATGCTGGCCACAAAGGCATGGTGAAAACCAAGAGTCGACTGCGCACCAAAGTGTGGTACCCGATGATGGATGTAAAAGTTGAGGAGTTGGTGCGTTCCTGCCATTGGTGCCAAGCAACAAGCGACCCTAGTGCACCCGTCCCCATTGAGACAGAGAAACGACCTCAGAAACCATGGATCTCAGCCAGCTTACACTTTGGGAGCCTACCAGATGGCAAGCACATGATGGTGCTGAAGGACGACTACTCTCACTACCAAGAGGTAAAACTGATCCACACGTTGACAGCAACCGAAGTAATACCAAAACTGGAGAAAATGCCTGTCACCCTCGGAGTGGTACAAGAACTAAAGACAGACAATGGTCCCCCATTCTAGGGAAGGGAATTTGCAGCGTATCTGTGGTATAAGACACCGAAAGATCACTCCAAGATGACCCCAAGCCAACGGGGAGGTCGAAAGATTTATGAGGACTCTAAGCAAAGTGGTCTGAATAGTGGCTGCCAAGAGAGAGTCGCTAGAGCTAACAATACATTCTTTACTCAGTGACTACCGTCAGACCCCACATCCCACGATGGGGGTTGAGCCAAGTCACCTCTCAATGGGTCAAGTGGTGACAGATGTCATTCCCCATCATGAGTCATGGACACCTGTGCCTGTGGACGAGAACAAGGAGTATCACAAAAAGAAACAGTTGAATGACATGGCCAGCCGTCGACGGAGCTCACGTCCCTTGGATTTGCAAGTAGGTGACAGAGTTCTTGTCCAAGACAGGTTTCCGGGCAGTAAATTCCAGCGGCCATTCAAAGACAGCCCCTGGACTGTCATCCTGCGCAAGGGGTCTCTCGTGGTAGCACAAAGAGGAACGGGTCAGATTGTTCGCAACGTCTCGTGGTTTCAGCGTTTTCACCCCCCCTTGCCTGCATCAGAAAGAACTCTCCGGGATGATACCTGTCCAGCAGACTCTGGCGAGGCCTCTGATAATGATCTACCAGAAGAGTCCCTGCCGAGTAGTGACTCTGTTGAAGGCAGTGGAGGCACTTCTGGACACAAGAGAGGCCCTGACCTCAGCCCTGGAATGCTAGTGACGCCTCCAGAAGAGCTGGGGAGTCTTGATACAGTTTGCGAGTGAATCAAGCGCCTTCGACTAGGCTGCTTGATTATCTGATATAATTGACTGAGGTGGTAACCATGAACCATGTTGAGTCTTGACAATAAGTTATGCTGAAAGTTTTAGTTTGTTGTTCCATTTGTAATTTTGGGAGGGATGTGTAGTGTTGGGGCCCTAGGCCCCCATGCTACTAAAAGAGATACGACACAACACAGTTTCTTGGTAGGTGGAACTGGCCCTGGGCACGTGCGCCCAGCCTTTTTTATTGCCAGGGTCACCTGACCGGTGACGCCTATGTTGGGTGGGTGTGGGATGTAGACAGAAGGCCAGCCCTCAGCAGAATGGCTGGCAAAACACTAGAATGTGTCCAGCAGGACACTACATTCCTCCAAAACTTTATTGAGGAACAAAACAAAGTCCAACATGTAAACTAAAACACAGTAACAAAAACACCACCATCAGTCTATCGGCCTCGAGAAGACAGGCCGCAGTATTGCAGGGGACAGGTGCAGCTGGGAGCACCCGGACACTTCCACACGAGTCCATGATTTAACGAGGTACAGCCGGGCACGAACACTGTGCGGAAGAAGTACGGACTCTGACAGTCAGATGGTTGGTTAAGTGTCCACTGATTCACTGTGATTCAGTCCTGTGGGCACTCGTGGCGAGGCTGGTGGTGTTTACAGTTAAAATTGTTCAAATAGGGCGTATCATTCGAATTGGGTGTGTCATTCGAATTGGGTGCATCACGAGCGTTTGTGGAGTCCACTGTGAATCTACTTGCCAAGACATCCTGGCTTCACGAAGGCCAATCCCTTGAAGACGGATGATATCTGTGATGGCGTGAAATCCTCCTCTGAAGCCTTTGTACATCCTGACACTCTGATGGCAGAGCTGCTTCCAGACCACCTCTCATTTGTGGACTCTTCACTCTGGAACTTCCTCAAGGCCTTTTCGATGGGTTTGCCACAGGATTGGCATGGACTGTGCTGGGCTGTGTTAGGGCCATCTGCAGGCCGCTGCAGGCTCTCCGACAGGAGCCATGGTCAAATCATTTGTGCAACCACAAGGGTGGATGTTTCGTAGTCAGGGCGCTTGCCGACATGGATCAGGTGCATGCGGGCTCTCAAACGGTCTCAGGGCAATTGTCTCTCACGTTGCCAGGAGGGTGTCTAGTTGGTGTCATGTTAATTTACTGAAGACAGTCTTGGTGTGCTGTGACCTGTTGGAGTCTCCATTGCACAGCCTTGCTTGTCTCCTTGACTTCATCGGTGGGGCAATGTCCAGTCCTCTCTCAAGCTTGAGAGGCCCCTTGTCTGGGTTGTCACGGGACTGCTTGTGGTCTGCATTGTGGCTGCTTGTGTGCCTCATAGGGCAGCTGCAAGACCTCCTAGGAGCCACTGCCTAGTCGCTCATGCAATTACAGGGGTAGATGGGCCTAGGTCACGACTTGCTCTTGTCACCTAGAGCAGGATACAGAGAGGGTGAGCAGTTGGTCATTGGTTGACTGGTTCTTCAGAGCATTAAAGCAGAGGTGTAGGACTCCAGTCTGGTTGTTTAACTGCCCCTTTGATGGATACTGTGATGCACATGGCAATGATGGTGTTTGCTATTTGGAGACCTGGACGACAAGTGATGTTGCTGGAGTGAGGGTGATTGGAGTAACTTCGTCATAGCAAGTGCAGTCTTTCTCTTGCTCATGTGCAGATGCTAACAGTGGTGCCATCTGCTTCAAGCAGCCGATGACCGGTGGCTTGGATGGTCACCTTTGACGCGTGGGGCAAGTACGCGGTTTCCGCATGGCCTCTTACATTTGGTACTCCCGCTGAACTGTCTCCAGTGATGTCACCGCACCCCGTGGCTGTCTTGTCTGTGGGTGCACTCTTCCTTTGTGGAAGGAGTCCTCCATCTCTCCACCCTGTTGATCTTCGGTTCTTATTCTTCTGTGGTCGTCAGGTGTTGCAGTGTGACAGGTGATGTCACACAGTCTCCTTTCTTCCTTCTTCATAGCGTGGTGCTACGCCACGCTTTCTTCTCTTTTGTTGTGGCGTCTGGCCACTTGTCTTCCTTTTGTGTGGACCTTTCGCAGGTCCTGTCCTGTCGAAGGACTAGGCGTTTTTTTTTTCAGTGTTGCTGGGTGGCATCATGCCACTTGGGGTGTGCGACTCTCCTCCTGCCTGTTGTGAGTCACTGCCGACTCCGTCTTGAGGCAGTGTGGGGGAGGACACTCCTTGTGCGACTCTCCTCTTGCCTGTTGCGAGTCACTGCCGACTCCGTCTTGAGGCAGTGTGGGGGAGGACACTCCTTGTTGAGTCTCTGGCCCGTTGCAGGGCAGTGACATAGGGTCACTTTCTTTTCCGCTTCCTCTTCACTTGAGGGTGCAGTGCTTGCGCCTCAAGGCAGTGCTTTCTTGGAACTGGGTCTTGCTTGAACCTGGGTGTGCTTTGCAGGGTTGGTCGCTTCTGATGACCTCCTGTGTGATGGGCCAACGATGGCCATCTTGTGTTGGAGAAAGGCCGTCTGGCACGGCCTCTTGTCCCGTGCGTTACGTCATGCTCTCAGGTGCACTCTCCAATTTTGCGGGCGTTGTCTTAGTCGTCACGTTCTCTGGCGCAGCTCTCTGCGCATGTGACATAGGGGGTCATTCTGGCCCCGCCAGCGGCGGAAGCCGCCCGCCTGGCGGGAACCGCCAGAAGACCGTACCATGGTCAAAAGACCGCGGCGGTCATTCTGACTTTCCCGCTGGGCTGGCGGGCGACCGCCAAAAGGCTGCCCGCCCGCCCAGCGGGAAAGCACCAGCAACGAGGAAGCCGGCTCCGAATGGAGCCGGCGAAGTTGCTGGTGTGCGACGGGTGCAGTTGCACCCGTCGCGATTTTCAGTGTCTGCTAGGCAGACACTGAAAATCAATGTGGGGCCCTGTTAGGGGGCCCCTGCAGTGCCCATGCCATTGGCATGGGCACTGCAGGGGCCCCCAGGGGCCCCACGACACCCGTTCCCGCCAGCCTGGTTCTGGCAGTTAAAACCACCAGAACCAGGCTGGCGGGAAGGGGGTCGGAATCCCCATGGCGGCGCTGCTTGCAGCGCCGCCGTGGAGGATTCACAGGGGTAGGGGAAAACCGGCGGGAAACCGCCGGTTTCCCTTTTCTGACCGCGGCTTTACCCCCGCGGTCAGAATTGCCCTTGATGCACCGACAGCCTGTTGGCGGTGCATCCTCCAACCCCGGCCCTGGCGGTCCATGACCGCCAGGGTCGGAATCACCCCCATAGTCTCTTTTTTCTTGGGCATCCTTCGGTAACGTCTGGCATGTCCCTTTCTTGTCCTGCGGTGATGTCCATCACTGCTGGGGCATGTGGCGTTCTTTCGGCAGTGGTGGCGGACGGCCGTCAGGGGCTGCGCAGTCCATGCGCGCTCCCCTCGTGCCTCACGTGGCACTTGCGTCCATTTCTCACCGTTGCAGCTTGGCTGGGACATTCTCCAACAATGATTCCCCCGCGTTAGGATCCAAAGCCACCTAACCAACACCGATTTAAGACTGACCCAGTCTTACTTTCGGTTCCCTACTACCCCACACCTTTAGTGATTATATAGATTTCTTTAGGGAGGCGGTGTGGGCTAGCAACACTCCCAGTGCTCTCCTTTTGTGTATTTGTAGTGAGCACAGCAGCTAGCTGTGAGAGCCTTGTTACATATTTCTCCATACCTGTGACATATGCACAGGATTCTTGGATACCCTTACTTCCCTTCCCCTATCATGGCTGAAGGGCTTGCCTTCAGCGAGGAGGAGCTCCAAGCCATCCTCGCTGCACCCTCACTTTTAGGAGATGCTTCTCTTTCCAAGACAATAGCTCAATTAGGGGACTGGGACACTCTGATTGAACTTAAGAGGACACAAGTGAAAACAATATTACACGGGGCTGTCCTAACTGAATACTTAAGAAAAAACGCAGCCCCAAATGGTTTGATTATCACCACCGAACCACGTATCTTCCTAGAGGACAAAGAATTTAGGAAGGACTGGTCACTGATAGCCTGGAAATGCACACGTGATTGGCTAATCCTAATCATCAAGACAGCCACCAGACTATCAGAGGCTCTAGTGCTTCAAATTAAAACGACAGAAAGTAACCTAAAGACTGGACTTATAGTCACAGCATTCAAGAAGAAACTAGAAGAAACTAACAAGACAATCGGCGAGTTCAAAGACTACTTGACTCACCGGAAAATTACCAAATTCCAGAAAGATCTGGACAGGTTCTCCCTGGAGAAAGTACATCCCTACTCCAGGGAAGACTTTACAGCCCAATCCTCTTTGCCCTCCGACACATCGTCCGGAGGCTACTCGAGCTCAGACTCCGACGCCAGCCGCACACAACTTACACGGCTAAGGCGGGGCAGGAGGGGGAATACCCGGAACAACTGGCCCACTCCATTCACAGGCCACACACCCCCCCACCCCCACCCACCTCCGTTGCTCAACATGCCCCCCTGGGTGTGGCCCTCCCCCTATGGGCCACCAAACCAATTCCAAGCCCCGTTGTATCCCCAGCCACAAACGACATGGTCCTATCCCAATGTTCCTTTTTTTGGGAGAGGCCCCGGACGGGGAAGGGGCAGGAAAAAAGGAGTAAGTTGGAACCTAAAGGAGGGATTAACAGACGACGAATCCCCCAGTACAAGCAGAGTATAAGTAAGGGATCCACCACCGTTGTTAACCTGAGCCCAAAGGTATTAAATACCAACGAGCTCCAAGCCCTAGAGAAAGGTCTGGGTTTTGTCCCTACACCAAAACTTGATATCTTCAAACTAAGGATAGAACTAGCAGAGTTCTATCGCAAGATCAGACTGAGAACCTTTTTTCTTATGAACCCCAAATCAAATATAGAACAAGAAAGGAACACCGGGCTACGCCCCAAATCCAAGTTCACCCCCTCCCCTCACTTGATGCCACCAGAAGTCTTGGCATTTGAGAAATCAGTGAGTAGGAGGATCGACAACTTACAGAATACACAAAGGGAGATCTTCCACAATATCAGTACCGAAGAACTCTCAGCCCTCCAAGACCTTAGCAATGACTCCTCCATTACTATTAAACCAGCCGATAAGGGCGGGGCCATAGTGATAATGCCCACAGTGATGTACAATACTGAATGTCTACGCCTGCTGAACAACAATCATCACTATAAGAAACTATCGAGGGACCCGACAGAAGAGGTCAGGGAAGAAATCACTTTCCTGATTGACAAGGGTATGAACAACGGGTGGATCACTAAACATGAGGCCGCCTTCCTTAACCAATCTGACCCTAAAACTCCGTACTTCTACATCTTGCCCAAAATTCACAAAAATAAACACCCACCCCCGGGAAGACCAATAGTCTCCGGGATTGGCTCCATATTAGAACCATTGTCCCAATTTTGCGACTGGTTCCTCCAACCACTCGTGAAACAAATTCCCACATACCTCAAAGACACAACAGATGTGCTCTCCCTTCTAGATACCCTGGAATTTGATAAAGACAAAGAACATCTCATAACACTAGATGTGGAATCATTATATACCAACATTCCACAGGAGGCAACTCTGGAAGTGATCAGTGACCTACTAAATAGGGGTATCTGGAACTACATTACCCCCCCAGAATTTATCCTGGACTTAGCTCATCTGGCCCTTACTAGAAACTTCTTTGAGTTCGACAAGAACTTTTTCTTACAGATCCAGGGCACCTCTATGGGTAGCACCTTCGCTCCAAGCCTGGCATGCCTATATGTGGATCACTTCGAGAAAGAAATGGTCCTCACTGAAGAGAACCCATATGTCAATCAGATCAGGCTATGGAAGAGATACATCGATGACATCCTGGTCATCTGGAGAGGCACAAGGGAAGAAGCAAATATTTTTGTCACTTGGCTGAATACCCTGAATCCCTTTCTGAGATTCACAGCCACACTGGGTGACCCAGCGGTCTCCTTCCTTGACTTATTAATCACAGAAAGAAATGGCTCACTGGCAACAGAAGTATTCTACAAACCTACTGATCGAAACACTCTCCTTCAGTTTCAGAGCTTCCATCCACGCTCCCTCAAGGAAAACCTGCCAGTGGGCCAATTTCTCCGTCTTCGGCGGAACTGTACCGAACTAACGGATTATAAAAAACATGCGCAGCAGCTCACTAAGAAACTCCAAGTAAGAGGATACCCGGACCATCTATTGAGAAGAGCCGACAAACGTGCTCGTGTGAGCCCCAGGGACACTCTACTACATCCTAGCAGCAGAGCCAGTAAGGGAGAACCATTGATCTGTGTGACTACATTTAACCCAGCGTCTAATATGATCAAAAAGATACTAAATGAAAACTGGAAAATCCTCACTTCTGGGGGCCTCCCCTTTCAGATCCCAATGAATGCCTACAAAAAAGCAAAAAGTATTCGGGATATGATCATACATACACGCCCACGGGTAAATCCTACCACAAATAGACAAAGGACCCTCTGGGACCTTCCTCCTCCCAAAGGACACTTTCCATGCGGCAACTGCAGCGTGTGCGCACTCACCAAGAAAACTCTTACACTTGATTTAGGACTACGGACGCCCTGGGAACTGAGACAATTAACGAATTGCAACAGCAAAAACGTGGTATATATGATTACATGCCCCTGTGACAAGAGATACATTGGGATGACAACGAGAAAAGTGGGCACACGCATCGTCGAACATAGGAGTACCATCCGTTGTAAAAGAGATGACACAAGACTCACTGAGCATTATATCTCCAACAATCACCATCCTGACCACATGCAATGGGTGGTGTTGGACCAATTGAAATCAACAACAATCAATGCCAAGCATAGACTACTACTATATGAACAGAGGTGGATATGGAGGCTGCAAACAGACACTAGAGGATTGAATGACAATATCCAGTGGTCATCTTTAGGTTGATGACTAGATATCTTTACGGTTCCCTCGCCACATGAGATCCCCCCCTGGGGCCTTACAATGCCCTACTATGGGTTCCACTACCCTCTCGCTTGTGTTTATTTTTATATTTATTTTTATTTTTATTTTTATTTTTACTTTTGACCAGGGGAGTACCCCTATTAACCAGACTAGTCCCCCCCTCTCTCCTGCCATCAGAGCTATTGTCGCTCATTTTCTCTCTCTCTCTCACATCTTGTTACTTTTCTCTCCTGCACTTACCCCTCTATTCTCCCGTCCACTGTCTTCTTTTCCCTCCTCTTTCCCCGTTCCTTCTTCCTTTTCTTTTTTCCCCCCTTCTCGTCGCTCTCCTTCTCTGATACCCTCCCCTTTCCGCATACATCCCAGCTGTCTTCTCTCCCCGACCCTTGCGTTCCTTCCTCAACTTTCCTTTGTCTTTTTTCTTTCTTTTCCTCTCTTTCCCACTCGCCCTCTTTTCATGTTTTTTGTGTTTTTTTTACCCTCTTTTCTCTCCGCTTTGTTTCCTCCCCTTCTCCCCCCCCTTTTTTAGCCTTCCTTTCCATCCCTTTTGATCCCTTTTCCTGTCTTTCTTTTCTCTTTCCCCCCTTTTTTTCCCCCCCCTCCGCCTTTCCCTCTTTATCCCCTCGCTTCACCTTTTTTTCCCCTTCCCACAACCACACCCCCACAACCACACCCCTTTTTAGTCTTTCCTCTTGTATCCGTTTTCTCCTTTTTTCTTTCCCCTTTTTTCCTCCCCCCCCCCCAACCCCCCTCTCCTCCTTTCCCTCTCTGTTCCCCCGGCTCCCCCCGCCCGCCCCGCCCCTCCTCTTTTCTCCTCACTTGGCCTGGGCGTCCTACATAGACTACCAGGCGCGCTCCACGGGACTCCAATTCCCAGAGTCCCGCGGGCGTAATTGACGCGCCGCGCCTCCCGCGACGCATCTCGGCAGGACGCTCGCCGCGCCTGCCAGCCGCGACGCCTCCTCATCGCATCTTCCAGCACGTCTCCTGCGGGCC
This sequence comes from Pleurodeles waltl, assembly GCF_031143425.1. Classification (NCBI taxonomy): domain Eukaryota; kingdom Metazoa; phylum Chordata; class Amphibia; order Caudata; family Salamandridae; genus Pleurodeles; species Pleurodeles waltl. Next base: position 263,015,247 of record NC_090449.1, read on the forward strand.
TCGTTTTCTCAGAGGTCCCGCGGGTGGATTCCGCATTGAAGCACCGGCGCACCCCGCACAGGGGTGCGGCCGGTCTATGGGCGTGGCAGAACTACTCCTCGAGCACCGGGAGTCTTCTAGGCAACACGCCCGATACACCTGACAATCCCTACTCCGGACCCCGCCCCCAGGCCCCCAGCCTCTCGCCTATTGGTTGTTGATCGACATAATATTGCAGATCACCCTTCAGTCAGTACCAGAGCGGCCTGGCTCCGGCATGTAGGTGTAGGAGGCTGGACTGGCTTGTAGTGAGTACCAAGGGGTACTTGCACCTTGCACCAGGCCCAGTTATCCCTTATTAGTGTATAGGGTGTCTAGCAGCTTAGGCTGATAGATAATGGTAGCTTAGCAAAGCAGCTCAGGCTGAACTAGGAGACGTGTGAAGCTACTACAGTACCACTTAGTGTCATATGCACAATATCATAAGAAAACACAATACACAGTTATACTAAAAATAAAGGTACTTTATTTTTATGACAATATGCCAAAGTATCTTAGAGTGTACCCTCAGTGAGAGGATAGGAAATATACACAAGATATATATACACAATAGCAAAAATATGCAGTATAGTCTTAGAAAACAGTGCAAACAATGTATAGTTACAATAGGATGCAATGGGGAAACATAGGGATAGGGGCAACACAAACCATATACTCCAGAAGTGGAATGCGAACCACGAATGGACCCCAAACCTATGTGACCTCGTAGAGGGTCGCTGGGACTATTAGAAAATAGTGAGAGTTAGAAAAATAACCCTCCCCAAGACCCTGAAAAGTGAGTGCAAAGTGCACTAAAGTTCCCCTAAGGACAAAATAGTCGTGTTAGAGGGAGAATGCAAGGAAAACACAAATCAGCAATGCAACAACGATGGATTCCTGTCTGAAGGTACCTGTGGAACAAGGGGACCAAGTCCAAAAGTCACAAGCAGCTCGGAGATGGGCAGATGCCCAAGAAATGCCAGCGGTTGGTGCAAAGAAGCTCTTACTAGGCTGAAGAACTGTGAATACTGCAGGAACGACAAGGGTTAGAGACTTCCCCTTTGGAGGACGGATCCCCCACGCCTTGGAGAGTCGTGCAGAAGTGTTTTCCCGCCGGATGGACGCCAACAAGCCTTGCTACACGCAAATCGTGCGTTTGGCGTTTTTGGACGCTGCTGGGGCCCAGGAGGGACCAGGAGGTCGCAAATTGGACCTGAAGAGAGAGGGGACGTCGAGCAAGACAAAGAGCCCTCACTGAAGCAGGTAGCACCCGGAGAAGTGCCAGAAACAGGCACTACGAGGATGCGTGAAACGGTGCTCGCCGAAGTTGCACAAAGGAGTCCCACGTCGCCGGAGACCAACTTAGAAAGTCGTGCAATGCAGGTTAGAGTGCCGTGGACCCAGGCTTGGATGTGCACGAAGGATTTCCGCCGGAAGTGCACAGGGGCCGGAGTAACTTGCAAAGTCGCGGTTCCCAGCAATGCAGCCCAGCGAGGTGAGGCAAGGACTTACCTCCACCAAACTTGGGCTGAAGAGTCACTGGACTGTGGGGGTCACTTGGACGGTGTTGCTGGATTCGAGGGACCTCGCTCGTCGTGCTGAGAGGAGACCCAAGGGACCGGAGATGCAGCTTTTTGGTGCCTGCGGTTGCAGGGGGAAGATTCCGTCGACCCACGGGAGATTTCTTCGGAGCTTCTGGTGCAGAGAGGAGGCAGACTACCCCCACAGCATGCACAAGCAGGAAAACAGTCGAGAAGGCGGCAGGATCAGCGTTACAGAGTTGCAGTAGTCGTCTTTGCTACTATGTTGCAGGTTTGCAGGCTTCCAGCGCGGTCAGCGGTCGATTCCTTATCAGAAGGTGAAGAGGGAGATGCAGAGGAACTCGGCTGAGCTCATGCATTCGTTATCTAGAGTTTCCCCAGAGACAGAGACCCTAAATAGCCAGAAAAGAGGGTTTGGCTACCTAGGAGAGAGGAAAGGCTACTAACACCTGAAGGAGCCTATCACAAGGAGTCTCTGACGTCACCTGGTGGTACTGGCCACTCAGAGCAGTCCAGTGTGCCAGCAGCACCTCTGTTTCCAAGATGGCAGAGGTCTGGAGCACACTGGAGGAGCTCTGGACACCTCCCAGGGGAGGTGCAGGTCAGGGGAGTGGTCACTCCCCTTTCCTTTGTCCAGTTTCGCACCAGAGCAGGGGCTAAGGGGTCCCTGAACCGGTGTAGACTGGCTTATGCAGAATTGGGCACATCTGTGCCCAACAAAGCATTTCCAGAGGCTGGGGGAGGCTACTCCTCCCCTGCCTTCACACCATTTTCCAAAGGGAGAGGGTGTCACACCCTCTCTCAGAGGAAGTTCTTTGTTCTGCCATCCTGGGCCAGGCCTGGCTGGACCCCAGGAGGGCAGCTGCCTGTCTGAGGGGTTGGCAGCAGCAGCAGCTGCAGAGAAACCCCAGGAAGGGCAGTCTGGCAGTACCAGGGTCTGTGCTACAGACCACTGGGATCATGGAATTGTACCAACAATGCCAGGATGGCATAGAGGGGGAAATTCCATGATCATAGACATGTTACATGGCCATATTCGGAGTTACCATGGTGAAGCTACATATAGGTAGTGACCTATATGTAGTGCACGCGTGTAATGGTGTCCCCGCACTCACAAAGTTCAGTGAATTGGCTCTGAACAATGTGGGGGCACCTTGGCTAGTGCCAGGGTGCCCTCACACTAAGTAACTTTGCACCTAACCTTTACCAGGTAAAGGTTAGACATATAGGTGACTTATAAGTTACTTAAGTGCAGTGTAAAATGGCTGTGAAATAACGTGGACGTTATTTCACTCAGGCTGCAGTGGCAGGCCTGTGTAAGAATTGTCAGAGCTCCCTATGGGTGGCAAAAGAAATGCTGCAGCCCATAGGGATCTCCTGGAACCCCAATACCCTGGGTACCTCAGTACCATATACTAGGGAATTATAAGGGTGTTCCAGTAAGCCAATGTAAATTGGTAAAATTGGTCACTAGCCTGTTAGTGACAATTTGAAAGTAATGAGAGAGCATAACCACTGAGGTTCTGGTTAGCAGAGCCTCAGTGAGACAGTTAGGCACCACACAGGGAACATATACATGCACACCTATGAGCACTGGGGCCCTGTGTGACAGGGTCCCAGTGACACATACATATAGGCCACAAACCTATGAGCACTGGGGTCCTGACCAGCAGGATCCCAGTGACACATAACAACCATACTGAAAACATAGTGTTTTCACTATGAGCACTGAGGCCTGGCTATCAGGATCCCAGTGAGACAGTGAAAACAGTGACAAACACCCTGACATACACTCACAAACAGGCCAAAAGTGGGGGTAACAAGGCTAGAAAGAGTCTACCTTCTCACACAACTCCCCCCCAAACGAAGGACAATAAGGCTAACCTTGGCCAGTTGAGACTTTATTGTCTAAGTGGTGATAAGTAGAGAGTAGCTCTGCAATAGACTGGTTACTCCCTTTATCATCCACTATATGGTTACTTCCCTGTGGGGATGTAAACCACCCTGTTTGAAGTTTTTTAGCTAACCAACAATGTGAAGATGTATTTTCAGAGTTTCTATCAGTAAGTTTTAGTTTAGAGCAGTGGGAATTATCCACTGAACCTATTTGTAATGATGGAAATGCCAGACAGGGATGCTGTCTCAGTAAAGCCATAGCTGGGCAAAAACTTTGTCCATTTGGCTGGAAGAGAGAACAGGGATGCTGTTTCTCTTGAGTTGGAGCAGGGCAGGGATGCTGTCCTATGAGCTCCACACTAGGGCAGGGATGCTGTCCTAAGTGTTGTGAGGTAGTGCAGGGTTTATGCACTAAAGTTTCTCTGGGAGAGTTGGAGGGATGCTCCATGTTAACTAAAATGGTGCTGTTTTTCTCACCAATGTTAGTTATTCCACAGAGAGGTACTTCCACCTCAGGGAGTCCAGCTTTGCCAGCTGATGATTCCCTTGGAACAGGTGCCACCCCAGGAGAGGTTTCTCCCACCACAGGAATGGTATCCTGAATGGTAGGGTGGTTAGGGGATACTGTGATACCCTTTTTACCTGTTGATGGAGAGGGATCCTGAGTTTTCAGGCCTTCTCTCCTTTGCTTTTTCATTTCACTTGAAATGAGAGGGAACAATTCCTCAGGGATGCCCAGCATGGCTGCATGGGCATAAAACTCTACATCAGCCCAACCTGAGGCCTCTAGGTCATTACCTAAGAGACAGTCTACAGGTAAGCTAGGTGATACCACCACCTGCTTAGGGCCAGTAACTCCACCCCAACTAAACTGAATTATAGCTAAGGGAAGAAACTTGGTGGAGTTATGGACATCAATAATCTTATACTGTTGTCCAATGATGTGTTGTTCAGGAGGCACTAGGTTTTCAGTCACCAAAGTGAAACTGGCACCTGTGTCCCTGTAGGCCAAGGCCTCAACACCATGTATTGAAACTGTCTGCCTGTACTTATCCATTGTAAGGGGACAAGCAGCCAGTGTGGCAAGGCCAATGCCACTAGGTGTGACAGAAACTGTCTTGGGACTGATTACATCAGTTTCCACTATGGACCCATAAGTGAACCCAACTACACCCTTTGCTTGACTGTTGCCAGCAGTCCCACCACTAGTACCACTACTGCTAGGGGCACTAGAGCTTGATGTATTAGTGGTGGTAGGCTCAGGGGGTTTACCTGGACAGGACTTATCCCCTGGCCTATGGCCTCTGTTTTTACACACAAAGCACCAAGGCTTTTTAATGTGTGCAGGTTGGGAAGAAGAGGAAGAATTTGTTTTATCCCCACCCTCTGAAGAGTGTTTAAGATTTGAAGTGGGATCTTTGGTTTTACCCTTATCCCCATGCTTATCTTGAGATTTTTCACCATCTTTCTTCTTATTGCCATCTTTGTCACCCCCTGTATGAACTTTTCTGTTCACCCTTGTTCTGACCCATTTGTCTGCCTTCTTTCCCAATTCTTGGGGAGAGGTCAGATCAGAGTCTACCAGGTACTGGTGCAACAAATCAGACACACAATTATTAAGTATATGCTCTCTCAGGATTGTGTTATACAGGCTTTCATAATCAGTAACTTTACTGCCATGTAACCACCCCTCCAAGGCCTTCACTGCCTGGTCAATGAAATCAACCCAGTCTTGTGAAGACTCCTTTTTGGTCTCTCTGAACTTTATCCTGTACTGTTCAGTGGTTAAGCCATAACCATCCAGGAGTGCATTCTTAAGAACTGTAAAATTATTAGCATCATTTTCTTTTACAGTAAGGAGCCTATCCCTACCTTTTCCAGTAAATGATAGCCATAGGATAGCAGCCCACTGCTTTTGAGGGACATCCTGTACAGCACAGGCCCTCTCAAGTGCAGCAAACCACTTGTTAATGTCATCCCCCTCCTTATAAGGGGGAACTATCTTGTGCAGATTCCTGGAATCATGCTCTTTTGCAGGATGACTATGGGGAATACTGCTGCTGCCACCATGGGTATCTAAACCCATCTTCTGTCTTTCCTTCTCTATTTCTAAAGACTGTCTATCCAAATCCAGCTGTTGCTTCTTGAGCTTCAGTCTGGTTTGCTCCACTCTCAATCTATTGAGCTCCCTTTCTAACAATCTGTCATCAGGGTGGGTGGGAGGGACATTTCTAGATACAGAGGTATGATGGGAATGAACAGAAGGAGACCTGTCCCTTACAAGGGGCACCCTAACAGCTTGGCTACCAGCATAATGTGAGAGCACATCATCAGTATGATGTGATTCAACCTCTGTACCAACTATGCTAGACTGTCTAGTAATGGGCAGGCTGAGAAGTTTCTTTCCTGAACCTTTTCCTGGGGGAGTCCCTGGATCAGATTGAGAACCATTAGCTACTTTTTCTACAGATTGGGCACTTATGGCCTTATCCTGTACTCTAAGCATATTAATTAACAGTTCTAAGGAAGGATTCTTCCCTACACTCAAACCTCTCTCTATGCAGAGACTCCTTGCTCCTTTCCAGCTAAGGTGATCATATGCAAGTTTGGACAGTTCAACTTTTTGGCCTGTGCCAGACATTTTTAGAGAGATAAAGTGATAGACAAAGAGAAAAAAGTTTTCAGAACTTTTTGGAAAGACAGAAAAAAACTTTTTAAACTTTTAAGAACTTTTTGAAAGTTTAGAAGTACTTTTCAGCACTTAGAAAAGAGTGAAAAGAGGAAATGCAAAACTTTTTGGCTATGTGTATATACACTGACCTTGTTTTGTATATTTTTCTCTTATGAAAAGTACAATGACAAGAGTGGTAAGTAGTCTCAAAGCACTTATCCCACCGCTGCACAACCAATGTAGGAGGCTGGACTGGCTTGTAGTGAGTACCAAGGGGTACTTGCACCTTGCACCAGGCCCAGTTATCCCTTATTAGTGTATAGGGTGTCTAGCAGCTTAGGCTGATAGATAATGGTAGCTTAGCAAAGCAGCTCAGGCTGAACTAGGAGACGTGTGAAGCTACTACAGTACCACTTAGTGTCATATGCACAATATCATAAGAAAACACAATACACAGTTATACTAAAAATAAAGGTACTTTATTTTTATGACAATATGCCAAAGTATCTTAGAGTGTACCCTCAGTGAGAGGATAGGAAATATACACAAGATATATATACACAATAGCAAAAATATGCAGTATAGTCTTAGAAAACAGTGCAAACAATGTATAGTTACAATAGGATGCAATGGGGAAACATAGGGATAGGGGCAACACAAACCATATACTCCAGAAGTGGAATGCGAACCACGAATGGACCCCAAACCTATGTGACCTCGTAGAGGGTCGCTGGGACTATTAGAAAATAGTGAGAGTTAGAAAAATAACCCTCCCCAAGACCCTGAAAAGTGAGTGCAAAGTGCACTAAAGTTCCCCTAAGGACAAAATAGTCGTGTTAGAGGGAGAATGCAAGGAAAACACAAATCAGCAATGCAACAACGATGGATTCCTGTCTGAAGGTACCTGTGGAACAAGGGGACCAAGTCCAAAAGTCACAAGCAGCTCGGAGATGGGCAGATGCCCAAGAAATGCCAGCGGTTGGTGCAAAGAAGCTCTTACTAGGCTGAAGAACTGTGAATACTGCAGGAACGACAAGGGTTAGAGACTTCCCCTTTGGAGGACGGATCCCCCACGCCTTGGAGAGTCGTGCAGAAGTGTTTTCCCGCCGGATGGACGCCAACAAGCCTTGCTACACGCAAATCGTGCGTTTGGCGTTTTTGGACGCTGCTGGGGCCCAGGAGGGACCAGGAGGTCGCAAATTGGACCTGAAGAGAGAGGGGACGTCGAGCAAGACAAAGAGCCCTCACTGAAGCAGGTAGCACCCGGAGAAGTGCCAGAAACAGGCACTACGAGGATGCGTGAAACGGTGCTCGCCGAAGTTGCACAAAGGAGTCCCACGTCGCCGGAGACCAACTTAGAAAGTCGTGCAATGCAGGTTAGAGTGCCGTGGACCCAGGCTTGGATGTGCACGAAGGATTTCCGCCGGAAGTGCACAGGGGCCGGAGTAACTTGCAAAGTCGCGGTTCCCAGCAATGCAGCCCAGCGAGGTGAGGCAAGGACTTACCTCCACCAAACTTGGGCTGAAGAGTCACTGGACTGTGGGGGTCACTTGGACGGTGTTGCTGGATTCGAGGGACCTCGCTCGTCGTGCTGAGAGGAGACCCAAGGGACCGGAGATGCAGCTTTTTGGTGCCTGCGGTTGCAGGGGGAAGATTCCGTCGACCCACGGGAGATTTCTTCGGAGCTTCTGGTGCAGAGAGGAGGCAGACTACCCCCACAGCATGCACAAGCAGGAAAACAGTCGAGAAGGCGGCAGGATCAGCGTTACAGAGTTGCAGTAGTCGTCTTTGCTACTATGTTGCAGGTTTGCAGGCTTCCAGCGCGGTCAGCGGTCGATTCCTTATCAGAAGGTGAAGAGGGAGATGCAGAGGAACTCGGCTGAGCTCATGCATTCGTTATCTAGAGTTTCCCCAGAGACAGAGACCCTAAATAGCCAGAAAAGAGGGTTTGGCTACCTAGGAGAGAGGAAAGGCTACTAACACCTGAAGGAGCCTATCACAAGGAGTCTCTGACGTCACCTGGTGGTACTGGCCACTCAGAGCAGTCCAGTGTGCCAGCAGCACCTCTGTTTCCAAGATGGCAGAGGTCTGGAGCACACTGGAGGAGCTCTGGACACCTCCCAGGGGAGGTGCAGGTCAGGGGAGTGGTCACTCCCCTTTCCTTTGTCCAGTTTCGCGCCAGAGCAGGGGCTAAGGGGTCCCTGAACCGGTGTAGACTGGCTTATGCAGAATTGGGCACATCTGTGCCCAACAAAGCATTTCCAGAGGCTGGGGGAGGCTACTCCTCCCCTGCCTTCACACCATTTTCCAAAGGGAGAGGGTGTCACACCCTCTCTCAGAGGAAGTTCTTTGTTCTGCCATCCTGGGCCAGGCCTGGCTGGACCCCAGGAGGGCAGCTGCCTGTCTGAGGGGTTGGCAGCAGCAGCAGCTGCAGAGAAACCCCAGGAAGGGCAGTCTGGCAGTACCAGGGTCTGTGCTACAGACCACTGGGATCATGGAATTGTACCAACAATGCCAGGATGGCATAGAGGGGGAAATTCCATGATCATAGACATGTTACATGGCCATATTCGGAGTTACCATGGTGAAGCTACATATAGGTAGTGACCTATATGTAGTGCACGCGTGTAATGGTGTCCCCGCACTCACAAAGTTCAGTGAATTGGCTCTGAACAATGTGGGGGCACCTTGGCTAGTGCCAGGGTGCCCTCACACTAAGTAACTTTGCACCTAACCTTTACCAGGTAAAGGTTAGACATATAGGTGACTTATAAGTTACTTAAGTGCAGTGTAAAATGGCTGTGAAATAACGTGGACGTTATTTCACTCAGGCTGCAGTGGCAGGCCTGTGTAAGAATTGTCAGAGCTCCCTATGGGTGGCAAAAGAAATGCTGCAGCCCATAGGGATCTCCTGGAACCCCAATACCCTGGGTACCTCAGTACCATATACTAGGGAATTATAAGGGTGTTCCAGTAAGCCAATGTAAATTGGTAAAATTGGTCACTAGCCTGTTAGTGACAATTTGAAAGTAATGAGAGAGCATAACCACTGAGGTTCTGGTTAGCAGAGCCTCAGTGAGACAGTTAGGCACCACACAGGGAACATATACATGCACACCTATGAGCACTGGGGCCCTGTGTGACAGGGTCCCAGTGACACATACATATAGGCCACAAACCTATGAGCACTGGGGTCCTGACCAGCAGGATCCCAGTGACACATAACAACCATACTGAAAACATAGTGTTTTCACTATGAGCACTGAGGCCTGGCTATCAGGATCCCAGTGAGACAGTGAAAACAGTGACAAACACCCTGACATACACTCACAAACAGGCCAAAAGTGGGGGTAACAAGGCTAGAAAGAGTCTACCTTCTCACAGTAGGTACCCCCCATGGTATTCCCTTTGGAGTGGTAAGTGTTGGCCTCCCTGGCCCCTTGGATATTTTCTTTCACCCTTCTTTCCCTCATTCTGCCTAGCTCCTACCCTGATCCTTTCCCCCCCCCCTTTTTTTCCTTTTTTTCCTTTTTTCCAGTTTTTCTCCTTCTTCTCTTCTCTCTGTGTCCTTTTTTTTTTCCCTCATTTTCTTCTTTTCTCCTTCTTTCCTTTTTTCTTTCTTCCTCTCTCTGTCACCAACCGTCAACCCTAGCCCCCCCCCTCTTTTTTTCCCCTTTTCCCTTCCCTATGTCCCTGTTTTTGCTTTCCCTGTCTTTCCTTACTTCCCTATCTTGGTCTTCCTTGCGCCCTTATGTTCTGCCCTTTCTCTACACATTTTTTATCTTCTTCTCCCCATTCTTCCCTACTTAAACGCCTAATCTCCTCAGAGTGTGACTAAAAGGGAAAACCCCTCCCCGGCATTAGCCAGACCAGAGGCAAATCGCCCCCTACCCCTTGGTAAGTCACATCTGCATGCGTGTGTGATTGCCTTTTTCATTATTTTTACATATTTTCACCTTGTGCTGTGTGCTTTGCAGTGGTTTGCCACGGTTTTTCTCACTCTAAATATGTTCTGAATAATTGTGGTTTATCTATCTTCTATCACAGACCTACCCCACCGTGAACTACCCGTTCAGGTAGGCCATTCATTATCCACTTTGAGCACCCCACTTATTGCGTGTGCTCCGACCCTGACGAATGCCCCTGACCTACCAGCACCTAGTGAGGGCAGAAACATGTTGGTCATCCATTTTTTATTTTAGACTCCAGGAGACATTACTCTCCAACGAGCCTTTTCCCCTTGCTTTTAGTCTTACCAGCATGCACCTATATTAAAATTAGCAGCAACTATCAGTGACATGCTTGGTAATTTTATTACTCACCTCAGCTGGATCTAAGTAACTATCCAGTAAGTTTAATTTCAGTACTCCCTCCGGTTCTTTTAACCAAGAGGTTGAGTCCGCCCAAGCAGTATCATCTTGCTTGGGTGGGGCGAGGTGGTCATATGATGAAGCATGACACTATTATGTGTGTGAGACCACCTAGTCCGTAAGGGAGACTCCCCCTTCCCCTGTGGGACTACACAGCACCCCCCCTGTCTGGATATTCTCCAACAATGATTCCCCCGCGTTAGGATCCAAAGCCACCTAACCAACACCAATTTAAGACTGACCCAGTCTTACTTTCGGTTCCCTACTACCCCACACCTTTAGTGATTATAGAGATTTCTTTAGGGAGGCGGTGTGGGCTAGCAACACTCCCAGTGCTCTCCCTTTGTGTATTTACAGCTGCAGTCTTCTCCTTCCCTTTTCAGCGTCGTCCGCGTCGCTTCCTTCTTCCTCGCTGTTTCCGTCTTCTGCACCGTTTCCGTCCAGGGGCGCACTCTTGGTCTGGAGCAGTCACTTTCTGAAGGTGTTGCTGTAAACTTGCCTTCATCCAAGCTTGTTTCCCTTTAACACAGGACTAGGGTGCAGTACCAACTTTGGCCACTGGATGCCAGTAGTGCACTTCTTTTTTCAACATGAAATACAGTCTTTCCTTCTACCGGTCTCATTCGTTTTGAAACAGAGACCAGGTGAAGCCATGCTGAGGAGCCATTCTGCGAGAAGAGATCTTCAGGCTGGAGGAGGCATGTAGGTAAGTGCACTTTTCCTTCGTTTGTACTTTTCTGTCTTCTTTTTTCCTTTTCCTTTTAAACAAAAAACAGAACCTCGTGGTGAGGGGGCACTCTGGGCAGTTTACTTGTGATTGGTGAGTGTCTGCACCAATGGCATTTCTACTGTTTTTGGTGTGTGTCAGCACCTCCCCACTTATTCCCACGCATTTTCCTGTTTTTTTTCCTTTTGTGGGGTGTGGCCCTTGGCAATTCACTGCTTTGGTGCGTCTGCACCATCGTATTTTTATTTGTTTTCGGTGCATGTCTGCACCACTTTACTCGGTCCACGCGGCACTTGGGGGCGGCTTTGGGCACTTGTTTTTCCGCTTTCTGGTGCCGGGAAGCACCTCACCCCACGCCAGTACTGAACAGGTCGTGAAGGTGGGGCAGGGGTGACCGGCCCGGCCGCATTTTTTCTTTCTTGGTGCGCAAACAGCACCATTATTTCAAAATAACAGGGGAAAACGGCCCGGGCATTTTTCTTTGTTTTCCTGGTGCATGGAAGCACTATCTTTTCCAAGGGGGGTGGCGGCTCTGGTCATTTTCTTTAATCTTGGTGCTCTTAAAGCGCAGCCGCAGCAGCATGGCACACGCTGCGGACCGTGTTATTTTCTTGGGGGCGGCCGGTTTGAGTCATGGTTCGGTGCCCTTTTCTTTTAGTTCATGGTGCGCGACAGCACCGTGAGCTCATTTCAAGCGTGGACCCAGCAGCCTTCCCATACGCTGTGGCGTGCTTCAATCGACACGGGGGGCATATGTGTGCTTTTAAACGCGGACTTGTCTGCCTTCCAGCACTCACTTTTTACGCATCTGTGCAGCTCACACTCCCGATGGTAGCAGGTGTCTACATTTTCATCTCCTTGCTTTTTTTTTTTTTTTTAGCAGCTTGATGCCCTTTTCTGTATACAGCAGCAGCCGGTGCACGCATGGGGCAGTCTCCCTCGTCGCCAATGTAGTGTTGGGGCCCTAGGCCCCCATGCAACTAAAAGAGATACGACACAACACAGTTTCTTGGTAGGTGAAACTGGCCCTGGGCACGTGCGCCCGGCCTTTTTTATTGCCAGGGTCACCTGACCGGTGGCGCCTGTGTTGGGTGGGTGTGGGGTGTAGACAGAAGGCCAGCCCTCAGCAGAGTGGCTGGCAAAACACTAGAATGTGTCCAGCAGGACACTACAGGATGAAGTGTTGCACCCGTGACTAAACGGAGTTCCGCACCATACCATTGAAGCACCGATGCAAGGGGTGTTGCGAGAGCTACCCCTCCAGAGGTGCATTTATGTTGTGGCCAGAGGGTCACGTGACAGTTGTAATAAATAGAGCGTGCCCGGCGGGTGTGGTCAGACAGTAATGATCACGCCTGAGGGAATTGACCACGACTGCCGAGCCGCCACTCATGAAATACAATACTAGGCCTCTTGACTGTTTGTGCTGCAACCGCGCGCTACTACTACCTGTCCCCGCGCGCAGTACATTACAAAAACACAACAGGGATGACCTTCAAATGACAGAGAATCTAGCCAAATTTACAACTGTAACTCACTGTCTGACGAACGAAGTAGGATGGCAAAACATGTAAAAACTGTTTCTCCGTGATCATTTGTTGTGAAAGAGTTGTTTCGGACAAAGAACGCTCTCTGAGTTTGGGTAAGGATGGCTGCTAAGAGTGGCTGCTGGGACCTGACTCCACACCACAACAGAGCTTGAGCATGCTACAGTAGGTAAGAAATTACTACCAGTTGACCTCATAAACTTCAGTAAGAAAACGACTGTGGTCACCTACAGCACTGACTAACTCAACTCCCAAATGCTTCTGCCGTTGAGTGCCGTGTATTCGCTGCCAGCAGACATCATGGCAGCCACCTCGGCGATCATCTCGTCTCAAATGGCAGTAGAACGCGCTGCAACTGGGTACAGTGGAGCGCAAAGACGAGGTGGGAGTTGAGTTGTGGGTGGGGGTGGCAGTAGATCGAGTGCAGGATCTTGCTGCTCACGAGCAACACTCACGGACAACCACAAGCTCTCCCGGAATTCTGCATCCATGGTAGCCATTGCGGAGCAGATGGGACGCAGAACGCCTGCATGCAAGTGAATGAGGCTGAAAAGAGACAGGGAGAGAGGCAATTCCTGTGTCTCGGCTGGCAGAGACAGTACGGACACCCTGCTGGAAGCCACACTCGATATGAGGAATACGCAAATTCAAATTAGCAGCATTGTTGCTGACATAGCTGTAAATCGCAGCAAAAACAACGGTGAGAACGAGAGGAAAAGTGGAACTGCATCCTAGGTAACTGAAGCTGTTTTAAACACTAGGGAGCTGGGTTTTGTGGGTGATCAAGGCACATTGCTTTGCTTTTTACTGGAGGACAGCCACTGTGACACGGCTATTGGGACAGATAAAGCCATTGCCAAGGACAGAAATACTAATTTGTTAATTTCACCAATGCATAATCTACAGCTAATGGGACCACAGATGAGGACATACCAGAGACTGTTGGTGATCAAAGTAAAAAGGGGAAAAGGAGTTTAAGCGATGAAAAAGATATGAGGATTGCATAGTGATGCACAGTGTTTTGAAAATAGCGTAGCCGATACCTCGAATCCAACATAAACTTCAGAAATAAGTAAAACGACACAGGAAAAAGCCTCAAATTGTGCTGGTGTTAGACCAAAGGAAAAGAGAATTAATGGTCGCGAGAAATGATGCTTTAAATATTCAGAATATGGTGCAAACAATGGGCACAATTAAACTAGAATGAATGAGAAAATGCATAAGGCTAGGTCTACTGCCAAACAGTGTAATTAAGAACAGCAACACTTTCTATAGTGCTACAGAGAAAACAAACAGCGGCAAACAAAACAGGCACAGTCAGAATGCAAAATATACAAAATCTGATAGCATAATAATATCAGAGTAGGAACGGGATACTATAAATCTGGATATACTGACACAACAGAAAATGTACAACCACTACAAGTGCAAACAAGCATTTGCTCCGGTTAGAGATATTGGCATTGTAAATTCCTAACAGGACTATTCTTGCCACATAAATTGAAAATGAAAAGTAAAACATTAGTTGACAAACGCCAGCCGATTCAAAGCGCCATGGCTGCCATGAAGGTGAAGGAGAGACACAAAAGTAAAAAGAAGTTTGCTGACAGTCAAACGTAGCAGCACGTAGCAGGGTCAGTCTGCAAGGCAGTAACAAACCCTCCCCAAGGAAGGACAAACTTAAAGCATTTACCAATGATAACAAAGGATTTTTGAATGGCAAGCCCAGGAACGAGTGTGTGTAATGGGCGTGCGGTGTGCATGGTTAAAAGCCCACAATACTTACAACAGGTCAAAGCACTTCTGCGCTCTATCTAAAAACGGAAGGAGGACTGACCAAAAGGTAGGCATTATTTGACCACAGTGGAGTGGTATGGGGCCTATAGACGTCGTCAGCAAGATTCCACATCAAGTCCAAAACTTTTCTCCATGTCCATAACTTGTTAACAGAGAAACTTGATGAGCAAAGCATAAATCAATGGTAGCTAGCTAAAAGCAGTATGATGTGGAGTAAAAACTCTTAAGCAAGCATTTACAATGAGGTGTGCATGGTCAAAAGCCCACAATTCTTACAAAAGGTCAAAGGGCTTGCACCCTCGACCTAAAACTACATACCTGGGCAAGACATGCTAAAGGGGCAGGCTGATGGGAGACACTGAGAGCCCTCTGATGGGTTTATGCCAGTGGAGAGCAATCTGATAGGCTTGTTCAGCATCCAATGTTCCATAAAAGGCATTAGGAATTATTGCCCACATACACTGTAGACATTCAAACTGGCTGCAAAAGCTGAATGTTTAATACGCATTCCGATATCAGTTACATGTAGTCTGTCCTTGTCCTAAATGGGATCCTGTTCTTTTTATTTTGTAATTATCAATCCATGCACCAAAGTGGTCTAGTTCCAGACTTTTATGCAAGCTTTGATACTATCCAAAACCTACGCCATTTGAATCTCAGTATTGAGAAATTCCGAAACCATTACTCAAAGAGAAACATCGATGTTATTTAATTTTGAAGCCAATGCTTCCATCTTGTGGAATTTTTGTATATATGTGTCCTTCGAATGCAATTGCGTTGAATTTTTACTTTCAACAACAATGTAGTTGTTTATTTTATCCCAACTAACATAACGCGATAGAATTCAGTGCAATTCATTTATTTGTCATTTTCGTTTTTTTATATTGAAATCATTAATAAACCATGGTAAACGTCACGCACAATGTCCTCCATTAAATTAGAAATAGCCGTAAGGAAACAAGATTGTGTCTTTTTTTTTTTTTAATTTGACTCGTGGGGTTTCTGTTTTTTAATTTGAGCCGTGACAATCGTGTAAATAGATTTTATGATCTCTGGGTAGAAAAATGTGTTCTTGGGCCATGAGCCAGCGCACATTAGCTTTCCATCATGTTTGTATTCAGTGTTGGTACTGAGCACATGTAAATCTTTGATTTCCTGCAGTTTCGACTCTTTAGAAACGCCGGCAGATAGTCCAAACGATCCTATCCTCCGCACCTCGCCGAGTACACATTTTTTTGTAATATGACCCAATGACGACACGAGAACCTCTGCGTTGGGACCACTAGATGGCTCGTCAGGAACTTCTTGGAGCCTGGACATTTGAGCTTCCAATACATCGTTTTGAGAGGAAGCCCGAAGGAGGACAGGATTATGTATCCACTGAAGCTGAAAATAAAGAATCACAAGCATTTGCAATGCAGCGGGTCTCGCGTTTGCTCGAGTTAGAGCTATTAGCGTTGTAAATTCCTAACAAGACTTTTCATGCACCATAAACTGAAAATTATAAGTAATACAATTTCACATAAGGGAGACCATTTAAAGCGCCACACCACGAGTGTGAAGGAGACTAATCAGAACAAAAAGACCTGTCTGGTTTCGTCTTTGCCTACCACCAATCAATAGCTGCAGCTGTAATAGAGGCATCACTATGAATAGATTGCCACAAGCATAGTAATAAAAAAAACGAGCGCGATCGCGCTGTGTAAAACCTTGAATTCGCAAAGGAGTGATAGGATAAACAATAGAATTAAACTGGTAGTCATGAAAAGCGCTCGATCACTTCCCAGCGAGACAGCGCTGCCTAGGAAATAAAAAGATAAAGTAGTCCAGAAACCATACGGAAAACATGGAGCCTCGTATGTTTCAGTAGTTAGCTAGTGCTCTCGAGGAGGGCTAAACACTGGAAATGGCATGACGTATGCATGCCTTTCACTAATGAAATCAAGCGAATTTTAAAAGGCAAGCCCACAAACTAACAAAAGTGATGGGCGTGACTTGGGCGTGGTTAAAAGCCCACAGAGAGATTACAACAGGGGCCAGAACGCTTGCACGCTCAACCCTAAAAATGGATTGATCAACAACGAGGCTATTAGTCAAGGGACACAATCGTTTTGTGTTGGGTATTAGAATTAGCAAAGATATATAAATTGTAAAGGATGTATGCGAGCCATCCCTGACACAAATGTATCAATTAATACACAGACACTGTGAGGAGACGATGTCTCAATACATATAAGTAAAACAGGAACAGCTGAAGTCACAGCCTTGTGTACAAGGAATATATGAAAAGATTGAGTACAGATAAGGTCAAGTTATAGATCTAGAAAACCCAATGGCAGAAATCGAGCAAGCTTATACCAGAATACAAGAGATACTGCCGGAGCAGGAATCAATACTAGAGGCTTTAAAAAATAAAACAGGAGAGCAGAAAAGTCGACAGAAACGTCAAAATCTATGTATGTTTGCCATTGAAGAGGGGTTGAAGGGGAAAGGGATCCTTTGATGTGGAACTTTTCAGAAAAGCTGTAGAAGATCTATCAGACTGGGATTTGACTACCAGGTACAGCAGGCACACGTACACCATTCACGTAATATGCATCAAAAGCAAGGGGGTGCCAAGCTACCATTGATATTGGTAATTTACTTCTTAGACAATAAAGCTTTGTTGAAGACAAACCTATTACAGTGAAGGGATAACATTCTTTGTGAGGTCAGACTTCAGCAGCCAAGTGTTGAACAACACTGGAAGCAACAAAATTACACATCCCCATTGCAAAAATGAATGGGAAACTTTTTATATAAAGGAAACTTGTAGGCTTAAAATCATCAGGAGAAGCCAGAGTTTCACAATAAAAAAGCAAGATACAAGCCCAAGAATTGGTGAAAAATGGAAAGCTACTTCTTAAACATGCAATTATTTTTAATGATTAAACTGGAAAGGTGCTTTCTGGATTTGGGAACCATGGTTTTGAAGATGCAATAGTGCAGATCAGACTTCAGTTTTTGGGTTGTTAGAAATGGGGCCTTTGGTTGGCAGTCAGGTTACCCTCTGTCCAAGCAAGGAGCCTCACTCGAGTCAGGGTAAAAGAGAATCACCCTCAGTTAACCCCCGCTTACCCCCTTGGTAAGTTGGTACGAGCAGTAGGCTTACCTTCAGAGTGCTAGGTGTAAACTTTTTGTACCAACACACATAGTAACTTAATGAAAACACTACAAAATGGAAATATGTATCTAAACAAAACAAGCCCAAAACGACAAAAATCCACAATACACAAGTCAAGTTATCACTAAAAATGTAAAGAGAGTCTTCATGTAATTTTAAACACAACGGTAACGCTGTTAGGGTGAAAATGTACCTTGGGTGTGACAAAAATAACCCCGCACAGGCAAGTGTGCGTCAAAAGGGGCTTGCGATGCGTCGATTTCACTCACGAGCAAGACCTTGTGTCGTTTCTCCTTTAGTCGGGTCGGCGTGCGTCGTTTCTTCTTTCCTCAGGAGAGCCATGCATTGATCCGGTCAGCACTCTCGGGTCCAGGCAGGCCTTGCGTTGTTTTTACACCCCCAGCGGTGTTTGCGATGGAAATTCAGCCGCACGATGACCCGAAAACCACGCAGCGTGGGTTTGTGATCTCACCAGCCTCCGTCAACGCTGCTGTGCGTCGTTTCTCCAGCAGCGGGGGTCGATCTTCCGGTCGCGTTGCAGGTGAGGGTCGATTTTCAGCCGCAGATCAGAGTCACGTCATTCTTTTCCCAGCATGGCGGTCAGTGCGTGGATTTCTCACTCTTGGGCTGCCAGCTTCTCCTTTCAGGGTCCCAGGAACTGGATGGGCACCATGTGGCAGAGTAGGAGTATCTACAAATACTCCAGGTGCTGGCAGAGAGAAGTCTTTGCTGTCCCTGAGACTTCAAACAACAGGAGGCAAGCTCTAAATGAAGCCCTTGGAGAGTTCTTCACAAGAAGGAAGGCAACACAAATTCCAGTCTTTGTCCTCTAGCATAGGCAGAAGCAGCAACTGCAGGAGGGCTCCACAAAGCACCGTCACAGGCAGGGCAGCTCTCCTTCCTCAACTCTTCAGCTCTTCTCCAGGCAAAGGTTCCTCTTGGTTTCCAGAAAAGTTCTAAAGTCTGTGGTTGTGGGTGGCCTTCTTATACCCATTTTGCCCTTTGAAGTAAGCCTACTTCAAAGAAAAGTCTCTCTTGTTTGTGAAATCCTGCCTTGCCCAGGCCAGGCCCCAGACACACACCAGGGGGTTGGAGACTGCATTGTGTGAGGGCAGGCACAGCCCTTTCAGGTGTGAGTGACCACTCCTCCCCTCCCTCCTAGCACAGATGGCTCATCCGGAAATGCAGACTACACCCCAGCTCCCTTTGTGTCACTGTCTAGTGAGAGGTGCAACCAGCCCAACTGTCAAACTGACCCAGACAGGGAATCCACAAACAGGCAGAGTCACAGAAATGGTTTAAGCAAGAAAATGCTCACTTTCTAAAAGTGGCATTTTCAAACACACAATCTTAAAATCAACTTTACTAAAATAAGTATTTTTAAATTGTGAGCTCAGAGATCCCAAACTCCACATGTCTATCCGCTCCCAAAGGGAATCTCCACTTTAATTATAATTAAAGGTAGCCCCCATGCTAACCTGTGTGAGGGATAGGCCTTGCCACAGTGAAAAACGAATTCAACAGTATTTCACTGTCTGGACATATGAAACACATTACTATATGCCCTACCTTAACCATACACTGCACCCTGCCCTTGGGGCTACCTAGGGCCTACCTTAGGGGTGCCTTACATGTAAGAAAGGGAAAGGTTTAGGCCTGGCAAGTGGGTACACTTGCCAAGTCGAATTTACAGTTAAAACTGCACACACAGACACTGAAACATGATTACAGAGCTACTTAGGTGGGTGGCACAACCAGTGCTTCAGGCCCACTAGTAGCATTTGATTTACAGGCCCTGGGCACCTCTAGTGCACTTTACTAGGGTTTTACTAGTAAATCAAATATGCCAATCATGGATAAACCAATTAACCTTACAATTTACACAGAGAGAATATGCACTTTAGCACTGGTTAGCAGTGGTTCAGTGCTGAAAGTTCAAAAGCCAACAGCAACAGGTCAGAAAAAGTAGGAGGCAGGAGGCAAAAAGAGCGGGGATGACCCTGCATAAGCAAAAAAGTCCAACATGGGTTATGAATTAGATATTAAGGGCCTGATTACAAGTTTTGTGGTCCATGTACTGTATTGGCGGCCGTCCGACCACCATCAAGTTGGCCGTCAGACCACCGTATTATAATGCATGCAGTTCCTTAGACCAAAGACCACAATTTGTCCACCACCAGGCATCGCAGACCATCGCAGCTGCGAGACAGACCAATGATGATGTCAGAGGACAGACCGCCAGTGTTTCTGCTGGACATATTATGACGTTGCTTTCTGCCAACATCACTGTGGCGGTCCAACCACCATGTTTCAGTTGGTGGAAACGGACGCATATAAAGCAGGAACTCACCTGTAAGCAGCTTTACACATCCTGTGCTGCCACAGAACCTATCCTTTATGCCCTGCTGCTTCTGATAGGATGAGCCCAAAATCAACACTGCCATGGATGCAACCAACGGTAAGACATAACACCTACCGGTGTCCCCAAACTCAACAGCAAATCGACACAGCGCCGTAGACCCGGTATGGGGGCTGTGCACCGTGGACCAGGCATAAATTTGTTTGTCCCGGGTCAGAGTAGTACACAACGTGTGAACCAGTCACAGCCCCATGACATCCCCTGTGGGCAGGTCACTGACACTGCCCTGCCACACTCCACAAAACCACATCTACCCATTCCAGTTTCAGGGACAGTGAAGATGACATAACATTGTGTCACACAACAGGAACACCACATCAATGTCACTCCTACTAATTGAAATGACACCCTCACATTGCTAACATGCCATAGCCTGTCATGATATTAAAGACACATACAGTATGGATGTGTCATTTAACCCAAACACCCCTTCCATGCAACATCCCTCTAATGGACCCACACATATCACCCACATTGCAAGATAATGGAAGGTAAATGGGATGCACAATATTTTGTGAGAAAAATATCCAAAGCTCACAATGTGAACAATACCTGCAGAATAGGGATGGTGGCATCATGGGGACCCCAGGACGCATTTCACATTGCACATTCCCCTAAAACACTAACTGCACAGGAACTGGGGCCCTATGTATCTCAGGGGCAACCAATAGTGTAACCAAGTGCCATAACTACGTGCCAAATGTGTAAGTGCAAGTCAAGAAAGCAAATATAACAGCAACAGCATGGTTCACATATGTGGATGAAGTAGATGGAAGGTATTCACGTGAAAATGAACACATGGTCATTCAAAGTATAGGAAAGTAGCAAAACTGAACACCCTCTGTGTGTGGACAAAAAAAACTCTAGTTTGCACACATGATACAAAGGTACAATCCACATCAGAGTGACAAATGTAACCAAATAGTTGTTGGCATTGGCCAAGCCAAGATGAAATACTTACCATATCAAACAATGCAATGACACCCTAATATATCCATTCATTGAACATCCCTTCTTGTCCTGTGTGACACTAGCACTGCTCCCAAAGTCAAATCTTGCCAGCCACAACAAATGGATCCGCAATCAGGATGAATGAAACACAACTGTAGGCATACATCACAAATTACTCAGGAACAACAAAAAAGTAGAAAAGTAATGGCAGGACAAATGTGTACCCCCCCAAAAAACAGCTTGGGTCTATAAGCCAAAATAAAATTTTGATTAAAGGCCAATGGCCAGTCCACATACAGCAGTGCATGATGCGCGCGGATGTGCACAGCAACTTGACTTCCTGATCACTGCCACAGGACCCACCACAGGAAGTAGCGTCAAGTGGGCAAGCCACGTACCTCAGTGATGACTATTGGGTGGGGTGGGGTGGGGTTTGATTTAGGATGGGTGGGTTTGGTTTTGGAAAGGGTGGGCTTAACTTTGGGAGAAGTGGATTTCTTCTTTTGGGTGGCGGTATGGTTGGTTTCAGGGGGTAGGGAGGGAGGGAGCAGGTGTGACAGGGGAGGACTTGGATGTGGAAGGGATAGGTCAGACTATGGGCGGAGTCCTTTTGGTTTTGGGAGGGGGTGGAGTCTGGGGTTTTGGTCTATGTGGTGGCTGTGGCTGTGTCTGTGGGTGTTAGGATAGTGACTGGGGATATGGATGGTGTAGTGTGTGGGTCTGTGTGTGTTCGGGTGGTTTGTGTGAATGCCTGCATGCCAGTGTGTCTTGTGATGCTTGTACTAGATCTCTGTAGGCCAGACATGCACTATGAAGGACTTCTGGATATGCAACCATGCACTGAAGCTGGCGCCCTTTACTTGGATGGCATTCAGAATGGTAGTCTGACTCACAGACATACTCCTCAGGATGTCAATAGCCTCCTCACTCAGGGCAGCAGAGGTAATGGGGGCAGGGAGTGAGGTGCCTGGTGCGAAGAAGACACCCAATCTCTTGGGTGAGCGGGCACGGCCAACTGGGTGTGGAGCAACAGGGAGCGTGGAGATGGAACTGGGAGTGGCAGACAAGGATGGAACAGGTACAGTTCCTTATGAGTCCTCTACCACTAGGGAGTGGCCACTGGAGGAAGATGAAGATGTTGATCATGTGTCCCCTGTGGCACTCCCCCTCACCCTCGGGGCCACTGCGTCCCTCCGTGTCTGAAGTCTTGGGACTGGAGGTACAGTGCCAGCTACTTCCCCACTGATTTCAGCCCTGTCTCCTCTGCTTGCTTGTACTGATGCTAAAATTACAAAGCCAAATAGGGTCACTACATGTGTCTGATCACTCGTGAACAACAGCTTTGATCACCAAACATTACCATAATGTACATTAGCTCCCAACCACAAGCATGTTGCATGAACTGTGAATAGTTGCCCACAGGACACTCCAGATCACAGACTACTCCAGTTTCATGGGTGGAGTTGTGCAGTCACTGTACCTATGGAGCAAGTAGGAGACCTTATCACCCTGAATAGTTTGGCTTATGTACCAGCCCTCAGTAACCAGTTGTCACAAAATAGTATTGCAATGCCAAGTTCAATCTCACAGATGCCACACAAGGTCATGCATCCAGCTAATCTTCATATACCCAACACCACATCATGATGAAATGATGGCCAAATAATCCAGCCATTTTGCAGAAAGAAGTTCAGTAGCCAGAAGAAGGTGACATGGAAACACCCATGTCACACTGTAAAAAATCCCCCATGGTAACTTCACAATACGTCCATTGACTAAATAGACTCATAGAAGTTGTACTAATGTTTCTCTGATAGATAACACATCTTGCACAGAAAAGTACACTGGAGACAAGTTGGCCAAAATGTCTGGGAGATTTGTCTACAAATATCCACTCCACAATAAATCATCTAGCCCAAGGGAAATTACCTGTCTTGATTGGTACAGCTGGGAATACCCTACTCAGATTGCATAAGTAAAAGCCAATAGTCCATTGGATGTTGTAGAGGCTCAGGGAACTCTAGTACCTGTAGAAGGCCCTTAATATGTTGCCCAATGGGGAGGCTCATCACTGTCCCTTTGTGTCATGCAAACACAGATTCGCTTGGATGAATGAGTGTACACAACTACCTATGATTTCCACATCCCTGCAAGTCACTCCCTGATGTATGTCAACAGTTATGTAATGATCCTTCACCATTTAACATGTGCTAAACACTTAGCCGAATGATTCTACATCAATGGCATGGAAATGCACAATGTCACTCCCTGATGCATGTCAACATTTAGATAATGATCCTTCACTATTTAACATGTGCTAAACACTTTGCTGAATGATTCTACATCAATGACATGGAAATGCACAATGTGAGTAAAAACAGTAGTCCTACTGTTGCGTAGGCTCTCATTATTCTAATGAGACTACTGGATTTTGAGCGGCAGAATCGCCCGCGGTGTGGGAGACTAAGTCTAACCCACTGTGGGTGACACCTGTTGCTCCAATACGGGTTTTGCTCCGGCTAACTAGCAGTGCCTCATCTCTATCCAAAGATAGGGATGACTGGGCAGCCGAGCGCATGACATACTTGGCTTCTCAGGGAAGTCGTGGTCACTCAGGTCTCATCCGTTTCTCTCATTTACAATTCAGTCTCATATATGAATGACAAACAGAGGCAGTATATGTTTCATTAATGAGTTTAATAAAACAACTGCATCTTAGATAGCAAAGCATGAGCTGCAATAACCAGGACGACACAACATGACAGTATTAAAATTGTGATGAGAAAAGTGAAGCATAAAAACAACGCTATCATATTGTCACTATAATCAATGGACTAGCTCCTACCTATGCTATGATAGAGCACAGCATGTTAAGCTCTAATTCTGCCCATCAGGTTCCCCTGGGAAGACATCAACCCCCATACCTGAGCAAAGGCCTGCGGTCTGCGTTAGCATCCGTAGCGAAGCATTCAGCAATCGGCATACAGTTGTGGTTCCCTGGCTGGAATCTCCCTCTAACGTGTACGGGACAAGGAAGTGTTTTTATAATAACACAGCTGATGTTCTGAGAAAATGTCTCTACGTAAAGTTGTGTGTTTTCTACGAATGTTGGAGACTAAACTTGTACCACGTTCACCTGCAATGTACTGTGTTGTAGCCTTGGAAGAAGCACAGAGTGATCAACAATGTCTTGTTTGAGAACAGAGTGCTGGCCTAGGCAAAAATACTTAGATAAACGGAAAATAAAACAAGACCGTAAAAATGCTTATTGTAACAATAATAAGACGAAGCTGAATAAAATATATCTAGGTTAAAGTGCACAGCGGCCTAGTGTTTAAAAATAACGTGCATGGAGCTATAACTAAAATGGCTACATGGCTGTCATGGCTGTCATGTCCTTCATTGCTTCTGCAATTGTACATGCTAAATTACATTGATGGCTGAGGGTATGTGTGAGCCACCAAGCAATGGTGATACACTCCTGTCTGAGGCACCATATGAACTGTAGCCCCATAACATATGTCCAATTGCAAACACATTTTGGCATGCACACATATGTGAATCAGACATCATCCCATAACGACAGGTAGACCATGCATAAAATAGCAGTGAAAATGAAATGTCAAAAGTGAAATGTATACATGCTAACATGTAGGCACAAGGAATGATGGCAACAGTGACGTTACCAAAATCATGTCACTGGACTACTTACCAAGGGAAAGTATTGCTCTGTGACCTTACCCAAAGGGCAATGTATGCTCTCTCACATGTATGATGGCCACCTTCACACGAGAGATAGTAGTGAGGCACCAGCACTCGTCACATACTGAAGACAAGTGACCTGTGGGGGAATTGATGCCAATTCACTCACTCAAGCCGTCACATGGCAGAGTACAGGGATCTATTACATCATGCTGTTTGTTGTTAGGGCTGACACAATGAAGACAAGTGGACTGTTGGGTACAAATGACACACACAACAAACATGACCTGATTGGTCACTGTACTGTGTTGTGTCCTAGGTCACTGGGCCAATAGGCAATGCACATCAGCATGCATCAACTTCTATATCTGCACTAACAATTACTCATCTTGTGTGTCAAATATGGCCCATCTTCAAGGGGAAATGGCAGAGTCCAACACTTCAACTTGGCAATGTAGGAGGCAGATAAATGCTCAGGACTCACCCCCTTTTAGCTGACTGGATAAACACATTTACACCAAGCCACATTGACTCAAAGCATACAGTCCACACTAGCAACTACCATAGTACAGACTACACCCTAAGACTTACGTGACAATGAAAGGGCTGCCATGGGTGGCATGGAAAGGCTCTTCCCTGTGCATGTGTGGACGTGTCATCTACCCAATGTAATCACATACCACTTCAGAGTGGGTTTGTGTGGAATGTACTCGTAGCACAGAACACACCTTTTAACATATGTGGCAATCCTCCAGAGATGGCATCCAACATACTAAGGTATGTTTGGTCTGATTGGTTGCATGTAACCAAGCTAATGAGTCATATTTCATGCCCTACCCTGAATCTGCCACCTATCTGCACTGTAGGTTTCTCACTTGGGCAATATGCCTGTACTGTACAAATATGACTCAGGTAAAGGTGACAACAGAGCTGTGGGAGTAAGGGACCTGTCATTTACACACCTTGGCAACGAGAGTCTGGTGCCACAGTTGCATAGCCACAGTAACTCTACCCCAGCTTGGTCTGTGTCCCATACTGGGAGAAACATTTGGCTGGCCTTGGTCTCTGCAGGCTGAGCATACAGAACCTACATGACACACACATTTCTGTCACTTCCATGCATGGCAGTACATCCTGTGTTCATCCGCTATGTGGATTTAGGGGTGTGTGGCACTTTAAAGGGCACAGTGAGTTTTATATGGGAACATACACATTGCTAAAGAGATCAAAAAATGGCTTACAGTATGCGTACACAGCTTATGCTGTAATGCACATACATGTTGTTTTACAGTTACATACATCATATCCAAAGATATGTCATTGTATGGCTGTAAAGTCTCCTTGCCTAGATATAGTAATGCAACAGAAGGGGGATCTAGGGCTTGCGTCCACTATCAGCACCATGTACATCCCCTGTATGGAGGACCAAATGTGACAACAGGCACCCGAAAAGTCTCACTGGCACTCCGAGGCACATTGTAGTCCATGAGGAAGGAAAGTATGGTCTCAAACAGAGTCAAATATGCATAAGAGGTTCTTACCTGCTCCTCTGGTGAACCATAGAGCTGTCCATACAGGGGAAGGACCTCCTCAATGAGCCTCTCCAGCTCCTCAGGAGAGAAGGCAGGGGCCCTTTCACCTGCTTGGCCTTGCATGAATGCTCCCAGAGGCAGCACACAACAGCTGAAGTGGTGGAGGTGTTGATGGCAGCAGTGTCAGTAGTCAAGTGAGTGATTTAGCAAAACACGGCATACATGTACACAACATACGCAGTCATCACCATTGCCGGCCACAGCCACCAGCCCACAACTGTCACAGCCACCAACGTTAGCCTCTGCCCATTGAACTAAGTCAGGCATTCGCCATTTTGGTGGTTGTAACTACAGTGCTGGGTCCTGTTAAATGTGTCACAACATCAATATGTGTCTGGTCATCTCAAACAATGTAAAGCAGCCTTGTTGTGTGGGTTATCCTATACAATAACAAGTGTAGTGGGTTGCTGGTCACAGATGGGACATTACAGCAGTGCACTGTCCACCGCCGGTGACAGTATTTTTGGTGGTCGGAACAGACTGTTAAATTTCAAGGGGGCCATGAGGAGTAGATAGTTAGGAAATGCCCAAATCCATGTTGTAGACACATGTGTAGACAACCATGGGGCTCACATTTGGCCCTTGAAGAATGTCACATCATCAAACAGTTCTGTCTCAATAGGCAAACTATTGTAGATTTATGTCATCAGTTGGAGCCCTATCTGATGCCTGAAAACACAACTCCAACATGCATACCACCCATTGTTAAAGTCATGACAGTATTACACTTTCTGGCCACAGGGTCCTTCCAATATACAGTGGCGATATCTGGTGGTATGTCCCAACCCATGTTCAGTGGTGTGTTAAAAGATGTGCTTTTCAGCAATGATGAAACACATTGACAGCTATCTCATGTTCTCCAGACGCGAGGGTATAGCCAATGCGAAGGCTGACTTCTATGGTTTTGGCTGACTCCCACATCTGGTGAAGCTATTGATGGCACACATATTGCCTTGATGCCACCGCAGGCCAGTGAACAAGTCTATTGCAACAGGACGCACTTCCATTCTATCAACGTGCAGGTTGACTGCTTGTCTGATCATTACGTCTCAAATGTCCATGCCCGGTTTTCAGGTTCAGCCCATGATTCCTTTGTAATGTTGAACAGCACCAAAGCCCAGATGATTTCTCAACTGCAACCAGAGAGGGCCTGGCTAGTTGGTATGTCACATCTCTCTGGATTTTGTGTGTGCAATGTCAGGTGCTACAATCGTGAAGTGAGTGACTCATTGTGGGATTTATGTCTCATTTCAAAACAGGAGACTCAGCAGATCGAACCGTCCTTGTTTGTTGACACAGTTGAGGAATCCATCTACGCCAGGAAAGTCCACTTAAATGAGGCCCATGGAAGAACCTGGCGGGCAGGAGCATGCTTTTGGGATCCTGAAGGCCAGACTTTGCTGTCTGGACAAGGCTGGGGGAGCCCTCCTCTACTCACCCGGGAAGGTGTGTCAGATCACAGTGGCATGATATATGCTCCATAACATCACCCTACAGAGGAATATCCCTTACATCCTAGAGGTTGGGTAGCATCAGGTGCTACTGGTGAGAATCCTGAAATGCCAAATGAAGATGATAGTGGTGCTGAGGAAGGAGCTCACTTGCGACAAGATCTCATCAACAGCTTCTTTTCATGAGTGTAATTATGTAATAAGATGTCATTACTTTGCACAATGAACTGTATTTGCGATAATGTGTGAAGTATATTTTAGGAAATAGTTAGGGAGCTGATGCTCAGGCAAAATCTGCCAAAGGGTGTTTGACGAGGAAGCTTTTGACACATTCATATTTTGATGATATTGCTGTGTTTGTGTCAGATTTTTCTAATGGACTTTGTTCTCCAGATGTTTGCTATGTGACTTGTGTCATATGTACAAATTTATAACCATACTCCTTGTTTAGTTCTTTTTTCAGGTACCTTCACCATGAGATCCCCATTTGTGCATTTCAGAGTTGTGACATTGGCAGGTATAGTGTGTTGTTGGGACATTCAAAGTGAACATGGATTGTTCCTGGGAATGTAGTTCACAGACCTTGAGTGTAGAAGACCTGCATCAAGACAGCTTGCACAGTGATAGGATGTAAGTGCAGAAGACTCCGTTGGACTTGTTCGTTGTTGTGTGGTGACCATGATGCATCATGTGAGTCATCATGCGGCCAGTAAAACTGTCAAAATCATGTAAGTTCCCCTTCACATTGGCTTAATACTCTTTTTTGTCTGAGCTGTTTGTACCTGTTAATGTGTTTCATCAATGTAGGCTAAAGTACCTGTAGCACATCACTGATATTTGTTTGTGTTGATCAGGGACAGTTGCACTGCCATCTGACTGGGTGTTACATTATATGAGGTGGGCTTCCTTTTGAGATCTAGGGGATATGGCTCCAGCTGATGACATTAACTATATCAATTTTTGCCTATTTAACGGGAAAATGTCTGACACGTTGATTCCTACAATGTTCTGAGGGTCTATACCAGTAAATTTAGTGGCCTACACAGTCTGATATGGTCATGTCTGAATTTCTATGTTTCTGACACATCTTGACAGCCTATGTGCTGAACAATGTAATAAAATATTTTCTGAAACAAGACACTTACATGTATGTGTTGGTGTGTAATGGTTATGTTCCTGAGCTGGACACATTGTACATGCAACATATCCCTGTTTGCATAAGTAGCTTGTATCTTCATTTTATGGTTCACATAGTTTTACAAAGCTAAATGTGAATTTTAAGACAGCAGACAATGAGTCTGTGGTGTGTGAATGTATTACAATGCTAATACAGAAAATTAATTTGGGACAAAAAGAAACAGAAATGTATAGTGAAGGGGTCAGTCATGGTGAATGAAATCATTGGAGTAGATGCCACACCATTGGAAGTCCAAAGTCCAGAGTATTCCTCCCATTGGAACTGGAATGTAGTTCAGGATACACAAAGGCGGACATTAAGGAAGAGGTTTCTTGATGGCATTAGTGGGTGTCTTGCCATCGGCTCTTTCTGGTTTCTTGCATGGATGTCCCTGCTAGCAAGGGGGGGGGGGATCAGCTGCTGCAGAGGCAGGAGTGTCCGAGGGTGGTTGTGCCTCTGGCAGGCCCTCTCTTCCTGTGGCTGCTGCAGATCTACTTGGGCTTAAGTTATTTGGCCCACAGGATGGGGAGGACGGTGGTGGAAAAGCATTGCTCAGGGTTGTGTGGATTTCCCTCAGCACCCCTGTTAGGGTGCCTGTGTTTGAATTGTGGTCATTCGTTTTTTGGTTCATGTCCATCTACAGCTGCTTCATTTGCCGGAGTTCAGTTAACACCTGGCCCATCATTCCTTGAGACTCCTGATAGGCCCCCAAGGAAGTGGCTGATGGTATCCTGGTCGACAGTAGCCCAAGTGGCCTCACTCCTCTGGCCTACACCATTCCTCCCATGACCCTATCCCCCATGAACCTGTAACCTTGGCACAGGGCGCCCTCTCCAACTTAGTCCTGGACGCTCAGTATCATGCATGTTTGGGTTGCCACTCAGGATCCAGGACTCGGGGCACAAGATGGTTGAAATGGTGCTAGGTACACAGGTTTGGGTGGCACACTGTTGCCTGTCTTGTTGACGTAACAGGGCTGGGAGGTGTCATTGTGGGCACAGTGAGACAAACTGTTGCCATCTGGCCAGGTTGTCGAGATGTGCCAGGACTGCCCTCCACCTCCTTAAATCCAGGAGTGTCCTCATGACTGAGGGCTTCATCCAGGGATGGAGTGTGAGTCTGGTCAGTGGACAAGGTCTGCCCAGAGGCTATGCCAGCTCGAGCTGTTGAGTAAGAGGGTACACTTTTATTGGTTGAAGTGTGACATCTACCTTCAAAGGTTTTGTGTTACAATAAGTACAGACATGGGACATTCTTAAGTAGTAGCTAAGCCTATTGTGCCATGTTACCATGGTTTTGGAGTATTTGACATGACATGTGTGAATCTTGCCTAAACTATTAGACTCTAGGAACTCATTTATGTGCTGATCAGCTGCATTTTGGATGAGGGAATGAAAATGATAACTTACCAACATTGAAGCCAACACAGAGGAGAGGAAACACGTGTATTTGACAATTCAGAGGCCTAGTTGTGTGTGATACAGGCAAACACACAACTTTGTTGCATCTATATCTGCAGTCATCATGTGTGCAGTGCTGTGTCAATGTGTTTGTTGCTGCTACCAACCTGATGATGCAGATTATGGCCTTAGGAATACCTGGTACACTTAGTAAGATTTCATTCCTGTCAATATCAGGCCAAAATTAAGCTAGGTAGGCAGACACATCTCTGAGCTGAGTATTATCTGTATCTTGCTCACTCCGAGGTGAGTAAGCTTCATTTGAGAGTTCACTAACAAATGTAGTTGGGCAAGTGAACACTGGGCTGGTGGTTGAAGTTACAGAAACAGGGCCTCTTGGGAGTTGCAGTCAGGTCACTCCCTCTACTTCACACACTAGACAATTGTTGGGTATTACATATCTGTTGCCAGACTGCATTTAGGTCGGAGCATACATTACAAGTTGAGACATACCACAAGTCCTAGGATGTAGTTTTGATATTGAACAGTTACCATTCCAACTTATAGGAACTATTTACAAGTAATATCACTACCAATAGGCAGATGCAACGGGTAGTACAAGATCAAAATTACCCAAAAGATAAAGGAAGACTGCCAATAATGCAAGTCCCATTGCGTGTGCACACATGAATTACAACAGAGAAATAACCATTAGTAAGTAATTGAACAATATAATCATGCCACCTTGTGCTGGAATGGTGGGTACACAAGAGAGGTAAGATAGAAATGAAAATGGTGAAGGGAAATATGAAAAGACACCCCGTGCGGAATAGTTGCTAGTATTTAAGAAAGAACGAATAAAAGTGTGGTACACATGCTGAGTACAAAAAGTGGGATACAATGGTGTCCATAGAAAAATCAATTTTACCTCAGAAACTATGGTAAGGACAAATGCTGCCCGAAAAATGCTTCTGTTGAATTTCAAACCAAGCTGTCCTATATCTAAGAGAGAAATCTGCAGAGAAAATTGCAATGTAATAAAAGATTCCTGAGATTGAAAAGTGGAACACCAAAAAAACAACAAAGAGCGAAAACGAGGCAGGAAAACAGGCAAATGTAGACCTACCAAAAATAGAATATTTCAGTACGGACATTTGAAGTGTCGTAAAAAACGGTGAGTTTCCAAAATTGAAGAAAACTAGCGTTCAGTTTATCCTCAAAATTGAGAAGGAAATACACTATAGGATTGAAACTGGACAAATTTCTGTGGAGAATAAGAAACAGAAGAGAAAAAAAACACACTCTGTAAAAACTCCCCACATGTAGAGAAAGAAAAAGACCAAAAAACAAAAACAATGCTCGATGACCGATTAATAAGCGACATCTTTGTATTAAACGTTGAAAATAAAGCACCTAATGTGAGCTGAGGTGAGGCCAGTTTCCACCAGGTTTGTACTTAAAATCCAGACAAACCTCAGGAGGAGATATCTAGCTACCGTATTACGACAGGCATGGTGAGTAAAAGATGAAGGCAGTAGCCTACAACGCAAAAATCCAACAGGCCAAATCGAGAGATTTTGGAGGAGAAGAAACAATAACTCAGTTTTGAAAAACGCTAAAAGGTATGATGTAATAGTGCCACAAAACATGTAACTAAACAAAGTAAACACGTGGACTCCTCTGTGCAACTAATACACCATGTCAGTTGTTGGAGATAGGGAAACTGATGCACAAAAAGAGGCTTACATGGTATTGCCTTCCCGTTACCATGACAAAAAGTAAATAAAATAAATAAAAGTAACACCAGTCTGCATAGAATGTAGCGTACCTGTATGTTGATCCGTCCAACGTCCGGAGCAGGAATTCCTTGAGTGTCAGGTCGCACGTAGCGCATGATAACGCTGCCGTGATGAGTGCAACCCCGTCCCCATGGAGGGTCGGCGTATAAAAACGCGCACTTGGAAATGGAGATAGGACTAAGACTAACTGCAATGTTCACCGAGCACTGTGTACACGGAATGCAGGGCAAGAATACGGGTGCCATCTTGGACGTATAATCTAACGCGTACTAAGGAAATAGTAGGATAAAATATATAAATATAAGGAATAACAAGATATAAAAAATCCAGGTTAGGGAAAAATCTTTCCCCATTATTGGAATGTGTATTTTGACAGAAGAAATCCAAAGCCCACATAGTAGAGAAGAGGGGTTATTAAGAGTGAAAAACAAGAGGGAGATCATGGAGCAAGCAAAAATAGTTGCTACAAATATTAGACATTTCAAGTATATCCATGGGACCAGTGAAGACACAAGGGACCAAACACTAGTACCATCATCCACACATAGGTCACCTTTTTTATTGGAACTGGAGAGGTTTCGAAGAGGTCAAAAACAAACCCAGAGGAGGGAAGAAACTATCACAAGGCCATTAGGCGGGGCAAACGCAAATACAAACACAAACAGACGACCAGAGGGGGTTGCCACGCGTTCAACAACTTGCAATGCTCAACAATAATGAATGAATGTGGACTTAGTGGTGACATTCCTGATACTATTTCCATTGTTAATCTATCTTCTATAACTCTCAGACCAAACAAACATCCTTAAAAAAGGGTTAGGGTTTGTACCCACCACACTTCCGGACTTTACACAACTACATATCAGCCTATTCAAATTTATTCGCAAATGTAAACTCTACAAATATTTTTACGATATTAACAGCCCTGCCTGTGCTGTCACTGCTCTTTATCATACTCCAAACACAATGACCATTAAGGAGATTAAGGACATTCAAACTTTGTTATCTATTGAACATACGGAGGGCCCCATGCCATCACTCGCGGAGATCCTTACTGATCTAAATGTAGACTCCAACACGAGGATTTTCAGTGGTCTAAAAACACCTTCCAAGTTCACACCTGTAATCCCCAGGGATTATGCAATTGATTCCTTTTGCAACAGGGTTACCAGTGATCTCTACCACATGGAAGAACAGTTTTTGTTGGGAGAGAAGTCCATCCCTTTACATAACATCACTCTAGCCGAGAAGAAAGCTTTACTTACCCTCAGGAAGTGTAAGGACATAGTCATAAAGGAAGCAGACAAAGGTGGAAATATTGTGATCATGGACAGAGTAGATTACATATCAGAACTGGATCGTCAACTGTCAGATTGTACTGCATATCTTAAACTCACCTCGAACCTCATGCTAGGAGTTAATAGATGCATCCTACTGAAGCTGCAAACATTTCTGGATTGTGGCCTGATCTCAGATATGGAGTTCAAATATCTATATAACAACACACCTACCGTACCATGCATATACATCTTACCTAAGATACATAAAACAGGCATCTTCCCCCTGGCAGACCTATTATCTCTGGCATTGGTTCCCCGACAGAGAAGCTGTCAGAATATATAGACATTTTTTTACAGCCATTTGGCCAAAACCTACCGTCGTACATCAAGGACACCAAGGACTTACTGTGCAAAATAGCGGACTTTGATTGGACGGATGGTCATTACCTAGTGACATTGGATGTGACTTCTTTGTACACTAGCATCCCAAGAATAGAGGGTCTTTTTGCCATCCAACCCTACTTAGTTACCAGAGATGCCGCCTTATTAGATCATACTAATATGCTGTTGGACTTGATTAGTTTGGTACTAGATAACAACATTTTCATGTATAATGGATGTTGGTATCGCCAAATACAAGGCGTGGCCATGGGGGCAAAGTTCTCTCCGTCTTATGCCAATCTACATATGGGCTATTTGGACAAAACACATCTGTGGCATGCATGCCCTCCGTCCCTGACACAACACATCCTATACTGGGGTAGATACATTGATGACATCTTAGTGTTTTGGTCTGGTGAAGCAAATTCACTCATACTGCTCACAGAACATTTGAAAAACAATGCCTTCAATATCAAGTTCACCCATGAAGCCAGCCAATCTTCCATTAACTTTTTGGATCTTACCATGTACATTAAGCACGGCAAAATCTGTACTAAATTGTTTAGGAAACCAACAGCATGTAATGCTGTCTTACAGGCCACTAGCTCACACCCCAGGCCCCAAACCAATGCTATTCCATATGGGGAGAGTACTAGGATAAGACGTAATTGCAGTGAGGAGCACGTATTCCGTGAAGAGTTGCACAACATGGAATTACGTTTTAGGCATAGCGGCTACCACCCTCAGATTCTCAAAAAAGCGTGCAACAAGATCTTAAAAACCAAACACCTTGACTTACTCACCAACTCTAAGAAGGAAAACTCACACAAACACATTTCTCTCGTCATTAAACACAGTGCACTGAGCTCCCAAGTATCCAAAATCGCACGCAAACATTGGTCTCTGCTCCTACTGGATGATACACTGAAAAGGGGCATTGCCGAAAAACCGAGTATCATCTATAAGAGGGGAACTACTGTACGGGACCATTTATGTCACAGTTTCATGCCGTCTGAAAGTAGGGATACTTGGTTGCCCAAAACACCTCCTGGCACATATAGATGTGGCCACTGTAACATCTGAGGGTACATCAAAGACAAGACAGTCAAATTTAAATACAACACCCCGGTTACACCCCAACTCAAACATTTCCTCAATTGTAACATAAGTTTTGTGGTGTATTCCATTGTCTGTACATGTGGACTGACCTATGTTGGTAGTACTATCCGACCATTAAAAGAGAGAATTCAAGAACATCTTAGAGCTATTCGAACATCAAACATCAACTATCCATTTGCCATTCATTACAATGAGGCACATGGACAAAGGGAACTCTTGGCTTTTCCATACATGGGATTGACTCCTTAAACAAAACACCACGAGGAGGTAACCGCATTTTGGCCCTCAGACGCCTAGAGAGCAGGTGGATTATTAAACTAAGAGCGGTAGAACGGGGCCTCAACATCCACAAGGACCTTCATGTTTTTCTCTAATAAGTAATACTTGTCAATCTCATGCACTTCCTAGGTTATTCTCTTTTCTAACACTATGGGGGTTGTTACGACCTTGGCGGGCGGCTACCGCCGCCTGCCAGGCGTTAACCGCCGTACGGCCACCAATGCGGCCTCATTCATGCGGCCCCCATTATGACATTCCCGCTGGGCCGGCAGGCGCAAACCAAGTTTGCGCCGGCCGGCCCAGCGGGAATGAGGCCGCAACATAGGAGCCGACTCCTAATGGAGCCGGCGGTGTTGCGGCCGTGCGACAGGTGCAGTTGCACCCGTCGCGCTTTTCACTGTCTGCCATGCAGACAATGAAAAGCTGTCCGGGGCCCTGTTAGGGGGCTCCTGCACTGCCCATGCCAGTGGCATGGGCAGTGCAGGGGCCCCCAGGGGCCCCAGGACACCCCTTACCACCAGCCTCTTCCTGGCGGTGCAAACCGCCAGAAACAGGCTGGCGGTAGGGGGGTCATAATCCCCAGGGCAGCGCTGCTTGCAGCGCTGCCCTGGCGGATTATCACCGCCGGGGCTAAAACGGCGGTAAACCGCCGGCCCCAGCGGTGCGACCGCGGCGCTACCGCCACGGTCGTAATAAGGGCCTCCGTACCGCCAGCCTGTTGGCGGTACGGACGCCACATTACTCCTGGCGGTCTCTGACCGCCAGGGTCGTAATGACCACCTATGTCTTTTTGGGACATATTCTTGCATTATATGTATATGTAGCACTTGTTTGCCTCCTCCCTTTTAGGAGATTAGTACAATGTATATGTACATAATATACTGTTTCTCTGTCATAGAATGTAAAAATATCTTTGTGTCTACGAAGCGTTTTTTGTTTATTTTTTCCTCATTACATCTTTGTATATACACCTTACAGTTTCTAATTCACCAGAGGATGAGGACTGTTCATAAGGTAGGCATTTGATTGGTATGGGAACTATTTTTGTTTCATGATGTATTATGTTTATCATCCCATTCATTTTATGTTGTAAATAAGCACCATGCATACATTGTAAATGCTTATTCAAGCATACTATTCTATTTTACAGTATGTTGTATTTAACATTGTGCTCTTAAGTGTCTTCCCTGTTTGTGGTCTGTCACCTGCCATATAGTCCTTCTCTAATATTTGTAGCAACTATTTTTGCTTGCTCCATGATCTCCCTCTTGTTTTTCAATCTTAATAACCCCTCTTCTCTACTATGTGGGCTTTGGATTTCTTCTGTCAAAATACACATTCCAATAATGGGGAAAGATTTTTCCCTAACCTGGATTTTTTATATCTTGTTATTCCTTATATTTATATATCTTATCCTACTATTTCCTTAGTACGCGTTAGATTATACGTCCAAGATTGCGCCCGTATTCTTGCCCTGCATTCCGTATAGACAGTGCTCGGTGAACATTGCAGTTAGTCTTAGTCCTACCTCCATTTCCTAGCGCGCGTTTTTATACACCGACCCTCCATGGGGACGGGATTGTACTCATCACGGCAGCGTTATCATGTGCTACGTGCGACCTGACACTCAAGGAATTCCCGCTCCGGACGTTGGACGGGTCAACATACAGGTACGCTACATTCTATGCGGACTGGTGTTACTTTTATTTATTTTATTTACTTTTTGTCATGGTAACGGGAAGGCAATACCATGTAAGCCTCTTTTTGTGCATCAGTTTCGCTACCTCCAACAACTGACATGGTGTATTAGTTGCACAGAGGAGTCCACATGTTTACTTTGTTTAGTTACATGTTTTGTGGCACTATTACATCATACCTTTTAGCGGTTTTCAAAACTGAGTTATTATTTCTTCTCCTCCGAAATCTCTCGATTTGGCCTGTTGGATTTTTGCGTTGTAGGCTACTGCCTTCATCTTTTACTCACCATGCCTGTCGTAATACGGTAGCTAGATATCTCCTCCTGAGGTTTGTCTGGATTTTAAGTACAAACCTGGTGGAAACTGGCCCCATCTCAGCTCACATTAGGTGATTTATTTTCCACGTTTAATACAAAGATGTCGCTTATTAATCGGTCATTGAGCATTGTTTTTGTTTTTTGGTCTTTTTCTTTCTCTACATGTGGGGAGTTTTTACAGAGTGTGTTTTTTTTTTTCTCTTCTGTTTCTTATTCTCTACAGATATTTGTCCAGTTTCAATCCTATAGTGTATTTCCTTCTCAATTTTGAGGATACACTGAATGCTAGTTTTCTTCAATTTTGGAAACTCACTGTTTTTTACCACACTTCAAACGTCCGTACTGAAATATTCTATTTTTGGTAGGTCTACATTTGCCTGTTTTCCTGCCTCGTTTTCGCTCTTTGTTGTTTTTTTGGTCTTCCACTTTTCAATCTCAGGAATCTTTTATTACATTGCAATTTTCTCTGCGGATTTCTCTCTTAGATATAGGACGACTTGGTTTGAATATCAACAGAAGCATTTTTCGGGCAGCATTTGTCCTTACCATAGTTTCTGAGGTAAAATTGATTTTTCTATGGACACCATTGTATCCCACTCTTTGTACTCAGCATGTGTACCACACTTTTATTAGTTCTTTCTTAAATACTAGCAACTATTCCGCACAGGGTGACTTTGCATATTTCCCTTCACCATTTTCATTTCTATCTTACCTCTCTTGTGTACCCACCATTCCAGCACAAGGTGGCATGATTATATTGTTCAATTACTTACTAATGGTTATTTCTCTGTTGTAAATCATGTGTGCACATGCAATGGGACTTGCATTATTTGCAGTCTTCCTTTATCTTTTAGGTAATTTTGATCTTGTACTACCCGTTGCATCTACCTTTTGGTAGTGATATTACTTGTAAATAGTTCCTATCTGTTTTGTTTCAGCCTTGAAAAAGTCCGATAGGACGAAACACGTGTTGGCTGTTTTCTGTTGTATCATTTATGGACGTTTATACTTATTGAACACTATTTCCTTTTGCCGTCTTCAAAGGAATAAAATATCTCTGGCAACTTGAATTACATGGACTTATTAATGACTTTGGAGTGCCCTGGTCTTGCTTTTCTTCTCCTGCATTTTGTAT
This sequence comes from Pleurodeles waltl, assembly GCF_031143425.1. Classification (NCBI taxonomy): domain Eukaryota; kingdom Metazoa; phylum Chordata; class Amphibia; order Caudata; family Salamandridae; genus Pleurodeles; species Pleurodeles waltl. The sequence goes on from NC_090449.1 coordinate 263,053,676, forward strand.
CTACAGCACGTAACATAGGTGGTTCCGCATGTTCCACTTGTGTTCTTGTGTACTTCTAAACCCCGTGGTGGTTGGGTTTTCGTACCAGGATGGCACCATTTGCACTAATTAACAGATGATATAAGACTTCCGAGTGTTTTCAGATGTGCAACGAGTAGCATCAACCACCACCCTTCTTTTAAGTAATGTTGACCATTCCAACTTATGGCATGTGATGGGCCTTGGTAGCTGTGATGTTAGGTGCAACAATACACATAGACAGTTTTACATCTCAGATATTCTGGGTAAAGAATGTTGTTTAATTCAATGCACAACACAGTGGCAAAAGCTGAGTTGCGAGCATGCATGATCTTGCAGTTTGGTGACAGTTTTTGTGTTTGTAGTTTGGCAGACTCTGCTCCCCCAGGTATTCCTGTCAAGCCCTCAGGATGGAAGATGGCCAACACCTTTTCTTGCCAGGGAAAGAGTTGTAATGGGGCACTGGGATGGCCAGCACCAGTGTTGTTGGCCTCCATCTGTTGTCTTGAGGCCAGGAAATGCACCCTGCACCTCAGGTCATTCACCTCTTCCTAATGTCCTCCTTTGTGTGCAGGATAATACCTACAGCATTCACTCAGTCGACAAGCCTTTGTTACAGTCCCATTTTCTTACTGAGAGGAGTGTGCTGGACGTGGATTCCAAACAATTGTGGCTCTACTCTTAGGATTTCATCAACCATGACTCTGAACTCATCCTCCGAGAAATGGGGATTTTTGAGACATGGCATGGTGGGGAATTAAATTGGGTGACAGAAAGTTAAATACAAAAGGAAAGTGATGTGGGGAGTAAATAGAGAAAAGTGTGTGAAAGGGATTTTAGGGAAAGTAAAAAAGGGTGCCTTATGTCTCTGAACAAACTCAACTCTTGGTTGCAGTGGAGATGCAAAGGATCATGGTCTGTGAAGCGGCATGTTTTATAGTGTGATTTGCAGGAGTGTCCACTGGGCCCATGATTGTCAGCTGTGTTTTTGTTTTTAATTCATCCAGTGGGCTCTTGTCTGTTGCCTTGCTGAACAAGTACTGAGGTGGTTGATCACTGTTGACTATCTGCTACAAAGGGTCCACCACGTGGACTGTGTGTTTGTAATCAGCTCAGCGGTTGCCTGTGGCACAGACTGTGCCAGAGTACAGACCACCAAGATAACAGACCGTCACACCGCTGTAGGTCAACACTTTGGCTTGGAGGACAGTGGTTTTGCCTGCATACATCGTAATACAGCGGTCTAGGGACCACCGCATTGGCAGTCTGGCGGTCCGACTGCCAAACTCATAATCGGGCCCATAGTTTGATCAGCTTCTTTTTGTGGGTCTTGGCTGAGTGATGAGCCAGATATCCTGGATTTTATTATGCAACATTATCTGTTTGAAGTATGAAGAAACTAGGGCACTAGCAGATAGCCATATGTTACTAGATAGTCAGTGTTTCAATTAATTGCAGCAAAAAACCTAAGAAAGGAGGACTGACAATTTCTATTTCAAATGAGTACTTGTTGTCCAGCGAGCTGGTTGATGTTTGCTTCTTTGTTTTGATTCTTTGGTTTACACGGAAAAATGTAAGAAATTTACTTTCTTGTTATTTACGATTTTGTTTAATCCACTACAAATGATAAAAACGCATCATTTGACAGCCCATAATCATGACTCTTATTCAATTGAAAATTGACAATAAAAATGTTCCAAACAGGTTGTTTTAATCTCAATTTGTCTGTTTCTGTCCTGAATGAAGTTTGGCTTTACTCCCAATTTAGATTTTTTAATACTCACCCTTGCCCTGTGTGTCATCAAAGAAAAGAGAGCAAACGTAAGGATCTGGGCCCATCCGCGTAGACTGCCATGAGGCTATAATTGCTCTGTATTTGCTCAACACTCTTGTTATTGTGCTTTTAACATATTCACAAGTAAGTATTAGCATGTATCGATGTGGAATACCACGGTTCTGGGAGATTATATAGTTTTTGCATTGGAGGAGGTACATGCTTGTTTACCTTTATGTTGTCAGACAGCTCATGCAACTGCTCCAGTGGTCGGTGCTTCTCCTATGTTCAGCCTTCCGAGGCTGTGAGGGAAAGGAACTGTCATAGTTAAAAGTGCAGTGAAGTCACGCAGTTATCGACTTTAGCCACGCAGGTGCACGCAGGCTCCAGCTGTGATAGGCAGCCAGGGAGTTATAAGCTGCATTTTCAGCAGGCCGTGTCTCTTATTTAGTGCATTCCAGTCAGCTTTGGAAACTTTTCAACTAAGGTGTTTACTTTTTTAGGTCACCAGTTATGATGCTGTCAGTGGACGCCGGTTCATAAATAGTATAGGAAAACAAACCAAGTTTAAATGTGCTGTCAAAACGAAAATAACAAGTGCAATAAAAACATTCAGTGTGGAAGAATTACTAGGCCATGTAAAGAAAGTAGTTCCTATGAGCTGAATGCCAGTTTCTAAAGACAGTACCTACGGAATTAGTATTCATTCCATGCCATAAAGTTAATATGTTGCTGCATGAGACACCATAGGTTAGCAAAAGGGTAGGGGACCGGTTGCATGGTCCCGATCTACTCGTCACTTGGGGGTTTTATTATATGAGAGATTATAGTTAGTCATATCTTTGGTCTGACAATCCATTGCTAAATTTACCCATTATGTATGAAAATACATTTAAAACGTACACTCTGTTTATCCTCCTGTTATCTCATTATTTCCATTGTGCAGAACATGCTTTTAACCGGACATCCACACATAGATGTAATAATTACTCTTTTTAATGTTTCTTGCTTTATCAGTGATGGCACCTGAATCCAAAACTAAGACAATGGGCTGCAACATATTTGGTGTGCATGAGGCATGCCGTGGTTGCTACTGATTGGGTTTCAAGTTTTATTTTTTATATACTGTGAGAAAGTATCCTCTTTCTAGCATGGTTAGCTCCATTTTTTGGCCCTTTTGTCAGTGTGTTTTTACTGTCTCAGTGGGATGCTGCTAGTCAGGATCCCAGTGCTCATAGTTTGTGGCCTACATGTCAGTATGTTTTACTGTTTTCTCAGCATGCTTGACTGTGTCACTGGAGTCCTGCTAACCAGAATGCTCTCTCTGATTCCAAATCTGTACTTACATACTGGTAATCCAGTAATCCACTGCAAATTGGCATAGTGGACCCCCCTTATAATCCCTAGTATATGGCACCTAGGTACCCAGGGCATTGGGGTTCCATGAGATCCTTATGGGCTGCAGCATTTCTTTTGCCACCCAAAAGAAGCTCATACAAACACGTCTTCAGGACTCTCACTGCAGCCTGAGTGAAATAGTGCAAGCACTATTTCACGCCCACTATCATTGCACCAGGTAGCTTATAAGTCACCTATATGACAAACCTTCAGTTCCTGGAGGCTAGGTGTAAAGCTACTGTGTGTGTGGGCACCCCTGCACTAGCAGAGGTGCCCCCAGGTTGTCCAGGACCAATTTCCCAGGCTTTGTGAGTGCAGGGACGCCATTATAAGTGTGCACTACATATAGGTCAATACATATATGTAGCTTCACAATGGTAACCCCGAATATGGCCATGTGAGGTGTCTAAGACTGAGAAATTGTACCCCCAATCTGATTCTGGTATGGGGGGGGGGGGGGGGGGGGGCAATTCCATGCACCATGGACGCCCAGTACTGCCAAACCAGCTCTCTGAGGTTTCCACTGCAGCCCCAGCTGCTGCCACCTCACAGACAGGCTTCTGCCCTCCTGGGGCATGAGCATCTCAATCCCAGGAAGGCAGAACAATGCATTTCCTTTAGGAGAGGGATGTTACACCCTCTCCCATTGGGAATAGGTATTACGTGCATGGGAGGGGTATCTTCCCAGAGCCTCTGGAAATGCTTTGAAGGGCACAAACGGTGCCCTCCTTGCATAATCCGTTCTGCACCAGTTCAGGGACCTCCTGTCCCTGCTCTGGCGCAACACTGGACAAAGGAAAGGGGAGTGACCACTCCCCTGTCCATCACCATCCCAGGGGTGGTGCCCAGAGCTCCTCCAGAGTGTCCCTGGGTTTTGCCATCTTGTTATCAGGATGGTCAGGGAACTCTGGGAGCATCTGAGTGGCCAGCGCCAGCAGGTGACATCAGAGACCCCTCCTGATAGGTCCAAACCTGGGTAGGTGACCAATCCCCATCTGAAAGCTATTTAGGGTCACTCCTCTGGGTATTTCCTCAGATTCGGTTTTGCAAGACTCTAGCAGGACTCCTCTGCAACCTCTGCTTCACCTTCTGCCATTGGATCAACCGCAGAACTTCTCCGGGAACTTTACAACTGCAACAAAGTATCCAAGAAAGCTACTGCAACTCTGTAACTTCAGCTCCTGCCAGCAATTGCAACAGTTTCCAGGATGTGGATGCTCTGTGGACTGCCTGTCTTCATCCTGCACCAGAAGAACCAAAGAAATCTCCCATGGAGTGACGGAGTCACTTCCCTGCTTCAGTAGGCACCTCTCTGACTGGGACTCCTCTCCTGACGATGAGCATGATCCCTGGAACACAGGTGGTGGACCAAACAAAATGATTGTAACTGTCCAAAGGTCCAGCTGTCCAAATTTGGTGGAGGTAAGGGCTTGCCTCCCTGAGCCAGACAGTACCCCTGTGCACTGCGTGGTTTGCAACTCCTAGGGTTTCTGTGCACTTCTTCCAGAAATCCTTTGTGCACAACGTAGCTCAGGTCCACAGCACTCTATCCTGCAATGATCAGCTCCGTGAGTTGATGTCCGGCGGCCTGGGATCCCTTTGTGTAGTGCTGCGATGACCGCGACTCGCAACTCCTTTGTCCCCATGTCCTGGGACTCCTGTGGGTGCTGCCTGGTCTTCTGATTGCTCTCTAGGGTGCTGAGAGCCCCTCTGTCTCCTCAGTCCAAGTTGAGACCCACATGTCCCTCCTGGGCCCAGGTAGTGCCTTTTCCCACCAACCACGACATTTGCATGAGCCAAGGCTTGTTGGCAGAATCCAATGACGAAAACCAGCCTGCATCCAATGACTCGATGTGGGACATCTCTTGCACCAAGCAGGAACCCTCAGCTGTCTTCTTTGGTGCATTTCTGACTTTTTCTTCCAACCGCAGAATCCTCTTTTGCACCTTCATCCGGATTAGCAGGGGCTCCTGTTCTTCCTGGACTCTTCATCTGTTGTTGGACTTTGTCTCCTCTCTCCACAGGTCTTCAGGTCCTGGAATCCATTGTTGGTGTCTTGCAGTCTTGCTTGGTTTTTGCATAATCCTGTTCCACTACTCCTAGTGTGTTCTGAGGAAACTTGCTGTACTTTACTTCTGTTTTCCTGGGCTCTGGGGTGGGGTATTTTACTTACCCTTGGTGTTTTCTTACACTCCCAGCACCCAGCACCCCGCTACACACTACTCTTGACTAGGTGGGAAACCGACTTTCGCATCCCACTATTTTAGTATATGGCTTGTGTTGCCCCTAGGACCATTCTAGCCTACGGTGATTTTCACTGTTTGCACTATTTTATGACTGTTCACTTACCTGATTTTGGTTACTAGTGCATATTCTGCGTATAATACTAACCTCCTAAGGCAGTATAGCTTCTAAGATATTTTTGACCTTGTGTCACCAAAATAAAGTACCTTTATTTTTGGTAACACTGAGTATTGCCTTTCTTATGTGTGAATACTGTGGCCCATATTTATACTTTTTTTGCATCGCATTTGTGTCATTTATTGACACAAAAGTGACGCAAACGTACAAAATATAATTGTATTTTGTAAATTTGTGCAAATTTTGCGTCAAAAAATGGTTCAAATGCAGCGCAAAAAAAGTATAAATATGGCCCTGTGTGACTACAGTGGAATTGCAAGAGCTTTGCATGTCGCCTAGTTCAGCCTTGGTTGCTCTGCCTACAGCTACCTCTAGACAGCCTGGCTTCTAGACACTGCTTACATTTCACTAATAAGAGATAACTGGACCTCGTATAAGGTGTAAGTACCTTAGATACCCACTACAAACCAGACCAGCCTCCTACATATACATATGTGATTTCTTTATGAAAGTGTCACACATTGTCTACTGCAACAGCAGACTTTTGTGTTGAAATCTGTGCCTTGCTTGCTGTTTTTAAAATAGATTATGATTATGAGGACTCACAGTTTGGACATTTGAGATAAGCTAAGTGAAGTTGATGAGTAAGATTAACATAAAGTGTACAGGTGTACTAAATGAATGCACACAGTATGTACTATGAGCAATGTGTACATATTTCACATACTCTCTCTCACGCTCTCACTTTTTAAAATTGTTGCAGGTGATCTTTAGAGGCAGGACCAAGTATGGAACATTTGAATGATACAACTCAGGAGGAAGAACATTCAGAAATGTCTAACAATGTAAGTGACCCACCGGCTCCCCCAGCCAAATTTCCCACTTGGAGAAATTACAGATGGCCTCAGCCCTGGTGCAGACTCACCGGGCCACAAGTTTGTGTAACTCAGAGTCGCTCAGCAAACAAGTACTGAAGTGTATGCCTGCTAGTGCCCCGGGGGGATGGTAGGGTGCATGCGATGATGAACGCACTCAAGTGGGTCCCTGTTTGTGCCCTGGGGACACTACGTAGTGCATGCTTTGGAGCATGTAGAAGGAATAAAAGGCATATCGGAGGACCTCCACTGAGATAATGTAGGAAGCTGGCCTGGTGTGTGGTGGGTACCTATGGTACTTACACCTTTTACCAGGTATCCCCTCTCAATGAAGTGTAGGCAGTGTCTTGAAACCAGGCTCTCTAGAGGTAGCTGTGGATGAGCAACCAAGGGTTATCTAGGAGACATGCAAAGCTCATGCAATACCACTATGGTCACACAGTACTTGCACACAAGAAAGAAAACACTTGGTTGTACAAAAATAAAGGTACTTTATTTTTGGAACACAATATCAGAAAATACTAGAGAGGCAACCCTTCAATAGGAGGTAAGTAAATACACTATACAGATATATATATATACACTAAAGAACAGTAAGAGGCATAACAAGGTTAGAAAACAGTGTAAAATAGCAATCTGCAGTATTAGCCCTAGGGGGAGCCCAAACCATATACTAAGAAAGCAGAATGCGAACACAGGGCCCCCACCTAGGTAAGTAGATCATGTAGAGGGTAGCTGGGAGTACTAGGAAACCACACAGGTAAGTAATGAAGTACACCCCAGCGACCAGGAATGCAGGAGTAAAACACTGGATTTCCCCAAAACCAACCCACAGGATGAAAATAAAAAATGAAGACACCCCGATCAGCCTGCAAGGAACCAGCAGTGGAAAACCAAAAATGGAGACCTGTGGAGAGAGGGGACCAAGTCCAGAAGTGTCTGTGGTGTCCAGGGGGAGTAGTAGATACTACCCACCCAGAGGTATCTTTTGTAGTTGGTCGACGAAGAAGAAAGACAGGTCAGCACTGCAGCACAGAGGCAGAAAAGAGTTCCTGATGTGTGCAAAAGGTGTCCCACGCTGGATTGCAAATGGGTGTTGGTGAAGGATTTCCACCAACAAGCCTTGGCAAAGGCAAACTCGCGGTTGGAGGAAAATAGGTGCTGCTGGGGACCAGCAAGGTCCAGGAGGATTTCATTCAGGAGGGGGAGTCATAGGGGACCCTCTGCATTGCAGAAGGCCCGCAGGAGGAGGGGAAGCACCCACAGGTGTCCAACAGGACAGGGGCACAGAAGTTGCTGAAGCAGCCCACACAGCACCACAGAAGTTGCTCCCACGTCACCAGAGGACCACGCAGAGGTCCAGAAGTTGCAGAAGGGAGTGCTGGGGGCTGGAGCTAAACGTCACCTGAAGTTCCCCTTTGGGGTGAAGCAACAAGCCTTTGCAAGTGCAAAGGACCTGGTGCATGGGGGTACTGTCTTGCGTGGACTGAAAAGGACTTACCACCACCAAAGTGTGACAGTTGGTAGAGAGGACCAAGGGAGACTCTCCAAACCACCACCCATGATGCAGGACCCACGGCACTAAGGATGAGAGGGAGAGCCAAACAGCCGGTCGTCGATGCAGCCAGGTACCTGTAGTTACAGGTGAGTGATGCCTTCACCCCAAGGGAGATTCCTTTTTCTCCTTGTGCTGGCTGAAGAGTTGCAGTCTTCTTAGGATGCACAACTGGGGAAATGTTGTAAAGCTGGCAGGAGTTCTGGATACATTGTTGCAGAAGAGTCTTCCTCATGGATTTGCTGCTTGTAAGTTCCTGGAGGGTCCAGTTCCTGAGGCCAGAAGTCGAAGTAAAGGTTGCAGAGGAGCCTTGCTGGAGTCTTGCAAGCCAAATCTGAGGACCCACCCCAGATGAAGACCCTATCTAGCCGAAAGAGGGAGCTTGGGCACCGAACCAGGTAACTACCTATCAGAGGGTGTCTCTGATTTCACCTGCCTGTCCTGGCCACTCAGATTCTCCTAGAGCTCCCTGCCAACCTTGGAATCAAGATGGCAGAACCCAGGGACCCTCTGGAGGATCTCTGGGCACCACCCCTGGGGTGGTGATGGACAGGGGAGTTGTCACTCCCCTTTCCATTGTCCAGTTTCATGCCAGAGCAGGGACTGGGGGTCCCTGAACTGTTGTGGACTGGTTTATGCATGGAGGCCTTCAAAGCAAAACCAGTGGCTCAGGGAGGCTACCCCTCCCAAGCCAGTCACACCTATTTCCAAAGGGAGAGGGTGTTACCTCCTCTCCCAAAGGAAATCCTTTGTTCTGCCTTCCTGGGCTTAATCAGATCAAACAGAAGGAGGAACAGGAGTTCAGAAACACGTCTGATGGGTGGCAGCAGCTGGGCTGCCCGGGAAAACCCTGTAAGACTGGTGGTAGCAATGCTGGGGGTCCTCTAAGGAGCCCCTAGAGTGCCTGGGATCATACTTCCAATACTTGCAACAGTATTGGGGTATGACTCTGACATGTTTGATACCAAACATGCCCAGGTTTGGAGTTACCATTATGTAGCTGGACATAGGTAGTAACCTATGTCCAGTACAAACGTTAAATGGTATCCCCGCACTCACAAAGTCCAGTAAAATGGAGCTGGAGTTTCTGGGGGCGCCTCTGCAAGTGCAGGTGTGCCCTCACACAGGTACCTGCACCCTGCCCTCTGCGCTGAGAGGGCCTATCATATGGGTGACTTACAGTGACCTGCAGTGAAACTGGGTGTGTGCACCCGGTTCATGCAGGCTGCAATGGCAGGCCTGCAGAACCCTTTGCATGAGCTCCCTATGGGTGGCAAAATAACTTCTGCAGCCCATAGGGATCCCCTGGAACCCCAGTGCCCTGGGTACCTAGGTACCATATACTAGGGACTTATATGGGGGCACCAGTATGCCAATTGTGGAGAAAAAAGGTTAATAGCAACCAACTTTAGAGGAGAGAGCATAATCACTGTGGTCCTGGTTAGCAGGATCCCAATGAACACAGTCAAATACACTGACAATAGACAGAAAATGGAGGTACCCATGCCAAGAAAGAGGGCACTTTCCTACAGATAATAACTGCACACTGAACCCATGGCACTCAGGCAGAGCTGTGACTTTAAAGCAAGGGTGTAGCTTTTGTTAGGTTTTATTTTCCTGACCGTTGCTTGAGACACTTAAAAGAAGTTCGCCCAAAGTGGATGAACACAGTACTTTGCTGATGGGAAACTGATAAGAGAAACACACATGGAAGAACAGGAAATAGAATGCCTACAACCAAATAAAAATGGGGAACAGTAAAGTGACAAGCACAAGGATCAATAAGAAGTGAAGGCGGGAAGTAAGTCCCTTTTAAGATAGATTTAATACAATAGATGTCACGAGCACAGCGCAACCGATGTCCAGGCGAAACCTAAAAATCATGGGATGCCAATAGGAAAAGCTTATAAAGCCTCTATCTGGACAGCTAAAACTGATTGCAAGAGAGTTTGAGTTTTAATCAGTACATATGATTACACTAACAGATGTACGACACATTGGCCAGTGCTGCCTGCAGGCTGTATTCTTTATATTAGTTCATCATATTCAAACAACTCCATTAGTTCTTATTTTAATTTACATCCCTATATTTTAGCTAATAATCCGTTTATTTGCTTAATTGAGCTAATCAAACTAATGAAAAGCACCAGATATGTTGGAGCTCTGGGCCCTAATGAATTCCCAACTTCTCTAAGCATATACAGTTTCACATTCTGGAGCGTATACAACTTTCCCTTGTGTAAAAAAGGGTTTTCAATAGGAGTTAATTCCAGATTTATGGAGATGAGCCATTCTACATCCATTATATAAAAAGACCTTTGAAATCCCCTATATGTTATAGGTGAACAGACCTTCTCATGAGCGAGGTGAAGATTCTCTTGGGCAAAATGAATGATTGGGCTGCTGAAAATGATCATCTGTCACGTTTTCCAATAGGATTTGGAGCTATTAGTGATTTTGCGAATATTGACCCGATTGTGCTTGTCAATAAGACGGTAATCTTTGTACAGCTTCTGTATGCTGGTGTTATTTTCAAACTGCTTTTGATTGCATAAATAGGGCAATCTTACGAACTAACCTGCATTTAAGGGGAATTGACCGAGGGCTTCCACAAGCTATTTGACAAGGTATGATAACACCATTATTCAAACCAGAATCATAATTTTCGGGAGAAGTGTTAAAAAACAGTATTGTGGCATTTACCTGCTCACTGGTGTGAATGATAGCCTCTTATAAATACCTGTGGATTTGATTTCGTGAGCAGGTGGACAGCAACTACAGTAGCCAGCTCCAAGCTAAAAGCAACTGCTTTAAAATTGTTAAATAAATACATTAAATAAAATTAATTTGAAAGGAGTTATCAGACCTTTTATTGCCCCTTTGATGAAGAAGATCAAGTCAAAATTCCTCCTTTCATTAACCTACGGAGGTGTGACCTTCTGTGGGAAATTAGCTCACTGACTGGATTCAGAGAATTCTAAAGTTGTTTTAATACTTCTGTCTTCCTAACTCATCATCTCAGAAACAGATAAGCATGGCATTTTGTCTTCATCGGCAGTCCTTGGTACTCGATGCCATGGTGAGTAGTGGGCCTGAGCTACCAGGAAATGCCTCACTGGATATTGAATAGTAAATTCTCCATCTTCATATGATCAAGTTATCTGCTACCAGCTCACTCGAAGTGTCTTATCTCGCAATGTAAGCTTAGTAAGAAGGGTGCGAAGTTTACTAAGCAAGCGTTTGCTCTGGTGGATGGCTTAATTTACGCACAAATAAAGTAGCTTGTGAATGACTACCAACTTTATTAATGCTATTCTACCTACTCTAGGTAGCAGGAGGGTATTTAAGTGCTCAGCCTGAGTTGCAAGCTTTTCAAGTGCTTGGACGTAATTATCCTGTGATACTGTGTACCTGCGTCTAGGGACCAAGATACCTAAGTTCCTTACTGAATCCTCTCTCCATGTCAATTGAAATTGTGGGGTAATGTTGTATGTTTTGCTTGGAATACCAGCCAAATCTTATGATGTCTTGTATGATGAGGTCAAGATATGCCTCTGGGTTTCTAAGTATAGTAGTGGGGCACCAGCATACATAGCTAGCAAAATCATCAGGAAGAGAATTGTATACCCAGCTGGTTAGTTTGCTCACACAGATGGGATGCAAGGGATTTGATCACCAGGGTAAATCCCAGCAGTAAAATTGGACACTCCTGCTGTGTGCCTTTTCTTACATGCATCATTATTGTGGTATAGCTGTTCGCCCACACCCCAGGAATTGGGTTAGTATATTGTAATGCTACAAATCTAATAAAAGTGTGCCCTCGGCCCTTCTTGCCCAGGACAATGAACAGAAAAGTAAATTCAAGTCAATCAAAGGCGTACTCAGTGTCGAGAATCACAGAGGTCATCTGAATCTCTGGACAGATTCTATGAATCATTACAAACAGTCTAAGGAGGTTGTAAGTAGCCCTGCCTGGAATAAAGCCTGACTTGTCTTGCAGTATCTGTCTGGCCATTAATAAAGTCAACAAATTAGCCAGTACTTGTGCTATGGTCTAGTTATCTGTATTTAATAAGGAAAAAGGCTCATTTGAGTCCATCTCTTTTGGGTCTTTATCTGGTTTTAGAATTATAGATATCAATGCTTCCCTAGGGTACGTGGCACAATGTCTGTATCAAATGCCTTCTGGTAGAGCTCTAACTATTGTGGTGTTAGTAGTTCCTTGAATTCTTAAAAAAATTCAGAGCTGTTTGCCATACCACTGGTAATGCAATGAATAGCCACCTACATCTCAGCGTGATCAGGGTTATTAGGATGTTGTGTTCCCCTCCTTCCATACAAGCTAAAGCGATCACTTCAAAGAACTCCGCCATTTCTTCTTGTGTGAGATGCTGTTCAAATCATTACCGAGTCTCATAGTGTGCGTAACAGTTTTAAAGTGTTGTTTTGTTACCAACAAGAGGTGAGAGCAAGGACTGCACCACAGTATGTGGCCGAGCACCCTTTACCATCCAGGATAAGGTTCCACTAGTTTTCTCCCCATCTCCGTATTTAGGGGCCTGTGCGTGCTTACCAAGAAACGTGACTTTTCGATCTGCCAGTTCCTTAAACTGCATATGTGGCTCTTCAGTTCTCGCTAGGCTCCCCACATTCTAGGTCATTTCATAAGAAGGTTGCACAGCAGTCAGTTTAAGCTCAAGTGTGTAACCTAGTGCAGAGAGACCTTAGGAAACCTGTCTATTTTGAAATTTTTAAAACTGACATTCTCCTTATATATACCTTCCATACTGTTCAGCATGAGTGGACTGACCCTATATTCAAAATATTCTTCAAAGTGCATCGTCATTTCTGCTTTATAAGGAGTGTCCAAGGATGCCTATATTGGAGAGAACTAAGGCCGGTTTCTCCATAGATGGTCATGTAGTTCAAGGGTCAGAGCTAAATGGGAATCGCTTGAAAGTATTCTAGGCAGGTAGTGTATTTCTTTCAATCAAGGAATAGCTTCAGTTTTTTGTTACCAAAAACATCTAACTGGTATGTATTGTGGACGGATTAATAGAATGGATGTGCCACAGCTTCATCTTGAATTGCTCACCATCCATCCACCAGGTGGTCAGATTCAAATATTTGAAATAATGTGTGTCCCCCCTTTTGATGACCCACCCTTGTTCTATTCATGATGTTTAGTATTTGGTTTAGTACTAGGTTAAAGTCACCACACCAGATAATATTGAAATCACATTGCCTGTTGAGAAAGACAAAAAAAAACAATTTTGTATTTAAATGCCATCCCTAAATCATAGATGTTTTAAAACAACATATACCACAGAAACAGTTGTTACATTACCTAGTGCCTAGTAGTACAGGCTGGACGGACCGTGTGCAGAATAGACCACATGGTAAAATAAATGAGCAGTGCCAATTTCACAAACATGGAGAAAAGGTACTTAACTGTGCAACCTTTTGACCTCATAAAAGCTAAAAAAAAAAGTTGAATGCAAAAAATAGCCCCCTACTGCAGCTCCAGGCCAATAACCACAACCACAGTCAAATAAAAAAAAAACAATAAAAGGTACAAATATATACTGGTGCATGCCTTCTATCAAACAACATCATTATCCAAAAGTGTTTTAACTTAGTTGTGATTGCACAAAAACAAAGGGATGTGGATAGAACTATGGAAACTGGAGGGGAGAAATGATTGGATTATGGACACGATTTGGAGGTACTGTTCATTTTGGTGAACATTACTTGTTTAGGCACACACGCTTGCACTAATACTCGAAACAGACCAGGGGAAATTGATGTTTTGGGTGCGTTAACTGTGGACTTGAGCTGTGCTTATTGGTGATGTTGGCATTTTACCCTATGACATTAACGAAACCGAGCCAACGATGGTGATTACATTACTAATATACTCCACAAACGGTAAGGCTCACATTTACTTGGCTATTAGTAGGTTATATAATTTTGACAAAATTGGATTATTCTTTCTCCTTTTACTTTTTTCTTATGACTCAAGCAAAGAAGTGAGGGAGACAATACACATGGTCTCTGGTCAATGTTCAATATTGATCAATATTTTTGGAAGATATTTGAAGTAGGCAAGTAATAGTTTGTGGTATTCACTATTAAGATGGCACTTGCCTATTCGTAGAGGCTGATAGTTGGTGATTGGTTACTTAGCTTGTACGGGTCCAGAACAATTGGAGGTATCTCCTTCCTTTTCTAATTTTGGCTTTTTCACTCTTCTTGGAATTTGATTCTTTTTATGTAAAAATTGGAACTCATGAAGATCTGTTCATTCTGAGTGTAAAACCTCCTTTTAGGACACTAATATACCTGTTGGATCGATGTTCTGGGTTCCATGCAACATTATATGATTTTATGCCTCTGACACAGAATTGGGGAATGTAATATATGAAATATAATTTTATATAAGGTTACAATGGAAGATATGCATGTTACCTTTCAGCCCTGACGAAGTCTCAGTGATTATGTTCACATGACGAAATTCGTTTTGGCTGGAACGTTGACAACAGTTGTGAGGAACGGAGATTGTGTGTCAGAAGAGAGCACTACAAGCATGAAATAAAACAAGATGAAACTACAAAACACACCATGAGGATATTGACTCTAAATTGACTTTGAACGTGTGCTGTAGATTTTATATATATAAAAACATATAAATGCATTCATATATATATATATATATATATATATATATATATATATATATATATATATGTACATATATATATAAAAAGCATTTTTTGACTTGCCTGTATCTTTGGCACTGTTTGATGGATCTTCACAAAATGTTCCCAAATAGGTGTTCCAGTGATTCTTGTTGCACATGGAACATTTCAGGGTGGTCTGTCAAGCGGGGGCTGAAAAAAAGGAGGGGTCAAAAAGTTGTGTTTCCCAGGTTAATTCCCATATGACCTTTAGACACATCTACAGCCCGAACCACTGGACGCAATTACACCAAATTTGGCAGAAAACTAGCACTCTGTACTCAGATTATGCTATAACTCATTTGGTGTAAATCCACTCAGTAGTTTTTGAGAAATTAAAGGAAATTAAATTTGTATATCCCTGGCCACGATGACTTTGCAAATAGCAATTAGCTTGTTCAGGGAAATGCACAGCTCTGACTGGCTGCCAACACTTCAAACCAGAGTTGGCAGCCATTTTGGGACTCGCCTTTAGCCGAGTCCCTCCAACAAAATGTGAAAAAAAAGAAAAGGGGCCAGGGTAGAGACAACCTGGCCCTGGTGGTGGGGTCCCAGAGGAACCCACTCCTTCCACCCCAGGGCTAAAAAGCATTTTTTATTAATTTGCAGGAAAAATTAACAAAAAAACACAAGTGCAGGCTCCTGCGCTTGTTTTTTAGTATGCCCCGGGTGGGCCAAGTCCCAGGGGCAATGTTGCTTTTAATTAGGGGGGACTCCTAGCTCCCCCCTCAGCCCCAGGGACCACCATCTCCCCAGGGCATCTTTTGGAAAAAATATAGGGAGGACTCCAAACCCCCACAGCTCCGGGGACTGCCACCTCCACGGGGCTCATTTATAATGAAATGTGGATGGGCCACCTTCTCCGGGGCGATATTGAAAATGTACGCGGCGGGGCAGTCCCGGGACCACTACCTCCCAGAGACATGTGCTAAACTCTGTGTAGAGGGGCAGAGCATCCCCCCTGCAGCCCCCGGGTCCAACTCCTCACTAGGGCAAAGATTAAATAAAAAGGGGTCTGTTTCAGACCTCCTGCAGCTCTGGGGACCACCTCCTCCCTAGGGCTATGCTTGTTGGAGGGGGGCTGTGTGGCCCCCCTTATGGAGCCACTGATGGCCCTGGTGACTGCCACTCCTCAGGGCCAGCTCCTGCTGTGTCCTGGGGTGCCCACCCCCTGGACATAGCTGACCACTCCCACTAAGCAAAAGCAAGCAAAGTCCGCTTTCTGACAGTGGGATTTGTCAAGCAGGTCCCGCTAACAGAAAGCAGGGCTTTCATCTCTCTTCCCTGCACACCGGTATGCGTGCACGGAAGAGAGATGAAAACATTGCTGTAGTAAACTGGGCGCTGCTACGTAAAGCAGCTCCTTGGTTGCTGGAGCAATGCCGACTCCCACAGGAGAAGGGAGCCGGCTGGGACCACGGGAGGGGATCTTGAGGCTGTTCCCGCGGTCCCAGATAGCCGGTAAAGGGCTAGAAACAAGTAAAAAGGCACAGAGGACAAGAAAACGCAAAGAAAGGCACAAACAGGGAGTTAAAAAGAAAAGAAAGGCAGAAACCATAGCTACCAAGGGTTCAGATTGCTATGTGTAACATTTTCATAATTTCAATGTAGTTATGAGTGACGTCTCAATGGCCATGAGTGATACTTTCTTGTGAGCAAAATCAAGAAATGGAGACGTAGGAAGAATATAAATATCAGAAATTAACCCCTTTAAGTAATGAGAAACTCTAAGGAGATCTTAGAACTGCAGCACCAGAAATGGATTGGGCACTTACCTAGTGCCCCTGTAACCTGATCGTACTGTAAAACAAATGTTATTTATTCAAAGCACCCTCCTCCCCCTCGGCTCAGCACAAGGTGCTGTGTGCAGAAGTTGCACAAGTAACAAAAGACAAAAGCAGAAACTCACAGCTATCCTTATAAAATGCAGTTCCGCAAACATGAGTGGTTCATGTTATCTGCAGCAGACATATTAACCTTCTGCGCTACTTTATGATGAATGAAAACTTCCAGTAAATTAAACACTGACCTCACACCACAGGAACGTTATTGACCAGAGTTTTTTTAACATTGATATTGTGTTATTGTTGCCTGAAACCTCCTGGACACACAAGGAATTCATCCCGACTGTCAGTCAGGTGGCTTTAAACCCATGTTAGTTATGCAAAAGTACACTCCACGGCTCAGCGCCAGGTGCAGTGGAGCAGAAGTTCCACAAGTAACAAAAGGATTTCCATGAGAAAAGCAGCGTCTCACACAGGTATCTGAGCTCAGAATATACAGTTTTCTGAAAATGGACATTGGTACACATTCTTCGCAGCCGGGATATTAACCCTCTGTGCTAGTACAGCATGGCAGTCAAAACTACCACAAACCTCTGCCCTTTGAGGAGGAACATTCATAAGCAGAGCATTGCATTTATTTTGGAGTTAGTTGCCAAATGTCTGAGTTACAACACAGCTGCAGCTGGGAAAATAAAGCCCACAATACCTTTGGGTCGAGTTCACGCTATATACAATTGTAAAATAAAGATGTTACTCAGAAAAGGTTTTGCCCCGATTCCTCTGCACATGGCTGAGGGCTGCTAAGAGTAAAAGCTGGCTTCGGGACACACATACAGTGACTCTCATAGCTAGTGTAAAATGTAATTTATTTAGGACAAGATTTACATAAACATCAATAACTTTGAATTGTATATATCCCTTTTGCCCAACCTTAACTTAAAAGGCTTCCCTATGCCCTTCACTCTCTCTTCAAATCTCCTCCCCTAGGCACTACCCTATTCCTTTCATGCCCTCCTTGTTTGTAACATCCCACCCCCCCATTCCGATCCTTCAACTCGTTTTTCCCCTTGGAAGGGGGACAAGCCCACATCTGGCTCTCCCCCCTCCCCTATTTCCTGCCAAAACTTTGAAAACATCACCTGTCATAACTAACGTCAAAACCCCCTCCCTAACCCATCTTCTGAACGCCTTCTAACTGAAACCATTCCTAACTCCTTTCCTATCTGCCGGGCGGGTGGGTGGCCAAAAACCTCGCCTAGCTAGGTCGGCTCTTCCCCCCTCCCCCATTTCCTTCAAACCAGCAAGACCCACGTGGCGTTTTGCTGCCCCACCCCGTAAACCCCCTGATTACGATACTGTCTCTTCCTTTTTATTCCCTGATCCACAGATTCTCTCCCCATAAGTTTTCAAACATCAACCTCAACTCCGTCAAATAGTACACATTTCCTAATTCCGATAAGTGCACACCATCCTCTTTGAACAATGTCCCATCGTGTTCCTTAATGTCCTCGTGCCTCAGTACCGTAATCCCTTGGGCCCAGCAAAATACCCTCATTGCTCTGTTCAGCTTTTTCCGAGCCCGCTCAATGGCTCCATGATTGATTGCCCCTCTCCATACCCGTCTGGGTACAAATTCCGTCCACACCAGACATGTCCCACATAGATTTTGCTTCAAAAGCTCCAAGTCCTTCTGCATGAACTGAATCAATGTGAGCCCTGATTGCTTCACCAAATAATTTTCCCCCAAATGGATCAGTAATAAGTCTGGACATCCCCACTGCAGCAAATTCCCTGTGATAAATGGAAGTAAACTCCCCCACCTCATGCCACTCTTCCCCCACCAACGAACTTCGTGGTGTCTGCTGGGCAGTCCCATTGATCTGCCGTAAATTTGTTTTTCTGCGAATTTCGCCGCCCAGTGAACGAACGAGTGACCGACCAGCCATGTCACCATCTTATCCTTCTGCGGCCCGGCCACGCATCCTGCAAAGAAAAAACACTATAATAACTGTGGTGAACATCTAAAACTCCCCCCTCCCAACCTGTATTTCCTCAAGGCCTAACATAACGCTCACAGCATCTAGATTTCCATCTACCTATAGCTTTGATCTTGGCCCAGTCCCAACCCAAATGAGCTGCCGCTGTAGCTGCCCCAATCCTGAAGGAATGCGTTCCGAAATCCCTTGCTCGCCGCCCCGTCCGTCCCAGCACCATCCTCAAAACTTGCAACAACTGATAGCTAGTAAGTTTCTTGCCTGAAGCATGCACGAACACCCCTGTTTCCCCGGCCACCCTCAACTTCTGTTTGAAAACCATCCACTCTTTCACTGGGCACGCTAGTTCATCTCCTCCTTTTTCCAGCCATACCCATTTCCCCCTACCTAACTGGTCCGTCTTCGACTGCCTGAGCCATATCCCCAACCTTTCCTTGTGCATGCAAACCTCTTTCACACCACACTCTTTCCCTACGCCCAACAGTTCGGAAACTCTAAACGTGCCGAAAAACATTCAAACCATGCACAACCTAAAAAGTCCTACTTCATACTCATCCACACAACACACTGGGAAGACGTGCAACAGCTCTCGCAATATCTCAAAAGTAATGGGTTCTCTTGCCATACTTGCTACCCCGGCCCTGACCCTGCCCCAACCTTTCAACATTTTACCTAATAAATCATTACGCGCGGATCCGTACCAAAGAAAAGTTTCCCATAGAATGGGACACCTGCCAACTTTCCTCCTTTTGTGGCCAGGGATAGACCCT
This sequence comes from Pleurodeles waltl, assembly GCF_031143425.1. Classification (NCBI taxonomy): domain Eukaryota; kingdom Metazoa; phylum Chordata; class Amphibia; order Caudata; family Salamandridae; genus Pleurodeles; species Pleurodeles waltl. The sequence goes on from NC_090449.1 coordinate 263,072,942, forward strand.
CCTCAATCAAAAACAGCACAAAGCGTAAAGCCCGTGCCTCCAAAGACTGTGACTCCTGTGCCCAAAAATTGCCCACAAATGCCTCAAAAGATTGAAACTCCAACCATGCGAGCCTGTAACTTCGCCGCGTATATACCGCTAAAGACATCTCCACCAGCCCTGAGATCCTCATGCCCCCCACTCCCAAATGTCTGCCGGGACCGCAGTCTTGTTCCGTTCCGCTCCTGGTTCCAACTCGCGAAAGCACCACCACTTTGAACGAGATAGGGAGTCTGCAATCTCGTTGTAAACCCCCAGTATGTGTGCAACTTTAAAGATAACATTAAGAGATAAACATTGCAGCATAAATTGTCGTAATAAATGTAAAACTCTGAGGTCCCTAGCCCTCTGTCTGTTAACCAATTCAACCACTGTCATGTTGTCTACCTGAAAAACCACCATCCTGTCGGCCAATTCCTGTCCCCAGACTGCCAGTGCCAGTAATAGTGGGAAAAACTAGAGGAAGGCAATGCTCCTCCCCTGTTGTAACCATTGATGGGCCATGTTTCAGCGCACCACCTCCCGTCCCTGTAGATGCCAAAGCCAGCCGCCCCTGCCACATCCGAAAATATTTGAACCTGCCAGACTGTATCCGAGTCACCAAAAGACATTGGTCCCCCATTACATTTCTTCAGGAAAATCTCCCATGCCTTGATGTCTTCTCTCAGAGCCAAGCAAACTCTTATCCTATGATGAGTTAACACTGCACCCGACATGGACAGTCCCAATCGTCTACAAAACATACGTCCTCCCCTCACTACCCTACACGCAAAGTTGAGATCTCCTAGCAATTTCTGTGCCGTTTGTAAGTCCATTTTGTGCAGTGTCCGCACAAATGTTAGGCATTCCAGTCACTTTTGACGCTGGCAACCTAGCCACCATTGTTTCTGCATCTAATTCGATGCCCCAAAAAGGTCAAAATTGATAGCGGGCCCTCTGTCTTTTCCGGGGCCAATGGCACTCCTGTCTGCAGCGCTAGCCTCTGAAAGGCTGCCAAAGCCTGACCACATGCTCCAGATGCGGCCGCCCCTACAAATAGAAAATCATCTAGATAGTGGGTCACTGCCCTGTGGCCACTCATCTTAACAAAAACTCACTGCAAAAAGGTGCTGAAAGTTTCGAATAACGCACATGATATCGCACAACCCATGGGTAAAACCCTGTCCACAAATATAGCACCGTCCAACTGCATGCCTAAGAGGTCAAAATCTGCTGGATGAATGGGTAACAACCGAAAGGATGACTGTATGTCACATTTAGCCATTTCTGCTTTTATCCCGCACCTCAAGACTAACTTCACTGCATCATCCACAGAGGCGTAAATTACCTTGGTGTCCTCTTGCGCAATAAAATCGTTTACCGACGCACCTTCCGGCCATGACAGAAGGTGTATCAAACGGACCTCGCCCGGCGCTTTTTTGGGTACCACCCCTAAAGGGGATATCATCAAGTGATCAGTTGGCCAATCAAAAAACGGACCAGCTATTCTCCTGAGCGCTACCTCCTTCTCCAGTTTATCCCGTACTACCTGGGGCTGTTCCTTAGCAGAGTGCAAACTGTCTGCCCACCTCCTTTGCCGGAGACCTTGATAGCCTACCCTAAAACCTTCTCGAAAACCCCATTCCAATTGTCGCGCCTTGTCCGCGTCTGGATACCTGTACAACAAAGGCAGCAACACCTCCAATCTAACTGGTGTAGGACCCTTTCGGAGCAGGAGCTCCTTGTGAGCCTCTTCCTCTCGCCGGCCTCCATTGTTCTGCAGGGCTGGTAAGGGAGAAACACTGAATGACTGGATGATGGCCACGCACTTGGAGCAATCATGTTTAAACCTACACTGTGCCCGTGAGCAGAAACCCTTATTGAAGTTCCAACAAGCCCCTGTGTTGGACGCCGGCGTTTTTGTAGCAGTGCCTGCCCCTCCCGAGGCGGGGCGTGCCTGAAAAGGCTTATATATTACTGGCAGTCCACTCGCCGAATGAGTTGACGCCGATGTCTGTGCCGATGCCATCCATTGCATCCATATCGGATCTACATCTCCCCAAGGCTTTTCAGGGTTTACGCTCACCCGGGCCCTAAACTCCTCGTCATAACTCAGCCATGCAAACCCCCCAAAGTGCATCTGTGCCTTCCTAATAATGTCCATGTATTTAAATAGCGCAATAGCCCTGTCTGGATACTTTTCGCAATACTGGCAAAGATCAGGAATGCGGATGTCCAATTGTCCATTGTAATAGGAACCCTGGGCCGACGCGCCAACTCCCATTCCTCCTCTTTAGATCCTTCCTTGGCCTGTATGTCCCTGTGGAGTAGCTTAAAAACGTCTACGTATTCATGTTTCCAGATCCTTGCCTTAGTCTTTTCTGCAATATGGGACCCCAGGGGCATGACCAAACCCATGTACGGGAGATGCTCCTTATGCATTCCCCCTTCCTTGTCTTCGGTGTTTGTGTCTTCCCCTGCCGTCTGACTACCTATCGTTGTGACCGTGGTGGATGCCGCCTCCTTGTCCTTGGTCACATCCCCCTTCTGTACCGAAACCACACTTGGAGTCTCTAACACTGACCCATCTCCTACACCTATGGATTTGCTAGTGCATGCAGCCTTAGTAACCTCCCCCCCGTCGCCCCAGACAGACCACCATCTCCCCTTACCTCCGACCGTCTCCCCCAAAGTACGCGGTGCTCTCCTCATTGCTCTGCCACGCAGCCTTGTTTTCCGTAATCCTGTTGGCCCTTCGGCCCCGCCGGTTTCCTGAAAAACAAAGGCAGAGGCAGGGGTTGCGCCGCACTTGCGCCCAGGCCCCCCCCTTCTTGCCACCGCTCACACCCTAATCAAGTATCCCTCCATCTTCCCAATCATCCCCATCTTCCTCATAATACAATTCCAACTCTTCCTCGCCTACCCAGTCACCCTTGTTTTCAACGTATCCCTGTGACTTTGTTGCTGGTGTTTCCGTTGACACTTGCCCCACATGGCACACACCATCATTGTGATACCCACGCTCCCACGAAGTAGAGAAGGCCGCCTCAGATCCCTCTGTTGCTTCGGACCAACGCGATTGGGCCGTATTGCGCCCAGTTGGCACTCACCTTCGCTTGCCAACCTCCGTTGCTGACATCGTATTGTCTCTTCCCATGTGGCCGTATGCGCCACTGGGACTTCCTACACCGACCCACCCTTTGGCCGCTTGAGCCTCCTGACCCCTACCGCTTCCGTCTGCGGTATCCAGACCCTGCTTCCTGCGCCTGACCCATCCGGATGATTCCCCCTCATGACTGTGGCTTCCTTACCCTCTTTGTTGTCTTTGCGGCGTGGACGCGCTTCCTCCCTGTCTTTGCATAACTGGGCCCACCTAGCCTCGGTTTCTGCCACAGCCCTACGCTGCTCGCGGATTCTGGCTTCCAAATCCCATGCATCTGCCAGGTTCCATGTTCCCTGCGCGGCGTGTCCCGGGGTCCACACCGCCCCGCCTCCTCCCTCGTCTTGTGTTTTACAGGTCTGGCCCGTCGCGGGGTGGGCTTGGGTCTGCCTGGCCCCCCCCTGGATTTCCCTGCATATTTCCCTCGCTTCTTGGCTGGGGCCCCATGCCCCATTGCTTGGTTGGCCCCACCCCTGGGGCAGAACAGGTCTAACGGGGTCTGAATACCACTGGGCCCCGGCACGGGCTGCTCACTCCCATCCCCTTGCCACCCGGGGGCCTGCCCTGCCGTAATGTCTCCTTCCCACCGGGGGGACTGCCCGCTGGTGTGCTTGCGCAGCCTACTCCTGTGGTCCCTGGGCCTGGGTCCTGTGTGCCCTGGGTTTCACCGCTGAAAATTAAGGGACTGAGCATGTCAGGAGTCCCCAACCACACCTCTGGAACCTGTTCCTGCCTTCCCGGGACTTCATCCTTGTCCCCCTCTGAATCCTGCAACTGGCATGCGGCGATTGTCTCCGCCACTCCGCTTGACGCACCCCGCATTGGCCGTGTCATGCCAACCCAGGCCTGTTCCAAGACCCCAGGCCTGAGCAAATCCACCAGTCCGGCTTCGCCTAAAACGCGAAGTGCGGCCCTGACAGCCTCCGCGTCATGGCCGGTTGCCATGGCGCAGCACTACCCTCACCCAAATCAAAATGCGTGGCCTTATCCCAGTGCAGGGGCACCCCACCCTAGGCCTGCGCTGCCTGTGGCTGCCCGCCCTCTGGCCTACCACTTTAAGTATGCCTCTCTCAGAAGTGTGCCCCAAGCCAAAATGCCAATTCGTTTGTAGGCCCCTCCTGTTGTGCCTCAGAATCTATGCTGTCCTCTGTGTGGCCACGTCGCTATCTACTTGGCTGCTAGTAGCAGAGCTGTATTGTCAAAAATCCCTGTTATTCATGGGGCCCGCCCAGGCACCGTGCACTGTGTGACCCCTGAGGCCTGGCCTCCTTGTGCTCCACCACGTTCGCACCGCCGGCGCGTGAAAGAACATTTTTCCGTTATCTATTGGCCGTTCGCGCTTCCAGTGCGTTAGCAAAGCTGTCCGCTTTATGAAATTATCAGGAGCGCCCCACCCCCCTGCCATCTAAAAATGCATCCATGTGCCCTGGAAGTAGGCGCCGGGGCTGTAAAGGCCTCCGCGCACCTGCCGGCTTCCTCCCCGCTGTGCCCGTAAGCGTCGGAGGCTGAAAAGCCTCCGCGACTGTTGTATGTCTCTGGGGCCACTTCCAAGGGGCGCAGCGATGCCTGCCATGTCTAGCGCATCCGGCCGCAACCAGCCGCCCTCCTATGCGCAAATCCTACCAGCCCCCCGGCCCTGAAACTACAGCTGCGCGTCCCCAGCCCTCCCTAGGCCCTGGCACTAAACCCACCTAAAGACCCGCAAAATACTGGGGACCCTCCTCAAAAACCTCGCCTAGCTAGGTCGGCCTGGAAAAGAGGCCGCCCCCACCCTTCCACCCCCTTATAAACCCCTTCCTTAAACCCACCCCCACTTACCTCGCATCCAATCCGGCACACCCGCACCACTTTCTGTCCTCCCAAACTGGCCCGCGGAGAGACTAGAACGAGTCTCTCTCTCTGCGGGCCCCCCCACTGTCTATAAAATCAGAGAGCTGCGAGGCTGTTACTAACAGCACAATTTTATAACAGTAAAATCCATTTAAATATTTCCCGACTTTCATACTACGTTTCACCACAATCCTAATGAATATATTAGAAATTAAGGCCCATATTTATACTTTTTGACGCTAAACTGCGCTAACGCAGTTTAGCGTCAAAAAGTTTTGCGCCGTCTAACGCCATTCTGAAGCGCCATGCGGGCGCCGTATTTATGGAATGGCGTTAGACGGCGCAATCAGACCGGCGCTGCCTGGTTTGCGTGGGAAAAAACCACGTAGACCAGACAGCGCCGGCGTAGGGGGAAAATGGCGCATGGGCGTCTTAAAATGGGGCAAGTCAGGTTACGTCGAAAAAATCGTCTTAACCCGACTTGCGCCATTTTTTAACGACGCCCATCCCCCATCAACATGACTCCTATCATTGTAAAGATAGGAGTCATGCCCCCTTGCCCAATGGCCATGCCCAGGGGACTTCTGTCCCCTGGGCATGGTCATTGGGCATAGTGGCATGTAGGGGGGCACAAATCAGGCCCCCCTATGCCACAAAATATTATTAAAAAAAAAAAAAAAAAAACTTACCTGAACTTACCTGAATGTCCCTGGGGTGGGTCCCTCCAGCCTTGGGTGTCCTCCTGGGGTGGGCAAGGGTGGCAGGGGGGGTCCCTGGGGGCAGGGGAGGGCACTCTGGGCTCATTTTGAGCCCACTTGTCCCTTAACGCCATGCCTGACCCAGGCGTTAAAAAGCGGCGCAAATGCGCCGTTTTTAGCCACGCCCACTCCCGGGCGTCTCTTTTGCCCGGGAGTATAAATACCACGTAAAGGCCTGGGAGTCATTTTTTAGACGGGAACGCCTCCCTTGCATATCATTAACGCAAGGAAGGGGTTCACGCTAAAAAATGACGCACATTCCGGGAACTTTGGCGCTATTCGCCTCTAACGCCATAGTATAAATATGGCGTTAGTTGGCGTTAGTTTAGCGTCGAATTTGCGTCGAAAAAAACGACGCAAATTCGGCGCAAACGGAGTATAAATACGGCCCTAAATGCTTTATTTGACTTTAGCGCTCACCTTGATCTGACTCTGACTGTGCCCGGAATTTAGGTCTGGTGCCTTTGCTGTCTGGCTTCAAGATGATCTGCCTTGAGACTCAGAGCATACCGAGTCCGCGCGCAATTAGGAGAGACGGGATGGAACGGTTGGCAAAAAACACACGTTGTCAGGTGCCTGGTGCAGCAGCAGGTGTGCCCTCCAGAGTGCGTAGCCATATGAGGTGGCAGCATCATGGGCAAACAGATCCTGCCCTGCACCCAATGCATACAGCCTCACTTTAACCACCATTTGTCCCGCGCAGTGGTTGGGTGAAGGGAAATAAGGTTGAACCAGGCCCCCTTGAGCTATCAACTGTGACATGCTCCGCTTATCACAGGGAAAACAAAAGAAGGCAAGTGCTTGCTGCGCCAAGAGGAGCCTACGTGGATACAGCAGCGCCTCCCCACGTGTCTGTTTTTTTTTCTTTCACCTTGCGTTTGGGGAAACATTGTGGTGGTGAGCGCCGAGCATGGTTAAGTACACTTCCTGGGGCACTGCAGACAACCCCACAGCAAGCCCTGAAGCACCTTTGTTCTTAATGGTACAGTAGCAACTCCCTACACATTCATCGGAGGAGCTGTAAATGCGTGACTAATCAATTTTAGTGCGGTGATACGGTCACCACACTAAAATGCATTAGTCTAACCCCTGATGCGTGGTTTTTGGCATAGCTGCAGAAATAGAGGGCAGAAACAATCAGAAAGGACAAACAGAGGGCAGAAAGAGAGGTCAAGGGACAAGCAGAAATGCACAAATAAAGGCCAAGAAAGTAACAGAAAGGCAGAAGCAGAGGGTAGTAACTAATAGAAAGGCACAAACAACGGGCAAAAAAAAGTAAAAAAAGGACACAGAGCGCAGTAACAAGCAGAAAGGCACAAAGAGATGCAAGAAATTAGCAGAAACACAAACGGAGGGCAAGAAACAAGCAGAAAGGCACAAACAGAGGGCCACAAATGACCAGAAAGGAACAATCAGAGCGAAGAAACAAGTAGAAAAGCACAAACAGAGGTCAAGAAAGGAGCTGAAATCTGGCAAAGAGGTAAAACAGAGAGCAAGAAACTGACAGAGAGGCACAAACACAGGGCTAGAAATGATCAGAAAGGCCCAGATGGTAAGAACGGAGCAGAAAATGGGAAGAGAAGCAGAAACAGAGGTCAGGAAACAGGCAGAGAGGCACAAACAGAGGGAAAGAAAGGAGCAGAAAAAGTGCAGAGAGGCAAAAACCGAGGCAAGAAAAGGTCAAGAAACAAGTAGAAATGGGCAGAGAAGCACAAACAGAGGGCAAGAAATGAGCATAAAGGCAGAAACAGAGGCACGAAACGACCAGCGGTTCACAAATGGAAGCCAAGAAATGGCAGAGAGGCACAAACACAGGGAAAAATATTAGCAAAAAGGCAGACACAGAGGGCAAGAAATGACGCAGCATTGGGTGAGTATAGGTGCTTGGTTGCAGGGCCTGGCCACAGGCCATGCCCTCCTGCCAAACCCTGATGTGGGTGTTTTGGGTGGTTATTGAGGTTAGCCGCAGAGAAAGTAAAACAGCTTCATGTTAAAAAAACAGAAATTCACTGAAAAAAACAAAGGTTACAGGGACGTTATAGTTAGGAAATAGAATTTTAAAAAACATAGAAATTCACTGAAAAAGCCTAAGGTTACAGTGGCATTATAGTTAGGTCCTGAATATACTCATATAAGACTATAGAAATTCAGCAGTTATAGTTAGAGTTCTTTAAAGTGACTATAACTTGTGCTCTAAGGTAACTGTAACTTGCGCTCCCGTCATGCTAATTTTATTTTAAAGGAGAAGGGGTCCATAAGACCCTCCTCCCCAAGCCTATTACAGCCCCGGGCCCCCATCCCCCCAAACTATATATCTTTTAAAGGAGAGGGGGGGCGCATGACCCTCCTCCCTGAGCCTCTTTAGGCCCTGGGGACCACACAGGATCAGTAAATGTTGGTTTATTTTGGATAGCTCACTGTACCACATACAAATCCCTAAACTGACCAGGGTAAAAAAAAATATTGGTAACCCCAAACATGAACACTCTGATTCCCAAAGAATCCACCGAAACATATCTAACCCTTTTGTTTTATTACTCTTGCATACTCGAGGTACACACAAGAAAGATGCAAAAATGCATTTTCAAAACATTTATTGAAATTGTTGTATTCTTACAAAGAAAGCATGATCTGTGATTATTAGAAAGATGAGATGTTTCTGTAATAAACATTATCGGAATGGTGAACAATACAAACAATTCAACCATGTTAATTGTTACTAATGCCACCTCACTCCCATCTGTTACTAATACTACATTAAACAGAACATAGTGAGAGTACCCTCTATCATATCAGTTGGGATAGTCTAACCCCCATACCTTGGTTTTCTGTGTCAAGAAGACGATCTAAGTGTACAGACTATCTTTCTTCGCAGGATGAAGGTCGGATCAGCAGGGATTAATCTCAGTCATAGTTCACAGAGGTTCATGACAATCCCAGCATAAAGTGATCCTCTCACAGAGTGTACCATGGATGTTGTTTATATGATAAAACACTTTCCGTATTGTACTATGACAAATGTGCAGAACAGCTACTTTGGTTTGTCTACCATAAATGGGTTTCCCCCTTACAAGCATAAGAAGAGAAAACAAGGACATCACTTACTGATTGTATGCCCCTGGACTAAATGTACAGACTACAGGGTGACAATGATTACCAAGAATAAATGCATATGCAGCACATTCTTGTGTTAATGGAAAACCATTTAAATAATCACCATTACAAAAAGATGTCAAGCTAAAGCTGAAATCTAAAATGGAATCTAAGTGTGGGCCTTACAACACAGTTTGTCGGTCTGCTTTAATTTACCCCAGGTCTGACACCTTAGTGTCCCCATTATGTGGACACAAGTAACAGCTTGCCTGTCGAAAATAAGATTTACAAATTGTCAGACCAGGTCAAAGCTGGTATCAAGGGTGCCAATATAATAGATTTGAGGGTGACTGAGCCATCTGGTGATCCTTGAGCCAGCCCAGTGGTTTTAGAGCCCAAACCAAACATCAAAGGAGGGAAATCTGACATGACGTTTTATGTGAACTACAGAGGCCTAAGTGCAGTCACCAAGGCTAATGTCCAACCCATACCCAGAGCTGATGAGGTCATTGACAATTTGGGGGCTGTAAAGTATCTTGGTACATTTGACCGGATTTCAGGTTATTGGCAGATAGCCCTCACACCATGTGCCAAGAGGTCTGTTTTTTCTACATCTGAAGGTCACTTTCAGTTCAGAGTGATGGCCTTTGGGTTCAGAAATTTACCTGCCGCCTTCCAGAGGCTGGCAAAAAGAGTACTTTCAGGCTTGGAAAGCTTCAATGCAGCGCATCTATGTGATATTGCTTTATGTAGTTCCACCTTGGAGGATCACCTAATCCACCTCAAGGAAGTACTTCAGTCCATGCAACAAGCAGAACTGACTATCAAGACAAGTAAGTGCCATATAGGGCAAAGCTCTGTAGTATAGTTGGCCCACCAACTAGGGGGATGCCATGTACAAGCTCTCCAACCCAAAATTCAGACAACCTTGGCCTGGGAGGTTCCTAAGACCCACACCCAAGTCAGAGCTTTTCTTGGCTGGATAGGATACTACAGAAGATTTATTGAAGGGTATGGTATCATAGCGGTACCTCTGACAGAACCTACCGCTAAAGAGCAACCGAAAAAAGGTATTTGGCCTGACCAGTGTCCAAAGGCTTTTGACACATTGAAGGGAGCTTTATGTTCAGCATTGGTACTGTAGCTCGTGATTTCAGCAAAGTGTTCACTGTCCAGACAGCTACTTCTGAACAGGAGATGGGTCAGTAAAGTATGATGGCAAGTTTCAACCAGTTGCCTTTCTCAGTAGACAACTCCCCCACAGAGAGCAGTGTCGGAGTGCCATTGAGAGGGAAGCCTTTTCTGTGGTTTAGTCCCTGAAGAAGCCAATACCCTACTTGTTTGAAACTCACTTCAGAGTTCAAACTGGCCATAGGCCTGTCAGGTGGCTTTTGCAGTCGAGAGGAGAAAACTCCAAATTGTTGAAGTCCTCCATTTTCCTACAGGGTCTGGGCTTTAAGGTGGAACACAGACCTGGCTTTGCTAATGCAGATGGCCTTTCCCGGTTCTTCCAGTTAGATGAGGAGAACTACCAAGGCAGAGGTTAGTTGTGTATCACCTATCATCTGGAGGGGGGCCATGTAATGAAATACCTCTTTTTGCATGCTCACACCCAAAATATTGTACTGATGCTTCTGGTTTTTCGACTATGAGAGTGCATGGAGGCCTGCTAACCAGACCTCGGTGCAAGTGCTCTGACCCCTAAAAGTATATGTTAGATTGGCTCCTACCCAATTGGCTAAGTTAACATTCATATGTGTCCCAAATATACTGTACCAGCTGTCATGACTGTCCCGGGTCACAGGAGGTACATGAAGGTATTAATCCACAAGAAAATGTTGAGGTCAGCTAAAAACCATGGACCCTCACAAGTCCCTAAAAGCAGCAAGAGGGAGTCAAGAATCCGAAAGTATGTTAAATGAGTAAAAGAATACAAGATCCTAACACTCTTTAGTCATTGGTACAGTTAATGTGATAGTGCGTAAATTTAGGGACCTTCACCACACACCTCAAATATTGAAGAAAACCTACTCTTGCAAGAGTTGGTTATCCAGCAAGATCGGGAGTAATGTTGGGAGCGGCCACATATAAAAAGCCATGCCCACCTGACTGCCTATTTTCCAGGGCGGACCTGCAAGTTTGGTTGGATCCTCCTGACCCTTCCTATTTTCTCTTGACATCTGCATCTTCTAAAACACTCAGCTGCTGCAGTTCTTACCAATGCTTTCTCCAGTCTTCAGGCATCATCTTCTCCTCATACTGCAACATCTGAAGAAAACAAGGAAAAGCCAACAGAGAGCTGATTTACAGATTGTTGGTAAGCCGTGAGCTAGCAGATCAACAAGACTTACTTACCACACTTGGGAGAGATCTCCCTTGTCATATTGCATAGTGCTTCTTGACTGAACTGCAGTATTTGACCACTTGAGTTAGGCTTCGCTGAGTCCTAAGAAGAGACGAGAAAAGACATAGTAGAAATTAAAGATTGTCAGTGGGTTCCAGTGCATTGTGCATTAACAGTTTTTACAATGGCAATAACCCTTGCAATCAGCCCAGAAAGGTTATTCTTAGTTGTAGAAGACCCACAACCCAGCATCTCACAAGACTTTTGAGGTTTACAAGGAATTTTTGAATTCTTGAATTCAGAACCGCATCTGTTTGAAGACATATTGCCCACCTCATGTAATTGGAAAGGAAAGATTGTAAGGAAGGTTACGAGGTAGAATAATCCTGGTCTCCAGATATCCCATATTTCTCTTTTCATACTCACGTGTTCCCATTATATCTTCAACATCCATAATACTGTCAGCGGGAAAGAGGGAATGGGGTGGTAAGCCCTTTCGTTGCTCTTCATTGAGTGGATTAACTTAGCAAAAGCAATAAAATAGAGTCATATGTACACACTAACTTAATGTTTAATTCCATGCAGCTCATCTAATACTTCAACAGTCCAAGACCAGAGACCCCCTGTAGGAAAGTGCCCCTTTTGGCATCGTTAGCCCCCACTTTTTGCCTGATATATGATGTAATTTTGACTGAAAGTGCACTGGGTTCCTGCTAACCAGGACCCCAGTGCCAGATCTCTTTCCCCAAAACTGAATAGTCATTTCCCCAGCTGGCAAAACCTGCAGCACCCTATGTATATACCTAGTAAATGGTACCCCTGGGGTGCTAAAGAGGGCCGCTAAGGGATGCAGCACAAATTGTGTCACCCTAAGAGACCCTTCACCAGGCACATGCCAGGCTGCCATTGCAGGCTGTCTGTCTTGGTGCAGACCAAAGTGAAAACATGACATAGCACACAGCATGTGTGCCCTATCCCCTAACACTTCATGCAATATATATCTGTCACCCCTCTAGCAGGCCTTACAACCCTAAGGCAGGGTGCATTATATTACATGTGAGGGCATACCTGCATGAGCAGATATGTCCCGGTTATGTCTGTACTGGGTGACTATAGTGGTATTGCAAGAGCTTTGCATGTCTCCTAGTTCAGCCTTGGCTGCTCTGCTACAGCTAGCCCTAGACAGCCTAAGCTGCTAGACACTGCCTACATTTCACTAATAAGGGGTAACTGGACCTGGTATAAGGTGTAAGTACCTTAGGTACCCACTACAAACCAGGCCAGCCTTCTACATTGGTGGTGCAGTGGTGGAATAAGTACTTGCAATTGCCTTACCATTTTGTCACTGGTGCTTTTCACAAGAAAAGTGTACTCCAATACTTAGAGCTATATACAATTATACCTAGCAGTCACATATTCACTTCCAAAAAGTTTTTCCAAACTTTTTAAAAGTTTTACAAAGTTCTGAAAAGTTTTTCTTTTCCTCTAAAAAGTTAGGTGAAATAGTTTGCGTACTTCTTACTCTTCTCTCTAACTTTTTCTATCACTATGTCTTCTATAGAGGCTACCCCCAGGGTTGTCAAGACCACTTATGAAAACCTTAATTTCAAAAGTCTCAGGAGTCTCTGTTTAGAAGGAAGCTTAGAGATTGGGAAGAACTCTAATAAGGAATTCCTCTTGAATCTCCTCTGACAAGATGATCAGGAGCATCCTGGTGGTCAATACAACCAGAAGGGGAGGTAAAGGGAGATCATGACCAGGTAAATTCAGCAGAGGGTCCTGAAGATGCAGGGGAGGGTCCTTCCACAGATCTTTCTCTCAACAAACCACCCAGTGTAGCTGGTAGTGGGAAGGGGGCACACACAAGTAGGGCAGCCTTTAACCCTAGAGGCCAGGTCACTAGGGTTACACAAGTTAGGGAAAGATCAACTTCTGCTCACTCCCATGCCACTTCAGTGTCAGAAGTTCCCCACACATCCATCCCTGAGAATCAGTCCCTAGATAGGGAACCCTGAAAGTTGAGGTTGGAGGAGGCCAGGTTGAGGCTACAGCAGCAACAGTTGGCCTTAGATTGGGAATCCCTAGCTGTGGAAAGGGAAAGACAGGGGTTAGGGTTAGTTCCCCATGGTGGCAGCAGCAATAGTTTTAGAAAGTCCAATGTTAAAGAGCACACATTTGATTCTAGAAAGCTGCATAGGATTGTCCCCACTTACAAGGAGGGGTGACATTTACAAGTGGTTTCTGCACTTGAGAGGGCCTGTAAAGTTCAGAGGGTCCCTCAGGCACAGTGTGTTGCTATTCTGTGGTTGTCCTTCTCTGGCAAGGGGAGAGATAGACTCCTTACTGTCAGAGAAGATGATTCAGATAATTACAATGTTCTGAAGGCTGCTTTCTTGGATGGATTTGGCTTAACCACTGAACAATGTTGGATTAAGTTCAGAGAAACCAGAAAAGAGTCTTCACAAGATTGGATAGACTTTGTGGACTGTTTAGTGAAGGCTTAGAAGGTTGGTTGCATGGCAGCAAGGTGTCTGATTATGAAAGCTTATATAATCTAATCCTGAGAGAGCATATCCTTCACAATTGTGTGTCTGACTTATTACACCAGTATCTTGTGGACTCAGATCTGACCTCTCCCCAAGAACTGGGAAAGAGGGCAGACAAATGGGTCAGAACAAGGGTGAGCAGAAAAGCTCATACAGGGGCTGATAAGGCCAGAAAGGAAAAGGATGGTAAGTCACATGACAAGGGTGGGGACAAAGATAAAAAGTCAGAGCCTTCATCAGGCCCACAAAAATCCTCTGGGGGTGGTGGGCCCAAATTCTCTTCTAACCATCAGTAAAAGCCTTGGTGTTATTTATGTAAGCACAAAGGCCATTGGGCAAGTGATCCCACTTGTCCCAAGAGAAACACCAAGCCTCCCACCACCACAACCCCCACTGCTTCCACTAGTGCCCCTAGTAATGGCAGTGGTGATGGGAAAAACTATACAAATAGCCAAACAAAGCGTGTAGCTGGGCTCACTTTTGGTAATCTAATGAGGTTTGGTCTAGTTAGGGAAACCACTGAGGCTGTTTTAGTCTCTGAAGGTGACATTGACCTTGCCACCTTAGTTGCTTCTCCCCTAATATGGATAACTACAAGCAACTACCCCTAATAAATGGTGTTCAGGTTGAGGCCTACAGGGACACAGGTGCCATTGTGACTATTATGATGGAGAAACTGGTTGCCCCTGAGCAGCACGTACTTGGTCATCAGTACCAAGTTACTGACACCCGTAACAACACTGTTAGCCACTCCATGTCTGTTGTGAATCTCAAATGGGAGGGTTACTGGTCCTAAAAAGGTTGTGTTATCCACTGACTTACCTGTAGAGTGTCTATTGGCAATGATTTGGAAACTTTAGCTTGGGCTGAAGTGAAGTTGGAGCCCCATGCAGCAATACTGGGCATTCCAGGGCACATCTTTGCTCTTACCAGGGCTCAGGCCAAGAAGCAAAGAGGACAGGGAAACTTGGATCCTAGAACAATGGACCAAATGCACCCAATAAACAAGGGGAAGAAAGGGCAAACCCTTGTCCACTATCCATCACTCACTAGAAGATTCCCCTTTTGATGAGGAGGAGCTCTTTGGGGCAGGGGGGGCTGTCAGGGAGGTACTGAGTGTGGCACAGCAGACCTGTCCAACACTAGAGGGTCTAAGACAGCAAGCTGTCAAACAGCAAAATGGGGATATCAGTGACTCACACAGAGTTTATTGGGAGAACAATCTCCTTTATACGGAGGCAAGGTACCCAAAACCTGGTGCTACCAGGAGACTGGTCATTCCCTTGCAGTATAGGAAATTCCTCCTAACTCTTGCACATGATATTCCCCTGTCTGGACATCTGGGGCAAAGTAAGACCTGGGACAGACTTGTCCCTCACTTTCACTGGCCTCACATGTCATAGGATACAAAAGAGTTTTGTTGCTCTTGTGTCACTTGCCAAGCCAGTGGCACAACTGGGGCCACCCCAAAGGTCCCCCTTAATCCCACTGCCAGTGGTTGGGGTGCCCTTTGAAAGGGTCGGGTTGATATTGTTGGCCCCTTGACCATCTAACTGCATCTGGCAACAAGTTCATCTTAGTGGTAGTGGACCATGCCACAAGATACCCAGAAGCCATCCCCTTAAGGACCACTACAGCTCCTGCAGTGGCAAAAGCCCTCCTAGGAATATTTTCCAGGGAGGGCTTTCCTAAAGAGGTAGTATCAGACAGGGGTAGTAACTTCATGTCTGCATACTTAAAAGCTATGTGGAAGGAGTGTGGTATAACCTATAAATTCACTGCACCCTAACAGCCACAAACAAATGAACTTGTTGAGAGATTTAACAAAACTCTCAAAGGCATGATCCTGGGACTCTCTGAAAAACTCAGAAGGAGATGGCATGTCCTCATGCCATGCCTCTGTTTTTGGATACAGTGAGGTGCCCCAAAAAAGGAGTGGGCTACAGCCCCTTTGAACTCCTATTTGGTCACCCTGTTAGGGGGTCCCCTTGCCCTTAAATCCCCCTAAATAAGGCATTGTGGATTATCTGCTTGGCTTAAGATCAAGAATGGCTGAGTACATGAAAGAGGCCACTAGAAACCTTCAGGTCAGCCAAGAGCTTCAAAAGCAATGGCATGACCAGAAGGCTGTCCTGACTGAGTACCACCCAGGACAGAAGGTGTGGGTTTTGGAGCCTGTGGCTCCAAGGGCACTCCAAGATAAATGGAGTGGACCACATCTTATTGTGGAAAAGAAGGGTGAGGACACCTATTTAGTAGACCTTGGCACTGCAAGAAGTCCTCTCAGCGTACTTCATGTCAACCGCAAAAAAGATTTGAACCTACTCATTGCCACAGATGAGGGGCAGGAGGAAGAGAGTGATCCTCTCCCTGGCTTCTTCTCCAACACTGAAGCTGATGGCTTAGTGGAAGGAGTTGTACTTGCAGACTGCCTCACAGCAGAGCAGAGGGAGGACTGTAAGAATTTACTAGGCCAAATTTCTGAACTCTTTTCACTCACACCTGGTCAAACTACTTGGTGTGAACATACCATCGATACTGGAGACAGTTTACCTGTCAAAAGTAAGATTTATAGGCAGCCTGACCATGTCAGAGACTGTATTAAATCTGAGGTTCAGAAAATGTTGGACTTAGGGGTTAGTGA
Source organism: Pleurodeles waltl (assembly GCF_031143425.1). NCBI lineage: Eukaryota > Metazoa > Chordata > Amphibia > Caudata > Salamandridae > Pleurodeles > Pleurodeles waltl. Next base: position 263,089,335 of record NC_090449.1, read on the forward strand.
GCACTCAGACAGCCCCCCGGGCCAGCCCAGTGGTGCTTGTCCCCAAACTTCATAGTAATGTTGGAACAGAGAAATGAGGTTTTGTGTAGACTACAGAGGGCTCAAAACAGTTACAAAAACATGTGCTTACCCTATACCCAGGGCAGATGAGCTCATAGATACACTGGCATCTGCCAAGTATCTAAGCAGCTTTGATTTGACTGCAGGGTATTAGCTGATCAAATTATCAGAGGATGCTAAACCAAAAACTGCATTTTCAACCATTGGAGGGCATTATCAATTTACAGTTATGCCCTTTGGTCTGAAAAATGCACCTGCCACTTTCCTGAGGCTGGTGAACACAGTCCTCCAAGGTCTGGAAGCATTCAGTGCAGCATATCTAGATGATATTGCTGTATATAGCTCCACCTGGGATGACCATCTGGTCCACCTGTGGAAAGTTTTGGAGACCCTGCAAAAGGCAGGCCTCACTATCAAGGCTTTAAAATGCCAGATAGGGCAGGGAAAAGTGGTTTATTTGGGCCACCTGGTAGGTGGAGAACAGATTGAACCACTACAGGGGAAGATACATACTATTTTAGACTGGGCTCCCTCTACTACTCAAACCCAGGTCAGAGCCTTTCTTGGTCTCACTGGATATTAAAGGAGGTTCATTAAAAACTATGGCTCCATTGTTGCCCCTCTTAATGACTTCACCTCTTAAAAAGATGCCTAAAAAGGTATAATGGACAGCCAGCTGTCAAAGAGCTTTTGAGGAGCTTATGCAGGCTATGTGTACTACACCATTCCTAAACAGCCAAAATTACTCTAAAAAATTAATTGTCCAGACAAATGCATCTGAACTGGGGGTTGAGGCAGTGCTTTCACAACTAAACACAGAGGTCCAGGATCAACCTGTTGCTTTTATCAGTAGGAGGTTGACCCCTAGAGAAATGCGTTGGTCAACCATAGAGAGGGAGGCCTTTGCTGTGGTCTGGGCCATGACGAAGTTGAGACCATACTTATTTGGGACTCAATTCATAGTTCAGACAGACCACAAACCTCTCTTATGGTTACAACAGATGAAAGGAGAAAACCCTAAATTGTTGAGGTGGCTCATTTCCCTACAGGGGATGGACTTTACAGTAGAACATAGACCTGGGAGTAACCACTCCAATACAGATGGACTCTCAAGATATTTCCACTTAGACAATGAAGACTCATCTGGGCAAGGTTAGCCTTATTTTCCCTCGTTTTGGGGAGGGTGGTGTAGGAAAGTACCATCTTTCTTGGCATGTTACCCCCAATTGCTGCCTGTTTGTCAGTGTGGTTTTACTGTCTCACTGGGATCTTGCTAGCCAGGACCCCAGTGCTCATAGTTTGTGGCCTATGTGTGCTGTCAGTATGCTTGACTGTGTCACTGGAGTTCTGCTAACCAGAACTCCAGTGCTTATGATCTCTCTGTTTGCCAAATTTGTCACTATAGTTTAGTGACTCCATATACCAATTGTAATTGGTACACTGGACCTCCCTTATAAGTCCCTAGTATATGGTACCTAGGTACCCAGGGCACTGGGGTTCCAGGAGATCCTTCTGGGCTGCAGCAGTTCTTTTGCCACCTATAAGGAGCTCGTACAAACACTCCTTCAGGACTGCCACTGCAGCCTGAGTGAAATAGTGCACACACTATTTCACAGCCATTTTTCACAGCACCTGGTAATGTATGTCACCTTTATGTCGAACCTTCAGTTACTGAAGGCTAGGTGCAAAGTTACTGTGTATGAGGACACCCTTGCATTAGCAAAGGTGCCCCCTACGTTGTCCAGGACCAATTCCACAGACTTCCTGGGGAGGTGATTGACAGGGGAGTGGTCACTCCCCTTTCCATTGTCCAGTTTCGTGCCAGAGCAGGGACTAGGAATTCATCAACCGGTGTAGACTGGATTATGCAAGGAGGGCACTGTTTGTGCCCTTCAAAGCATTTCCAGAGGTTCTGGGAGGCAACCCCTCCCATGCCTGTAACACCTATTTCCAATGGGAGAGGGTGTAACGCCCCTCTCCTGAAGGAAATGCATTATTCTGCATTCCTGGGATTGAGCTGCTCAATCCCCAGGAGGGCAGAAACCTGTCTGTGAGTTGGCAGCTGGGGCTGCAGGGGAAACCTCAGAGAGCTGGTTTGGCAGTACTGTGGGCCTATGGCAGAGCTCCCAGGGTGCATGGAATTGCCTCCCAATACCATATTTGGATTGGGGGTTCAATTTCACGATCTTAGACACCTTACTTGGCCATTTTCAGAGTTACCATTGTGAAGCTACATATATGTATTGACATATATGTAGTGCACGCTTATAATGGTGTCCCCACACTCGCGACGTCTGTGGAATTGGCTGGGGCTGCAGTGGAAACCTCAGAGAGCTGGTTTGGCAGTACTGGGGGTCCATGTTGGAGCCCCCAGGGTGCATGGGATTGGCCCCCAATACCTGATTTGAAATGAGGGGTCAATTCCATGATCTTTGACACCTCACATGGCCATATTCGGAGTTACCATTGTGAAGCTACATATATGTATTGACATACATGTAGTGCACGCTTATAATGGTATCTCCGCACTCACAAAGTCCAGGGAATTGGCCCTGGACAATGTGGGGGCACCTTTGCTAGTGCAAGGGTGCCCTCACACACCGTAACTTTGCACCTAGCCTTCAGTAACTGAAGTACAGGTGATATATACATTACTTAGAGCAGTGTAAAATGGATGTGAAATAGTGTGTGCACTATTTCACTCAGGCTGCAGTGGCAGTCCTGATGAAAGGTTTGTATGAGCTCCTTATGGTTGGCAAAAGAAATACTGCAGCCCATAAGGATCTCCTGGAACCCCAATGCCTTGGGTACCTAGGTATTATATACTAGGGACTTATAAGGGGGAGTCCAGTGCGTCAATTAGAATTGGAATATGCTGACCCCACTGCACCAGGCACCCCAAACGAACAGCGAGGACTCCAAAGCACAGAAAACTGATACCCAAAAGCACCACTGCACCTGTGCTGCCTAGTCAGAGCTGAAGTGGGCCAACGCTGCCAACATGGTCCCCTAGCCCTCCAGAGACAAAGCCCTCCTTGGACATGCCCACTGTGGACTCATCAATGCCGTCTGCAGCCTCTGCATGCAGGCCCCCTCAACAGTGAGTGCTCCCAGTGGAGAAAACCCGGCACCCCTGGCCCATGGAGAAGAGGACCGGAGGTGTTCCCACGTCCCGGGACATCCCAAGACTGGAACCCACTTGTTGGCTCCTCCGGACGGGATTCCCAGTCCTCACCTGCAGCATCTTTTCAATCAAACCAATCCACTTTGACGAACATGTGAGCACCCGACACCATACTTCACCTCTGCCACTGGGGCCCAAGTGCTGCCCGATGTGACGTGTTTGTGTGGTCCTGACCCTTGCCCAAGACTCACCTTAACTACAGGAGATTGGTCCCACAAGTTGCTCTACTGTATCTGTTTTGTTTTTTTTGTTTTTCCTCAATAGGATAATGTAAGGAAATGCCTCCTTGGCATGGTTACCCCCTGACTTTTTGCCTTTGCTGATGCTATGTTTTGAATTGAAAGTGTGCTGAGGCCTGCTAACCAGGCCCCAGCACCCGTGTTCTTTCCCTAACCTGTACTTTTGATTCCACAATTGGCACACCCTGGCATCCAGATAAGTCCCTTGTAACTGGTACCTCTGGTACCAAGGGCCCTGATGCCAGGGAAGGTCTCTAAGGGCTGCAGCATGTATTATGCCACCCTGGAGACCCCTCACTTAGCACAGACACACTGCTTACCAGCTTGTGTGTGCTAGTGAGAACAAAATGAGTAAGTCGACATGGCACTCCCCTCAGGGTGCCATGCCAGCCTCTCACTGCCTATGCAGTATAGGTAAGACACCCCTCTAGCAGGCCTTACAGCCCTAAGGCAGGGTGCACTATACCATAGGTGAGGGTACCAGTGCATGAGCACTGTGCCCCTACAGTGTCTAAGCAAAACCTTAGACATTGTAAGTGCAGGGTAGCCATAAGAGTATATGGTCTGGGAGTCTGTTTTACACGAACTCCACAGCACCATAATGACTACACTGAAAACTGGGAAGTTTGGTATCAAACTTCTCAGCACAATAAATGCACACTGATGCCAGTGTACATTTTATTGTAAAATACACCACAGAGGGCACCTTAGAGGTGCCCCCTGAAACCTAACCGACTATCTGTGTAGGCTGACTGGTGAGTGGCCTTTGTCACTCTGAGGCCAGTAACAAAGCCTGCACTGGGTGGAGATGCTAACACCTCCCCCAGGCAGGAGCTGTAACACCTGGCGGTGAGCCTCAAAGGCTCACCCCTTTGTCACAGCACAGCAGGGCACTCCAGCTTAGTGGAGTTGCCCGCCCCCTCCGGCCACGGCCCCCACCTTTGGTGGCAAGGCTGGAGGGAACAAAGAAAGCAACAAGGAGGAGTCACTGGCCAGTCAGGACAGCCCCTAAGGTGTCCTGAGCTGAAGTGACTCTAACTTTTAGAAATCCTCCATCTTGCAGATGGAGGATTCCCCCAATAGGATTAGGGATGTGACCCCCTCCCCTTGGGAGGAGGCACAAAGAGGGTGTACTCACCCTCAGGGCTAGTAGCCATTGGCTACTAACCCCCCAGACCTAAACACGCCCTTAAATTTAGTATTTAAGGGCTTCCCTGAACCTAGAAAAATAGATTCCTGCAACTACAAGAAGAAGGACTGCTGAGCTGAAAGACCCCTGCAGAGGAAGACCAGAAGACACCAACTGCCTTGGCCCCAGACTTACCGGCCTGTCTCCTGCCTTCCAAAGAACCCTGCTCCAGCGACGCTTTCCAAGGGACCAGCGACCTCTGAATCCTCCGAGGACTGCCCTGCTTCGAAAAAGACAAGAAACTCCCGAGGACAGCGGCACTGCTCCAAAAGAACTGCAACTTTGTTACAAGGAGCAGATTTAAAGACCCCTGCAACTCCCCGCAGGAAGCGTGAGACTTGCAACACTGCACCTGGCGACCCCGACTCGACTGGTGGAGAACAACCAACTCAGGGAGGACCCTCCGGCGACTCTACGACTGTGAGTAACCAAAGTTGTCCCCCCTGAGCCCCCACAGCGACGCCTGCAGAGGGAATCCCCAGGCTCCCCCTGACCGCGACTGTCTGAACTCCATTTCCCGACGGCTGGAAAAGACCCTGCACCCGCAGCCTCCAGCGCCTAAAGAAACGGAACTTCTGTGCAGGAGTGACCCCCAGGAGGCCCTCTCCCTTGCCTAGGTGGTGGCTACCCCGAGGAGCCCCCCCCTTGCCTGCCTGCACCGCTGAAGAGACCTCTTGGTCTCCCATTGAAAACTAAAGGAAACCCGACGCTTGTTTGCACACTGCACCCGGCCGCCCCCACGCTGCTGAGGGTGTACTTTCTGTGCTAGCTTGTGTCCCCCCCGGTGCCCTACAAAACCCCCCTGGTCTGCCCTCCGAAGACGCGGGTACTTACCTGCTGGCAGACTGGAACCGGGGCACCCCCTTCTCTCCATTGAAGCCTATGTGTTTTGGGCACCTCTTTGACCTTTGCACCTGACCGGCCCTGAGCTGCTGGTGTGATAACTTTGGGGTTGCTCTGAACCCCCAACGGTGGGCTACCTTGGACCAAAAACTGAAAACTGTAAGTGACTTACTTACCTGTGAAAACTAACAATAACTTACCTCCCCCAGGAACTGTGAAAATTGCACTGTGTCCACTTTTAAAACAGCTTATTGTGTTTTATGTGAAAAGTATACATGCTAAAGTAATGATTCAAAGTTCCCAGAGTACTTACCTGCAATACCTTTCAAATGAGCTATTACATGTAAAATTTGAACCTGTGGTTCTTAAAATAAACTAAGAAAAGATATTTTTCTATAACAAAACCTATTGGCTGGATTTGTCTCTGAGTGTGTGTACCTCATTTATTGCCTATGTGTATGTACAACAAATGCTTAACACTACTCCTTGGATAAGCCTACTGCTCGACCACACTACCACAAAATAGAGCATTAGTATTATCTCTTTTTACCACTATTTTACCTCTAAGGGGAACCCTTGGACTCTGTGCATGCTATTCCTTACTTTGAAATAGCACATACAGAGCCAACTTCCTACAGATAACATTGCAGCTTCCAAAAATTGCTCTTAGTGAGGACTTTTCAAAATTGTAAAGATTTTTCTTGCAAAATATACTCACCTGAATGAATTGATTCTGAACATATATAAAGATGTTTGTTATTTTTGTAAATTGGTATTGCTCTCCTTAGATGTCTCACACTCCTCTCTGATAAGACTAAGGCTACTTGACCACACGTTCCCCTAAAAGAGCACCTTGGGATTACTAGAGCAACCCCTGCCCACTAGTAAAGAAACCCCAGGACTCTTTCCACAATTTTGATATATCATGTAAAGAGCCAGCATCCTACAAATTCCTACAGGTCTACTGAATCTTAAGGCATGGTGCTCTATATTACAATTTAGGACATTATCTTTATGTCTTAACAATAAAAGTCCAAATTATTGTTTTTACTGTGGAAAGGTGGTAGCCCCATTGGCGAGTACTGGGTTACACACTGACAACTCATTTGTGCTAACTTCTGAATGGGACTACAGGGGAGACCCAATCTGTTACCGACCCATTTCTTTGTTGGAGTTACTATTGAAAATTGCTGGGAAATACTTCTCACCAGATTGGAGGATTGGGCTGAGGAAAATTATGTCATGGCAACGAACCAATTTGGCTTTAGAAAGGCAGTGGGAACGGTTGAATAGTCCTTGCATTTAACCATAGACATTGGCATATATAGCACAGCAAGGAGTGTTCCTATATCTTTGGCATTTATGGACCTCTCCATGATTTAGATTGTGTTAATCATGCAAAATTATGGAAACTATTGATTGATCTGGTTGCTGACTTATCTTTAGTGAACTTTATATAGTGCACATTTATGCAAATGCTAAGGTCAGAATCAGGATTGGAACCAACGGTGAATGAACTGAGGACTTTGACATCAAGCGGGGGTGCGGTAGGACTGCGTTTTGCTCCTTTTTTATTTATCGTGTACATTAATCTTAGTTGTTTTCTAAAAAAGAAAGTGTATGAGGTAGCACAGATCAGCCAAAAAGCCATACCCATTTTACTGAATGCAGCTGATGCGGTATGTATAGCTCACACACCTAATGGACTACAGAAATTGATTAATGTATTTGTGTAGTGAATGGCTCAACTGGATTTAGGAGTTAATTTGTCCACAAGTGTTATCATGAAATGTGTTTGTAAGGTTGACTAAACCTTTCAATTTAGGACAGGAGACACATCCGGGGTTCTGTTTGGTGCCCATTGCTCTTGGAAACAGCTTGTTGCATGCAGAACTATGCTGAAATATTGCAAGATTTAATAGATTTGCAGCCAGATTAAGGGAGGCTACTTAAAGAGGTCTACACTATTTATAAAGCAAAATGTGCCTGATTGGCACAATATGGGGTTAGTGTGTGGAGCTATGTGAACCTGAATAAGCTGCAAATTGCAGAAAATACCTGCCTAAGAAAGAATCTTGCTCTTCCAAATAGTCTCTACCTATGTATGTCATGACGAGATGGAACTTCCCTTTTTAGAGGACCTTATCAGAATTTCCCCAATTTTATTGTGGCACAGAATCTGGTCAAAACCTCAGCCACTTTTAAATAGGATGACAACTAGTGACTGTCTTTACCAGGATTACGCCCTGAGAATACCATGGCTCAGTTTTATTAAGGATATTTTTGACAGTGTGGGAAGACCCGCTCTTTTTAAAGAACCAAGGGCCAGATGTACAAAGCATTTTTCAAGTCGCAGACAGCGAATCGGGCCGTTTGTGACTTGAAAAATGCTATTTGGGATGTACAAATCCCAAACTGCGATTTGGTAGCTTGTTACCAAATCATAGTTTGGGTTTTGCAATTCGGTATTAGGAAGGGGCATGACAAGGGCATTCCCTTCCTAATACCGAATCCAGATGGTATGTATGATTGTTTTGTGACCGAGAGTGCGGTCACAAAACAATCGCAGTTAGCACCAGTTTCAAACTGGTGCTAACCCATTCGCAAACGGGAAGGGGTCCCCATGAGACCCCTTCCCCTTTGTGAATGGCAGCAAAAATATTTTTTCATTTTTGATTTTGAAATGCATCTCGTTTTCCTTATTGTGACTCACACCGTGAAACCTGCTAAAAAACAACCACAAATCCGACACTGCCAAGACACAGGAGGGTGGGAAAGAGGCGGTTCCACCACCAGCACCATCACGCCAACAACATTCCACCAACCAGATTACGAGTCACAAATCAGCACAGCAGTTCTCAGATGGCAGAAAACAATTGGTAGAGACGAGACGACGTGGTCGATACCCACTACCGCCAGAACAGAACACACCATTGAACAGTTTGAATAACCCACACCTCACACACATACCCACACCAGACACACCTACTCACCCCCCACACACAACCCACAATCCTTTATCACAAGATCTATTTGCACATGCACTGAGAGCAGGTAAATACACTTATATAGCACCATTATATCATAGCCACACATGCACATCTCACAAAGCACACAACTTCACCACCAACACAAAACACAAATAACAAGCACACACACACAACAAGCATCCATCACTAACCATGCACCCCCACACTCCATCAATCATCCTACACTGCACCCTTACACACACAAGCCCCCCACCAACCCTCAACACAACCACTACCATGTCCCCACAAAAGCACCCACTGTTCACAGATGATGAGTTGCGAGTCATGGTGGATGAAATCGTTATGGTAGAGCCACAACTGTTTGAAGCACATGTCCAGCAAATCTCGATAGCCATAAAAATGGAGTTGTAGCAGAGAATAGTCAGCAGGATCAACTCAGTAGGCAGCCATCCACGCACAAGGGAGGACATCAGGAACAGGTGCAATGACCTTCAGGGGAATGTGCGTTCCCTGGCATCATGACACCAGATCACCTTGCACAAGACTGGCGATGGGCCCCCACCTCCTGCCTCACAGTTCACAACATGAGAGGAGAAAGTCCTGCAGATTCTGCATCCTGAGGGCCTGACTGGAATACCTGGGGGACTGGATTCTGGTAAGTACCCACAACTACCATGTAACACCATTGTCGTGTACTGCATGCTTCCTCACCACCCAAATACTCCCCAATTCACTGTGTGTCTCACTACACCTCCCACCTATCCACCGAATGCCCCTCTCCTGCATGCCACACCTCTCTCCAGCCCAAATGCCCACACAGCCCTTGGCAAAGGCACGGATGGCATTGCCTAATACTATCACTACAATGCACTAGCCCATCCCCGTGAATACCTGGAATGTATTTATGTATGTATGTAATATTTATAAAGTGCATTCCGGCCAAGGCATCGAAGCGCTGAGCAACAGGAGTGAGAGAACCAAGAAAATCAGAAACGGAGAGAGGAAATTAGCCACTACTACTGTGGGAAAAGCCAAGTTTTTGGTTTCTTTCTGAAGGCCAAGAAATTGTGTTCTTTCCTCATCAAGAGAGGAAGCATATTCCAATGTTTAGCCGTGGCCACCGTAAAAGCCTTATCACCACATCTAGCCCTACAGGTCCGTGGCACATGAGCCAAATAGGTACCTGCAGATCTAAGCTGAGCTTGGGGTGTACCAGAGAAGCCCTGATGTCAGATGTTCAGGGCTACTGTTATATAAAGCTTTAGGTGTTAAACATATTTTCTTAAAGACAATACGTTTCTTCATAAGTAACCAGTGTAGTTGCCTCAAACTAGCACTGGCCGAAGCTGTACGAGGAATATTAAGTATTAGATGAGGAGCAGTATTCAGGATAAGTTGAAGCTTACTAAGTGAAAACTTATCAATATTAAGCAATAAGGCGTTACAGTAATCCATTTTAGAGATTACCAAGGCAAGAGACACCATAATTCTAAGCTTCTCTTGTAAGTAAGGAAATCTTTTTTTCAGTGTTTTCAATATCCAGAAGCAAGTTTTAGTAGTAGAATTAATCTGTGGCCTAAAGGATAGAGCAGTGTCAAAAATAACCCCCAAATTCTTAGTAGAGCTAATGGGGACAGGTAGGTCTCCACACACAGATGGCCACCATCGAGAACTCCATAAATTTCTACTAGAGCCAAAGAGCAGAATTTCAGTTTTATTTCCGTTCATTTTGAACCAGTTCAGGCCCATCCATCTATTAACCTCACACATACATTGATGAATCGGTCAGCGGTTTCTTCCCAATTCTTATGTTCTGGGATGATTAATTGAGTATCATCCACATAAGAGGTGGCCAAGAAGCCAAAAGAACGAATCAATCTGGCCAGAGTTGCCATGTACAAATTAAAAAGGGTGGGACTAAGCAAGGAGTCCTGAGGTACACCACATGGTAGCTGATATGGGGGTGCCTTAAAATCTCCACAAGTTACTATAGTGGATCTGTCTTCTAAGAAGGACTACAAAATGTCCTGTGAATACCTGGAATGTGCACATCACATTACATCCCTTCCATGTATGACTATTTTACTAGCTACACCAACCAGATGGCATGACTGAGGACCACTACAGGCAATGAGAGCAATGCAATGGCACAACACTATGCCAAACAGGGCAACAAACAGCTTCAACACTGTGACAAATCCAATTGTCCACTAATCAGGAACCACAACCCAGAAATTGACCCACCATGGCATGGGATGTAAGATTACAGACTCCATGCACAGACAGGACAATCTACCTTGCATACACACATACCCGCCTCCCACCGGGACACCATGCTGAATTGTGCACCTATTACCCCTGACAAACATAAAATCTGATTAGTCACAAGCTAACAATGCAGAAAAGTCATGTGTACCATCAGGCAGTTCCAGTATCGATCCACAGATCCAAATGAACTAAACCTGAATGACAACAATCCAAAATGGAGCATGGTAGACTTGTCATAGAACACAAACTTCACCAAAGGTTTGCTCTGCAGCATCTGTCATTGTCATTGCTGAAAATCATATCACGTCATTATTTGCACATGTCAAAGAGAAAACCAGACATCAGTTCAATATACTACTACCTCTCTCACTCAAACCACAGGTGCCCCTGCCAGTGCCACCATGGAGAGGATACCAGAGACTTCCTGCCCTCCACAGGATGAAGGCCCCAGTGAGGACAGCACGGCTGGATGTCAGGAGTCAGGACACTGATGATCTAACTGGCCCATCTGGAACACCTGGTCAGTCTACGACTCCCTGCCTCACCCTGCCCATATCAATGCAACCTAACCCTGTGGATACTACATCATTGCCAATCATTCGTCCCCAAATGTGTGTCCCAAGGACTTTCCAAACTATTGAGTGCCCCACAGTACAGGGACCTGAGTCGCCCTCTCACATCCCAAACATTGAAGGTCCTGCTAACTCTGGGAGTGGGCACACAGTGCCAGGGGCACAGGCACATAGGGGAAGGGGGAATGGGAGGAAAGCTGTGGCCCCAGCCAGGGAGGAGGGCCACCAAGCAATATCACTGACCAGAAACCATCTCCCAAGTCCTGGGAGTATACCAACAGTCCTAGGACAGGATCATCCAGATCATTACCATGTTGCGGGAAAATCAAAGGCTGCAGAGGGAATACCACCAGGAGGTCATGCAGCAGTGGCAGGCACACAATGCCACCATGGCCTCCATTGAAGAGGTGCTCAGGGACATTAATACCACCCTACGTGCTTCCAACACTCACTAGCAGGACCCTTCCGGTAGCAATCTAACATCTGAGCCATCTACATCTACGACAGCTAGTGGAATGGAGGCACCGCCAGGGGACCAACAGCCCTCAGACATGCCTCCCTCTGTAGCAGAAGCACCCCCCACAAACATGGTCGTCTATCTGGATGTCCGGCTGGAGCAGATTCCAAGACCCAACTCACTGCCAGGAAGTGAACCTCTCATGATTTGTCTCCCTTGTGTGTGACTGTTCAATGACATAACTTCATCTTCCCATTGGCAAATGGACTCTGGACCTATGCTACCAACTGCTGCACTACCTACTCTGATGATTCCAACTCCCATTACCTCACTCATCACTGTTGCCCAATGTAAGCACCTTATTTAAGTACTTCAATGTTATCAAATGCACAATTAACACCAATGAAACAGAGGTATTGTATGTGTGTATTCATTTCAAATACAAGTGCAATAATAGCAAAATGGGATCACGGTATGGCCCCTTACATCCAACTGGCACTGTAATAGACAGCAGAGGGAGGCATCCTTAGCAGGAGACACAGTACAATAGATGGTTACCAGGACATCTGTCACATAGGGAAAATTCCAGGGCCACACAAGAGTAAAGTCTGTATTCTAACCTGCAAAAAAACAATGACAGGTAGTACCACCAGGATGGAAGGCATGGAGCCACACAATTATCACATGCAGCACATAGATGACCTACCCAGCGTAGAATACCTCCAAAGCAGGGGCCATCTGTAATAACTTATACATACCTAGTCCCAGTTTACACATCACAATTCACTTCAGCTGCCATCTGTCATGTAGAACCCTCAATTCTCAAATCATTTGGCACTGGCTAATCACTATGATTGCCCCAAGCAAAAGGTAGCAGAGGCACAATTTCCAATACCACAGTCAGTGGGTGGAATTACATGAAAGTAGATGGATGGAAAAAATAATAAGCAAAATCTGAGAGTACAGTGGAGATGTGAATGCAGGAAAGAGCAGTGACTACACTTGGAAGACTTGAAACATTACACTATTCACCTAACATTCAATCAGTCAGCTCCCCCAACACACATATAGGGAGGAATACCATCACACCACCAATGATGAATGAACATGGATGACTGTTGTTAGTTATTTGTGTGGAAATACAACAATTGCAGAGGCATACTCACCACACCTGCATGTCATTGGAAGTACTGATGTATGAGCTCAGTACTAGAGTCAGCTGCACCTTCCTCCTCTGTCTCCTCAACCCTTGCCATGTCACCATTACCAGCCAATGGTCCAGCTGCCACATCCTCATCAGTTAACAATGGTATCTGAAGTCTCAGGGCAAGATTGTGGAGCATGCAGCAGACTGCTATGATCTGGCATACCTTCGGGGGTGAGTAGAGGAGGGCACCTCCAGATAAGTCAAGGCACCTAAATCTGGCCTTCAGGGGCCCAAATGTCCTTTGGATGATACGCCTCGTTCTTCTGTGGGCCTTATTGAAACAGTGTTTCCCATCCGTGACAGGGTACCTCATTGGTGTGAGCAGCCAGGAAAAGCTAGGATACCCAGAGTCACCTATTTTAATAAAGTGGGACCAGTAAAAATACAGGTACAGCAACAGGAAGAATGTGGAGACAGGTGTCATAAGTAAGAAACACCTTAAGATGTATACATACCAAGGAGCCAGCCCCCCTCTCTGTGGAGGGCTGCCATTATGTGTGGGACATTGCTGTTCCTCAAAATGCACAGATCCAGGAAACTTAGATGTGACATGATATATATTGATCAGCCAAACACAATACCTGTACATTAATGGAGTGGTAGTTCTTCCTGTTCCTGTACATATGTTCATTGACACTGGGAGGGACCAGGACAATATGGGTACAATCAAAGGCCCCTATCACATGAGGTAGGTGTCACATATCAAAAATGTCTGCCTTCACATGGGCCAAATCTCCACATTGGGGGAACCTTATGTAACTGGCCAGGTGTTTTAGCAATGCACACAGTACATCCTTCAACACAATACTGAACATGGGCTGTAACATCCCTGCTGTCATGGCCACTGTATGCAGAAATGAGCCTGTCGCAAGAAATTGAAGCACTGACAGGACTTGGACTGTGGGAGGGATGCCATATGGATTCCAGATGGCCGATAATAGATCAGGCTCTAACTGGGTATACAGATCCATGATGGTCTGGTGATTCAGACGAAAGGTCTGAATGATGTGCCTGTCCTCCATGCTTGCAAGGTTAATTAGTGGATGGTACACAGGTGGGTGTCTCCATCTCCACATGGGATGATATTTAGGATAGAGAGAAAAGATTGCACATTGAGAAATGTACTTAACACATATAAACAGAACATGTCAAAATCACACAAAAATGACAAAGTAGGACATACGTAGCACTGCTGACACATACTAATATGGGCATGCTAGGGAGGCTTGTAAAATATCCGTGAGGCACATTGCTGAACCTGTTAGTCGTATGGGACACATTTCACATGTGTAATGTACCATAAGTCACACACGGAGTAGTACTGCACTTATCAGTTGAATATTCAGGGGACACATCAATTTAGTGGCACAGCCTATGTGCCTCCGAGTGTGTAACTATGCCCATCTACAGATATGCTACCACGTAAGTTCAGTGTGTCATGCATGTCACATGTAATTGCAGTACCACAATGGCACAATATAGCCCAACTCAGCCATTTGGCCAAATTTGTGTGTTGCGCACTTGTTATCACACATACAAGAATGATATGTGCACAAAATGGCAGTTGCTTGTCCTGCTGCACTGGAGAGCTGAAAGTGACCTAAGTCTGCTGGCGGAAGACGTCATGGAGGTAGGCAGTCGCAACAGCTGTGCAACCTGTCATTGGTTAACATTGCTGCCTATGGCGGATTGGGGCCAATGGCCATGACCGCCAGCGGTGATGGTCCTATATGCGGTGGCCGTGACCGCCATTTTCTGCAGCCTTGTTCACTTGACTCCTGACACTGTTGCTAGCAAGACCCCCACAACCTGAGCTGCTGTGTGCTGTCTCTGAGAGCCATCATGCCATGTTCTGCAGGTGATAGGGCCCCAACCTTCACCCAAAAACAGTTGGAGAAGCTGGTGGAAGGGGTCTTACCCCTGTATGGACAGCTATTTGGGCACCAGAGGAGCAGGTTAGCCAATGTCATTATCATGTGTGATAGGGGTGCGTGTGACGTTGAATAGGGTAAGTGTACTGTAGAGGGTGTAGATGAAGTCAGAAGACATGTAGAAACAGCATGTGAGGTGAGAGAAGGGTTATATGTGGAGAATTGGAGAGTCAGTTGTGTACAGGGCATTCCTGTTGGTATGATGCCAGTGTCCATGACTTTCTCCTTTTGTCTGTGTCATCCATGCAGGTAAACGCCCATCAGAAGAAAGGGCTCTGGCGTACCATTGCCAAGTAAGTGCAGACCCTGGGGGTCCACAGCTGGAGGAGCACCCATTCAGAAAGCAGTGGGAGGACCTGAGACGCTGGGCCAGGAGGACCGCGGAGGGCCAGCTGGGGATGTCCTCCCAATGAGGGAGGGGTGCCTGTCAGACCCATCTAATGGCCTGCATCGTGGTGGTGTCCACCCTCAGCTGGATGGGCGTTTGAGGGCAGTACAACAGCCACAAGGGGAAGAGTACTGACTGTATCCTGGGACTTGGCTCTGGGAGTATGGGAGAAGCTGCCTCACTATAGCTTCAGTGACGGTCCAGTAAATGAAACATGGATGTAGACTTGTAGTAATGGCTAATGACCACACAGGCTGAGTGTAAGTTATAGATGTGTATAGATAGCTTAGTGTCAGTGGATGTACATCTCCCATTACAAGCCATCTCCATGTATGGATAGTGAAGGTGGTTTCATGACATTGGCAAAGATGTAACTCTATCCTGCCTATCCAATGGCTGTGAGCCTGTGTATCACCGTGACCATTGAGTATCACCTGCCACATCCTTCTGCATTTTTGTCCGTGAGGTGTCAGTCTCTTCCAATTGAGTAGCATACCTGAACATGCAACTGTGTGACAATCTTTTTTATCACAGGTACAGTATACATCAGGTAATGGTATTGACTGAATGTGAGGCAGCCATAACCTTTCCATCACAGACATGCACTATATGGGACTGCAATAATGGCTAGGTAGTTGAATAACCATAAATTGGTCATCTACTAACTATAGGATACATGAAGGATGCTAAGTTGCACACGTACATTTGAATAGGTCTGATTGCAATCACTATGCATTTGGAAGAGCTGGACTTGTGGGGATGATACCATTAACTCAATGGGATGGTACTAGAGGTGGTAAGTGCCTAGGCAGACCTCGTCCTTGTCCATATGTTATGTGAATGCCATGTATGCCAATGTCCTAGTAAGTACTGAGCAACATAGCAAATTTACTGCCTACATCATGTCACAATACTTACTTGGGGCCACATCTGATGGAGTGGGACAATGGCTGCTACTCTTGGTTTAGCTAAAGTGGCAGAATAGGACAGGAATTGATATGTTTTGACTAATGGGATGTTGATGTGCACCAAATGTGGGATTTTCTCCCCCGATCCTGGCCTATGTAGTAGTTGGATGTGTTGACAGTGTAAAGGTAGTGGTGTTGGTCCCTGTGTGCATGATGCCTACATGTACACAATATTTGAGATATGTGTTGTCTGGACTGAGGTACTGGGATTCATAAATCTGAATTGGTGTGTGTGAGGGTGGTGGTTTAATGTTGATACTTCCTACTGCTGACACTGCATGTGTGGTGTTCTAGTATGTGGACCATGATCAATCAATCAATCAATCAATCAATGCATTTGTAGAGCGCACTACTCACCCGTGAGGGTCCCAAGTTGCTTGAGGAGGGGGGAGCTGCTACTGCTCGAACAGCCAGATCTTGAGGAGTCTCCTGAAGATCAGTAGGTCGTTGGTCTGCCGTAGGTGGATAGGGAGGGTGTTCAGGTCTTGGCCGCGAGGTAGGAGAAGGATCTGCTGCCGGTTGTTGTCCTGTGGATGCGTGGGACAGTGGCGAGGGAGAGGTCGGCGGAGTGGTCCTGCCGGTTCGGGGAGTAGCAGGTGAGACGATCGTTAAGGTATGCTCGTCCGGCGTTGTGGAGTGCTTTTTGGGCGTGGGTTAGGAGTTTGAAAGTGATCCTTTTGTTGACAGGAAGCCAGTGTAGGTCTTTCAGGTGGGCTGTGATGTGGCTGTGGTGGGTGATGTTGAGGATGAGGCATGCAGAGGCGTTCTTTATCCATTGCAGTATTTTCTGCAGAGCTGCTGTGGTTCCCGCATAGAGAGCGTTGCTGTGGTCCAGTCTGCTGCTGACGAGGGCCTGGGTAACCGTCCTTCTGGTTTCGGTGGGGATCCACCTGTAGATTTTACAGAGCATGCGGAGGGTGTTGAAGCAGGAAGATGAGATGGTGTTGACTTGTTGGGCCATGGAGAGCGATGAGTCAAGGATGAAACCCAGGTTGCGGTTGTGGTTGGTGGGCGTTGGTGTGTACCTGAAGGTCATCAGTTGTGACACTGCACTCAGTGAATGAGTGTGTATGTGTTATGTGTGTAAAATGAGCATTTGTATATGCAGTTAGATGTATGATTAGTTGTGATATATGTGTTTGCTATGTGCAGCACTTCCTCTGTGAAAATGAGTCAGTAACCTCACATGGCTTTGCCCTCAACTTATAATATACACCTCTGAGGTAACCTGTATGGGTGTCTACTTTCTGTAACTAGATCAGTTATGACATCAAAATTGGAATTACTGTACAGAGTGTTAAGTTAGCCATGTATTGTAACCAGCAGATGGTGTGTAGTGCATGGGTGTAGTAGTTTTCACTGTAATGAAAATTTTACAAAGGACATGGACTAATCAGCTGTTGTTACTGTAGAGGCCTGATGTAATCTGCTTATTCAGCTGCACTACCAATGGGCGACAGGGGTATGGAGTGATATAATGAGAAGTCAGGGAGTCATTTGTACTTCAGCTATGGAATGATGTGTACACAAACATGGCTTTGGTGGTGATCATTTAGAAGACTCCAATTGTGCTAACCTAATTGTATATAGTTGTAGGTGTGAGGATTGGCATACAGGGGTGGGTAGTTGTGAAATGTTGTGACATGAAGTAGGAAATGTGTTTTGCACATGAAATAGCCTAGGCATGATATGTGTTTTCACAGATATGCTTGTTGACATGTGTATATGTGAGGTATATATTAATCCTTTCTCGTCCTATCTCTCTCTACCTCTCTCTATTTGTGTGCATCGGCATTGGCAGCCAAAGGAGAAGGGGCACAGGCGAGTGGGGATGCTGCAGGCCATGGGATCCAGGTCACTGCCACCAGCGAGAGCGAGGGACCCAGTGGCATGGAGGGCAAAAGAGTGCCACAGGGGAAACCGGATCTACTACCTCTTCTTAGGGATCCTCCTCCAGTGGACACTGCCTGGCGGTGGGGGACCCATTTGGATCACTCCAGCACCATCTTTGTCTGCCACCCCCCTAATTACCATACCTTCCCTGTAGCTCCCCACCCAGTTGACTGTGCCCGCTCACCCAGAAGGGTGGGCATCTCCTTTGCTGCAGGTACCTCTGCCCCTGTCAGTCCTGCTGCCCTCAGTGAGGAGGCTATTGATCTCCCGAGGTCCATCTCTGTGGGTCAGACAACCATCATGAATGCCATACAGGGACTAACAGCTAAAGTACAATACAGCAATGCATTCCTGGAGGGCATTCACGGTGCACTTGCTGGCCTGCAGGGATCCTTTCAGGCTCTGGCCTCCTCACTGACGGCAGCCAGATACCCTTTGCCTACAGAGCCCCCTCCAACTACATCTTCCTAATCCCAAACCCCTCTTTCCAAAGCCAGCCAAAGCACACAGACATCCACGCATGCATCCAGTGCAACAACCAAGGATACCACAGTCAAACACAAGCACCACAAGACCCACCACTGGCATACACAAAAGCAACACACACCTGCAAACATACCAACACTCACTACCTGCACAGACTCCCCTAGCACCCCCACCTTCACAGACACTATACCACGTACACCTGCTTCCACTCACTGATCAGCCACAAGCCCTATCTTCCCACAGTCAGCACAATATCAGACCCGCAGATAACTACCCCAGTCACCACATCCGCAGATACCACAACCACTGACACACAGACCTGCAGTAAATCTTCCATACCTGCAGACACCACCCCAACAGACACTCACCCATCCAGCATGGCATCTCCAAGCACCTCCTCCCCCCCTCCTCCCAAGACACGTACACCCCAGCACTCACCCACCCAACAGACACCCAGCACCCACAAGCATTAAGCTCACTCACATGCACCCAAGACATCCACAACAACACCTTCTACAACCACTACCTCTCCCTTCACTCCCAAACTTTATTGTCATGACTGCCCCGTATGTCTAAGAAGTATTTCCTCTTGATGTTGAACCTGTTCCCTACTCCTTTCACACTTTGTGTGACCCTCAAATGAACTGTTTCCCTCCCTAAGTCCAGCCCTTCCACCTCCAAGTCCTCCCCTGCCCCCCCCTTGCTAGTACCCATGCCCCTCCCCCTGCCAAAATGTCAACCTCTCCCAGGGCCAAGCCCAAACCCAAAGACCCCCTCCCAAGTCCAGGCCTAAACCCAGGGATCCCCCTCCCAAACCCAAACTCCCTCTCCCACCCCCACCCCAATCCCTGAGGTGCCTGCCTGCCCCCTTGATGCCCCAACCTGTGGAGGTCATCTAGCAGTCAGGAGTCATACATAGGTGCCAATTGCGCCTTGGGGACCTGTGACATTGGGCTGACCTTTGGCCTTAAACCTGTACATAGTTTGTTTTAATCTATTTATTTATCTGACTATTTATTGTATCTGGGCCAACAACTAGTTGGTTCAATGGTAACATACTTGTCCTGCCTTTCTTTCCACATTGCTGTTTTGTTCTTGCCTGCTTTGGTTTGTGAGTGGGTGGGTGGCGTGTGTGTGTGTTGGTTGTGGTAGATGTTGTGTCTGGCTAGCATGTGTGGGTGTGGGCCTGCCATATGTTCCGTTGTGATGGCCTTGTGTTGTGTGTGGTACATGTTTGTGTTTAGTACATGTATGTGTGTTGTTAGTTTGTGCATTGTGTTGACATGTGTCATGGTGGTATTGTGTGGCCTAGTGTGGTTGTTGCACCTGCGTGTATGTGTGATGGGTATGTGAAAAGCATTGTGTGTTGTGTTAGCGTGGTTTGACATATGCCTCGCTGTATGGCTGTGTGTAAGTGTATATTGGCTGTTAGGTGCTGAAATGTGATGTATGTATGGAGTGTAATGTGGAGGTCTGTAATGTGTTCGCTAGCCATGGCATTTGTGTAGTTGCTGATGTGGTGTAGTTGTGTGACCCAGTGGTGTTGTGTATTGTTGTGTTGGACTGTGTTGGTGCTGTGTGTGTGCGGGGTGGTGTGTGTATTGCTTGTGTGTGTTGGCCGTGGTGTGTGTAGTGCGGGTGTGCGTGTCTGTATGGGGGTGGGATGTGTGCGCGTGCCAATGTGAGGTTACATGTCTGTTTCGCCTTTGCCCCAGTTTCCGAATGTATGTTCTGACCGTGTACATTCATTGACAGTATACAAGAGTGACAGGTAAGTGTGTGTGTACTTACCATTGCTGTCGTTGTCGCTGGTTCCAGAGTCATTGGGCGAGCAGGAGTAGCAGAAAGACGTGTAGCTCGGGTTCCATGGTGGCTGCAGACAAGTATGTGTTCCTGAAGGTGGGTGTTTCGTTTTATAGAGTTGGTTTCCACCAGGGTTTTCATGGTGGTGAGACCACCGCGGAAACCTTGGCTGTGTGCAGCCTCATAATCAGTCTGACAGAAACATGGTCTTCACCGGCCTGACGGTGGCTACCGCCATCTGTGGCGGCCTGACCGCACTGGCGGAACAGACAGTGATTTGGCTGTCTTCTGTTGGGAAGAACGCCATGGCCACAATATGGCGTTCTTCTCCGCCAGCCCGTCATATGGCGTTCAAGGTACCGCCAAACTTGTAATGACCCCTGATGTCTTTCCCACACATTGCCTTTACAGCACAAGCTTTTACCACATATATGCCTTTATCACACATGCCTTCACAAACCAAAAAAAAGGTTCACTCCCCTCAGCTTTTCCTGGAAAGTTTCAGGGTGATCCATCCATTGGGTGCCAAGAAAGAAGAGGGTCCCAAAATGCAAAATCCCCATGCATTTTCCATAGACTATTTTCAGAACGGCTACAGCAAAAACTGCTAAACGGAATTACACCAAATTTGGCAGGAAGCTGGGCCTTGGTCCATAGATTGTGCTTTTTGTGATTTAGTGGAAATCCATCTACTTATTTCTGAGATAATAAGGATAAAAAATATAGATATTTGGATGGTTCAGCTCGTGAGAGCTCATGAGCATCCCACAAGAGCGCAAATTAAACAAGCATTGGCAATGCCAATAGGTCCCTCATTTGCTGGAGTTAGAGCTAGTGGTGTTGTAAATGACAATGTCTTTTACTCATGTGTTTCGGTTTGGAATAGAGTGGTTGTAGTTTGTGTGGAGTGGAATTATGTGGGTTGGAATTGTTAGTTGTGGGACAGTGTAGGGTGGAATTGTGTGGTGTGCAGTGGATTTGTGTAGTGGAATGATGTGGCATGGGGATAGATGGGGGTGAGAGCTACACAGAATACATAGATAAGAATACAGAAAGGAATAGGTAGTTTTTGCGCAAAATGCTGAGTGAACTCCAGACACAGGAGCAGAAAGAATGTGTGACAAATAGAGAAAGAAGAGGAGAGAAGTCGACAAAGGCATAAAAAGGGAGCTCCTGTTTACACAGAAGACACCCCAAGAAGAGGAGGAGAGTGTGGGATTGAGGGACAGGCACCTTGAAAGGGCACAGGAAAGAAACTATGCTTGAAGACCCGAAGTTAGCCACAAGAGATGTGGAAAGAGTGTGTGAGACAGCGAGAGAGAGGGGTGAGAAATAGTGCGAGAGAGAGGGACTGGTTGCTCTTCCCACAGAAACTTTATAAACCTCAAAGTAAGGCAGGTGTTCAGAGATGCAATGACCACCCACCATCTGACAGTGGGGCACAGATGATGGGCACAGAACCAAGAGAAGTGTGTGAGCCGACAGAGAGAGCAAGGAAAGAGACGGGCTGTGCACATCTTCCAATTTCTGAGTATAAGTGAGAGCAGCACTGAGATGAGTGGGAGGGGCACCCAGAGATGGGGTGGGGTTGGTACGAGGTGGACGAGTGCAGAGCATGAGGACAAACAGGAAGGCACCATGTGTGAGCAGGCAGTACAGAGAGGAGACAGGGAGTGTGAGGGAGGGCAGTGGGAGTACAAACAGGGCCCAAACTCTCTAATTAAATGAGAGCATAACGCTCCCGATCTAGGTGTGCTTAACAAAAAGATATACCTATATATACATTGCACCACCAGTGAGTGAGGTAGCTCAGTGTGTGGAGCGCCTGCTGCTGACAGAGTGCCATAAATGCAAGAAATATCCCAAGTGCAACACTTAGGTGCACCATAAATGTTGTAGAGATAAAGATTAATTTAGAGGTTTGTAAGGTATAAAGTCTCACAACATACGCCACCACTGAGTGAGATAGCTAACAGGTTATGCATTTGCCGCTAGGCAAGACCTTAGCCACGTCTTTAATAAAATTGGAGCATAGTGCCCACAATAAGAGCTATTGAGGTTTTAAATGACAATGGGCCTCATTACGAGTCTGGCGTTCTTAAGACCACCAGCCTCGCTGTGGCGGTCCCACCGCCACATTAAGGCCCTGGCGGTCAGACCACCAGGGTTCCACCGTCCCTGCCAGGATCGGTGATCCCGATGGGTTGACAGCGGGTGGAAGTCACAATCCGCCAGAGCATC
This sequence comes from Pleurodeles waltl, assembly GCF_031143425.1. Classification (NCBI taxonomy): domain Eukaryota; kingdom Metazoa; phylum Chordata; class Amphibia; order Caudata; family Salamandridae; genus Pleurodeles; species Pleurodeles waltl. The sequence continues at coordinate 263,112,054 of NC_090449.1, forward strand.
GATGCATGCAGTGCTGCCCTGCGGATTATGACCTCATTCTCCACCAGCCTTTTCATGGCAGCTTCACCACCATAAAAAGGCTGGCGGAGAACAGGTGCAGGGGGCCACAGGGAAGGCCCCTGCACTGCCCATGCACTCGGCATGGGCAGTGCAGGGGTCCCCCTGCCAGCATCCTCGCAACGTTCACTGTCTGCTGTGCAGACATTGAATATTGCAAGGGTGCTGGTGCACCCTGCAGGTGACAGCATTGCCACCGGCTCGATTTCGAGCCAGGGACAATGCTGCCACCTGTTTCCCACTAGGCTGACGGGCAGAAACCTTGGTTTCTGTCCATCAGCCTAGTGGAAAACTCCTATCAGCTCCAACAGGGTGGTCACCACCCTGTTGGGAGTTTGGTGGACAGGTTATCCAATCCGTCAAACTCATAGTTAGGACCAATGTCTTTTACCCATGTGTTATTGAGTGGGGTGGATGTATGTGGTGTGGAGTGGAAGTATGGGTTGGATTGGAATTGTTGGTTGTGGAATTGTGTCGGGCGTGGAGTGAATGTGTTTAGTGGAATTATGTGGCATGGTGTGCAGTGGAAATATGTGTATAGTAAATATGTGGTATTACGTATGGAGTGTAATTACGAGGATTGGTATTTTGTGTTGTGGAATAGTATGTAGTGGAGTTTATGTGGTGTGCTGTTTAACTTTATGGCATGATGTGGAATTCTATGGTGTAGATTGGATGTATATGGTGTGTTGTGTAATTGTGTTGTTGAATTGAATTATGTGGTTTGTTGTTGAATTATGTGGTGTGAAGCGGAAGTGTGTGGAGTTGAATTGTGTCACGTAGAACCGTGTGGCATTTATTGAAAATATGCTGTTTGGATTTATGTGGCATGGTATGGGGTGTATTTATCTGGTATTGAGTATAGTGTAATTATGTGGAGTTGAATCATGTTGCATTGAGTGGTATTATGTGGAGTATTTTTATATTGTGTGGTGAGGAATTGTGTAGTGCGGTATGTCACACTAAATTCAGATAGGATTTACACAATGTAATCAACTGTGAGAGACAAGATTAAAACCTAAGTATACTAGTTCCACAGTCAACAATTTAAGCTCCAGATGTTTTCTAAGAAATCAAATGTATATAAGATGTGGTCCTTTGTGTGCACCTGTATTGTTAAGCAGTTGCTGCCATTTTGGCATATTATTTGAAAACTTGTATTTATATTTCCAAGATGGCTGATTGGTAAATTAATTAAATTAATAGCAAAAAAAATCAAAAACAAAAAGTTTACATGATGCCACGCAAATGTGCTTGTGTAAAAAGCCTCGGAAACGCTTGCGGGGCTGGGCCAGAGTGCTCAGCAGAGCAATCTGCAGCTCAAACAACTTTTAAGTCACCACAGTCTACCAGCTCTTCTGACTTCAATGGCAATTAGCTGGTGCTGGTGCAGTTTAAACTGGTGGGAGAGGAAAAGGGGGATGGAGAGATGGAAACAAAAAACAGGATTAAGAGCAGGTGAGCAGCTGAGGGCCATCAAGTTCAATCAATAACGGTTCGAACTTAAAGTGAATATATAAACAACGTGTCAGGGTTCTTAAAAAAAGCACTTCTTTCAACAAGAATAATGCACATCCACTAACTACAACAAGGTTATTCTTAAATGGTTTAAACCATGAGCTTCATGCCATAGTCACTCACCAGAGCATCCAAGAACAATGGCCAATGACTAAAGCACTGCATTTTTGTAAATGAAATAGAATGGCCAGCAACTATTTTAGAAGTGTTTAACAGTATCACTTTGCCACCGTGGGGTTGGTTAAATACTTGTAAAAACAATCCTCTGAAAATTGTGAGCCAGAAGAAATACAGGATTCCTACATCCACGGGCACACGGGAAATTCATTGTAATTGAAAACAGATCTTAAAGAGTTCAAGGAAGTGTGCAGCAAATCAGCTTCAGAAAATGAGGCGAAAAGAAGCCTCAGCTCTAGCCACGGCTACTCATGACTATCCGATCGATTGCAGAGGACCTGAAAGCATGTTTCCGGAGGACATGTCCCAAACACTGCAAGGACACACAGGACGGTGAGGGCTTAGTGATTAGAATGGTCACCAGAGCAGGGCACCACAGTTTCCAGAGGAGATGGCAAAAGGATGAATCCAGTGAAGCAGAGGCACCACAAGCTATTGCTGGGCCCTAAATGAATTGTCACCCAAATGTAGCAAGCAAGAGGTTGCTTCCGTTTGTGGCAATGGTCGGCACATGGCCAAAATATCATGAAATTGTAATGTTTTCTTGTTTTAAATTTAAGAATTCTGTTTCCTCATTGTAGGAAGTTGGCTCTGTATGTGCTATTTCAAAGTAAGGAATAGCATGCACAGAGTCCAAGGGTTCCCCTTAGAGGTAAGATAGTGGCAAAAAGAGATAATACTAATGCTCTATTTTGTGGTAGTGTGGTCGAGCAGTAGGCTTATCCAAGGAGTAGTGTTAAGCATTTGTTGTACATACACATAGACAATAAATGAGGTACACACACTCAGAGACAAATCCAGCCAATAGGTTTTTGTATAGAAAAATATCTTTTCTTAGTTTATTTTAAGAACCACAGGTTCAAATTCTACATGTAATATCTCATTTGAAAGGTATTGCAGGTAAGTATTTTAGGAACTTCAAATCATCAAAATTGCATGTATACTTTTCAAGTTATTCACAAATAGCTGTTTTAAAAGTGGACACAGTGCAATTTTCACAGTTCCTAGGGGAGGTAAGTATTTGTTAGGTTAACCAGGTAAGTAAGACACTTACAGGGCTTAGTTCTTGGTCCAAGGTAGCCCACCGTTGGGGGTTCAGAGCAACCCCAAAGTCACCACACCAGCAGCTCAGGGCCGGTCAGGTGCAGAGTTCAAAGTGGTGCCCAAAACACATAGGCTAGAATGGAGAGAAGGGGGTGCCCCGGTTCCGGTCTGCTTGCAGGTAAGTACCCGCGTCTTCGGAGGGCAGACCAGGGGGGTTTTGTAGGGCACCGGGGGGGACACAAGCCCACACAGAAATTTCACCCTCAGCAGCGCGGGGGCGGCCGGGTGCAGTGTAGGAACAGGCGTCGGGTTCGCAATGTTAGTCTATGAGAGATCTCGGGATCTCTTCAGCGCTGCCGGCAGGCAAGGGGGGGATTCCTCGGGGAAACCTCCACTTGGGTAAGGGAGAGGGACTCCTGGGGGTCACTTCTCCAGTGAAAGTCCGGTCCTTCAGGTCCTGGGGGCTGCGGGTGCAGGGTCTCTCCCAGGCGTCGGGACTTTAGGTTCAAAGAGTCGCGGTCAGGGGAAGCCTCGGGATTCCCTCTGCAGGCGGCGCTGTGGGGGCTCAGGGGGGACAGGTTTTGGTACTCACAGTATCAGAGTAGTCCTGGGGTCCCTCCTGAGGTGTTGGATCGCCACCAGCCGAGTCGGGGTCGCCGGGTGCAGTGTTGCAAGTCTCACGCTTCTTGCGGGGAGCTTGCAGGGTTCTTTAAAGCTGCTGGAAACAAAGTTGCAGCTTTTCTTGGAGCAGGTCCGCTGTCCTCGGGAGTTTCTTGTCTTTTCGAAGCAGGGGCAGTCCTCAGAGGATGTCGAGGTCGCTGGTCCCTTTGGAAGGCGTCGCTGGAGCAGGATCTTTGGAAGGCAGGAGACAGGCCGGTGAGTTTCTGGAGCCAAGGCAGTTGTCGTCTTCTGGTCTTCCTCTGCAGGGGTTTCAGCTAGGCAGTCCTTCTTCTTGTAGTTGCAGGAATCTAATTTTCTAGGGTTCAGGGTAGCCCTTAAATACCAAATTTAAGGGCGTGTTTAGGTCTGGGGGGTTAGTAGCCAATGGCTACTAGCCCTGAGGGTGGGTACACCCTCTTTGTGCCTCCTCCCAAGGGGAGGGGCTCACAATCCTAACCCTATTGGGGGAATCCTCCATCTGCAAGATGGAGGATTTCTAAAAGTCAGAGTCACCTCAGCTCAGGACACCTTAGGGGCTGTCCTGACTGGCCAGTGACTCCTCCTTGTTGCTTTCTTTGTTCCCTCCAGCCTTGCCGCCAAAAGTGGGGGCTGTGGCCGGAGGGGGCGGGCAACTCCACTAAGCTGGAGTGCCCTGCTGGGCTGTGACAAAGGGGTGAGCCTTTGAGGCTCACCGCCAGGTGTTACAGCTCCTGCCTGGGGGAGGTGTTAGCATCTCCACCCAGTGCAGGCTTTGTTACTGGCCTCAGAGTGACAAAGGCACTCTCCCCATGGGGCCAGCAACATGTCTCTGGTGTGGCAGGCTGCTGGAACTAGTCAGCCTACACAGACAGTCGGTTAAGTTTCAGGGGGCACCTCTAAGGTGCCCTCTGTGGTGTATTTTACAATAAAATGTACACTGGCATCAGTGTGCATTTATTGTGCTGAGAAGTTTGATGCCAAACTTCCCAGTTTTCAGTGTAGCCATTATGGTGCTGTGGAGTTCGTGTTTGACAGACTCCCAGACCATATACTCTTATGGCTACCCTGCACTTACAATGTCTAAGGTTTTGTTTAGACACTGTAGGGGTACCATGCTCATGCACTGGTACCCTCACCTATGGTATAGTGCACCCTGCCTTAGGGCTGTAAGGCCTGCTAGAGGGGTGTCTTACCTATACTGCATAGGCAGTGAGAGGCTGGCATGGCACCCTGAGGGGAGTGCCATGTCGACTTACTCGTTTTGTCCTCACTAGCACACACAAGCTGGCAAGCAGTGTGTCTGTGCTGAGTGAGAGGTCTCCAGGGTGGCATAATACATGCTGCAGCCCTTAGAGACCTTCCTTGGCATCAGGGCCCTTGGTACTAGAAGTACCAGTTACAAGGGACTTATCTGAATGCCAGGGTGTGCCAATTGTGGATACAATGGTACATTTTAGGTGAAGGAACACTGGTGCTGGGGCCTGGTTAGCAGGGTCCCAGCACACTTCTCAGTCAAGTCGGCATCAGTATCAGGCAAAAAGTGGGGGGGTAACTGCAACAGGGAGCCATTTCTTTACACTCATCTGCACTGCAGTGAAGATGCATGTGTTGTTGCAAACGTAACCGTTTTGTGGAGTGAAATGCAGAGCCACCTGCAACAGAGGAGAAACCTGGGAGGAGGAGAAAAAAAGGGAGGACCAGTGGTGAAGACAAACCAAAAATCATGGCAGAAAAGAGGCAGACCGGGGGAAAGAAAGAGGCAGTCATCGAAAAACAAAACATCTGCTTGATTTGGAAGTGAGCAAAGTGTGGCAGCGAGAAAGGGACTGGCGTAGAAAGGTGGGAAGCCATAAGCCTATGGATTTGGAGGAGAAGGAAAGTTATCAGGTGGAAAAAAGAGAAAAATGTGTGAAGCGCATGAAAAGGATGCTGAGGGAGAAATAAGATGAGTTACAGAGATAAGACGGACTGGGGAACAAATACAGTATGGAAAGGATTAGGATAGGATAAGGAATAGCGTGGAGGAATAAAAATAGGACACAGGTGAGTAGAAGTCAAAGAAAAAAAATAAACAAGGCCTCACAAGGGAACGCTTGTGAGGCATGCCATCAGTGTTTCGTGACGGGTTTTGTCAGCGTTATAGTCTAGTGTAACCAGAACCATTGTATTCAGAGCTGTAACACAGCATCTTGACCAAGCTTCGGAGCTCATTACAGGTGTCAGCTGCTGCTGAACACAAATAGGAAGAGCCCAGCATGCTGGTCTCCCCCAAGCAGCAACAGAAAGGGGCATTTATGTGGGGGAGGGATGGGTTTGATCGGTGACAAAAGGGAGGACCTAGACGAAAGAGTGGGCAAGAAACTGATGGGCAAACAGCAAACAGAGTATGTACATGAAGCACCGACCATTAAAATCAAGACACCTGACAGCATAGACTGTGTCGCGCCGCGTAGTGCGGCGTGAGCCGAGTGTTCGGCGCAAGCTGGGCGTTCGGCTCGGGCCGCGCATCGCGCTTTTAAAACGCGGCGCGCCCCTAGCCTTTCCTGCACTTTACGAGGCCCCAGGATAGGCATGGGGCCTCGCTCCGCTTTCTCCCTCCGCATTTTTGGGATCTCCTGACCCCTCTTACCTGTACTTGCTCCTTCTTTTTCTTTTCTTCTTTCTTGGGTCTTTTTGTTGCACCTTCCTTTATGTCTTTTCCCCCTTCCCAGGTTACCTTTTTCTTCCCAGTATTCCTTATTCCCTATTCTCTATGGTTCCTACTCTATTCTGTTCTATGTACTTTTCCCTATCTAAGATGGTGTCCTTTTTCTTCCTGTGGGTCACTTCCTGTTTTTTGGTATTTAAGGGATGTGTTTTCTTCTTTTCTTTGCGCTGCAACACTTTCTGTTCGGATGGTGTCTTCGCTCCTGATTTCCTTGCCTTTTGGTTCTGGATTTCGCCAATTCTGTGTTATCTGAATATAGTACTTTTGATTCCTGTTCTTTTGTTCTTGTTTTCAGGAATCATTCTGTTTGGAGGTTTTTTCCCCTTTTTGTAAGGGTTTTTTTTCCCTCTGGCGCTATTTTCTGAAGGTCACGGTCTGTTCTTGGCGTTTCCATTGCCTACAGCACCGTGGCTACCAGAAAGAGTCGCCCCTTTTTGGGCCAAAGCCGAACACTAAAGACCCACGCCAATAGATCTGCAGATTCCAGGCGCAAGTAGCACGTGAATCGTGTCAGACTGTGGTGATATTGGGAAGAGCTAGAAGTCAAATGAGAAAGAGGGAGAGAAGCAGAGAGAAAGGCTGAGTAGTGTGCCACTCAGCATTCAAGAGGAGGGCTGAAATGTGGCCTATTTTGAGAGCGCTGAAGTGTTTTAAAAATACAAACTGCACAGGGTAAAGAAAACATTGCATATTGATGGTACTTTGCTAAAACAAAAATTGAACACTTTTCCATCCGACTTGGTGTGACAGTCTACTTACTGCTCGTGCGCACTCTCTGGGCCTGATTACAACCTTGGCGGATGGGATACTCCGTCACAAACAAGACAGTACAGCATATAAAACTTGTAAAATGGCGGGCGGATATCCATCACATTTGTGACAGAGTATCCCATCCACCAAGGTCATAATCAGGTCCTCTCTGTTGGTGCATCTGTGTGCGGCACAATGTACTAAGAAAATGAAGAAAAATGTATGCTAGTGTCTCACCAGGCTGTCTTCATCACATGCTAGTGCATCTCTGTTGCAGCTGGCTGACTATTTATGGCAGAGGGAAAGTGTGGGCTGGAGAGCATCAGATTGGAATTTGCCATCAGCCTCACTACAGAGAAGAACTGCAGTTTTGAATCACAGTCCTCTGGGAAATACTTATTGAGTCTGCCCTTGCACTATGTGCCTGGGATACTGGAGGTAAAAGTGCACTCTAGAGGTACACAGCTGGACTGTCACCAAAGCTGGCTCACTGTGGTAAGAAATGCACATAATCGGATCTGAAACTATGGGTAATTAATGGTTCTTACCTCCAAAGAAACAAGCCAGAAGTTGATTTAAACAATCCAAACACTTTTTGTTGCTTCCTTGAAATCCGGATGACATACATACATGGGTGTGTCTACTTCGCATGGAAAAGAGCATGACCTTGTTTAAGAAATAGATTCTCACTGTACACTGAAACAACATACTGTGCTCCAGGGAGGTTATTAATAAAACTCTGCATAAACAAGTTTGTAGACACATTAAAATACGCCCTTATTGGGTGCACTTTGGGTGCCTGAGGAGATTGCTTAATGGCTTTAAGCACTGGTTACAGAAATCTGTAAACTGTAGCCCTAGGAGACTGGTGAAAGGGATGTTTTTCAATTGTGTCATGGTGCAATCTGATAATCTAGCTCCTGGAAGCACCAGTGGGATTTATATAATTTGATTCTTTGCATTTTGAGGGAAAAGGTTCACTTGTTCAATCATACACAAGTTACACTATTTTATATTATACCCCAAAGATATTGAGCACCACCCTGAACTAATTTTCAATAGCTTGATACATTAATGAACATAAACACAGGAACACACTATAGGATGGTTCTGACTTAATCTTGATCATTTACACGGAACACTCATTCTAAAGAAGTGACTTCTGAGCAAATTAGGTTAACACACAGCAGAAAAGCAGCATCCATTTCTTAAGACATCTTTCAGCAGACAGTGTGTCCTAAATATTTCCCTCAGTCATACCGCCTCATATGTTTTAGGTGAACAGTTTCCCTGCTGTCCCAGCTTCTCTTTTAGGAGAGGACCAAGGGAAGGTGCGTGCCTTCCTAACGGTTTAAGTGCTGCCAAGAGCTGGATGCAGGGAGACAGCTGCCACATGACAGTCATTTATTACAAGGCCCATGTCGGCACGCACAGGGCCCTCTTATTTTCAGATGAGTTATCAATGGAGATTCTCTAGTCAACAAAGTCTTTGGTGACAGCGACTGCTAGCCTCCTCCCAAGATCACCATCCTCCACCCCTACTCAAAGATGCAATTAAAGGATGCCGCTCCCCCCCCCCAAAAGACAGGCTGCTAACAAGATGGCAGTGATGTGGTGAGTAGCTTGAGCTCAGAGCAGGCCGCAATTTCTCCCGCTCTGTATTTTGGGAAGCGAGAGACAGAATTCACACAACACCTCGGAGCCTGGGACAAGAAATGTGTTTCTGACCTAAAGAAACAAGTACGTTACAAAACACCAATGAACATGTCCCTAACACGCCAACAAGAAACATATCCTGAACGAATGACAGAAAGTAACATCCTCAGACATAATAAAAAAACATAGTGTAGGGATGGCCAATGATCACACAGGAAAGCGATGACGGTGAAATGATAAGTTTAATAATGCAACGCCCCAACCACCTCACACCACAGTCCTTGTCACCCTCAGATCTCCCATGACAGTCTCAGCTCTCCTCCTGGAATCCTGGTGGGAGAGCCCATTATGATAAGGGTCAGAGCGGACACCTGGGCCAGGGATGAACCGACACAGGAAATACAAGATACCACACATCCCCCTTTCATTACAGAAACAAGTTAGTTACCGATGATCACAGAGTAGGGAAAAGGGGTGAACAGGGGAAAGAACTAGAACTTAATTAAATCTAAAAGGAACATGTGACGCTTTTAACCATATGTGTAATACATCAAATAACCACAGCTGTTAACATATAATGAAGAATGAAGGAAAACATACAATAGACACCCTGCACAAATCAGAGAATAATCTGAGGTTCTTTTTAGTTAGAGACACAGTCCATTAAATATTTCGGTGGTCGAACGGGTACAGGGATATCTCCATGAGGTGCCTTCACTTTCATGCGGTGTTGACGAGGATTCCACAATTCCATGTGGTTTGTTTTTATTTGATCCTCCTCTACAGGCATTGTAGCTTGTATATCCAATTGAGGAAGGCTTGATTAGAGCTATCCTCCCTAGGTTCCATATTCTGCCATCATCAGTTTTCACAGCATTGCGGAACAATTTGACCACTCTCATTACTCTTGTGAACTTTGAGTCCTTAGCGCTTCCCGTGGGAGCCTTGACCTTTACCCAGTCACCTACCGAAACCTTATTGTCTTTTGTGTGATTATCTCTGTCATATTTCTCCTTTCTCTTCTCCTGTTTTCCTGCTGTCTCCATGGCTGTTTCGTGTTTATCGTGACCCATCCTTTTCTCCATTTCATCCATGATGGAAGTAGTTGTGAATGGGGCTTTCTCCGTTTAAGTAGTTCAAAAGGTGTTTTTCGAGTGCTTTGGTGTTGAGTCAGGTGATATTCAATAATTCTTTTGGCTATTTCCATCTTCCAGTTGAGGGAATTTACTTTAGCAAGCTGAATGATCTCTTTTAAAGTTTTGTTAAATCGTTGAACGGCTCCATTGGTCTCTGGGTGGTATAAAGCTGAACGACAATGTGTTATGTCATTCTCTTTCATATATGTTTGCATTTCATTTGAGCAGAATTGGACACCATTGTCTGTTTGTATTGATGATTGCAATCCTTCTCTTGCAAAAAGTTTGCTTAAACATTTTATGACACTACTGGAGCTGATGTCGGCTGTGATTTTTATTTCAGGCCACCTAGAGTACAAATCGATAACAACTATGATATATGGTGTGGCCTGGTCACCTTGTAGGGGCCCTATAATGTCCAGTGCCAGTTCATCCCAGGGGTGTTTTGGGAGTTTACGCAACTGCATTGGTGGTTTTCTTGTAATTAGAATTTTGTCACTCTCATTTCAGGGTACACACTCCCTTATGCATCTTTCAATTTGGATATCCATACCAGGCCACCAAAAGTCAATTTGTATTCTCTCTTAGGTTTTGGACACACCAAAATGACCCTCGTGAGCTCTGTTTATAAGTTTCAGTCTTACATTACTTGGGGGTATCAGTTTTGTACCTCTAAACAAGCAGTCATCATGTTCTGCTAATTCATTCCTCACACACCAAAATGCCTTCAGCTTGTCTTTGATTTGGGTTTTAGACGGCCATTTGCTGTTCAAGTATTGCCTGACCAAATTCAGATCCTCATCTTCTCTGAGGTTTGTTTTCCATACTGCTTCTGTTATCACCCCCCTCAGACATTACGCAGACATTCGAGAGCACAACATCTTCCTCCTCTGAAAGTTGTTTGTCATCCCCGAAACTATCTGTGCTGGGAGGTAATCTGGATAGGCAGTCTGCTGCTTTGTTTTTTACACCTGGGATGTAGTCAATTGTGACTGTGTATTCCTGCAGATTGATAATCCACTTCCTAATGCGACTTGATATAGCATCTAGACCTTTCTTCTCAAATATCTCCTTTAGCGGTTTGTGATCAGTTCTGACCTTGAATTCACTACCCCAAATGAAGTTTTTAAATTTTTGGAGGGCCCAATATACAGCCAATGCCTCTCTTTCTGTCACCGAGTAGTTGGCTTCTGCTCCTCTCAATGATCTTGAGGCAAACGCTATGGTGACTGCTCCTTTTCTATCAACTTGGGATAGGACAGCTCCCAGACCTTTTGTTCTGGCGTCTGTGGTCACTATCACTTTCCTTCCTGGTATAAAGGCACTGAGGTTGGGTGCATTCCTGAGGCACTGTTTCACATCCTGGAATTCTTTATCACACAAGGAGTCCCACATAAATTTTGTTTTGGATTTCAAAAGTGATCTCATGTGGAAAGTTCTTTCAGAGAAGTTAGAAATTAATTTACTGTAAAATTCCACCAGCCCAAGAAATGATCGAAGTTCATCTTTGTTTGATGGAGTTGCTAAATCTATTATTGTTTTCACAAGATCTCCCTTTGGTTTGATCCCTTTGCCTGAAATTTTGTGTCCCAGATAGGATATCTCTGGACATGCGAATTGACATTTGTCCGCTCTCACTGTGAGGCCAAATTTCTCAAATCTTTTGAGGACTTGTTCAACCCTATCTTGATGTTCCATGTTGGTTGCTCCACAAACTAGCACATCATCTTGGTAGTAGAAAATGCCTGGAATACCTTTTAGGATTTCCGTCATAGCTCTTTGGAAGACCGAGGATGCTGAAATTAATCCAAAAGGCATACGTTTGAATTTATATGCACCCATAGGTGTGATAAAAGAGGTTAGGTCTTGGGAATCTGGGTGTAATCTGACTTGGTAATCTGCTGAGGCCAGATCTAGGGTTGAAAAGACCCTTGCTCCTCTCAGGGCGGTGAACATTTCGGCAGTAGTAGGTAGGGGAAATCTGTCTACTACCACTTCCTTGTTCTGTGCACGCAAGTCCACACATAATCTCACTTTATTATCCGCTTTGTGAGCCACTACAATCGGAGCAAGCCACTCCGTTGCTACAACAGGTTCAATGACATTTTGCTTACAAAGTTTCTTTAACTCATCCCTCACAGCATCTAGGATACTTATTGGTAGTCGTCGGACTTTAGAAACAACGGGGATTGCGTTCTGCTTCAGTTTTATTTTGTGAATGTATGTTTTGAGGCATCCTAGTTTCTCAGTGAAAACTTCTGGAAATGTATTTACAATGTAATTTTCTTGTACTTCTTGAAATTTGATTTGAGGTGTTGCATTAAGGTCCAAGATAACTCCTAAGTTTTTTTCCACAGGCCAGCTTAAAATTTGTCACCCCTTTCTGCTACATAGACTTTAGTTTGTGTTTCTGTTTCTTCATATTGAATAGTTCCCCAAAAGTATCCTCTCATGGCTATTTGCTGACCCCCATACCCTCCAGGTTGTATGTCCATTTCATACAATTTTACTTTTGTTTGCAAAATTTCTACAAAATACTTGGTCAGAAATGATTGTTAGACGTGAACATGAATCAAACATTGCTTCAACCTCAATGTTCTTTATTTTTATGATGTCTTTGGGATTACCTTCGCCTGAATCATTCACTTGCAACACAATTTCATCATAAACCTCAGAAACTTTGACAGTATTATTTCTTTTATCATTTTTCTTATATCTACTACATGCGACAAAATGACCTTTCTTGCCTCACCCTTTACATACTGCCCTCCATGCTGGGCACTCTTTCCAGTTGGCCATGTGACCTGTCATTCCACATCTGAAACACTGTCCTCTAAACTCTTTATCGGATGTATTTTGAGTTTCCTTCTTCTTCTCTTTCACCACGTTTACTTCTGCTTTATTCTCAGATGTCGCACTTTTACTCTCAACTCTAAGTTCTTTTACAAATGAAAGCATATGTTCTACCTGTTTTGATACTATTAATACCTCATTGAGGTGGGGTCATCCTTGAGCCATAACTCCTCACGGACCCTCTCAATGTTGCATGTTAATAAGAACTGGTCACAAATGCGTTCTTCCAAGGTTGTACCACATTTACAGGATGAAGCCAATCTCCTTAGCTCAGACATGAAGTCCTCTATGCTCTCCACCTCCCTCTGTGAGCGTTTGCCAAAATGATGCCTCTCTAGAATTGTACTAATCCCGGGTAGGTAGTGCTTATCTAGCTTCTTTATACATATTTCAGATGCATTCAAATTGTTTCCTTCCTCATCTGACAAATCTGGAAGGTGTTCTAAGACTTTCTGTCCTTCCGCTCCAAAGCAGTGTGCTAGTAGCGCAACTTTTCTCTCGACATTTATATTAGGACCACACACTATAAGGTAGTTATTAAAAACCTTTTTCCATTTATTCCATGTCATTGATGATTCCCCTGGAGTGTTTAAGAAGAACGGAGGTTGCGTGATGTTTTGCAGGGTGGGAGACTATGTGGTTAGATGCTAGTCGAGTTATGTGCTTGGTCAAATCCCTGTGTATTAAACTATTTGACACATATATGCACCTACAACCTCATATTTTATCCATTTGTAGCTCTTCACTTGATTTTAAATATACATATTGATTGCATTTATTTGCACTTCACATGAATATTCTACTATTAAATTCTGAAGTAATCAATACACACAGCATATGTAATTGTATTGTAATACATAAGGGTGCCTTCAATCTTATTATTTGTAATTTGAGTATCACAACTGTTGTTAACTATGCAAACATTTCTTTCCTTTGTACTCTGAATATTTCTAGTGTGTGGATCACTGTATCTTTTTAGTACCCACTGTTCTAATGTGTTCGATTCAGACACAGAGGTCTGCTGAAACTTCCTGTTACTTTCTTGCTGCCTGACACCTTTCAAGTTTGTCCACTAGATGGTGCTAATAGCACATAATTTCTATTATGGAGAAATGGCAGCTGTATCTTGATAAAAACGACTCGATGTCCCTTATTGAGGTCCAGTTCTATAAAATGTTACACATTTTTGAAATACAGCAGTTGTTTAAGTCATATTGGCATGAAGGTTCCTTAAACTATTTGTTGCTTCCTTGGTTATGTATGCAAAGTGCGTGTGCTCTGCCTCAGCTGAGAGGAATTCCCTGAGGTGATGTGAACAATCTAAATGAAAGGCCCAGAGCGCGCTGCAGATTTATAGCTGCTGGCCTTTGTGGTGAATTCCCTGAGGCACAATTATTGATATAATCGGCATGCCTCACAGCCGATTCAGACATACACCACTTTACACCTTTGATCTTTAGCTGGAGAGTTATTGCCACGATTTAGCTGCTAGATATAGAGACTTCCAGGTAACAAACAGATGACATTCGTAGCCACTACACTTTTCCTTGCACGCTGAGCTGGACAGTAATAGTAATGTCCTTTAATTAAATGTGGCAAGACTGCCTAAATGTTCCAGTGCTAGAGTGCTGGCTAAAAGGACAGATGTTCACTTGTGTCGTTACGCAAGCTTTCACATCCAATGCCTTTGCCTCTAAACTGCAGGGTTACATTTAAATTTCAACATCCCTCGTGAAAAGTAAAAGACACTGCCTCACCGAAATCTGTCTCAGGACCACAGCGCTCAATTAATCCTTCTTCACAGTTCATATGTGCTGTTCACAACTTGCCGTGTTGGGGCGTGTTCTCTTTTGCGTCACAGTATCGCACCCACGTCGCCAGTGTAGGGATGGCCAATGATCACACAGGAAAGCGATGACAGTGAAATGAAAAGTTTAATGATGCAACGCCCCAGCCATCTCACATCACAGTCCTTGTCACCCTCAGATTTCCCACGACAGTCTCAGCTCTCCTCCTGGAATCCTGGTGGGAGAGCCCATTATGATAAGGGTCAGAGGGGACACCTGGGCCAGGGATGAACCAACACAGGAAATACAAGATACCACACATACCATGTCCCTAACATGGAAAAGATACACACCAAAGAGAAATACGCCACTTACCACACACTTTTCTTCACTGCAAAATATACACAAAAACAAGCAAACGTTCAACAGGGAAACTGTAGTGTCTCTGCAGACATGGAGCAAGGTGAAATTATAAAGTACTTCAAAGAGGATAAACAAGACCACTCCTTAGCTCCAACTTTGCTTTATATTGCCAAGAAAGTGTTTGTTTTATTCTGAAAGTTAAAGGCTACACAGGAAAACAAGCATTGACAAAACCAATAGATTTTGCCCATGTGAGATCTATTTATCTTTTGTATGTGTTTTAGTTATGTTTTAGAGTAATGTGGTTGGTAGTGAGTATAGCTAAAGGTTAGTACTGTGGAGTAATTTGGGATAGGCTGGTGTAAACTGAAATGGGGTAGATTGGGTTAGATTGGAATGGGTAGGTTTGGGTAGTGGAGAATGAGGTATATTGACGTATAGTGGAGTAGGGGTAGAGTGGGGTATAGTGTGTTGGATTTAGGTAGTTTGGAGTGTGGACTATTGGACAGGAGTGTGGTGTATTAGAATAGGGTAGGGTGTTGTGGGTTAGATTGTTTTGGGGTGGGGTGGGGTGGAGTGTAGTAGATTGGGTTAAAGTTATTTAGTGTGTAAGATTGGAGTGGAGTGATTGTAATGGATTATGTGGGTTAGCCTGGAGTACGGTATATTGGGCTGAGGTAGATTTGTAAGGTGTATTTTGGAGTAGTGTAAATTGGGGTAGAGTAGATTGTAGTGTTGTGTATAGAGGTGAAGTTGGTTAGATTTGAGTGGAGTGTGGAAGAAATGACCGGGGTGTGGCAGATTGGAGTGAGGCAATTTGTGGTGAAAGTGGAGTGGTGTGTGTTTGTGTAGAGCTGAGTTGAGTCGAGCCCAGCTATTAGTTTTTTTCCTATGTAAAAGTTATTGACTTTTTATGTACATATTTTGAATTAATATTTATTTTTATTTTTGTTCTCTATGGACCAAGCACTTTAATGTAGTACTATAGTTTTATATGGTATTGAATTCGAATATTATGATATACATATAGACATATATATATCTCAGAGGCTATGTAGTTTTCATTTTTTTATTTATAATGCAAATTTTCTATTTATTATACACACACATTTAAATAGTACAACCTAATTTACATACATATATAAAAAAATCCAAACACAAATAAACATATGTACAATAAGATAAAAAATTGTTGATATACAAAGATTATTTGTAAATGTCTGAATAGTGAAATGAATTAGTTTTTAGTAAAGTGATTTTTTTCTTTATATTGTGTTACATTATTTTATAATGTTTATATATCAATTGCAAAAATTACTTAAAATGTAGTTGGTAAATATTCAAGTAATGCTTTTGATAAATTTGTCATATCTAGTTCTATAATAAACCAGTCTATGTGTAAATAATCTGCAATGTCCATTGATTGGAAGTTTTCAGTATTGATAACTTGTGTTGTTAAAGTTAATTTATCTTCGGTGTGATGTTCAATGTTTATTTATATAGTTTCTGTTGGTGGTTCTGTAATTTGTAATATAGAAAAGTTAAAAAATATATATGTATATATATATATATATATATATATATATATATATATATATATATATATATGCTGTGTCTTTTTGTATTTAATATTTTTTCACCATTAAATTCATGTACAGATACATGAGTGATTTTTATGTAATCTCCCATCTGGAACTGAAATTTAGTAGCTTCTCTCGGTAATTGTATTTTTATGAAGTCAGTTGAGACGTTTATTGTAATCGATTGAAGTACAGTTTCTTGTACACTTATAAATACTGTTTTTGTTGATTTTTCCTGAAACAGCAAACAAATATTACAATGAGTATTCATTTGTAGCTAATAGCATGTGGTAAAGGTAGATTATGGGCGCATTGTAAGTCTTTTTAAATAGTTAACTCTTCCAGTTGAGGTAGTACATTTGTTATTGGAATTGTTGTAACTGTTAGACATGCATATGGTATTTGTTAGATTATTAAGTTTGTTTATATATATATTAAGAATAATAATTATAATTATTTATAGTGTTGTAGCATGCACAGCTACCCAGAAGAGTTTCCCAATGCTAAGCATGACAAACTCCAAACTGTCAACTTAAAATAGCCTTGTCTTCAGAACTTTGCAGAACGCAAGAAGAAAGGTACAGTCCCTGAGAGATTTTTGGATAATTAATTAGTATTTGTAAAGTGCAGCTATTGACATGATAGGATATTTAGGTATTTGCAGATGTTTGAGGCTTTAATTGTTATGTGTTTGTGTTTTGTTTTGGGTTAGTAGTCTAAAAAACGATGGGAAAGCAAGGAGAAAGCAGTGAAAAGTTTAGAAAAGGAAGGAGATGGTATTTCCAACATGTTATTAAAAGCTGGGCGAAATGTATGAAAGTGAGCAAAACCTAAGGAAAGTGCATTAAAAAATTGAGAAAGATAGGATGAAGAAGTGAAACCAATTGCAGAAGATGGAGAAGGCACTTAATACAGTGGTGAAAAGCATGGAGAAAGCATTGAAAATTATGGAAGGAGGAGATACTTATAAAATATGTTCAGCAAGTAAGGATAAGATGGGAGTGTGGGCATGTCCAGCCTTATATTTCTTTTGATAAATAATTTATAAGGTGACATGTATAGGGTAACCATCAATTACCCTTAGAGGTCAACGCAAATCTTTGGACTCAGATAGGAGTGTAATAACGTTCTAACAACCAACATTAACAATATCAAATCAATAAACATCACTTTCATTTTGGAGTCAGTAATTTATACACACCATGACCTATGTGGCCATGAATCACCACACCAATTTAGTAAAGTTCAAACATTTATTGCCCTTTAGATTAACAATGCTAAGATCACGTAAATCAGCCACAAGACCAAATGATATAAGTAAAGAAACAATACAGGCTGAGAAAATCTTCAAAAGAATCTTAACCTAGACAAAATATTTATCATTAAACATTCAAAAGCCACTATGCAGTATAATAACAATAACAAGTGAATGATAGAAACAGAATACATTTAGTTATTGCAGCTGAATTGTTTACAATTAAATTATATGAAACAGTTGAATTTAGAATTTGGCATCCTTAACTATTACTCCAATTCGATAAGCATGTTTGAGCTTCATGCAAAAAGAAAAGAAAACAAAAATAAATTTGGAAAACATCTGATTATGGCACTAACCAAAAATAGTGGTTGGGTTTTCTAAAGAGAGTAAACATAAAATCTGCAAGAAAGACAAATGCACATTTGGTCATACATCTCCTAAATGGATCAGCAAGCAAAATCACTTGAGCATCTGGGCGTCTTCATTGGGCAATGGCATAATAGGGAACAGTTCAGTATAATTTGGCCATAATGCATCTGAACTGTCAGAATCATAGACAAAGAGCTAAGACATCTAAACAGCACTGAAGTTAAATGGAATCTGCATGCAGCTAAAACTGGAAGGAACGAACTCCATTTACAACACTTAAATTGTGCTATGTTCAATTTCTAGAGAGCAACTAGCTAAGCTTTTATTGATCAGACTATGGGGTGGTTTAGGCCAGAACCAATTAAAACTATTCCACATTCTCAGAAATATATTTTTTTAAATTTCTCCATTCATAATTGGCTCAACTTCTCTCACTGTAGTCACCAGTTTCCTGAGTAGAATACAATTGCTGCAGGTTATACAGGAGCACTAAAGACTATTGTTCCCAGGTACACATTATCTCATCCCAGGAAGACAAACAAATGTTACAACATAAGAACATAACTTTTCCACAGTGTGCAAGTTACAGGATATTGGCAATCTATTTCACTAAAAAGTTGAAATATTATGTGAAGTCAGCAATATGTGAACAATGAACATTAAGCCTCTAGAAACTGCTGAGAGAGACAATATTGCACAAGCTTTTAAATTGTACAATTAGCTTTAGACCTTTTCATGTAGGCCCACATTTAATAAAGCATTTAAATTCACATTTAAACCAAATAATCATTACATTCAACTACATTAGTATTCATATTAATTCATTTTAAGTATATTTAAATATTATTTAACAAATACATTTACATCAGTCATTATTTTCATTTTTATACACATTGTTTATGGTGTCCACCATCTTTGCCACTTTACACGTTGCACATTTTAAACACACGCTTATTTCAAAACGGGCTTTTAATATACATTATACTCTTTTAATGAGTACTTTAATTTTTCAAAATGTTACTTATTAACTTGCTCTTTTACAGGAGCAAAAGTGATGCATTAGCCTGTTAAACCTGGGTTTTGGAGAAATATGGGTATCATTTTTTAATTTATTCCAGATTTTTTTTCCAAGAGCTAGGATGCAGTAGTCTACATTGGCTGCAAAAAGGTTAGGGCCTCATTATGAGTTTGGTGGTCCTGTGGTCGCCATGTTGGCAGTGGCGGTGAGACCGCCAACAGCCTGGCGGAGAGGACTGCCAAATAATGACTTTGGCGGTGATGCAAACAAAACACAGCCAAAGCACCACCGGCACCGCCAGTGCAGTCAGACCGCCAATGCAGTCACACCCCTGAGGTCATGTTTCCACCGGACTTATTATGAGGTTGCACAAGAACAGCATTTCCTCCATCGGTGGACCACCAGGGAAACCCAGGCAGAAACAAACTGTGTAAAAGGAGACACTCACCTCCAGGAAGCCATACTCACCTGGAGCTGCCATGGAACCACAAATAGAAGTCATCCTGCTGCTCCTACTAGCCGAAAATGGAATCATCACCGAAGAGGACGACAAGAACTGTGAGTACACACACTCACCTGTTACATTTGTATATTGGTCAATTTTGTACAGTTACATGACATACCATAGGGAAGGGGGTGCTAGGGCTACCCACACATGCAACAGTACAGTGACAAGCACACTCACATACAACAACAAAGACACCCACAAATACACAGAACGAACACTGCAGCCAGCACACACCTATCACATCTCATTAACACACAGTTTCGCACAGCAACAGAGCACCGGCCCAGCCTCCCACAACCCTATAAAACATACCAACATGTCACAACAACATCACAACTGCACAAATATAAACACAACCAACACTGCCCAGGGACTCCTCACACATACAATACAATGTACAACCACCTGTGAACAAACACACACAATTACACAATCATGCAACTTATCAATTGACACACACAGAGCACATCGTACCCATTATACCATGCACAATACACCAGACTCACACAGTCAAAGCACACAAAGCCACACACCACAACAAACACATCTCAACACAAACACAACACAATACCATGACAACAACATGTCTGCTACATACACATGCCATCATACAACACACACCCTATTTCTGGGGGACAAAATCACTGCACACATCCTCACATACTGCTCAAACGACAGAGGAAGCACAAGCACCACACACACAACTACTGGCACACAACCAATGTCAGCCAGGAACAACACAAACCTAGGAAAGGAAATGCAATACAAATATGTAACCAAAAAAACCAACAACTTGTTGATCATAAAAATGTTTGGGGTCCAAGCCCATTGGCCAGTCCATATCCATAAAATAGTTTTGCACCAAAGGCACTATATTGTGCCCCAACTTGACTCTTGTAAGCCATGTAACATCCACATGTAGGGGCATCAAGGGGGCAGGCAGGCACCTCAGGGAGTCTTGGGGGGTGGCGGGGGAGGAAGGGTTTGGGCTTAGGCTGGGGAGGGTGGGGGTTTGGATTTAGGCTTGGGAGGGTGGGTATTGGCTTGGGAAAGGGTTGGGTCTTTTTGGGAGGGGTCGACTTCTTGGCATGGGTACTGGCAGGGGTGGTAGTGGAGGCTTTGGAGGAGAAAAAGATGGCCTTAGTAAGGGAAACAGATCTCTTAGGGGTGTCACGGGGTGGAAGAGTAGTGAAAAGGACAAACTTTGAGAGGAAAGGTTTTTGGCACATGCGGGGACGGTCATGACAAAAGTGTTTGGGGGTAGAGAGAGAGGGAGTGGTTTTAAGAGGTGTTGGTGTGGATTTCTTTGGTGTGTGTTTGTGGGAGGTATGCTTTTGGGTGGTGGCTGTCTGTTAGGTGGGTGCGTGAGGGCGTTTATGTGTTTTGGGCTGAGGGGGGTGGAGATGCTTGGGGATGCCATGGTGGGTGGGTGGCTCTCTGTTAGGGTGGTGACTGCAGGTATGGTGGATGTGCGGCATTTAAATGTGTCAGTGGTTGTGGTGTCTGCGAGTCTGGTGACTGAGGTGGATGTCTGCGTGTCTACTGGGATGGTGTCTGTGGGTAGGATAGGTGTGGTGGCTGGATCACAGAATGTTGGTGCGGTATCTGCAGGTGTGTCAGGTGTTGTGTCTGTGATGCTGGGGGCGTGAGGGTTTCAGAGCAGGTCGTGATTGTTGCTGTGTCTCCAGGTGAATATTGTTGTGTGTAAGCCAGTGGTTTGTCTTGTGGTGCTTATGACTGTCTGCACTACCCTTGCATGTTGAGGTGGATGCATGCCTGTCTGTGTGCTTTGGCTGGGTTGTGGAAGGAGGGATTCAGATTGGGAAGAGGAAGGTGGAGGGGAGACGGTAGAAAAAGGGTGATTTGCTGCCGTCAGTGTGGAGGCTAGAGCCTGAAAAGATCTCTGTTAGCCAGCCAGTGCACTTTGAATGCCCTCCAGAAATGCATTACTCTGTTGGATTTGAGTTGCCAGTCCCTGGATTGGCATTCACAATGGTCGACTGACCCACAAAGATCGATCTCAGGAGGTCAATAGCCTCCTGACTCAGGGCAGCAGGGCTAACAGGGGATGGGGCAGAGGTGCTTGCGGCAAAGGAGACGCCCACCTTCTTTGATGGGCCAGCATGGCCAACTGGGTGGGAATCTACAGGGAGGACGGTGACAGAAAGGGGGTTGGTGGACAGAGATGGTGCTGGGGTGGTCCCAGATTGGTCCCCCACCACTAGGGAGTGGCCACTAGAGGAGTATTCTGATGAAGATATACTGGACAGAAGCTTCCCCACTCGGCTGTGCCCCATCTCCTTTGCCTGCCAATGCTGATGCTGAAAAACAGAAAGTGAGGTATGGTCATCACATTCAACAACAATCCCAGGTAGTACTGGTTAAGTGCCAACATCATGTCACAACAAGATACTATGTATCCCTCTCTTTAAAAATATTATTTCACACCAGCTAAGCTACCTGAGTCTCACCTACAATGCCATTATATCAGTAGACCAATCACACTGACCATTCCATGACAAGGTGACTTTGGCACAAGATACAGGTTTCCTATCCACAACAACATAGTCTAGCACCAATCAAGCTATAGTTCAGAAATGTAACTTTGATTTCCATTATTCAAATATACAAACTCAGCACATACAAACAATTAACCGTGGTGTCATGTACCAGGCAATTAAACATATTGTATAGTAAAGTAAAGGCAGCCAGGTATATATACGCCATACTCACTTCATGTCACGTAGTTCAAAACATGCACAAAGGAGATATGCAAACATGCAACTCCTCCAATTGGCATACTTAAAATTTTTGAGGTGAAAGAGTCAGAACACATATCACACACACATGTACCAATAGTTATGTGTAAAGGATTGTAAATACATTGTGGACCAAGGCATCTAAGTCATTGTCCTCCAGAAAACAAACATTATCAGTCATGTAAGGGCCAAATAAGCTGAGAGCAGTGTCTCGCAAACAATAACGGTTGCCAATCATTTGTTTCTAGTCAATATACCACTGTCATTTGCAGGAAGGTGACAATCAACCTTAACTATTCAAATTATTTCATCAATATCCCACTGACTGGGTGGCTACATCACTATCCACACATCAGACATGACTAGCCTTACATCTGTCTGTGAAGTAATCTGAGAGACAAAGCACATGTGATGCTACCATGACAGGTACACCCACCATAATGCAAGCCAAAAGCCTAACTACACATACTATATGACTCACACGTGTATGTGAACTACCACACCTGTGCCACATTGGTGTCAGTGCAAAAAATAGGTTCCCAAACAGCCAGGACTCAGTAAACATATTTACAATGCAAAATCATGACAGAACCTTTCAATTGACGCATGATGTTGGCAAAAAACTGTTAAGATTGTAACTGTGAAAAAGATACCTTTGCCTATGTATCATGCCTACAACAGCATGCCTAAGAACAATGCTGTATAGCCACTTTTCTCCTCCAGAACATGAATGTGGTACTAACATTCATAGCCCTGACAGCAATATATATGATCCACTATAACTGTTGCAAAACCACCATAGTTTTCAACATGTATGTTGTCTACTCAGATGAGACATCACAAATGGGTATGTACATCCCTCACTTACCAAGTCGGATCACCTTGTAACAGGTCTGAAGAAGTTAAGCTAGTGTGTCATGTGAAATGTCAGATGGGCATAACAGCCTCACATAATGCTGTCCCTCATCAGAAACCTTTTGAAAAGTAGGAATGACTTCAAAATATTTGACTCAATGTTGCATATAGACATGGATCAAGGGACATTATAATGGACAGAGAGCAAGGACCTGGACACCTTACCTTCATTATCTTGGGAGTATTGACGCATAGGTGGGAATGAACACCCACCACGGTATGAAAAGCTGTATAGTGGTACACATATGACACACTCATATGTGCATCGTCATATGCTTTTGTACTGAGGGGACAACATAGGTGAGTTATATTTCTCTAAACACATTAGAAAGCACACACCTGTGTGCCATTGTTGTTGGATACTGTACATCAACGTTTTGACAGGAGATCAGTGACACTTTGCACTTACCACATTGTCAGACCTAACAAATTGTCACATCAGAGACTAACCTGGTAAAGGGTTGAAATTGTGTTAGGTTTGTACTTATCCCCTTGTGGCTGCTGTGCTACCATCAAATGCCCATCCAACTCAGGGTAGGGCAAAGCTTATATGTGGGCTGTTAGGGGGTGGTCAAGATCTGATGGGCATCCCCATCCTCCTTGGGAGGACATCCTCAGCTGGGCCTCTGCGTTCTTCTGTGCTCAGCATCTCGGGTCCTCCCACCTCTTCCTACAGTGGGTGCTCCAACAGCTGTGGACCCCCAGCGTCTGCACTTTCTTGGTGATGCCACGCCAAATCCCCTTCTTCTGGTGGGCATTGACGTGCGTGGATGACACAGACAAGAAAAGAATGTCATGTCCACATGCACCATACCAAAAAAGCAGGATGAAAAACAAGATAGTTCAACAAGCCATACACAGACTGTCTTCAACATCCCCTCCAATGATAGATGACCATATGCAGTCAGGTCATGTGTGAGGTTGAAACTGGCAAACAAAATGCATGTCCAGCACCAGGTGTCAGCGTCTTACATATGACCAGACTACAAACACACCTGTAAAGATGGTATTCCTGGCAAGGTACGGTATACCACCTTCAGTGATCATGTATTACAGTCAGTAGGCGGGTCAATGAACATACATCACATGCTCACCACTATGGGGGTCATTCTGACCCCGGCGGTCTCAGACCGCCGGGGCCAGGGTCGGCGGGAGCACCGCCGACAGACCGGCGGTGCCCCGCAGGGCATTCTGACCGCGGCGGTTCGGCCGCGGTCAGACTAGGAAAACCGGCGGTCTCCCGCCGGTTTTCCGCTGCCCTACAGAATCCTCCATGGCGGCGGAGCGCGCTCCGCCGCCATGGGGATTCTGACACCCCCTACCGCCATCCTGTTCCTGGCGGGTCTCCCGCCAGGAACAGAATGGCGGTAGGGGGTGCCGCGGGGCACCTGGGGGCCCCTGCAGTGCCCATGCCAATGGCATGGGCACTGCAGGGGCCCCCGTAAGAGGGCCCCAAAAAGAATTTCAGTGTCTGCCTAGCAGACACTGAAATTCGCGACGGGTGCTACTGCACCCGTCGCACTCCAGCAACTCCGCCGGCTCCATTCGGAGCCGGCTTCATCGTTGCTGGGTCTTTCCCGCTGTGCTGACGGGCAGCCTTTTGGCGGTCGCCCGCCAGCACAGCGGGAAAGCCAGAATGGCCGCCGCGGTCTTGTGACCGCGGTGCGGTCATTTGGCGGTAACCGCATGGCGGGCGGCGACCGCTGCCCGCCGCGGTTAGAATCACCGCCTATGTCTCAGGGCTCCAAATCTAGCAAAACACATATGCACATGCCCAAGTACCCACACATATTACCATAGCTTTTGAACCTTCCACATTTTCTGGACATAAACACAAACTTTGCCCATCTACCATTCCTTGGTATAACAAAGGATAGATGAGCAAATAAAACATATGTACACATGGTACACTTACCTGCTCCTCTGGTGCACCATAGAGCTGTCCATACAGGGATACAACCTCATCCACTAGCCTCTTCAGTACATCGGGTGAGAAGGCATGAGCCCTACCACCTGTAAGACGTGACACGATTGCTCCCAGAGGCAGTACGCAGAAGCTCAGGTCGTGGAGGTCTTGCTGGCAGCAGTGTCAGGAGTCAAGTGAGAGATGAAGTATGAGATGGCAGTCACATCCGCCACATAAGAGTCCGTCAGCACCGGCGGACATCGCCATTTTCCCAAGACAATCAAAGGCAGCAATATGTTCCAATGACAATATCCACCACGATAGTATCCGCCTACCACCATAAGAATGTCAATATCACAGTGACTTTTAGTGATATGTTTATCCATTTCTAATTCATGATTGAGGAAAGGGGATGTGATTGCAGTAATAATCCATTAGTTATCTAGGTATGTGCTGTGTACAATGTTTCTGCAATATCGTATGGCATGTCTGAGTATTATGTTTGACATATGTATTTTAACATTTACAATGGACAGACTGAGTGATACACATACATTCTTTTTTATCTCACATAGTTACCCAGGCATGAGTACAGTGAGAGAACCTCCAGTGTACCGTCCACTAGCAGAACTGCAGACCATGGAGAATCGACATATCATCCAAGTCTACTGCCTGGATTGGCAGACAATCAAGGATCTCTGTCGTCAGTTGAAGCCAGATCTGATGCCAGCCATTCCTAATCCCTATAGCATACCACCCATTGTACAAGTTATGTCAGTGCTGCACTTCTTGGCTAAAGGCTCCTTTCAAAATATCGTGGCCCTAACTACAGGTATGTCTCAACCTATGTTTAGTCTGGTTTTGAAGGCTGTACTGTCTGCATTGTTGAAACACCTAAACAGCTACATCAGATTTCTACAACGTGAAGATTTGGCTCATGTGAAGGCTGATTTTTATGCTTTGGCACACATCCCACATGTGGTGGGAGCCATTGATGGCACCCATGTAGCCTTAGTTCCCCCAAATGCCAATGAACAGGTGTTAGGAACAGGAAAAACTTCCACTCCATTAATTTCTAAGTAATCTGTTTGACTAACCTCTACATTTCACAAGTTTGTGCAAGGTACCCGGGGTCAGTTCATGATGCCTTCATCATGCGGAACAGCAACATTCCACTGCTGATTGCACAACAGTACACAGAGAGGGCCTGGCTGGTTGTAAAGTCATATATGTCATTATTGTGACCTTCTGCATGCTCCACAACCTCACCTGAGTCGTCAAATCCCATATATACCAGATGAGGGGGAGCCAGCAGTTCCAATGGGTGAGAATGCAGAGTTGCCAAGAGAGGATGACTGTGATGAGGATGAAGCTGGAGACATCCGGGCAGATCTCATCAATCAGTACTTCACCTGACTCTAGGTATGTAATGTTCTGTCCTGCAATTTAACTAACTCAGTGGGGTATTGGGGGTGGGGTAGAGATGTGTGATAAGGGTCTTAGTGAGACAATCAGACAGGTAATAAGAAGCTTCAAAGCAGATAACTCAGATGTGCATGGATAATACTACATGGAGTATTGTGTAGCTTTTTGATCACCACAGTCTGTTTGTCACACTGCACAATCGGAGTTACCATTGTATATATGACATAGCTGTATGATGTTTTACAATCTATTCCTGCCTACACCTTATGTATGACATTTTTATTTTGCAGATCACTTCACTAGGTCATCTTCATTTAGCAATATCTGACTGTTACAAGCAGGTGTGATTTGCAGGCTGATATGTGAAGTGAGCATGGATTGAACCAGGTACTGTCAGGCATGAGATTTGTGGTGTGTGAGGTCTATACCCAGACCGTCAGGACAGTGGGATGGTAGTGTCTTTTTCCACACTGTCGACCTGTGTGCCATGGGGAGTCGGCTCAATGGTGCCATGTGTGTGGTCTGTGTCTCTTACACATGTCAAAATGTGCAATCCATTATCCCAACCTTTTTAATTGCTTGATTTTAGTAATACCTTATTTATATATAGCTGTCAGTATGTTTCCTCATTTCAGGCCACCGTGCATGTGTGTCAAGACTGACGTAGGTGAGTTGCATGCCTCCTGATACCTGACTATGGTAAGTGGAAGGTTCCATGAATGGGAGCATTTGTATTGACCACTGTCTGTATTATGGGGTATCGTCATTTGGGAGCTATGGTATGGGTATATGATAAGGCATTATCTGATGATACATTGAACCAATCTGTTTGCCAATTCAGATAGTTGAAGACTGACATGTCACTTGCTTCATTAGTCTGTGGGGTGCTAGTTATTCACACCTATGCCGAGTCACTAAAGTTAGCAGCAGTACTTCGCTGTATGATCTTTGGTATTTTCCAAACCTATGTGTAGGAATGTGCAATGAATGTGAATATGAGTTTGTGCATCGGTATCATCAAATGCGATATTTTATCCTGACAACAGTACATGGGAGATGGGACTTTACTAATTTGGCACATTAGTGCATATCTTGTATGTGCAAGAGGTGTTACAGTTAACAGTTACATATTGCTGAAAAGGGACTCTCACACTTGATCCGTGGTTTAGCAGTGTTTATTAAGGCGTGCACATTCATATGTGGGACTTGGATCAAATCAAATGAATATAAACATTGAAGCAGTCAGTCATGGTAGATGTAATCATTAAGGTAGCTGCTCAACATTTGGAGTCTCAAGTCATGTGCTCTTGTACCACTGGAAAATGGAGGTTGGTTGTAAGATAGTCAACGGGGTGTATCAGTGACACACATGGGGAACGAATCAGTAGAGGTTCACTTCCTGGCAGTGTTTGGAGTCTTGGCATATGCTCCTCCTGAATGTTTAGATGGACGTCCACACTTGCGTGAGGGGGTCTCTTCAGCTATAGAGGCAGGAGTGTCTGAGGCATGTCCTTCCCTCGGCAGGGCCTCCATTCCACTGGCTGCCACAGAGGTCACATTGCAAGTGGAAGGGGCCTGCTGTTGTGGTCATAACCTACTCAGGATGGTATTCATGTCTCTCAGCACCCCTGCAATGGCAACCAGCTGGGCAATTTCGGCCTCCCACTGTTGCATGACATCCTGGTGGTTGTCCCTCTGCAGCTGCTTTATCTCCCTCATTATGGAAAGTACCTGGCCCATCACACCTTGGGATTGATTGTAAGCTCCCAAGACATGGAGATGGTGTCCTGGCCAGTTGTATCGCTAGGAGCCTCTATCCTCTGGCCCACACCATCCCTCCCATGTACTCTACCCCCACGTGCCTGTGCCCATGGCACAGTTTGCCCACTCCCACAGGTGCCAGGTCCATCATTGTCTGGAATTTCGAGTGGTGACTCAGGTACCTATACTAGTGGCACATGATGGTTGGAACTGTCCTTGGAACACAGGATTGGGGGTGAATGGTTGGCTAAGATGTAGAGGCAACAGGGCTGGGAGGAGTTGATGTAAGCTAGGTAAAGATGACAGTTGACTGACCAGGTGTCCCAGATGGGCTAAAGTTGTCCTCAATGTCCACACAGCCAGTGGTTTTCCTCACTGAGGGCTTCGTCCAGAGGGCAAGTGGCTGTCTCTGGTGTCCTTTCTATTGTCACAATGGCTAGGTTACATGTAGGAGACATGGAACACACAGTTACTGATAGTAATACAAGAAGTGGTTTCAAACTTTGACAGGTAGACATACTATGTGCCATACACAGATAGGCTTTAATTGTTCCCCTGATATGACAGGGACAGATGCTTCCAAATCTGGGGCACAGTTATATGGGATACAGAGATTTCCTATATCAAACACCTTGCTACAGGATGTTAGAATATCTTGGTGGTTAGATGTCTGTTCATAGACTCATATCTTGTCTGCTGTGTGGCTTGCCAATTTTCATGCTACCCCCAAGTTAGGAGTATAGCATAATTGAGTCAACCAACAGCTGCGCAATGTACTATGGAAGCAGAGCTGGCCATCAGATTAGGAGTGACCATCATACCTGGGCCTCTGTATGAGTTTATTCCAATTACATTGAACTTCATATATGTGTGTGTGTGTCCCAGGTGAGTTTATGGTTGATTGGATGATTAAAGGGCAGTTTAGCAGAGTGCACAGCTGTAGTTGTGTGTTGGATGGTATTGTACTGCAGATGCCCATCACATTTGCTGTCATTGCTATGTACTGTACATTTGTGGAACATTTAGGTGGGTTGAATTGATTGTTAGTTTAACAAGCAAGGCAATTTAAATCGTATTACACTGTTCTAGTTTTCTTACAGGTGGAGCAGTGCCTGGTGGGAGTTGTACTGCTGTCAGTCCCTGTACTGCACATGCCATACACAGACACTAAGGCCCCAGGTGAGTTTATTTGAGATGTGGGATGCCACAGAGGGGTATTTGGACAGATGAACACAGGGGTGGTGAGTGGTTTGCCTGTTAAGATGCCATGCAGTGATTTGTGTGCATTCAAGCCAGAACATTAGGGTGACATTACTGGTGTAGTGACTTTCCTGAATGCACTCCCCCAGGTATCCCTGTCAGGCCCTCAGGATGCAGGAAGTCCAAGACCTTCTCCTCCCATGATGTGAAAGTAGGAGGAGGGAGTGGTGGTCCACCTACAGTCTGGAGAACAGCCAGCTGGTGCCTGGTGGCCATGGAATGTACCTTCCCTCTGAGGCTGTTGCACCTCTTCCTGATGTCCTCCCTTGTGCATGGATAGCTGCCTACATAATTCACCCTGTCCACTATTCTTTGCCACATTTCCGTTTTTCTTACAATTGATGTTTGCTGGACCTGTGCTCCAAATAGGTGTGGCTCTACTCTGGTGATTTTGTCCACCATGGCCCCCAATTCATCATCTGTGAAACGGGGATGTTTTTGTGGGGACATGGTAGTGGCGGACAATACGTAAAGGTTAAAAAAAAAGGGTAATGAGGTGTGGGTGCTATGATGTGAGTGGATGACGGCTGGTGACTAATGTGTGGGGTACTAATTTTTAAGTTGGGTGTGCTGTTTAGGTGTGTGATATATGCTATGTAAAGTTTGTCGGGGTGCCTAATCTATGGTTTATAATTTCTCTGTGCAGGCTCTTTTATGCTGTGTGTGACATTCTGGTTTTAAAGGCTTGTGGTGTGTGAAGGGGTGTATGTTATAGTGCAGTGTGTAGGTGTGTGGATGCCTGTCAGGTGTTTTTTTTTTAAACTATCCAATGTGGTGTAGTGTATTACTGTTGTGGCTGCCGACCACCGCGGTTTGCACCGCCATTGGTCTTCCACCATTGTAGGTTTGCTATAGTGATTTCTGGGTCATAATAGGTTCGTAGATATTTTGGAGACTGGGGATGCTGGTGGTGGGCCTGCCTCTTTCTTCCCCTTCAGTGGCCTAGCAGTTTCGGAATTTTGGCAGGATTTTAGTGGGCTTTGCTGTGTAACTCGTAATACGGCGGTCGCATGCCCGCCAACATGGCGGTTTGTTGTCGCCCGCTACTGCGGCAGTCTTACTGTCAGACTGCCAAACTCGTAATGAGGACCTCAATGTTAACAATATTTTTGGCCATTTAAGCTTTATTAATGGTAGGCCTTTATGTTAAAAATATATTGGTTTTGAGTGTTGTTAATTGTGTTTTTTTGTTTTACACGAATAACTGTTTCTTTTGTATTTATTAGAGTAAAATATTGGAGAAAGCAGTAAACATTTGAGAAAAACAAGGAGAAAGTATTCTTGAATAAGTGTGAAATCTAGGTGACATTTGTGTAAATAATCCAAAACCAAGGAGAATGCACTTAAAAAAACATGGAAAAAGGAAGGTTAAAGTAGTAAAAACAATGATAAAGGGTGGAAAAATCACTTAAGAGGAGGGTGAAAAGCATGGAGAAATCAGTGCAAATTATGGAAGGAAAAGGTATTTATAAAACATTGTAAAACTGTAAGAATAAGATGAGAGTAAGAGTGATGCATCAGTACTGTTGGATCTGTGTGTTGGACAAATATTGTTCTCATTTTTTAATGTCCTCCATTTTTTTAAAGAGCTAGAACATTGTAGCATACATTGGCTGCAAAGATTAATTAAGCTTTATTCATTTTGGACTTTTATGTTTAAAGCGTATTGTTCTAGAGTGTTGTTAATTGTTATTTTTTAATATAAATAATAGTTCCTGATGCAGTTATTAGAATATAAAGGTGGAGTAAGCAACGAGAAATCAGTAAAAGGTTGGGAAAAGTAATGAAAAGGTATTCCTGAAAGGGGTGAAAAAGGTAGGATACATTTGTGTAAATAGGTAAAAATTAAGAAAAATGCAATTAAAAAAGAGTGGCAAAAGGAAGTGTAAAGTAGTGAAAGTAATGGAAGACGATGGAGAAGGTATTTAAGAAAGGCCTGAAAAGCATGGAGAAAGCAGTGAAAATAATGGAAATAGAAGGTAGTGAGAAAACATGTTGAAAAAATAATGATAAGATGGGCGCAAGAGCGATGTATTAACTCTGGGTTTTGTACAAACATGATTTTATTTTTTTCTGTATTCCAGGGTTTATTTTCCAAAGAGTTAGGAAGTAGCAGCATACATTGGCTGCAAAAGAGTTAATCTAAACAATATGTTTTTAGAGTTAAATTTAATCAAATTGTAGACCTTTTTATTAACAAAGTAATAGATCTTTTTGTTAAAAACATTATGTTTTTGACTGTTCTTAATTGTGCATTTTTTACCTGAATAGTAGTTCCTGATGCAGTTATTAGAGTAAAATGTTTGAAAAAGCAAAAAGAGAGCACATTGAAAAGGTGGGAAAAGCAATGAGAAGGTATTGTTTAAATGGGTGTAAAATTTAGGAGAAATTAGTGTAAATAAGTAAAACGCAAGGAGAATAGAATTAAGTAACAATGGAAAAAAGAAAGGATAAAGTAGTGAAACTAATGGAAAAGGATGTAGATGGCACTTAAGAAAGGGGTGCAAAGTTTGTGAAAATCATTGTAAATGATGAAAGGAGAAGGAATGTAGAAAATAGAATGAAAAAGCAACAATAAGATGGGACCCAGAGCGATGCATTAGCGATGTTAGACGTAAGTTTTGGACAAATATGGTTATACTTTTTTAATGTATTCCAGATTTTTTTCCAGGGAGCTAGCATGTAGTAGCATACATGGGATGCAAAAGAGTAAATCTAAACAATATGTTTTGGTAGCTAAGGTTTATTCATTGTAGATCTTTATGTAAAAAACTTAACTGTTTTGAATGCTCTTAATTGTGAATTTTTTACCCGAATAACAGTTCCTGATGCAGTTATTTGATTAAAATGGTGGCAAAAGCAATGAGAAAAAGCAAGGAGAAAGCAGTAAAGGTGTGAAAAGGAGAAGGTATTCTCAAAATCGGTGTAAATGCCAGAGAATTTGTAAATTAGCAAAAACCAAGGAAAATGCAATTAAAAACATTGTTAAAAGGGTTATATGTCGGAACTGCGAGTGCTTCAAGCACCCATGGCTCAACAACGAGGTCGGAACAACGACCTCGTTCTTATCACTAATGCCTTTACAACGGATGCGTTTACAACGATTTTTCATTGTAAACGCATTCCTGGTAAAGGCGTTAGTGACCAACATGCATGGTTCCATCATGCTTCACCCTAACCCCCCACACCCTAAAATTACCACGATCCCCCATCCCCACAGCTACACCAACCCCCACCCCCAAAATTACCACAACCCCAACCCTCCTCCCCTAAAACCTAAACCACCCCAATCCCCAACCCACCCGTTAAACCTAAACCCTGACCCGCCTCCCCAAACCCTAATCACCCCCAGACCCCCACCCCAAAAATTAAAAATACCCGAGTCCCCACCCCACCCGCCCCTAAAACCTAAACACCCAAACCTCCAACCTACCCCTTAAACCTAACCCCTGACCCCCTGAACCCTAATCACTCCAAGCCGCCCACCCCACCCCCCCTAAAAAAACAGCCCCAGTCCCAGCCCAACGTACCTCCTCCTTCACCGCGTCGACTCCGACTCCCTTCTTCTGTACCTTAACCACACATGTACGTGCTTCAGACATGCATGGTTAAGGTATGAAAACCAGGAAGTCGTGGAAAACAAAAGCGTTGATTCGCTTTCGTTTTTCATGACTTCGTGGTTTTGGAGTCGTTGTTCCGAGTGTTTCCCTGTTAAGAAGAAGGATAAAGTAGTGAAACCAATGGAAGAGAATGGAGAAGTCAATTAAGAAAAAGTTGAAAAGCATGGAGAAAGCAGTTAGAATGATGGAAGGCAAAGGCAGTCAGAAAAAATGGTGATAAAGTAAGGATAATGTGGGAGCAGGAGCAATGCATAGGTAGGTCAAAACATAGGGCCGCGTTTAGAGTTTGGTGGACGGGAAAGCCCGTTCACCAAACTCCGACAGGGTGGCCGTTGTCTTTGTTGCAACCACCCTGCCGGACCTATTAGGAGTTTCCTGCTAGGTTGGCGGGCGGAAACCTGGGTTTCCACCCGCCAGATTAACGGGAAACAGGCTACAGCATTGTCTCAGGCTCGTAATTGAGCCAGCAGCAATGCTGTAGAACATACGGTGCACAAGCACCCTTGCTATGTTCACTGTCAAGGATTGTGGCAGTGCTGGTAGAACCAATGTCCCAGTAGGACTGCCGCAGAAGTGGCAGACCTGACTGCCACCAAGAGGCTAGTGGTCTGAAGGCAGCCAGTCTCGTAATCTGGCCCATAATGTCTTTGTCTGTTGTTAATTGGGATTTTCTTTCCTGAATGAAAGTTTCCGATGCAGTCATTAGAGCTTTAAGAGGAGTTTTTTTTATTGTT
Organism: Pleurodeles waltl; assembly: GCF_031143425.1. Taxonomy (NCBI): domain Eukaryota; kingdom Metazoa; phylum Chordata; class Amphibia; order Caudata; family Salamandridae; genus Pleurodeles; species Pleurodeles waltl. Next base: position 263,145,854 of record NC_090449.1, read on the forward strand.
TAAATTGTCAAAGTTGGTGGAGCTGGTGGGTGCAGTAGATATTTTGCCTCTTGCTTATTTGTGTTTGGTAATGGTATAGGCAGTATTCTTGTTACTTTTGCTTGTTTTGTAATAATAATAACATTGTTTTTGACCAAGAAATTCCGGATTAATATTCCATAAATTTCCTTTGTTTGGTTACAATATTCTTCTTTGTAACAAGTCATTTTAATTGTTGCTGTGTGTCAGTTATAGGGCCTGATTATGAGCTCGGTGGATGGGATGACCCATCTGCCGAACTTCCGACGGGGAGGTTGCAGCCTTACTGGCTACCTCCCCGCTGGCCGATTACTACTTTCTTGCTGGGCTGGGAGGCGGAAACCAAGGTTTCCACCCGTCAACCCAGCAGGAAACTGTCGTAAGCATTGTCGCCGGCTCGTAATAGAGCACAGCAGACAGTGAGCATTTAGAGGGTGCTGTACTGGGGCACCGCTGCACTGCCCATGTCAAGTGCATGAATAATCCTTTATTCCCTGTAGCTAAACCGGACAATTTGTACAGAATAGTCTTAGATTACAGACATTTAAAGAGTCATGCACGCACATATGGTATACAAAACTCTCACAGCACAGCACTTATAAACAACATAGTGCACAAAAAATACAAAACAACACTGGACATTTCCAATGTTTTTTTCTGCCAAAACATAGCACCTGAGAGTAGTGACTTAACAAGTTTCAGCACACTAGGCTCCAAGAAAACATTCTGGGCCTGATTCTAACTTTGGAGGACGGTGTTAAACCGTCCCAAAAGTGGCGGATTTACCACCTACCGTATTACGAGTCCATTATATCCTATGGAACTCGTAATACGGTAGGTGGTATATCCGCCACTTTTGGGACGGTTTAACACCGTCCTCCAAAGTTAGAATCAGGCCCTCTGTCATTTACCACAGGGGTATAAGACCAGTCCAGGACTGTTCGCAGCTCTTGTAACTTCAATATTGCACAACATTGAACTTGAAGCATTGTTCTATGTAGATAATATCTATCTCACGGATGATGAATTGCTGCAACATCTAAGACTGGTAGCCCGCATTGTTGTGGGATTTGCCGAATCCGGCTATAAATTCAACTTCTAGAAAACAAAAATAGCCTTCCTTAGCATCCTATTTTTGGGATATGAGCTAACAAGTGAAGGAAAGAGCCTAGCGCCACAATTCTTGGAAAAATGCACAGTTACAACCTCCAAATACCATTAAAAAATTCCAATCCGTACTGGGTTTCCTAAATGTTGGCAGAACTTACATTCCAGATTACGCACCACACATAAGCCCCTTATATGACATGATATGTCCTGACTTTTCCAGTAAATTTTGGACAGTCGAACAAACACGCATTCTCAGAGCTTTGCAAACAGACATGCTTGCAGCACAACACTTACACACAAGGGGCAATAAAAAACATCTGGTCATCAGAGTAATTGCTGGTGCCATTGGTTTCACCTATGTAACTTTCAATGAGGGTGCGACGGTCCCGATTGCATACAGATCACATTTGTATTCAGCAGCAGAACTACGCTTTTCTCCCACTGAGAAAATTCTCACTGCTGTTCAGATGGCTGTCATCAAAGAAAGACCACTAGCCCAGGGGAAATGCATTATTGTTGTATCTCCAATTCCAACCCTTGAGGCTGTTTCCAAAGCCAGCATTCCAAACGCTAAAGCATTACATCCACGTTGGATCCAATGAGCAACGCCTCTGACAGCCACTGATGTTGACTACATCTTCGACCCACAGTTACAAACTCAATAATTTTTGCAATATGAACTAGAATACCCAGTTCCGTCAAATACATTGCCTATTGATTAATATCAAAGAGTCATGTACACCGATGGCTCAGAACAACCTGCAATAGGCACAAAGCCTCAATACACAGTCGTAAACGGCTATATGGAGGGAAATAAATTCTATCCACAACATACTTTCACGCGAAACCCTAGGGGATTGCACAGCACAACTAGCAGAGCTAAAGGCTCTGGTGATGGCACTTGAACATATGGATCCTGCACAGCTAACACTGATTGTTTGTGATTCGTACTATTGTGTCCAGTCCTTCAATGAATATCTGTATTACTGGCACCACAATAGTTTCAGAGATTCTAAAGGTAACACCATCAAACACAGACTTCTATGGGGAAAAGTAGCGATCTGAAGGAAACGCTACCAAACGTCCATGTTGTACATACACTTGGACACTAGCACGTTGGAATACATGTTGCTGAAAATGCATTGGCTGATGAAGCAGCCAAATCAGCAGTAGCCATAGCTGCTGGTGTTGCAGTAACTTGTTCTAGAACAAAACCGGACAATGAAATAATGGCTGCATGAAAGCCATGGCTGAAGGCACACCCTTTCCAAAAGCATTTCCTGCTAAATATTTCTAATGCATGGGAGGCTTCCTTGATGCAGAAGTGAAAATACCAGGCGTGGAGGTTCGAGTAATTCACAATAAAGACCTAAGATCAGAGTTGATTAAAGCAGCGCATGAGTGGGTTGCTTCCGCCCATGCAGGTGTGTCGGCTACAAAATCATTACTGCAAGCATGTTATTGGTGGCCAGGTCTATACAAACAGACCAATCAGTATGTCCTTTGTTGCAATATCTGCCAACAAATTAAGGGGTCCACCGTTAAGCACCCACCACAGACACCCCTCCTAATTTCTAACAAACCATTACAAGGTGTGTACTTGGACCATTGCGGTCCCCTAACACCGGACAGTGCATACAAATACATCTTAGTCGTTGTTGACTCCTGCTTCAGATTTCTATGGGTGTGGTCACAACGCTCAGCTGACGCTCTGACTGGTATTAAAGATTTGCAAGTCTTTATCAGCACATATGCAGTTGCAGCTTTCCATTCGGACCATGGCCCTGCTTTCGTCTCATTGGCATTCAGGGACGCCATGGGTTCCTTAGGGGTCCAACTCCATTACTCGTCTCCATTTCATCCCAAGGGAAATAGTGTCATGGAGCGACGAAACCAAGATTTAAAGCAATCCTTAACAGCCAGTATGAGGTACGGGTCGTAGTTGGCTCAATCACCTGTAGGGAGTCCAGAGAGCACTTAATAATCTGCCTAGAAAGTACCTGGGTGGTCGTACTCATACGAGTGCCTGTTTTGAACTCGAATGTGAGTTCCAGATCTTGATGGTCCTGGGTTGGAGGCGGCAGAAATACCTTTTGACATAAATCAACGTTTCACTGTCTTACAGGAATTACAACAGTTCTGCAACGACAACGCTTCTGTCAGTGCTGCGTCCGTAGGAATTAACGATGAACCAATAACACCTACCGGCTAGATTCCTTAGGCTGGGGATCTAGTACGTGAAAAAGTTGCTGTGAAAAAGGAGTTTGGTCCTTCCTATTGTGGACCTGTCCCAGTCCTGGGAGTACACGGTACTGTCATTCTACCACCGTTGCCTGGTGCTCAAGAAAACCGCTTTGTCTCCATTGACAATGTCAAGTTACACCATGTGGCTGATCCTGCACAGCAGACCAAGAGGAACAACCAGTAGTCCCCAAATCCCTCTCACTACTGGTCAAGATGTCCCTCTACAAGTTTTGAGCAGCAAAGCTGACACTTCTCCGAGCTTGGGGACAGTGAAAAATGATCTGGCATTAGTTCCACTAAAATCCATTACAACAAACAACACAGAAATTGCTGATCAATTTGATTCAACTTCTACTCAGACGGATGGCATCATTTACAATGAACCACCAGGGGAAACCCCAACCAGTTCTCCTCCTTCAAATGTGGCTCCAGTTTTTGCAAGAACTGCTTCTGGATACTTTGCCAACATCAATGACACCTTTTCGGACTCATTTGCCTCTTCTACACCTGAACTGCCAAAAACATGTAAGCTGATAAATTGGCTCAAAACAAATGACTTTATTTTTCCATGGATCTATCAGTGACTTTCCTTTACTATGTTAGCTTTCCTCATTTGGATTGGGTTTGTTATTACTTTCTTTCTTTTAATACATGGTCATTACCTTCCTGAAACATCAACAGTTGAACTGGTGGATAAGGTCCTAAAACCCCATTTTTCTTCACACAAGGTCCGCAGAGACTTGTCTTTCGTTAACATTTCTGCTATACCAATTGCTGATGGGATTGTTTAGAATAAAGTCACATTTGATATATAGGGCCCCATGGAGGTCATTCAATTACCATATGTGTTTAAACTTTTCCTGAACAATGTATTAATACCCAGAGTTGTTTCTGATGACTGGGATGTGAAAACAGTTGATTCTATGATGATTGAATTGCAGTATTTTACTGTATTTGAAAGTGAGGATGTTTATCAATCCAAAGAGAATTATGGTGACATGTTTTGCCATAATTATTATGGGACACCATTTCATTCACAGAGCAAGTACCTCAAAAACTATTTTAATTACACAATGGGAACATTGTCGAACTCCAGCACAAGAGAGTTCTAAAACATATTCTGGAAAAGTTGCATATTTTTCTGGGCACAATGTTAAAAATGCTAAGTCATATTATTTCAAATTTCCATTGATGGAAAATGTACATATAATAAATGAAACTGTACAACAGGCAAGCTGTTTAGGCTTAGCAAAAATTAAGGAATTGAATGTGCCCAATATTCATATCCCCTGCAAAATATTACAAATGGCAAAAATATACCAATGCAACTGAAGATCAGCTCAATGAATGGGTCCGGAAAGGCACATTTAATGCTTCACTTTCACGTCCTGGTGGGTGGTTATTGTGGCCAATAGATACCAATGGGTGTCATAAACGTTTTATAAACTCCACGGGCAGTTTTAGAACAAGTAGGCCAGACCCTTGCTATGGGTCATCTGAACATGCGGGTATGGTAACAACATACAGTGTAGGTAAGCTATGCCAGCAATAGTTGAAGAGTTCTTCACTAGATGCTGTTATAGAACACCTCAGTCTCCTGTCTAATAACACTGACTTACAGGACTTCCTGTTAGGCCCCAGAAAACATTGCAGAAAGCACTTTTTATATGCGGTCTATAATGAAATTTGGAAGCTTTCTCAACAAGAAGCTGCTGCCCGGTTAAGGCAAATAGATCAGGAGAATTTACAGAAAGCATTAGCTGTTGCAGATAATGGGATTAATTCCCTGTCCAACCAGATATACACCTTGAACAACATCGTTTCTTCTGCAATAGACATAATACAAAGTGACATGTCTCTTTACAACATGGACAGAATCAACTAAGATCCATTATGCAGTTAGGTTGGACACTACAAACACTGAAGGCAGGTCACGTCCCCTCAGCGCAAGGGATATATTTTCCATCTTTAACTTAATGCGACAACAACTAATGGCTAAGAAAGAAGTGACTTATGTCATGTTAAATATTGAAAAATTAGAAAAGTTGCCTTTTACTGTGGCTGAAATACCAGTTGCTGAGTGGTTAATACAAGGGGTCATTAATCTGCCAATTTCAACACTTCAATTCACGTCCTGCTTAAAACACATTCCAGTGGGCAGATATGAAAGGCTAGGAGATAGTTACATCCATGAGGTGTGGGAGCTACCCTTCTCGTACAAATGCCACAGTGGCATGAAAGAGGTCTTTCTTAGCGGCAGTGAATGCAAGACTCCTGTCAGCCATTCAATGGTTTGTAAACAGCTGCCCTTGCACGGGGCGTGTAACGCTTCAGAAGTGAATTTGGCTTGTTATCTCAAGGGAGTCCCAGTCCCCATGATTAGGCCGGCATTCCAGGTGCTCTCGAATGGCAGCTATGTCCTCCTCAATAGTGAGACCTGTTGTGGGATGTGTGCCGGAATTGTTTATGTCGTTTTGGTCTCTAAGATTGTTACATGCTGCGGAAAATTACTTTTTCCTCCTACACGACAGAGGGAAGTAGCTGAGATTTGGCCCCATATCACTACTTCAAATGTGAATTTTGACAAGTTGAGCACACTCAAGGCTTTATTGTTTCAAAAACATATGGCACTCACATCTGCATGCGAGACCTATGCGATTCAGGTTGCGAGGTCATCGGCAGAGATACAGGGGGTCATTCCAACCCTGGCGTTCGGTGATAAAGCGGCGGCCAATCCACCAACAGGCAGGCGGTCAAAAAAATGGAATTCTGACCCTGGCGTGAACCGCCAACACAGCCCGCCACTTTAACACTCCGACCGCCACGGCGGGACAAACAAACAGCGCAGCGGTCACCGCCAACAGACAGGCGGGAGACAATGTACCGCCCACACTATCACAACTCACCAATCCGCCACCTTTTCCGGGGCGGGAGCCTCGCCGATAAAAACACGGCGGAAACAGACTACGAACGGGAAAACGCTCACCTCTATACACTCCACGAGGAAGGAGGACAGCATGGAACCCAAATTAAACATCCTACCAGCTACTGTCTACCTGCTCATCTACCAGGAGTACGAACGCCGGCGCAGACGACAACGGTGAGTACTGCACCTACGACACAGGGGAGGGGGGAGGAGGAAAGGTTACGGGCACACACATACGCGATACACCCACCCCCCCACCCCAAATCCCTACACACCAATGCAGACCAACAAGTCAGAGTGACACCCCCCAAGCCCCCCGGAATAATGCAAAGACAAAATAAAATGATCATTAAAATTGAAGTATATTATAGCTCAATTGAAGTAATGGGAAATATGAAATATTGGCAAAGTTCCATTGTCCGTGGGCCAATGTGCACAAACACATGGGCAAAGCCCACACACGAGACCAGATACCATTGGAGAGAACACTGCTGGGGCATCAGATGATAAAACTACAGGCACCTCAGGGGGAAGGGAAGGGGGGCACCTCAGCCACATGAGTCCACGACGCCAGATCCACGAGGGGCCTCCATGGCCACTGTACCATCCTGGGGAGTGCAAAGCCACAGTCTTTCAAGTCTCTACAGTGGGTGGCTTGCCCACTGTACCATCCTGGGGAGTGCAAAGCCACAGTCTCTCAAGTCTATAAGGTGGGTGGGTTGCCCACTGCATAATCCTGGGGAGTGCAAAGCCACAGTCCATCAGATGGATTACCGACTCCACTGGTAATGGAGGAGGCATGGTGGCCAGAGTGCTTCGTGAAGCCCTGCTCGACACAGAACCGGCACTGCCAATGGGCCAGCGGTGCTTGAGATGAAGGGCCCAGCGGAGCGTTGCTTGAGATGAAGGGCCCAGCGGAGCGGTGCTTGAGACGGCGGTGCCCAGCGGAGCGGTGCTTGAGATGAAGGGCCCAGCGGAGCGGTGCTTGAGATGAAGGGCCCAGCAGAGCAGTGCTTGACAGGAAGGGCCCAGCGGAGCGGTTCAGAGACGGCGGTGCCCAGTGGAGCGGTGCTTGAGATGAAGGGCCCAGCGGAGCGGTGCTTGAGATGAAGGGCCCAGCGGAGCGGTTCAGAGACGCCGGTGCCCAGCGGAGCGGTGCTTGAGAGGAAGGGCCCAGCGGAGCGGTGCTTGAGACAGCAGTGCCCAGCGGAGCAGTGCTTGACAGGAAGGGCCCAGCAGAGCAGTTCAGAGATGGCGGTGCCCAGCGGAGCGGTGCTTGAGAGGAAGGGCCCAGCGGAGCGGTGCTTGAGACAGTGGTGCCCAGCGGAGCGGTGCTTGAGATGAAGGGCCCAGCGGAGCGGTGCTTGAGATGAAGGGCCCAGCGGAGCGGTGCTTGAGATGAAGGGCCCAGCGGAGCGGTGCTTCTCACAGCGGCCCCTGTTCAGCGGTGCTTGTCTTGGCGGGGCCCTGTTCAGCAGTGCTTGTCACGGCGGCCCCTGTTCAGCGGTGCTTGTCTTGGCGGGGCCCTGTTCAGCGGTGCTTGTCACGGCGGCCCCTGTTCAGCGGTGCTTGTCTTGGCGGGGCCCTGTTCAGCGGTGCTTCTCACAGCGGCCCCTGTTCAGCGGTGCTTGTCATGTGTTTCTAGGGAACCAGACCTGGCCAATACTTCCCGCTCACTCGCCATCCGACCTTTCGGTTGCGGGGCCCTCCTGTGATGGAGTCCTGGGCCCGTGGGTGTCCTCCGTCACACCCGGAATGGGGCTGGTGGGGCCCTCCTGGGCAGCACGCCTGCTGCCGGACTTGTCCGCCCTGCTGCCCTTGCCCTCCTTTGCTGAATCTCTGGGGCCCTTGCCTCCCTTTGTTGATGTGCCAGGTGACGGGGCAAGGCTACTGTCCTTGGTGGCAGCCGTCTCAGGCTTGTCGCGCCGGCCCTTCGCTTTTTTGGTCCTCTTCCCAGGGGGTGGGCTGGCTGTCCCCTTGCTGCTGGCCGATGTTCCTGCCCTAGGAGCTGGTGGACTCCAATAGCCCTGAACTATGGTCCTAGTAGGTGAAGGGCTTGTGGTGGCTGAGGTGCTGTTTGGACTCTTACCAGATGGAGGGGGTGGGTCAGGTGATGCAAAGAGGTTAATTTTGGAGAGGAAAAGTTTTTTGGGAGCAATGGGAAGGGTAGGTGCAGTGGGTATGGGAGTGGAGGAAGAGGATGTGGTTGTAGGAGAGTCAAGTGTGCTGTCTTTGGGTGCAGGTGCTTGTGACGGAGGCTGTTGTGAGGTGGATGGCTGTTGGGTGGATGGCTGTTGGGTGGGTGGCTGCCTGCGTTTGTGTGGTTTGGAAGAGGGGGTGACAGACACACTGGGCGAGGACACAGGGGACGTGTAAATGGCAGTGGGGGTGGTGACTGCATGTGTGTGGACTTGTCTGGAGGGTGTGCTGGTGATGGAAGTACTGGCTGATGGGGGTGTGCATGCAGGTGTGAGTGGAGACATCACAGGGAATCAGGAGGGAGACGAGGAGGTGGGGGACACAGAGGAGGTAGTGACTGTTGGCATGTCTGCATCTGGATGTTGCTTGGGTGAATGCTTGTGTGATCTGTGGTGCTTATGTCTGGATGAGCTGCCCTTGGGTGTTGAGGTGTGTGCAGGCTGGTCTGATGGTGTGGATGGGATAGGCAGAGGAACAGGAGACTGGGACTGGGTGGAGGGAGTTTGAAGAGGGAGGCTGGAGACAGGGACAATGGCTGCCGTCAGTGCTGAGGCCAGAGCGTTGAACGATCGCTGATGGGCAGCCTGACCCGAATGAATGCCCTCCAGGTATGCATTGCTCCGATGCACCTCCCTTTCTACCCCTGGATGGCATTCAAAAGGTTAGACTGCCCAACAATGAGCGTCTGGAGGAGGTCAATGATCTCTGCACTGAGGGCAGCAGGGATAACTGGGGCAGGGCCTGAGGTGCCTGGGGCGAAGGAGATGGGCGGCTTCCTGGCCGAGCGGGCACGGGCCGAACGCTGAGGGGCTGCTGGGAGGGCGGAGCTGGTGCGCTGGGTGGCGGCTGTACCTGTTGTGGCGGTGGGCACGGATGTTGCCGCCACCGCAAGGGAGCTCCCTTCCGAGGACGTGTCTGTGTCACTGACATCTCCACGGATCCCCATTGTGGAGCCCCCCTCGCCCTCCGTCTCACTGGTGTACTCGGAGTCGGTTGCATGGCCCTCCGGGGCCATGTGAGATGCAGCTCCCTCGTGTGCCGATGCCACTTCTCCTCCGCCTGATGATGCTAATGCACACATGAACAGGAAGACAAAGAAAATGGGGGGGGAGAAATAAAAACAGGTTGAGTGCATGCATTGGCAACACCGTTGTCGGAGAGGACAGACACAGAAGCCCCCAGCACTACGCCGCGCAATCGGGGTACACTACTCAGTTATTGTGACTTGGCCTACAGGTCTATGGACGACAAATGCACACATAGGTGAGGCCGGACCATGGATAGCTGTACATAGCACCCTATAGAGGTGGAGGGCGGGGGCACAGGGCCATGCCTAACGGAGGGGCCTAGCCTACAGAATGCGCCCTGGCCTAGAGATAGCCACAGCCCTCCTCCCCCACCCAGACGCCTCCACTGCGCGCAAAGATAGCAGAATGTGCTGATACTCACCCCCTTGTGTCTGCTGTGATGTCCTCACGCGCCCATCCAAATCGGTGTAGGCCACCGCCAGGATCCGGAACATCAGGGGGGTCAATTGGCGGCTGGCACCCCTCCTACGTTGGGAGGCCATCCCCTGCAGAGCTTCGGCAGTCTTTCTGGTCCCGCGGCGGATGTCCTCCCACCTCTTTCGGCAGTGGGTGCCCCGTCTGTTGTGGACCCCCAGGGCCCGGACGTTTTTCGATCTTCTGATGGGCGCTGACCTATGTGACATGTACATGGTGGGAAAAGAAACATCATCACTTTTCTGCATGGTCAATGTGAGTGTCCCCCCCTCCCCAAACTTGCCATGTGGCACATGCTCTCATCTGTCGGGCGTTGCACTCCTCATTCGCTCACCTCCCCGCCATCTTACAACCACCCCACTCAACACAGGCATAGCCCATACAACGTGCACCCTGTGTACTAACCTGTTGGTCTGGAGGACCGTAGAGTAGCGCATACTGGGGGAGGACCCCATCAACAATTCCTCAGATGTGAAGGCAGGGGCCCTTTCCCCAGTCGCAGCAGCCATTGTATCTCCCAGACCGAGGTCACAGCAGCACTTGCAGTATAGGTCCTCTCCTGTGGATGATCAGGTCTCGAGTGATTAATGAGATAGAAAATGGCGGTCACCCCCACGGCGGTGCGTACCGCGGCGGTGTGTACCGCGACCGCCGGCGCACATCCTCATTGGCTCCTGAAACCCATAAGGTTCAATGTTAACCAATGCGGCTTTGCACCGCGGTCTTCAACCGCCTACCGCCACGTTGTGCCACGCCAGCGCATTGACCTCACATCCCATTGTCACACTTCACAGGTCAGGCAGCCGCCATTTCAAGGGCCCACATGGCTTAATTTCTACTGCGTCACACAGGCCTAGGCCTTGCATTGCCATTCATACAAGCCTTTCAATGCATAACGAATCGTGTACTGTGCAAGCTGTGGTTACGTACCTGTGGGTTGCTTGACTCTGTGCTCCATGTTGTCGTTCCTAGGCACCGTCCGCTGGGACTTGCGAGGAGAAGGATGAATCCTCCCGTGTACAGACCGCTGGTGGACCTGTCGACAATGGAAGAACGACATATCATACTTACATACAGGCTTGACAGAGCCACTATACATTAACTGTGTGCCCAGCTAGAGCCAGACCTGATGTCCCCCATCCGCCAACCCACAGGGATTCCCCCTCTGGTGCAGGTTCTGTCAGTACTCCATTTTTTGGCAAGTGGGTCTTTTCAGACAACAGTGGCCATGTCATCAGAGATGTCTCAGCCTATGTTTTCTAAGGTTTTGTCCAGAGTGTTGTCTGCCCTGATGAAATACATGCGGAGCTACATTGTTTTCCCTGAGGTGGGCGATTTGGCTACAGTGAAGGGTGATTTCTATGCCCTTGGACATATTCCCAACATCATTGGTGCCATTGATGGGACCCATGTGGCTTTGGTTCCCCCCAAAGAAAGTGAGCAGGTGTACAGAAACAGAAAAAGTTATCATTCGATGAATGTCCAGGTGGTCTGTTTGGCTGACCAGTACATCTCCCATGTAAATGCCAAGTTCCCTGGGTCAGTGCATGACGCGTACATCATGCGAAATAGCAGCATCCCTTATGTGATGGAACAGCTACAGAGACACCGTGTGTGGCTATTAGGTGACTCTGGTTACCCCAACCTGTCCTGGCTACTGACCCCAGTGAGGAATCCCTGGACCAGGGCAGAGGAACGGTACAATGAGGCCCATGGGCGTACTAAGAGGATCATAGAAAGGACCTTCGGGCTCCTGAAAGCCAGGTTTAGGTGCCTGCATATGACAGGTGGATCCCTAATGTACTCACCAAAGAAGGTGTGCCATATCATCGTGGCCTGCTGTATGCTTCACAATCTTGCTTTGCGACGCCAGGTGCCTTTTCTGCAGGAGGATGGTCCAGATGGTGGTGTTGTAGCAGCTGTGGAGCCTGTGGAGAGTGAAGAGGAGGAAGACGACGGGGACGACACAGACAACAGGGATACAGTGATACAACAGTATTTTCAGTAGCACACAGGTAAGAATCAACCACGCCATTTTACATTTACCTAAGGCCTCCTGCCTCTCTACTGTCTGTGTTTCCCCCCAGTTCCTGTTAACTGATTTGTGACTTTCCCTTCCCTTTTCAGAGCTGTATGACCCACTGCGTGACTTCTGCTTTGTTTGCCCATGGACTAAAGCTGTATGACAGTGGTATGTTGTCATCACAATGTAACTGAACATTTTTGCACCGTTATGTCTAATACATTTGTTAAGAATACAAGCAGACTCCTGATTTTTTAAGTGCAATAAGTGATTTAATTAAAGTGCTACATTTAGGTACATGATTGTAAAACGGTGATGGGTGGGGGTGGAGTAATGTCCATGGCAGAGTCCAGTTCTCAGTCTCACAGGTGCATTGTCCATATGCCTGTGGAAGGATGGAGCAGGGGCAGTTAAAGGTTGGACAGGGTGACAATGTGGGACAGTGGGATGACATCAGGGGGTATCTTATGCTGGCGGGGGTCTTGGCATCCTACTCTGTCTTCTTGTGAGATCTCAGGTTCCGCTTGCGGGGTGGTTCTTCTTCTGCAGTAGGTGGGGTTCTGGTGGCCTGTTGTTGTGTGGGGGCCTCCTGTCCACTAGCGCCGGCGGAGATGGTAGGCTGTTCCTGGTCTGGGTTAGTGACAGGGGCCCTTTGGGGTGCCACATGGTCCCGCAATGTGGTGACTATCTGGTTAAGGGCCACTACGATGGTCCCCATTGCGGAACCAATGTTCCTCAGTTCCTCTCTGAACCCCATGTACCGTTCCTCCTGCAGTGCCTGGATCTCCTGGAACCTGGCCAGTACCGTTGCCATCGTCTCCTGGGAGTGGTGGTAGGCTCCCATGATGGAGGAGAGGGCCTCTTGGAGAGTGGGTTCCCTGGGCCTGTCCCCCCCCTGTCGCACAGCAGCCCTCCCAGTTACCCTGTGTTCCTGGGCCTCTGTCCCCTGGACCTGAGTGCCCACTACCACTGCCCCTAGGTCCCTGTTGTTGTTGGTTCAACCTGGGTGCCCTGTAGTGGCGGACACACCGCTGATTGACGTGTCCTGGAGACAGAGGCATGGGCCCGCTGGGTGGGAGCTGTGCTGGTGTTCCCAAAGGGGGTTAGGTCTGCTGTAGCCTGTGGCTGTCTGTGGGGAACCGACTGTCCCGAGATCCCCGATGGGCCGGGCTGGTCATCTGGGTTCAGGGAGACAGAGCTGCTGTCATCACTGGGGGCCTCTTCTGGGGGTGGGATGGACATCTCTGGACCCTCCGTGGCGGTGTGGTGGCGTTCGGGTCCTGCAGGGGTATAAGGGTATGCTTCTGTGTGTGGTATTTCGTGTAATGGGTGGGTGGCCGTGTACCCAAGTGCAGGCATTCCCTTGTGGGGCCTTTTGTGAGGGTGGCTTGTGGGGGTGATGTGTGTGTGCAGTGGGCATGCTTTGGTGATGGGTGTCCATGCTTTGTGGTCGTATGCAGGGCTTGGTGTAGGGATGGGTGGGTTGTGATGGTGAGCCTTTTGCAAGGAGTTGGTGTGATGGGGGTGCGGGTGAGGGTGGGGGTATGTGCTGGCATGCAGGTGGGGTGGGGGTGGGAAGAAGTAGTTAAGATTTGACTTACCAGAGTCCATTCCTCCGCCTACTCCTGCGAGGCCCTCAGGATGCAGGATGTGCAAGACTTCCTCCTCCCATGCTGTAAATTCTGGGGGAGTAGGTGGGGGTCCGCCGCCAGTCTTCTGCACCGCAATGTTGTGCCTTGATACCATGGAACGCACCTTCCCCTGTAGGTCGTTCCAGCGCTTCCTGATGTCATCCCGATTGCGTGGATGCTGTCCCACAGCGTTGACCCTGTCGACTATCCTTTGCCATAGCTCCATCTTCCTGGCAAAGGTGGTGTGCTGCACCTGTGCCCCGAAGAGCTGGGGCTCTACACTAACTATTTTCTCCACCATGACCCTGAGTTCTGCGTCAGAGAACCTGGGGTGTCTTTGGGGTGCCATGGGGTGGTGTGGATGAGGTGAGGGATGTTGTATGTGTTGTAGAGTATGATGTGTGTGGTGGTGTATGGTGTTTTGTGTGTGGTAATTGTGTGGGTGATGTTGTGATTTGCCTCTGTGTGATGGTCTACTCTAAGCAGTGCTGTCTCTCTCTGTCCTTCAGTTGCTATTGTGGTCGTAAGGGGTTTGTGGGTGATGTGGGTGTGTGTTTTATATTGTATTGGGTGTGTGGGTGTGTTGTTTGTATGTGTATCAGGTGTGTGTATTTCAAATTGTCCAATGTGGTTATGTTTTGTAAGGGTGTGTGTATTTTGAGCGCGGTGGTGTGTACCGCCAATGGAATACCGCGTTGAAAGACCGCCGCGTGGATTCATGGGTCATAATGGCATGGGCGTATTTCTGTTGGCGTGACGGTGGAGGTTTGGTCATTGCCAGTTTTTCGCTGACCTTTGGTGTGGCGGACTTTTGTGGATGTCGGGTTTTTGGCGGTTTGCCAGTTGCGGGTCAGAATGACCGTGGCAGTTTGCCGCGGCAGTGTTATGGCGGTCTTCTGACCGGCGGTAAGCGCCTTTTACCGCCGAGGTCAGAATGACCCCCACAGTCCCTTTTAAGTGCTAACTTTCTGAGACACTTTGGTGAGCTGGTGGGACGAATATTTAATGCGTCCAGTACTACTCCACCTTCTCCTCTATATTCGGCTTAATAACTTCAGCCATCCACTCAATATTCTCCAGTATTTTCAGGGGATTTCTGATAACTTTGGCTATAATTGATGGCATTTTTCTATTGCTACTTTTTCTGCGCAATGGCTGTCCCATCACAACAAGGAGGACTGGAAGCGCTTCCACCAGCGCAGCTGTGTCGTGAACACATGATGCAGTAATTTGGAGCATCACTCCTGGAGCAATTAGAGTGTGACTGGTCTCTGTCATTCAGACCGGTTTTGCATTGTGTGCAGCCCGTGTTTTGGTGCCTCTGATGCTCGTTCGAACATGCACTGGAAGTTTGTCTTTCTAGCCAGCGCTTGCTTTCATTGGACGCTTATCTGTTGATGTTCTCGCTGAGGGCTCATTACCAGACATGCGCGTTGAGGGTGCGTTTGCTACGCGAAGCTGCTTATGAGTTGCCCTTTGTCGATTATGCAGCTCTAAACTCACTGTTGGGCACACCACGGAATGCTGCTGGCTTAGCTGGAGCTCGGGCTGTGAAACACAAATGCTCCTTGGTTTTCCTTGGCGATGAACTACTTACTTTATCACCTGCTGAAGTGGAGAATTTCCTGTCTTCAATTACCCCGGATTCAATAGGCAACTTCCAAAATTACTCTGACTTTTGAAATTTGGCCTTTTTTGACGCCACACTTAACATTTTAAATTGGCCTTCTAATAAATGCTCAAGTGTCTTTTAACTTGTCATTATTGACATTCCTATATATTTGCCTTAGGTTGAATTTTAGTAGCTTTTATACATAATTAGGCTTTGAACCGCCTTTGGACCGGCAAGGGGAGGGTGTTGTGTAGCCATTTTAGTTACAGCTTCATACACGTTATTTTAGCATACTAGGCCTGCCACTGTGCACTTTAGCCTAGATATATTTGAATCACCTTTGTTCTTATTATTTTAATAATAGCCACAGGTCTTGTTGTATTTTCTTTATCTAGCTGTTCTTTGCCTAGGCCAGCACTGCGTTCTTAAACAAGACATTTCTTTCACTCTGTACTTTCCTTATGGCTGCAGTAAGTTAGGTTACTGGCAAAAGTGGTACACTTTGTCTCTAATGTTCACAGAAACATAGACGCTCTTACATGGGGATCCTTTCTTGGAACACCAGCTGTTTTATTATAAAAACACTACTTTGACCCATATACATTAGAGGGAGATTCCAGCCAGATGACCATGAATGAGTGCTTCGCTGCAGCTGCTTATGTAGACTACAGGCTTGTTGCTCAGGTATGAGGGATGAATTAGAGCTTAAAATGCTGTGCTCTAACATAGCCTAGGTAGGAACTATTCCTAACGATCTTAGTGACAATATGGTAGCGTTATATTTATGTTTCACTCTCCTTGTCACAATTTTAATCCTGTTATGCTTCATCGTCCTAGTTATTGCAATACATGCTTTATTATCTAAGATGCAGTTACTTCAATAAAACCTCATTGAACAACCCTCTGCCTCCGAATGTCCTTGCATATGTGAAACTAATGTAATTGGGAGAAACGGATGAGATCTGAGTGGCCATGATTTACCTGAGGAAACAATTGTGTCATGTGCTCGGTTGCCCAATCATCCCTGCTCTAGGGTGGAGATGAGGCACTGCTAGTTAGCAAGAAAAAAACCCGGATTAGGCTGACAGGCGTCATTTGTAGTGGGTTCAGACTCAGTCCTCCACAGTGCAAGTGATTCTGCTGCCCAAATCCAGTAGTCTCATTAGGATAATGAGAGCCTACGTGACAGGCATTGATAAGATTTGCTGTTATCCGGTGTTGTTTTGTTGATAAACATTTGAATGGAAAGCAGCTAAAATGAAAAAAAGAAAAAGTTTGTTTTAAATGTAATATAGTACCGTGGATTTTATTTTTTTAGTGCTATCCATAATGCTTTATGGTCACTTTAATATGATTCTAACATGCCATCGTTTTGTAAGTTGGTATTAGAATATATGTGATCTAAGATTGATTTGTAATCAGTTGTGTAATTTGTTAATATATTGTGAGCACTGCAATGTGTCTAGCATGTATGTTTGCAATATTTTAGTTTGTGTATATTGTTTACTTACATCATTGTTAAAGTGACCAACGATAATATAGTTGTAACTGCGGAAGAAGTTAACAGTGATTGTTAACATTTGTAAAAGTGTTGGTATTGTTATTTGTGGAGGTTTATATAAGCAGTGATTAAGCAATGTTTTTTTCGTTAATTTATGATGAAAAATTTAATATATCAATCGCTTCGTAATATTCATAAATTGAAAGCATGTTTAATTTTTTTTGCAGTAAATAGCAATACCATGGTGAGTATTTTGCTAATGATACTTGTCATAAATTATATGATCGCATTGATTAATTTTGAATGTATCATTATGTGCATGTTTTGTTGTGTTTATTTCTGCCATACAAATAACATCAGCATTCATAATGTTATCATCTGAAGTTATAGATTTAAAATGTTTTTGAATAGATCTTAAATTGTGGACTATAATTTTAATATGGTTATTGTATTATTTAATTGGTTAACTGCAACTGTCTGGTATTGTGCAATCTTTGCATTTCTTGTTCTACTTTTGGATCTAGTATGATGTTGCTCAGCTTATAGCAACATAGTGTAAATGGTGAATTTTACTGTTCTTAAAGTGAATGTAAATTGGTTCTATGGTATCTCTTTGTGTTCTATGTATCGTTCTTGCCGATGTTTGTTTCAATGGGAATTGTTTGCATATAATGGTGATAAATCTTTTTATGTATTGAAATTGTCTTGATATTGGTTGTATTGGTGTCCAATCTTAACAAATTTATATATGATATGTGTTGGTTTTGTTGGTGTTTTACTTTTCATTTTAATTTATCAAATTTTATTCAAACTATTGTTGGCATCTTGTTAATATGTTCAATAAATGCAACTATTCCTGGATGCTCCATTGGGTAATCCATCATTTACTGCTACATTACAAGTTAGATCGCAATGTAGTTTTCAAGAAATATGTAATGTGTGGTAAAGGCCCATAGTATTACTTGGATCTTTTGGTGACTTTTCTGATGTTGTTTTTGACTAAGATCAGACACAACAGTGTCATTTCCTGTACTAGGAAAAAAGGGATATTGTGTAAAATGATGTGGTAGAACTTCATTAATAATTTTATTTACTTCATTATTAGTTGCTAAGACGTATAGAATTTCTTTGATGATGTTATTTAAAGGTTTTATTTCTCTTTGCGTAATAGGTAAAATATCTGTTTCTGTATGTTTTCCCTCTTGCATCTGTTTAGTAATTGTGCAAATGGTAGGTCATTATGTTGGTGCATAATTTGTATTGGTTCATATAGTTGAAAGTATGTTGTCCATAGGTTAGTAGCTCAAGGGCCATAAGAGTATTTTAAGTTGTCATAAATGATTGAATCTAATACAAGTTTGAATTTGTAAAAATCTCTTACTGCTCAAATTGGAATTCCCTCAAAAGGCAGAGTTGTTGATTTTATTTCTTGCAGTCTGTTATGTATAAAATTGAACATATTTGCATTAACCATTGATAGTTCTTCAATTATAAGTACTTTTAGATTTATCAGTTGAATCTGAAGAATTGTTCTTTGTTCATGTCATAAAGGTTTGTATGTAACATTTTGTGATACAGGAATTGTGAATGTACTGTGTAATGTCTTTCCATTAATATAATGTGCTACTTTACCAGTTGGAGCAGTAAATAATACATAAATGTTATCTGGGTTTTCTCCAGCTTTTGTATTGTAATAGCATAATATAGTTTGGTAAAGAGCAGCAAATAGAAAACCTTTTCCAACTTGGACCCCTGCAACTGTGGCGGTCCGACCATGACATTACAACCCTGATGGGCAGACCCACAAGGGGACCGCCATCCCTGCCAGGAACATGGTTCCCGACTGGATGATAGAGATCTGAGTTGTATTCAGCTAGGGCTGTGCTGAATTCAGAGCCACTCTGGCTGATTACAACTCAGCTTTCCGCCAGTCTTTCCATGGCAGTGACACCACCATGGAAAGGCTGGCAGAAAGCCAGTGCCAGGGGCCACAGTGCTCCCCTGCAGACAGTGTGCATTCCGAGGGTGCTCTGTACTACAATATTGACCTTGGCTCCCTTAAAGGAGCTGAGGCCAATACCCGAGCACTGTTCCTACTGGTCTGCCCGGCGGGAATGCCGTAGTACAATGTTCCCGACGGACAGCCCAGCAGGAACATTGTAATACGGCGGGTGGGATGCCAGAAATATAATGGTGGCGTCCTCCTCCCGAGTTTGGTGGTCAGCTCGTCCAGCCGCCAAACTTTCACTGAGGGCCTTTGTTCTGTTATTAAATTATGCATTATGACATAGGAATTAGAAGTGAAAGTACATAAGAAACTGTAGAGAACTCGAACTTACCCAATGAACAATACTAAGTCTAAAGATACATCGTAAATATTTTGCTCTTCATAATTATTTTGTTTTGGTTTGTTATATCTGTTAATAAAGAGAATTTCGCTAAATAGATTTTTGGGACAAAGAAGGTGTTAATATTGTCTCATTGTTAATAGCGTTATCTAAATAGGTAATAGGTAATAATTTAATAAATTTAATTGCATTTGGTATGATATAAATCTACAATG
The DNA here is from genome assembly GCF_031143425.1 of Pleurodeles waltl. Classification (NCBI taxonomy): domain Eukaryota; kingdom Metazoa; phylum Chordata; class Amphibia; order Caudata; family Salamandridae; genus Pleurodeles; species Pleurodeles waltl. Next base: position 263,165,183 of record NC_090449.1, read on the forward strand.
CATCACTATCTCCATGGTTCTTATTCTTGATAATAATTTTCACTCTCATTTTCTTTGTTGAATTTGTAGTAGTGTATAATGTTGTTTTGTTGTCGTAAATTGTATCTTTATTCTATGTGCATAGAATTTGTATTTGTTTTGCAAGGTATTATTAACAACTCTTCCTCATCTGAACTGCAAAAATGTGTTTCTGCAAGTATATCATCATTGTCATTCTTTTCCTTCATTTTTTTGGTGGGATTTAGTTAAAACAGGAGGCATTATCAGCTAATGTACATTGTTCTAAGGTTTTAGGTTGTTTGCTATATTTGTTTATAACATTGTCATATTTTATGTATGTTGATGCATTTGGAAAATAATGTATGGTTTCTAAACCTTTCAATAAATGTGTTACGTTTTCTGTTGTACTTGTATTTGTAAATATAAATGCTCTAGAACTTTTTTTAATGGTATTTGCAAAATGTAATAAGGAGCTTCTTTCAGTTCTTTTGAAGAATTTGTTCCCTGCATGTTTTAGTTGTTTCTTAATATTTGGATTATAATGGACTTGTTTTGATGCTTGAGTTAATAATTTACTAATGCCTCTTTGTGATTTGCTAATATGTGATATTATGTATACTTCACAAGCATAAGGATCTAATATAAATTGTTAATCAAGGTTTGCTCTCCATACCTGTAAAAGTATAGGATTACAATTTTTAATGAAGCATTCTGAAGCATTTAATGTATTGCTCGTTCTTCATTTAATTGTGTTTGCTGTAAAAATCCTTGATAGGTTAATGGGTCAAAGTCTTCGTTATTGATAATGTTGAGAATGGTATGAATATATTCTAGCAAATCACTGTTTGATTGTTCATTTGTGAATGGCTCCAGGATCATAGTATGTGACACAAGGTACTTTTGGAATTGATATTTGCATGTTCTTTGATATTTTTGATAGCAGTTGTTTGTATATGCATGCTTTCGTGCTTTTGTGATGGTATTAAAATTTTGTTTGTGGATCTATGTTTTTAATACCTGTAATAAATCTATTAATAAATAGTATTGTTTCTTCATTGCTTGTTTTTTCATACTGGAGAACATTTCCAATCCATAGCAATGCATGTATGTGTGGTGAACCTCTTTACTGAAATTCAAATTGATAAAAAGGTTGTTAATTTTTCCTATTGGATTACTTTCATGTAATAAAATGGTATTTAAAAACTGTTGTACTTGAAAGTCAAAATTTCTTGAACAGGTAACTGGATCTTTTTGAATTAATTTGAAATTGTTTTCCAAGGTCATATTCAAAAATTATTCTTTTGTTTATTCCTATTTGTGTTGTATCCATAGTAATATATTTATTAAATGTCGCTAGCTAGTTTCTGCTGCAGATCAATAAGAAAAAAGTGGATATTCCAAGTTGCCTAATCATTGCAAATAGATCTTTTTTGCAATGTTCCAAATATGGTGGTGAGTTGCGAATAGTTTTTAATATTTTGTATCCTTCATTGTATTGTATAATCTTTTCTAAGTTGTGTATAATATCCTTTGCAGTAAATATGTTTGCATTAGTAAAATGCTTACATAAAGAAATTAGAATTTTTCCTTGTATTTGTTGAATGTGTCATTTTTTAACCTTAAAGAATATATTAGTAATTGGTGTGCAACTCTTTTATCATAACCTGATAATTCTCATTGACATATGGTACTAAAATGGACAAGAATTTCTCTGTTTGTTATTAGGCCTGCGCTCACCACAGTAGACTGTTGGAAAAGCTAAAAATTCTGAATCGTTGTCTTCGTATAAACCTCTTGGTGTATTATGTTCTGCAGTTGCTAAGCATAATATATTGTGGCTGTCAGTACTAATATGTACATTAGTAATAAAGGTATTACGTTTTCCTGCTCAATTATTTTCAGAGTATTCCGAAGAATCAGTTATTTCATCCGAATCAATGATGTAAGGTGTTTCTTGTTGAGTAAATGTCCAATTTGGGTGAACTGGTATTCCGTATTCTTGAAACATTGTAATATTTGTTGCAAGGCCTCCTACTGCATCTTTTACTTTATTGGGCCTAACATTTTGGAAATGTGTAAAAGATTGATATGATAGTTTTCTTTTTAATTTAATTGGAGTTGTCATTATATCTGTCAATTGTCTTGGTAAAATTGTAACTGTTGTCATTACATCAGCTGGTACTTTGACTACTGCACCCAATAATGATAGTTGTGATCCAAGTAGAAAACTTTTAATTTGAATAATGGAATTCTTGGTGGAACTAATCTCTCTTCTAACTCATATAAAGTAATTGTGGAGGAAAGGACATTCCATGTTTATAATACCCGGGTGGCATTTTATCTTTGATTATGTAGGCATAACAACTATTGCATATGTGTTCTGTGGGGTTATATTGCACTGTTTAAACAAACAATTGTTTTTAAGGTTTATAATATGGTTTAAGGAATGCTTATGCCACAATTGATTGTAAATTGTACAAAGATATTCTGCTCCATGCAGGATTTGTTTGTGAAAGTTTTCAATTATTTTCTCAGGTTGATTTTTATTATTTATGAGGGTCTGGTCACCATTTGAGGTATTGTTATTAATATTGTTTGATTTGTGCTTTTTATTTACTGTGTTAGTTAAGGTAGATGTATTTTTCTTTTTATGTGGGGTTGTAAGTAAACCTGCCAGTAAATGTGTCAAATATTTTTGTTCTTGGTTATGTGAGTATACTGTATTAGTTTATGATGAGGTTGCTATATTTGTATCTGTTTATTTTCTTTCTAGTACAACTTCTTTCTGTCTGCTGTATTGATACTGGATGCGTGCTGCTATTTAAGTTAGTATTATTTTTATAAGGGTATATTATTTTGGGATTCATTCTTATGTGTTTTAACATGGTAGCCTGCAGTGCTTTTTTGTAATGGCTTTAATATGAAAAGGAATAAGTTCATAAGGAATACAATTGCCTTGTGGGTTTTAATTATATTGGCTTATTTTTTGATATAGTAAATAAGTGTTGTAAAATTAGTTATTTCTATTGTAATACATGTTCCTTTGGAATATGGCATGTCTTCATTGTCTTGGCCTCGTGAATCAAAAATGCAGTGCTTTTAATTATTCTTAAATATTGAAATAGTATACATATTTATGCATAATATCATACCAATATGTACGTTTAGTGTTGTGTTTAATGCAGTTGTAATATCTGGATACATGGGGTCTGTAGATTTTATTATGTTACCATAATATGGTTGTCCTAGTTTTATTGAGTATATGCTGTTATTATGTTGTATATAAGAAGGTAAACCATTAGGATGCATATACATTTCATTATTGAAATAATTAATTTGTTTATATGTCCTTTCCTAGTTCCATAATGTAATGTAAACCATTTGCTTCCCAAGTCCTAGCTGGTTTGAGGTAATTGTGTAAGACAACAAAAGTACAATTTAGAACACATAGTTTGCCTCTTGAAGTGTATGTACATTTTTCATGCCCCTGATGATAATGTGCTTTTATAATATGAATCATGTGTTTTATGTAAATCAATACATGTTATTATACTTGTTTTTTTCTTGTTTCTGAAAAACATAAAAATAAAGTAGCTTGTAATTATTGCTATTTTGCATTTTTTTATTAAAAGAGTTTAAAAGTTCCCTATTGTTAAAGCAGGTGTTTTTTATTTGATTTGTAAGAGAGTAAAAATGTAACTTTTTGAATGTATTACTTTTGTTTGCTATGATTTTATTAAAACCTATGTTTTAAATATGGAATATAAGATGCTGATAGAAAGGAAAGAGAGAAAATGAAAAGAAATGTGGAAAAGTGAAAAATAATGGTAGTAACAGAGGGTAATAGGAAATAGAATAGGAAAAGGTTAAGAAGAAAAGATGCTAAAATGTAGGTTATAAAAAATATAAAAAAGAGAAGTCTGTTAGAAGCAGGGTTAAGGGAAGAATATGGAAAAAAGATAAATAATGAATAAATGAAATACTTTAAAATAAGAATAGTTCTAAAACCATGAAAGTGGGAATAAGATAAAAAACTCAAAAATGAAATTTAAAAAGAGAAGTTTATCAATGATGTAAACATTTGCAAAATTGAAGTATTCACTAAAAACTGTGAAGTTGAGTTAAATTGATAATATAATATTTAGAATTTTCTTTTTAAAAGTTCATTGTATTTTTTTGTATGTATCTTTTTTTGTAAGTAGTAGAGGTATGTGTGCTGTCTTAATGTTTACTGATATATCTGTAAATAAAGAAGTAATTGTAGTTTTATTACATTTTTGTTGTTTGAAAATATTGAGTGAAAAAATATGAAAGAAATTTTGATAGGAATAGAGGGTAATATGAAATTAACCAAAAGACTTTGGGTCTCATTACAAGTTTGTCAGTCTTCAGGCTGCCAAACATGCGGTGGCGGTCACTCCTGGAGGTCTGACTACCAGATTACGACCATGGAGGTCAGACTGCCAGGAAACCACTGCCACAGACAGGATCACGGTTCCCGATGGGGTGGCAGTGGTCGAAGTAATGGTCAGACATGGGGGTGCCCATGGAAGTGCTTATCCCTACTTCACTTTCCTCCAGCCTTTCCATGGTGGTTTCACCGCCATGGAAAGGTTAGTGGAAAGCCCGTGCCCGAGCCAAAGGAGGGCCCCTGCACTGCCCTTGACATGGCCCCCCTGCCAGCACCCTCAGAATGTGCACTATGGGGTGGGGTACATTGTAATGTGGTAGATTGGGGCAGTATGAAATAGGGTACATTATGTGAGAGGGTATTGCTATATATTGTTATAGAATAGAACGTTTGTAGAGTGAGGCAAAATTAATTAATTGTTTTGGGGTAAATTGGTGTGGGAAGACTGGAGTATGTTATATTTAAGTGGAATTGGATGGAATGGAGTGGAGTTTAGTGGAGTAGTGGTAAGTGGAGTAGATTGTTGAAGTTTAGAATGGGATTGTGTAGATTGTAGTGGAGTAGATAGAGCTATATCACTGTGTGGTAGAGTGTGAAGGATTAAATAGGATTAAGTTCGATTTTGTAAAGTGCGGTGGGGTAAATTGTAATGTGGTATATTTGAATGCAGTGTGGTAAATTTGAGTGGAATGTGGCAAATTTTAGCTGAGTGTGGTAGTCTGAAGTAGGGTGATATATATTTGGGTTGAATAGATTAGAGGGTGTTAAAATGGAGTGTGGTGAGGTGGGGTTGAATATGGTTGAGTTAGGGTAAATGTGTAGTATGCTATATTTTATTGGCTTTGTATAGTTTAGAGTGGATTCGTTTTGCTATATTTTGTAGTATTCTCGGTGTTGTTTATTATGTTTAAAACTTAGTGGTATGAAGTGGGGGAGTAGAGTGTCGGAGTGAATAGTGTGGATTGTAGAGGGCTGGATTGGATTGGAGTAAGTTTGTACTGCAATGTGGTAGGATGGATTCAACTGGTGTGTGGTGGATTGTAGTGGAATGGATTGGATTGGAGTGGGATGTGGTGTGGTGTGGTGTACTGAACCTGGATAGGGTGGGTTAGATTGGATTTGGGTAGGGTGGATTGGTGTTGATTGTAATGGGGTGGATTGAATTGAGGTATTGTAGATTGGAGTGTGGTGGTGTGGTAAAATTGTATTACAGTGCAGTGGACTGAATTGGGATGGCCTGGGGTGGATTGTGTTTGGGTGGGGTGAATTGGATATTAGTGGTGTATAGTAGAGTAAATTGGATTGGAATGAGGTGGAGTTGTTTGGTGTGGGGTGGGCCAGATTGTAGAGTAATGGCTTGGGTTGAATTTGAGTGCAGTGAATTGGGATGGAGTAGAGTGGATTGGATTGGAGTGAGATGAGCTTGATTTAATTGGGGTAGATGTTTTTGTATTTTAGTGTTATGTTTGGGTTTGGACTGAGGTAGGTTAAATTGGCTAGGTACAGTAAGGCATGTTGTTTTTTATTAAAGTGGGTTATAGTGAATTGTGACAGTTTGAAATGTATTGGAGTGGGGTAAGTTTTTGTGGCTTGAAGTGGGGTAAATTGGATTGGGGCAGTTAATTTTGGATTGGAGTGGGGCAGATAGGAGTGGGGCATAGTTGTTTGGATTGTAATGGGGCAAATCATAGTGTGGTGGATTGGAGTGGGACAGTTGTGTATGTTAATGGGGCAGATTGCAGTGGGGTAGTTGTTTTGATTGTAATAAGTAGATTGGAATGTGGAAGATTGTTATGGGTCACATTGCTTTAGATTAGAGGCGAGTAGATTTCAGTGGGGTCGATTCGAGTAGGACACATTCTTTTGGACTGAAGTGGGGTAGATGAGAATAAAGCAAATTGAAGTGGGGCAGATTGTTTTGCATTAACATTGTTTAGGTTGGAGTGAGGTGGATTGGTTTGAGGCAGATTGTTCTGGATTATAGTGGGGTATAGTTTGTTGTATTGTAGTACAGCATATTGGAGTAGGGCAGAATGTTTTGAATTGGAGCGCGCCAGATTACAGTAGGGCACATTGTTTCAGTCTGGTACATAGTAGAGTGCATAATGTTTTGTATTGGAGTGCAGCAGATGGCTTTTTGTTGGTGCGGGCTAGATTGGAGAGGGATATATGGGAGTGCGGGTAATTGTTTTGGACTGGAGTGGGTCAAATTAGTATTTATTAGAGTGGTGCTGATTGCTTTGGGCAGTTGCAGATAGTTTTTGATTAGGTTGGGTCAAATTCGATTGGGGCAGAATATATTGAGGTGGGAGGATTGGATTGAGGTAAATTGGAGTGGGTTGGTTTGGGGTTAGTTGTTTGGATTGGAGTGGTGTGGATTGTTGTGGAGTAATGTTGATTGTAATAGTGCGGATTCGAATGGGTGGATTGTGGTGTTTGGCATGTTTATGTGTCAAATCCTTCTTTCTAAAATTACATATAATAAAGTAAAATTTTTATTTCGTAATATGTAAAACAAGTTAATCATCATTTTTTGAGGAGAGACTCCACGAGCAAAAGCAAAAGAAATAAACAAGATGGGAAAGTGAGAAAAGACAACCTGGCAAAAAAAAGTAAGTTATGTTTAAAAATTATGTGCCTCATTACGAGTTTGATGGTCCTGTGACCTCCATTTTGGTGGTGGTGGTCTGACCGTCAACGGTCTAGTGGAGAGGATCACTGTATTATGAGTTTGGTGGTCGTACAAACAGATGACTGCCAGCGGTCCGCCGTCACCGCCAGTCAGCACTGACCCCCATGGTCACAAGGAAGCATAAACAGGCCAGTGGAGACAGTGTTTCCGCCAGACCCTTTACAAGGTCACACAATGCCAATGTGACCGTGGTGGTCCAACCATCATGTACAAACTGGTGGAAATGGACAGTATAAAGGGAGACACTCACCTAAAGGAAGCCAAATATGTCTGGACCGCCATGGAGCCATTCACAAACATCATGCCGCTGCTGCTGCTCTTCAAGAGACCACAAAATCAACGTTGACGTGGACACTAACAACTGTAAGTACACACACCTACCTGTATCATCAACATTCAAAACAGCTTGTAGTGCCAGCAAACAAATCATGGGCGGAACACCACAGGCAGAAGGCACAGTTCGCATACAATACACACTCACTGACATACAGCAACATGGACACGTAAACACACACAATACGCACACTTAGTCCAGCATACTCACACTGCACTGCAGGACTACACAAAACACACAGCCACACAGCCCAGGAACAGGAACCCTAAAGGCTACACAACATTGTCACACACAGCAACACCAACACACCTACGGCAAATATACAATTACAGCTCACACAACCACATTCCACACTGGCAAGGGACTGCCCACACATACAACACTCATACCTATCGATGTGGCATGCAGCACAAACAACACCACCAGTAAACATCCCTGCAATGGACACTCGCATCACACACATCGCAGTATAATGGAACCACAATGGCATGCATAAAACACAGAAACACAAATACACCAAGAATAACATAACAACCGTACCTACACAATTGAGATGGGGCCTCCTGGGACACACAGGGAAGGAGACTACACTGGGACATATAACAGGACCTTCTAACAACTTCTCCACAGGAAATTGCCCTACATGGGTCTCTGGGACAAACAATGTCAAAACCATGTTTCAAGCACATCTAAACAATGGGAAAGGGAAAGTCAACAAAACACATACAACTCCCACTGCATCGGACATACCTCTACAAGGACCATTTGCAAGAAACACACACCGAAATTGACTCATGCATAGGTAAATACAAACTCAGCTAGCATAATTCAACACAGTCAGGGGCATATTTATACTCTGTCTGCGCCAATTGTGGGTCAAAATCTTTTACACACAATCAGCGCAAACGTTGCCCTGTATTTAAACTTTGACGCCTGAGCCCACAGACGACAAATTTCCGCTGTGTGCATCATTTTTTGGATGCAGCAACCTGCCTTGCGTTAATTATATGCAAGGTAGGCGTTCCTGTCCAAAAAATGGCTTAAAGGTGCGTCGTATTTATGCTTTCGGGCAAAAATTACGCACGTCCGGGAGGCGGAGCCAGAAAAATGACGCACAGCCCGATTTGCGTCAAAAATTAACGCCTGGGTCAAGGCAGGCGTTAAAATGGGGCAAACACACCTGTATTTAATCAGAACACACAGAACAAACAGCAGAGCAGCAGAGCAGCAACAGGGAGCCATGGAGGTCATTCTAATCCAGCATGCATGCAGAGCCCAGCAACAACAACAGCAGCTACAACAACACCAGCAGGGACCCCAAAGGCAGCGCAGAAGGCAGGAGAGGATATTCCACCCAAGAACAACCCTTCAGGGCCTCAGGGAACACAACATCATACAGAGGTACCGGTTGAACTGGCAGGCCATTCAGCAGCTGCTGCGAAACATTGAACTGCAGTTGGCCCCCAGTTTGGTGACACCCCACACCATCCCAACAGAAACAAAGCTGCTTGCCGTACTTCATATGCTGGCAAGTGGCTCTTTTCAAACAACTGGTGCCCTGGTAGGCGGAATATCACAACCATCATTCTCCGCCTTTTTGCCCAAAGTACTGGATGCCATCATTCGACTGACACCCGCCACATCTGCTTCCCTAACACACTGCAGAAGCAGCAGGAAACTAAACAGGGGTTCTACACAGTCAGTGGCTTCCCACACATCCTTGGTGCAATCGACTGCACACATGTACGCCTTGTGCCACCTGCTGCAACTGAACACCTCTACCGCAACAGGAAGCACACACATTCCATCAACGTGCAGGCCATTGCCGATCACCAGGGATTGATCACCAACATCGTGGCTAAATATCCTGGGAGTGTCCATGACTCATTCATCTTCCGTCACTGCACCATCAATCAACACTTCCAGGATGGACGGTATGGTAATGGACTACTTGTTGGTAAGTACAAAAACCTACTTATATATACACTGCACAGCAACCCACTAGGACACACAACACATACACCACAACAGCAACATGTCAACAGGAACACTCTGAGGTTGTGACATCACTAGCCATGTTTCTGAAGTCACCATTGAACCTGTCACACATCGGAAATTACTGTACATCCTAATGTGAAGACTGAATGTGGTTGCCTAAATGTCACCTTGCAAATTGTAAGTGTCCCAATGACCTTTACATGAATACGTTGCCTAAGTCTAAAGGTATGGGATGTCCAGGGTACTTTCATATGAACGTGCTAACAACACTTTCAATTTTAACTCTGCATGGAACTATCATCTCACCCCCAGTGAAGACACACGGACACGTGTATCACAAGTCACAATGCTAGGGAGGACACACTGTACTGAAAATCCCCAAACATATTGCTGACAAACGGTTAGCAGACAAACACTTGTTCAGCCAAGGAAACAACACAATGCAGATGGTATAGCCTACAAGCATAGGATGTCACATTAGTATACAAAAGAGACACAGACAACACAAGACAACTACTGCCATTAAAGGTCTTTTTAATAGTGCCAGCTACATCAACATGATCCCATTCATTTCCTATTGCAGCTGATCAGGGGTATGGCATCCAGCCATGGATTATGACACCATTTGGCAACCCGAGTACAGCTGCAGAGCGTGCACACAACGAGGCCCATAGGAGGACACGCAGCATTGTCGAGCGGACCTTCGGCATCCTCAAGTCAAGGTTCCGCTGCCTCAACATCACTGGTGGTAGCCTCCTATATTCACCCGAGATGGTCTGTAGAATGCACAACATTTGTGTCAGAAGAAACATTCCCCTCCTGGAACCAGGGCCACACAAGCCTGAAGAGGAGAAAGAGGAGGATGATGGCCTGCAACAGGAGGGGGAACTACAGAACACAGCTGCTGGTATACACAGGCGGCAACAGATTGTAAATAATTTCTTCTGAATATGATCACCTTCACCACTTTAGTTAACTATTTTAAATAAACACCTATTATAATCACCATATTATGGTCTGGCTATTCCTTTTTTACACAGCTTCATCTCTACTTATCAGAATAAGAGTGTTGCCTCGTGGAGCATTGCTGAGATACTGAGTAGGACACAGAACATCCCAGAGCTTATGTGATGCCTAACATACAATGGTCACATACACACACACTCTTAATGACATATATCATGTACATAGCTCCTTTGAAGGCCTATAGCAGAGGACCACAACTATTTCACACATACATGTTGAAAGCAAGGTCCAACACAGCATGATGGTCTATGGTTTCTCACTTCATCAGATTATTCCCTCAGGATGGGCAGAGTATGATGCAATCATGGTCACTGTGCAGATTTCTCTAACTACATAATATCTGGACAGTTGTATTGAGAAGTTACGTTATTTGACAGTAGGGACATTCCAATTATCTACTGCGCAGTTGATATGTCACATTACCCAGAGACAGATTTGTGGTGTAAGTGCTATTTATTGAAAAGTGCTGTAGTGCTATATGTACATTGTCCATTTCTGTGAGTCCATTATAGTGACATTTTAAATTGGGATCCAACACAAGGGTTTACCAAAATGCTTTTGTCATGCTGGGGCTTCTGTTTCAGACAGTGCAGAGGGACAGGATTTGGCAATGAGTAGGAGAGAGACAATCACTGGGCTGGGTGACAAGATATACAGTGGTTTGCAGAACAGTGCTTGAGTACAAATGTTGCAAGACTGGCAAGTTACAAAGCGCAGGACCTTGGTAAATGTCGGCCATGTGGCAGGGACTAGTGCTTCCGGGTACTTTTCCTTGTGAATGTGATCTGTTCCATGTCTTCTTCTTCTGATGTGTGTGTTGCCTGCTTTGTCCTTGTTGTTGGTTGTGAAGGGGCAACACACACCTCAGTGTTAGAAGACGTGGAGTCAGACATCCGGGTCGCTGCTCCCTGTGAAGGTCTTAAGGGCAGTACTGCAGCAAGGAGGATCTGCTGGTTCTTGAGAATAGCAGCCACATCACGATGGTAGGCAGCCAGGTCGGCCCTGAGGGAGTCATGATTGCATTCGTGCATGCAGTGGAAGGTTTGGGGTGCGAGGTGTTGTGGCAACTCCCTTACTGCAGTGGTGAATTCCTTGACAGTTTCTTGTAGTCCTTGCAGTATGCATGTTAGGGTTTGCACAGCTGCTGCCTGATCTGCAGATGACATCATGCACGAACGCACCCTCTCAAGGCTGGCTGCCATATTTTGCATCCCCACCCGCACCTCCTTGGCCAGCTCCCGCTGTACTCCAACTACAGTTCTCTCAAAGCTGGTGCCAGTGTCGTCTGAGTCCTCAGCTGTATTGGAGCTGGCAGGTCTTACAATTGGGGTGGTGGGTGGATCCTCTGCGATGGCTGCTTGTTCTGTGCTCCTCCTTGTGACTGAAGGTGGGATCTGGAGGGTTTCAAGGACCTTTTGGATGGTCTCCTGGGGAATGTTTATCGGCTCGTCATCCATGTCATCAGGGAAATCTGGGATATGCATATGTGCAGGAGATCCATCTTCCTCTGCAATGAAACAGGGTACAATTAGTGTGTCTGTGTTGTGACAATTTTGACGTGACGTGCCTGCCTTTTGATGAATTAACTTTGTGATCTTGTTTTGTATTAATATCTGCAGTCCTTCAGATGGGCATTGTTTCAGGCCTATGGCCCACCTGTGTGTTTCATGTATGTTATTGAGTTATCAGACTTGTCAGCCTCATTGCCTCTAGGTGTTGCTTTATGCCAAATAGAGAATTGCCACCTTTTTGTCCTACTCGACCCTCCGTGTATATCCATTCTCATGGTGAGACCTTTCACTGGCTGTGGGTGTTCTGATGGCCCTGACAGCACACTTAACTATCAGGACCTGCCCCAATCCCTGATCTTTCACATCGACTTAATTGCAATTGACATGTAGCATATCCTATGCATGGCAATGTTATGATGTGATATGGATGTTGACATTGTTAATGTGTCCTGCTGATGTTGGGTAATGTGTGGTACATTGTATTGCCCTGATAATCGTATCAGTGTCCTATTTCCCCCCCTGACTGTGCAGGTGTATTTCAGTGACCAGTTACATGTGTCCCCTCCTCAATGCTGTTGTCTGAGCAGTATGGCATTTGTGTGGTTGCCTTGTTACCCAGGCACAGGATGGACCCTGACATATGCAGCACAGGTGTGTCCTTAGTGCTGTGTCGCTCCTATTGTTGTTTACATTGGCTGATGTTTGCGACAACTATGGGCATTGACATTTGAGTGTACTGGGGCCTTTGTCTTGTTTCTGGAGATTGTTGCAATTGTCATCCTCACCCCCTAATTTAGGTATGTATGTTCCATGGGGAGGTTACTGCCATTGGCTACTTGAGCTGCACACAGATCAGAGGTGGTAGTGGCAACTGTTGTTGCAGTTACATTGCAGTTGTCGGCTTGGCTAGAGGATTGCTAATAGGGCCCTAGTTAATGTAGGAGGTATGTTGGCTGATGAGTGCCAGGATGTCAGTATGTCGTAGTGGCCTTCCCTCCTGTCGTGGCTTTCCCTTTGCTCCATCGTTGGCATGACAGAATGCCCCCATGGGACTAATGTTGGTGTAGTGTAATGGTGTGCCCCAGCTTATGTTTGTGCAGGCCGTGCCCCCTGCCGTGCCCCTTTACCCATGCCACTCCATGTATATGATGACTTACATGCAATGTGTAGTAGGTATTCCCCCCCCGGATGAAGTTGACATTATTGCATTATAATTCCCAATGCGACTTACCCTGCATGTGCGTTGTCTCCTGGTAGTCTGCCCTATCCTGTCCTTGAATCCCTGTGACGGCCTCCTCAGGGATGACGGCTGCAACCATCTCCTCCATGTGGTCCAGGGCCTCCTGGTGTGCTGGACTCCCCCCTCCAGTCTGCAGTGCTGCCTTCCTGCTCCTTGCCATCTTTTCCTTGGTCCTGCGTTTGCAGTCATGCCAGCGTTTCTTGCACTCGATGACTGTTCTGCGTACTTCTGCCACACTGTTAATCTTGTCAACAATTTGTTGCCATATAGCCTCTCTCCTACTGATTGGCAACTTTGAGGTGACAAACAGTTGGTGCTGGTGTTCCGTCACCTCTATAACCAGGATTTCCTGCTCCTCTGCACTGAAGCGACACTTTCTTTTCTTCTTAAAAGTGTCCTGGTTCTTGTGTGGATCCTCCTGGCTGGTTCCTGGTCTGCTGTCATCTTCCTGGGGTCTGTAGTGGCATCTGGGATCCATTTTGGCTCTCCTCTGGTGAACTGGGAGTGTTCGCGGGTTTTTTTGACACTATTCCGTCAAAAAACGGTGCATATCCGGTTTGCGGTGTTGTAAATCGAGCCACAGTTATTTCCGCCGCGTTAACGTCGTTTTCCTTTACAACTTGACGCTGCGGTGTTCGTCAAAAATAATGACTCCCACCTGTTGTTTGCGCCGCCGTGCGTCAAAGTATAAATATGACACCCACACGGCGCACCAAAATGGCGTTAGCCGGCGGTACTTTTTTTGAGGCAAAACTGCGCTGGCGCCGTTTTGCGTCAAAAAGTATAAATATGGGCCTCTATGTCTGCACATTTAAAGCTCAAGATGAGACACATCTCATGAATACATAGGTCAGATCAGTGGGACAATTCGCACACCATGCATGCTGACTTTGGACATCACAATAAGAAATATTTACCATACCAAACTGTGCACAATGCCATGACACCATCATTGCAATCACACACACTTACATATACATACGGCAAATACCCTTCACCTGGGGGACAACAGCACTGCACACAAACTCACAGCAACTGGAGCAGCAAGTAGGCTCAAACACACACAACTGCAGGCACACAACCAAAGTCACTCAGGAACAACCGAAAGCTAAGAAAGGAAGTGCAGGACAAAGGTGTACCCAAAACAAAACAACTGCTGGGTTTAAATCTCAGTGTTGTCCAAAGGCCATTGGCCAGTCCATAACAAATGCCAATAATGGCACACTGTAATGCCCCACCTTGACTCCTGACTGCCATGTAACCTCTACAGGAAGGGGCATCAAGGGGGCAGGCAGGAATCTCAGGGATTATTGGGAGGGTGGGGGATTGGATTTTGGAGGGTTTCAGTTTGGGCTTGGGAGGGGGGCTTCTTCTTAGGATGGGTGAAGAATGGCTACTCGCACGGGTGGCAGGGGAGGCCTTGGAGGTGGAAGGGATGGACTGGGAGCTGGGTGGGGTCCTTCTTGATGTAGTTCGCGGGTAGAACATGGGTAAGGCCAAGGTCACACGGGAAGACTTTTTTGGAAACATAGGGACCGTCATCCAAAGGGGGACTGGATTTGAAGGTTGAGGAAGTGGTTGTAGGCTGTGTAGTTGTGGATGTCTTGGGTGTGTGCTTATGTGAGGTATGCTTGTGTGTGGTGGGTGTCTGATGAGTGGGAGCATGAGAGCATTTATGTGTCTTCGGTTTAGGGGGTGTGAGGTGCAGGGGGATGCCATGGTGGATGGGTGGGTGGGTGGGTGTATGTTTAGATGGTGACTGCAGGTATAGTAGGTGTGGTGGATGTAGGTGTGTCGGTAGTAGTGGTGTCTCCAATGTGGAGGCCAGAGCCTGAAAAGATCTCTGTAGGCCAGACACTGCACCATGAATGCCTTCCAGGAATGCATTAGTCTGTTGTAGCTGACTTGCCAATCCCTGGATGGCATTCACAATTGCAGTCTGAACCACAGAGATCATTCTCAGTAGGGCAGTAGCCTCCTCACTGAGGGCAGCAGGGGTAACAGGGGCTGGCGCGAAGGTGCCTGCAGCAAAGGAGAAGCCCACCCTCTTAGGTGAGCGAGCATGGCCAACTGGATGGGGAGCAACAGGGAGGGTGGTGACAGAACGGGGTGGCAGACAAGGACGGTTCAGGGAGGGTATACGGGTCGGCCACCACTAGGGAGTGGCCACTGGAGGAGGAATTGATCCTGTCTCTCCCGTGGCAGTCCACTCACCCTCCAGGGCACTAGATTCCTCTGTGTCGATGGAATCTTGACCCGAGGTCCTGTGGCCAGATGCTTCCCGCTCGGGTGTGCCCTGTTTCCTTCACCTGCCTGTTCTGTTGCTTCAAAAAGAATGAGATATAGGGTCAAATCAAATACATAACACCTCCATCACAACTCTGATTGACAAACCATACCATCATGTTAAATAGGCTCAATAAAAATATTTAATCTAAGTGACTCTTTCAGGTGCCATTCCATAGGCATGCATGCCATCTGGATTTACCAAAGTTATCGACAGGCCAATCAGGATCCTAGACAACTATAAGTGCATGGCTGAAGTCTTGCAATCACAATGACCATACAACAGCTATGTGATATCTCCATCCTCACAGCTGTGCCACATGCAGCAGACCTCAGTTCACTTGTAAAGATACAAATAATGGGGTGTATAGATGAGGGAATATGGCGCTCAGGATACAAATCGGCCCTAAATATTATTAAACGGGGTAACCCCAAAAGGGAAACACCCAACCCTTAAAGGTTTAAGTAAACCTCACATACTAAGAAAAACACACAATGAGGCCCCCCACTTATTGACATCTGAAAATTGTTATATAAGTATAATAGAAAAATTTATCAGTTCATGTCACAATAGACAAAATTCCAAAATCATCCGGTGAATCCAGTAATTTATTTGAAATGGATCTTCACATCAAGTTGTCATTGATCCAAAGAAAATTGCAATTCCAGCCAACACGTGTTTCGTCTTGGGAGATATTACATCCCATATGACTTCTTCAGGGCTAGAAATTATAAGCATATTATATGAGTTAAGACCAAAATGCTCAAACACCAAGTTTAAATTTTTTGTATAAAAACCCAGACAAGAACTACTAATCCAAAATCAGAAATGTGTGAGAGAAAAGTAAATGAGTATAAATACTAAATTATCACATTACAACTGAAAACAACCAGTAAACACACAAAGTCTATACTTTTTGCATCCAATTCTGTGTTTAAACAGTACCAAACATATTGTAAATAAGCAAACCAAAACCTACAACATGCTCAGTAGGTTAGTGACAAAACACAACCAAAATCAACCTTTAAGAAAAACGCATGCAAACCAAAGTGCACAGAAACCACTAAATGTATAGTGTCACCCCAAAATCATTTAGAAACACATGTACCAGAATGAATATATACCTTATCTATCCGCAAAGATTCAATGTCAAACAGTAATAATAATCACCCAAATGTATCTGTTCTCACACTGTATCCTATATCAAATTAAAATCCACATCTAATAAGAAAGAAAAATGTAACATGTAGCTACCAAATGGTATCATCTAGATACCTTATAGTCCCATCCTAACATTAGATAACCTGACATACACCACATATATAGTCTAACACGACCATCATTCACGATGAAAAGGGGGAAAAAAATTATTATATATTTCACAAAAAGAAGAACTCATCATTACGCACCCACTTTCACTATTCAGCTAGTTCAAAACAATAATATCACAACGAAAAGACTAATCATTCTCAGTTGCTCACCCTATAATGCAGGATCGTATCCAAAAAAGAAAGAAAACCGGCATCTCCGTGTTCGGACGCGAATGCGAGTGCGCTGACCGCGCGCAAGTGAACCCTGAAGTTAAATACGCTTCCGGGTTCACAGAGCGGGTCTAAATCAATAACATCGCAGACTGAACAAAATATTAAACATAGAAATAAGATCAAAGGGAGCCTCATGATTCACCCAATACTACAAAATATAAAGAAACCGAAGAAACAGGATGAAAATATAATAGAGGAAATACAAGAATTAATGAGAACCGAAAAGGTGAACATGACAATAAGCAAGAAAAAATCAATCTCACGCAATCCCATAAAAAAACCCAAAGGTAGAAATAGCAATAACTAATTCAGTACAACACATAAAAAGGTTGAACATCCATTCAAATGCAAATAATCAAAAAGCAAATACTACATATAAAAAGGAGCTCAAAATCACCCTTAACCTATCTAAATGGAAAACACCTCCAATATATAAAATTAAAGACATAGGGGGTCATTCTGACCTCGGCGGTAAAAGGCGCTTACCGCCTGCCAGAAGACCGCCATAACACCGCCGCGGTCAACCGCCACTGTCATTCTGACCCGCAACTGGCAAACCGCCAAAAACCCGACATCAACAAATTTCCGCCCTACCAACGGCCAGCGAAAAACTGGCGATGACCAAACCTCCACCGTCACACCAACAGAAATACGCCCATGCCATTCCGACCCACAAATCCCCGCAGCGGTCTTTCAACCGCGGTATTCCATTGGCGGTACACACCGCCGCTGTCAAAATACACACACCTTTACAAAACACAACCACATTGGACAATTCAAAAAACACACACCTGATACACATATACACACCACACCCACACACCCAATACAATATAAAACACACGCCCACATCACCCACAAACCCTTACGACCACAATTGCGACTGAAGGCCACAGAGAGACAGCACAGAATAGAGTACACCATCACACAGAGGCAAATCACAACATCACCCACACAATATCCACGCACAAAACACCACACACCACCACACTCACCACACTCTACAACACATACACCACCCCACACCTCATCCACACCACCCCATGGCACCCCAAAGACACCCCAGGTTTTCTGACGCAGAACTCAGGGTCATGGTGGAGGAAATAGTTTGGGTAGAGACCCAGCTCTTCGGGACACAGGTGCAGCACACCACCATTGCCAGGAAGATGGAGCTATGGCAAAGAATAGTGGACAGGGTCAACGCTGTGGGACAGCATCCACGAAATCGGGACGATATCAGGAAGCGGTGGAACGACCTACGGGGGAAGGTGCGTTCCATGGTATCAAGGCACAACATCGCGGTGCAGAAGACTGGCGGCGAACCCCCACCTACTCCACCAGAATTTACAGCATGGGAGGAGCAAGTCTTGCACATCCTGCATCCTGAGGGCCTCGCAGGAGTAGCTGGAGGAATGGACTCTGGTAAGACTAATCTTCACTACTTCATTCCCCCACCCCACCTGCATGCCAAATCATACCCCCACCCTCACCCCCACCCCCATCACACCAACTCCTTGCAAATGTCTCACCATCACAACACAGCCATCCCAACACCTAGCCCTGCATGCGTCCACAAAGCATGGACACCCATCACCAAAGCATGCCCACTGCACATACCCATCTCCCCCACAAGCCACCGTCACAACAGCCCCCACAAGGGAATGCCAGCACTGGGGTACACGGCCACCCACCCATTGCACGCTATGGCACACACAGAAGCAATAACCATACTCTTATACCCCTGCAGGACCCGAATGCCCCACACCGCCCACGAGGGTCCAGAAATGTCCATCCCACCCCCAGAAGAGGTCCCCAGTGATGACAGCAGCTCTGTCTCCCTGGACCCAGATGACCAGCCCGGCCCATCGGGGACCTCGGGACAGTCGGTTCCCCTCAGACAGCCACAGGCCACAGCAGACCAACCCCCCTCTGGGAACACCAGCACAGTACCCACCCAGCTGGCCCATGACTCTGTCTCCAGGACACGTCAATCAGCGGTGTGTCCACCACTACAGGGCACCCAGGTAGACCCACCACCCCAACAACAGCAGTGACCTGGGAGCAGTGGTAGTGGGCACACGGTCCAGGGGACAGAGGCCCAGGGAAAAGGGGAACTGGGAGGGCTGCTGTGCGACAAGGGGGGGACAGGCCCAGGGAACCCACTCTCCACGAGGCCCTCTCCTCCATCATGGGAGCATACCACCACTCCCAGGATACAATGGCGACGGTACTGGGCAGGTTCCAGGAGATCCAGGTACTGCAGGAGGAACAGTACATGGGGTTCAGGGAAGAACTCCGAACCATTAGTTCCGCAATGGGGACCATCGTCGTGGCACTTAACCAGATTGTCACCACATTGCGGGACCATGTGGCACCACAAAGGGCCCCTGTCACTAGCATGGACGAAGAACAGCCTACCACCTCCGCCAGCGCTAGTGGACAGGAGGCCCCCACACAACAACAGGCCACCAGAACCCCACCTCCTGCAGAAGAAGAACCACCCCGCAAGCGGGGCCTGAGATCTCGGAAGAAGACAGAGTAGGATGTCAAGACCCCCGCCAGCAAAGGATACCCCCTGATGTCATCCCACTGTCCCACATTGTCACCCTGTCCAACCTAAAACTGCCCCTGCTCCATCCTTCCACAGGCATATGGACAGTGCACCTGTGAGACAGAAAATCTGGACTCTGCCATGGACATTACTCCACCATCACCCATCACCGATTCCCAAGCATGTCCCTAAAATTAGCACTTAAATAAAATCACTTATTGCACTAAAATTATCTGGAATCTGCTTGTATTTTGAACAAATGTATTAGACATAACGGTGCCAAAATGTTCAGTTACATTGTGATGACAACATACCACTGTCACACAGCTGTAGTCCATGGGCAAAACAAGCAGAGGTCACGCAGTGGGGCCCACATCTCTGAAAATGGAAGGGAAAGTCACAACTCAGTTAACATAAACTGGGGGGAAACTCAAACAGTAGTAAGTACATGTAAAATGGCGGTGTTGATTCTTACCTGTGTGTTATTTGAAAATACTGTTGTATCACTGTGTCTCTGTTGTCTGTGTCGTCCTCGTCGTCTTCCTCCTCTTCACTCTCCACAGGCTCCACAGCTGCCACAACACCACCCTCTGGACCATCCTCCTGCAGGAATGGCACCTGGCGTCGCAAAGCCAGGTTGTGAAGCATACAGCAGGCCACGATGATCTGGCACACCTTCTTCAGTGAGTACATTAGGGATCCACCTGTCATATGCATGCACCTAAACCTGGCCTTCAGGAGGCCGAAGGTCCACTCAATCACCCTCCTAGTACGCCCATGGGCCTCATTGTACCGTTCCTCTGCCCTTGTCCTGGGATTCCTCACTGGGGTCAATAGCCATGACAGGTTGGGGTAACCAGAGTCACCAATTAGCCACACACGGTGTCTCTGTAGCTGTTCCATCACATAAGGGATGCTGCTATTTTGCATGATGTACGCGTCATGCACTGACCCAGGGAACTTGGCATTTACATGGGAGATGTACTGGTCAGCCAAACAGACCACCTGGACATTCATCGAATGATAACTTTTTCTGTTCCTGTACACCTGTTCACTTTCACTGGGGGGAACCAAAGCCACATGAGTCCCATCAATGGCACCAATGATGTTGGGAATATGTCCAAGGGCATAGAAATCACCCTTCACTGTAGCCAAATCGCCCACCTCAGGGAAAACAATGTAGCTCTGCATGTATTTCATCTGGGCAGACAACACTCTGGACAAAACCTTAGAAAACATAAGCTGAGACATCCCTGATGAAATGGCCACTGTTGTTTGGAATGATCCACTTGCCAAAAAATGGAGTACTGACAGAACCTGCACTAGAGGGGGAATCCCTGTGGGTTGGCGGATGGGTGACATCAGGTCTGGCTCCAGCTGGGCACACAGTTCCTGTATAGTGGCTCTGTCAAGTCTGTATGTCAGTATGACATGTCTTTCTTCCATTGTCGACAGGTCCACCAGCGGTCTGTACACGGGAACATTCCTCCATCTTCTCGCAAGTCCCAGCGGACGGTGCCTAGGAAGGACAACATGGAGCACAGAATCAATCAACCCACAGGTACGTTCCCACAGCTTGCACAGTACACGATTCGCTATGCATTGAATGGCTTGTATGAGTGGCGATGCAAGGCCTAGGCCTGTGTGACGCAGTAGAATTTAAGCCATGTTGGCCCTTGAAATGGCTGCTGCCTGACCTGAGAAGTGTGACAATGGGATGTGAGGTCAATGCGCTGGCGTGGCACACCGTGGCGGTAGGCGGTCGAAGACCGCGGTGCAAAGCCGCATTCGTTAACATTGAACCCTATGGGTTTCAGGAGCCAATGACGAAGTGCGCCGGCGGTAAGCACCGCCGCGGGCGTGACCGCCATTTTGTATCTGCTTAATCACTCGAGACCTGATCATCCACAGGAGAGGACCTATACTGCAAGTGCTGCTGTGACCTCGGTCTGGAAGAGACAATGGCTGCTGCGACTGGGGAAAGGGCCCCTGCATTCACTTTAGAAGAATTTGAGAAACTCGTCGATGGGGTCCTCCCCCAGTATGCGCTACTCTACGGTCCTCCAGACCAACAGGTTAGTACACTGGGACCATGCTTTGTGGGCAATGCCTGGGTTGAGTGGGGTGAATGAACGATGGTGCCGATGGGGAGCGTATGAGGCATGCATCAAACAACAGATGAGAGCATGTGCCACATGGCAAGGGTGGGGATGGGGGGCCACTCACATCGAGCATGCAGGAAATTATGAGATTTGATTTTCTCTCCCTGTACGTGTCACATAGGTCAGCGCCCATCAGAAAGTCGACATTTGGCGTGCCATCGCCAAGGACGTCCGGACCCTGGGGGTCCACAACAGACGGGGCACCCACTGCTGCAAGAGGTGGGAGGACATCCGCCGCGGGAGCAGAAAGACCGCGGAGGCTCTGCTGGGGATGGCCTCCCAAAGTAGGAGGGGTGCCACTCGTCAATTGACCCCCCTGATGTCTCGGATCCTGGCGGTGGCCTACCCAGATTTGGATGGGCGCGTGAGGACATCACAGCAGACACAAGGGGGTGAGTACAAGCACATTCTGCTATCTTAGCGCGCATTGGAGGTGTCTGGGTGTGGGAGGAGGGATGTGGGTATCCCTAGGCCAGGGCGATTTCTGTAGGCTAGTCCCCTCTGTAAGGCATGGCCCTGTGCCCCCGCCCTCCACCTCTGTAGGGTGCCAAGTACAGCTATCCATGGCCTTGTGTCACCTATGTGTGCAGATGTCGTCCATTGGCTTGTAGGCCAAGTCTCACTGATTGAGTAGTGTACCCCAAGTGCGTGGCGTAGTGCAGGGGGATCTGTGTCTGTCCTCTCCGCCAACTGTGTTGCCATGCATGCACTCAACATGTCTTTATTTCTCCCCCCCCCTTTTTTTGTCTGCTCTTCCTGTTCATGTGTGCATTAGCATCATCTGGCGGAGGAGAAGTGGCATCGGAGCACGAGGGAGCTGCATCTCACATGGCCCCGGAGGGCCATGCAACGGACTCTGATTTCACCAGTGAGACGGAGGGCGAGGGGGGCTCCACTACGGGGACACGTGGAGACATCAGCGACACCGACACGTCCTCGGAAGGGAGCTCCCTTGTGGTGGCGGCAACATCCGTGCCCACCGCAACAACAGGTACAGCCGCCACCCAGCGCACCAGCTCCGCCCTCCAAGCAGCCCCTCAGTGTTCGCCCCGTGCCCGCTCGCACACCAAAGCGGGCATCTCCTTCGCCCCAGGCACCTCAGGCCCTGCCCCAGTTACCCCTGCAGCCCTCAGTGAGGAGGTCATTGACCTCCTCCGGACGCTCATTGTTGGGCAGTCTACCCTTTTGAATGCCATCCAGGGGGTGGAAAGGGAGGTGCATTGGAGCAATGCATACCTGGAGGGCATTCATTCGGGTCAGGCTGCCCATCAGCGATCGTTCAACGCTCTGGCCTCAGCACTGACGGCAGCCATTGTCCCTGTCTCCTGCCTCCCTCCTCCAACTCCCTCCACCCAGACCCACTCCCCTGTTCCTCTGCCTATCCCAGACACACCTACAGACCAGCCTGCACACACCTCAACACCCAAGGGCAGCTCATCCAAACATAAGCACCACACATCCCACAAGCATTCACACAAGCAACATCCACATGCAGACATGCCAACAGCCACTGCCTCCTCTGTGTCCCCCTCCTCCTCATCTCCCTCCTCCCTCCCTGTGACGTCTCCACTCACACTTGCATGCACAACTCCATCAGCCACTACGTCCATCACCAGCACACCCACCAGAACACTCCGCACACGTGCAGTCACACGTGCAGTCACCACCCCCACTGCCATATACACGTCCCCTGTGTCCTCTCCCACTGTGTCTGTCACCCCCTCTTCCAAACCACACAAACGCAGGCAGCCACCCACCCAACAGCCATCCACCTCACGACAGCCTCCGTCACAAGCACCTGCACCCAAAGACAGCACACTTGACTCTCCTACAACCACATCCTCTTCCTCCACTCCCATACCCACTGCACCTACCCTTCCCATTGCTCCTAAAAAAAAAATCCTCTAAAAAATTAATCTCTTTCCATCACCTGACCCACCCCCTCCATCTCGTAAAAGTCCAACCAGCACCTCAGCCACCACAACCCCTGGACCTACAAGGACCATAGTCCAGGGTTATTGGAGTCCACCACCTTCGAGGGCAGCTACATCGGCCAGCAGCAAAGGGACAGCCAGACCACCCCCTGGGAAAAAATCGAAAAAAGGCAAGGGCCGGCGCGAGAGGACAGAGATGGCAGCCTCCACAGGCACCACCCTGGCACCGTCAGGAAGTGGGGTGCCACCTGGCACATCTCCAAAGGGAGGCAAGGGCCACAGAGGATCAGGCAAGGATGGCAAGGGCAGCACGGCCGACATGTCCGGCAGCAGGCGAGCTGCCCAGGACGGCCCCACCAGCCCCATTGCGGGGGTGAAGGAGGACACCCACGGGCACGGGACACCAGCACAGGAGGGCCCCGCAAGCGAGAAGTCTGATGGCGAGTGAACAACATATATTGGCCGGATCTGGTGCCCTGGAGACACATGTGAAGAAACGCTGAGCAGGGCCCTTCAAGACAAGCACCGCTGAACAGGGCACCTCCGTCTCAAGCACCGCTGAACAGGGCCCTTCAAGTCAAGCACCGCTGAACAGGGCCCTTCAAGACAAGCACCGCTGAACAGGGCACCGCCGTCTCAAGCACCGCTGAACAGGGCCCTTCAAGACAACAACCGCTGAACAGGGCACCTCCGTCTCAAGCACCGCTGAACAGTGCCCTTCAAGTCAAGCACCGCTGAACAGGGCCCTTCAAGACAAGAACCGCTGAACAGGGCCCTTCAAGACAAGCACTGCTCCGCTGGGCCCTTCAACTCAGGCACCGCTCTGCTGGGCCCTTCCTCTCAAGCACCGCTCCGCTGGGCCCTTCAACTCAGGCACCGCTCCGATGGGCCCTTCCTCTCAAGCACCGCTCCGCTGGGCCCTTCAACTCAGGCACCGCTCCGCTGGGCACCGCCGTCTCTGCACCGCTCCACTGGGCCCTTCAACTCAAGCACCGCTGACACATTGGCAGAAGGGGCAGGCCCGGATCAGTGTCGGACAGGGATGCACGATACACTCTGGGCACCAAGACTCCTCCAGTACCGCTGGAGTCTGTCATCCACTTGAGAGACTGTGGCTTTGCACTCCCCAGGATGGCACAGTGGGCAATCCACCCACCCTAGAGACTTGTGAGACTGTGGCTTTGCACTCCCCAGGATGGCACAGTGGGCAATCCACCCACCCTAGAGACTTGTGAGACTGTGGCTTTGCACTCCCCAGGATGGCACAGTGGCCAATCCACCCACCCTAGAGACTTGTGAGACTGTGGCTTTGCACTCCCCAGGATGGCACAGTGGCCAATCCACCCACTGTAGGGACTTGTGAGACTGTGGCTTTGCACTCCCCAGGATTGAACAGTGGCCGTGGAGGCCCCTCGTGGATCTGGCGTTGTGGACTCATGTGGCTGAGGTGCCCCCCCTTCCCTTCCCCCTGAGGTGCCTGTAGTTTTCCTATCTGATGCCCCTGCAGTGTTCTCGCCAATGGATTCGGGTCTCATGTGTGGGCTTTGCCCATGTGTTGAGGACCATTGGCCCACGTACAATTACAGAAAGCCAATTTTGACGGAACAATTTACATATGTGTATATAGGTATGGGATGTTCGACTTATTTATTTACTTAGCCTTACAATATATTTGAATTCCAATAACATATTATTTTGTCTTTGCATTATTCCAGGGGGTTTGGGGGGTGTCACTCTGATTTGTTGCTCTGCATTGGTGTGTAGGTAGTTGGGTGGGGGGGGGTGTCGCGTATGTGTGTGCCCGTATACTTTTCTCCTCCCCCCTCCCCTGTGTCATAGGTGCAGTACTCACCGTTGTCTTCTGCGCCGGCGTTCGTGCTCCTGGTAGAGGAGCAGGTAGACAATAGCTGGTAGGATGTGTAGTTCTGGTTCCATGCTGTCCAGATTCCTCGTGGAGTGTGTAGGGTGAGCGTTTTCCCGTTCGTAGTCTGTTTCCGCCGTGTTTTTATCGGCGGGGCTCCCGCCCCGGAAAAGGTGATGGATTGGTGAGTTGTGATAGGGTGGGCGGTACATTGTCTGCCGCCTGTCTGTTGGCAGTGACCAAATCTCTCGCCCATGTCATTAACCTGGGCTGAGAATTCATCATCTACACTACAATTCCGTCGTGCCCTCATGAATTCCCCAAAGGGAATTGATGCCACCTGGGGCCTAGGATGTGCACTCTTAGCATGCAAAATAGAGTTACAGGCAGTGGCCTTACGAAAAAGTCTACTTTGAATTTTACCATCTGCAACGAAAAGCTCTACATCCAAAAATTCAATATTCACAGCACTAAAATGATAAGTAAACCTAACATTCATAGAATTGGAATTTAAAAAGCTACAAAATTCCTTCAGTTTCTCCTCCTCACCAGTCCAAATCATTAAACAATTGTCTATGTAACGACCCCAAAACAAATATATGTGTTCACGTGTAACCCATAATACAATCCCTTGGTAAAGTAACTTCCATATTTCACACACAAGTTTATGCACACATCCATTACAAGGACACCATCTGAGTGTGTCTGTGATACACATCTGTACCTTGCATGTTAGAGAGACACAGAACTGTCAAGGAAAAATAGAAGGACCCCAACCTGTTGTCCAATGAGAAGCAACATCACAATCCACATCTGAGACATGCCAACCCTGGTATCTGTCTGTGGATGAATGTGGGAACCCATACATGTGATGACAACATCAACGCAAGTCAATCCATGATGTTTGACAACAGTCAGGGAACAATCCTCAATCATTCGACATATGGAGTGCACTTTTCAACAAGATTCCGCATCAAGGGTATAGTCAAACACAGAGTGGTTACACCATCTAGGCCTAAATGTCCTGTCCCCCTTGCTATTGCAGTCCTACATGACAAATGACATACTACAACACATGAAGGTATCTGTCAGACAATAAACAATGCTGACACGCTCCTGTCTGTGGAACATGAAGTGGATCAGCACCATAAATGTGCTATTCCTCCAACAGTTTTCCAGGCACATATATGTGAGGGAATACAGACATTATCCCATCAACATGAGTAGAATATGCATGAAATTGCAGGTTAAAGATGTTTCCAGAAGAGAAAAAGACACATGCTCACATGTAGGCACAAGGAAGGTTGGCTACAAACATGGGACATAATTTTACTCAATGGACATTCCCCACCTACCAAGGGAAAGTTGTTTGCTACAGCTGCAAACCATTAAACACGTAAGCCATGTCACATCTATGCTGGGCACAAACACATCACAGACTGCAGTGAGGCACCAGCACACATCAAACACAGAAGATAAGTTGCTTCTGGGTGGAAGATGTCTACATACACATATGCCCAGATACATGGCAGAAGACAGTGGCCCATAACCCACCTACCTTTTGTCTGTGATTTTCAGGGGGAGTGATCTGTGGGTCAGAAATTACACCCACTACAACAAAAAGTACATGAAAGATCACTGTACACAGCCAGTTTTGGTCCCTGCAGAGAAAGTTGTTTGAAGATTCCCCCCAGGTTCGTACCTGATTTCTGGTTCAAAAGGTAAGGTAGACCAGTGGGATACACATGACATGTCAACACAAACAATCTACCATGTACTGACTGACACATGGCTCATCCCTAATTGTCAGGGGGAGCACTCAGTAGCCCACTTAATCACCTGACAAAAGGACAGGCCGGAATGTGCATTCTACTCACCCCTTGCAGCCAGTGTGCTGCCCTCAAATGCCCATCCAATGAGGGCCATTAGGGGGGTCACTCTCCAATGGGCATCCTGTCTACTTTGGGAGGACAGCCCCAGCTTGGCCTAGGAGATCTTCCTGGCCTAGCGTCTCAGGTCCTCCCTCCTCTTTCTGCAGTGGGTGCTCTGCCAGCTGTGGACCCCAGGGTCCGTACCTTCCTGACGATGGCTGTCCAAATCCTTTTCTTCTTGGCATTGACCTGCATGGGTGCAAAACAGAAGAAAAAGAAAGTATGTCCACAAGTCACATCCAAGATGTCATAGTTACACACATGTCATTACACAAAGCAATGAACATCTTTTTTTAGGCCAAACCTCCCAAGTGTGCCACATTCCAGCCACTGAGTACAGGCAGATGACTACAAACGCTTCCCAATCTGCAGACATATCCACCACCCTGCTCAGACACTCTACTGACTAGGTAGGCCAACTGACATCTTGTGTTACATGTTCTAGCAATCTGACTGTATGCGGAGGAACCATGGCACACATCACACCTTTGTGGCTTCTGAATGGAATACTTCTTAGGCATGGAGGCATTAAAAGACTCACACACTGTGAGAAAGATTTCCTGTGGGACATTCCTGAGAGGCTACTGCCAGACTACAAATGCACACATTACACATGGTTGATGGTGAAGGTGTCCACCCTGTACATGTGTGGGCATGTGGACTGACAAATGCATACTCATGCCACCTAAGGGGCTGGGGTTCTGTATCATGTACATGTGCCACAGAACATGCTTCTGGACATATGTTTCCATCCTTTAGAGGGGGCGTCCAACAAACAAAGGCATGCATTGTCCATCATCTGCTATCGGAGCAAACCAATGAGTCACTTATCATGGGTTCCCAGGATTCACCACACTGTCTGCACTAGGAGACTATCATATGTACAATAACCACGCACAGCACAAATAATACCAATGTGATGCTGTCAACAGGGCTGTGAGTGTAAGGGACCTATCAGGGGTCAGAGACACATTGACAGTGATGTCAAGTGCACATAATATACAGATCATTGTTTGCCTACTAAAATCATTCACATATTCATCAGGAGAATAACCTCAATAAGCTGAATTTACTAAAAGAGCATAGATTGCTCACATGACAGGATATACTTGGATACAGGGAGTGGGCACAGTGTCACCACTGCATAGTCCAAAAGACTCTACACCAGCCTAGACTTGGACCCATACTGGCAGATATACTTTTACAGGACCTGGTCCCTGCAGGCTGAGCAGACAGAACCTACATGGTGCTCCATTCCCTTAACTTACATGCATGACAGTACATGATGTAGCCACCTACATGTTGGCATGTGGTATGTATGTGGTAACCATGACAGAGTGAGTCATGATATGCCTTCAGAATAGTAGTTTAATAAGGTCAGATGTGGTTTGAAATCTCACAGGCAACATATATGTAGCTCACTTGCAACACACCTGACACATACAACATGCATACACAGCTCATGCTGTCATGCTAATACATGTTGTCTCACATTGACAACATCCCTGTGTTAAGTGATGTATGGGGATGGCTGTGATGTCACCTCACCTAGTTTTCTGTTTTGTGCATTCAACATCAGGTACAACTGGGTACACAATAAACAGACACACACACCATAGTCTAAGGACTCAACATCTGGCACTGAACACACGTTCTTGAACATTGACTCTCCAATTGATGCCACAGTGACTCAATCTCCATGGCCTTGACTTTTCAAACTGGGAAACATGGGTAAAATCTAGCCTATGACAAAGGAAAATATGGTGAAGTACATTGTTAAGTAGTGGACATGGGGTACTACCTGCTCCTCTGGTGCATCATAGAACTGTACAGACAGGGGCAGGACTTCCTCCACTAGCTTCTCAAGCTACTCTAGGGAAAAGGCAGGGGTCTTATCACCTTTCGACGTGGCATGATTGCTCCCAGAGGCTGGACACAGCAGCCCAGGTTGTGGAAGTCTTGCTGGCAACAGTGTCAGGAGTCAAGTGAGGGATATTTCAGAATATGGCTGGCACATCCGCCACGTTCACGGCTGCCACCACCTGTGGACACAGCCATTGGCTTGCGACCACTAATGGCAACAAAGATAGCCTATGGCTGTGTCCGCCACAGTAGTAACCTCCTAAAGCCATGACGACTTCCACCGGTTGTCGTGGGCGGTTTATAATGTCCAGTGGAGTAGGTCAGGCAGCCGCCATTTTAGAAACATGAAATGCATTATATGGCTAATTAAAATGCATCACAAACCCAAAAATGTTAATAATACCAATGATAAGTGCTTGTCCTGTAATGTGGGATCTCAATTTAGACACCATATTTTGTACATTGCCTAACACATGTAGCAACTTGCTTTGTGACACAGCTTTCCCCCCTCCAACCCCTCCGTAATCAAGTATTGGGACATCAAGGTCCAAGCGGCAATTATTATGCACAAAACTTTGATGTCAAGATAGATGACATGTGCAAATTTGTGGCACAGCAAAGGGTAAACATGTGGATTTGTGTCTTTGGCAGTGTTGATGTGTAGTGTGTTTCGTGTCCTCAACGTATGACACACCTTGTCACAGTTTTTCACTGACATGCCTAATATATGTTGCAAGGGACAAAAAGAATGATAGCTGAACTCATTACTTGCCCTACATAGGTACCCAGGGAGGGAAAGGATCAGACATCGTCCTGTCTACCATCACTGCCAGACCTTCAGGCCTTGGAACAAGGGCACATTATCCAGATCTATTGTGTGAATCGGCAAACAATCGTGGATCTCTGTTGTCAGTTGATGCCAGATCTGATTCCTGCCATTCGTCATCCATACAGCATACCACCCATTACACAAGTCATGGCAGTGTTGCCCTTTCCTGGTCACAGGGTCCTTCCAAAATACACTGGCCCTATCTACTGGAATGTCCCATCGTATGTTCAGTCTATTATTAAAGGATGTACCCTCAGCAGTGTTAAAACACCTGGACAGCTACATCCAGTTTCCATAATGTGAGGATTTGGTCCACGTGAAGGCTAAGTGATATGGTTTGGCAATCATCCCACATGCTTTTGGAGCCATTATTGATGCAGATGGTACAGATGTTGCCATGGCTCCACCACATAGCAATGAACCAGGCTATTGTAACAGGAAGAACTTCCATTCCATCAATGTCCAAGTTGTTTGTCTGACAGACCTCTACCTTTCACAGGTCTGTGCCCATTATCCGGGTTCAGTCCATGATGTCTTCAACATGCGGAATAACGCAATATCATAGCTGATGTCACATCTGTACCCAGAGAGGGCCTGGATGGTTAGTAAGTCACATTTGCCCTATTTGTTGGTATGCAATGTCTGCAGCAAAATTATGGGTGAAAGGACTTATAGTTGCCCATGTGTCCCATTCCATTAAAGGGACTCTGCATACCCAAGCCATCCATGGAATCCAAATACCAGGGGAAGTCTGCTTCAACGATGCCCATGAAAGAACACAACACGTCGTGGAGCTGGCTTTTGGACTCCTAAAAGGCAGATTTCACAGTCTGGACAAAACAGGCGGAGCCCTTTTCTACTCACCCAAAAAAGTTTGTAAGATCATTGCGGCCTGCTGCATGCTCCAGAACATTGCCCTGAGGAGAGATAGCCCATATATTCCAGAAAAGGGGGAACTTGCAGTACCAGGTGAGAATCCTGAAATGCCAAGTGAAGATGACAGTGCTGAAGGGGAAGGTGAAGACTTGCAGGAAGATCTCATCAATCACTACTTCACTTGAGTATAAGTATGTCATGTTATGTGATAACTGTGACTGCATGGTGAACTGTAGTGGTCAGGATGTGTTGAGTAGGTTATTTGTTTCCAATCGATGGGCCATGTGAAGCTAAGCAGTATGCAGCCGAGGTTTGCTTGCTAAATCAGACTTGGAAATGTTGCAACCTTGATGATCTACTTTGTGTGTGTCAGTCTCCTTCCAATGTTAGTGGATCTACAAAAATGTATAATGCAGTATGGGTCATATGTGGGATTTTTCATGCCTAGGCTCCTTGGTTTGTGTTTTCTCCCAGTCTCTTCAACATTCCATCCTCATGTGGGCATTATAGAGTTGTGACATTGGCAGGTAGCTATTGCTGTCTGACATATGAAGTGTGCATGGATTGATCCAGGTTATGTTGGTCACAGATATGGGTGTATGAGTCCTGTACCAAAGTAGATGGACAGTGGGTGGATGGAATTCTGAATTGCACAATGCACTTGTTTGATGTGGTGAGTTCATCCAATTGTCTCATGTGCATGATCATGTGCCCTTGAAACATGTCATCCAGTACAAACCATGCATTCTCCCTTCACATTGTATTGAAAATGATCCTGTATTAACCTTGTGTAGCTGTTGATGTGTTTTCTCATTGCAGGCCAGTGCCTTGCCAGAACACTGACATAGGTGTGTATCATGCCACCAGATGCTTGCTCATTGTAATAGGGTTAACCTATGACCAGGGACTGTTTTT
The DNA here is from genome assembly GCF_031143425.1 of Pleurodeles waltl. Taxonomy (NCBI): domain Eukaryota; kingdom Metazoa; phylum Chordata; class Amphibia; order Caudata; family Salamandridae; genus Pleurodeles; species Pleurodeles waltl. The sequence goes on from NC_090449.1 coordinate 263,197,148, forward strand.
CTGCCCTCTGTCTGTGTCATGGCATATGATACGTTGACAGACATGGTTTTGCTATGTGATAAGACTCAAGCTAGTTATAATATACATTGGATATCTGGCCTGACTCAAGATGGTTATGCTATTCTGGCTATGACAGTCCAGACATTTTAACTGCCTATGTGTTTTACTGTGCAATAAAATGTTTGTTGTGACCAGACACATGTGTCATTGTGTTGCTAATTCTCCCCAGCATGACACTACATGAGACATATCCCACCTTTCCTTACCATCTTATGTATTCCTCATGTGCATCACATGGGTTCAATCAATCAATATGTAGAACAAATGGTAGTAGTCAGTGTTTTGTGATAGGTGTGTTTACATATGTACAGGAAATAATTGTGAGACTGAATAAAAAAATAAAGTGAAGGGATCAGTCATGGTGGATGAAATCAAATTAGAAATGCCCCAGCATTTGAAGTCCAGTGTCCTATTATCATTGGAAAAAGAAAAGTGGTTCACAACAGTTAACAGAGGGAATCTGTGGCACCAAAGGAGTGAAAACAGGAAGAGGTTACTTGCTGTCAATGTTTGATGTCTTGCCACCCCACCTCCTGGAGTCTTGGTTAGCCTTCCCTTTTTGTGGGGGGGGGGCTGCTGCTACAGAGGCAAGGGTGTCTGAGGAGGGTCCTTCCCCTGACAAGGCCTCCCTTCCAGTGGCTGCCACAGATGATGAAGGGGCTGGTCTTCCTTGGTCAAAGGAAGGGGTGTGGTGTTGCTCATGTTGCCTGATCAGGGTACTATTGATTTCCCTGAACACCCCTGTTAGGGAGGCAAGGATGGTGTTGGTGGCCTCCCACTTTTCCAGAGACTAACAATGGAAGTCCTCTGCAGCTGCTTCATCTTCCTGAGTTTGGCAAGCACCTAGCCCATCTTGCCTTTGGGATTGTTGGTAGGCCCCCAAGACCTGGCTGATGGTGTCCTGGCCAGGACCATCCCCTGCATGCCGATGCCACAAGGCCACACTATCTCTCCCATTCACCCTACCCCCCCATGCCTGCGCCCTTGTCACAGCTTGCCCCCTACCACTGGTGCTAGGACTATCATTGTCAGAGGTGTTGTTGTGACTCAGGATCCTTGACTGGGGGGCACGAGATGGTAGTCACAGTCCTCAGGACACAGGTTTGGGGGCGAATGGATGCCGGAGATGTTGAAGCAATGGTGCTGGGAGGAGTCGATCTGGTCACGGTGTGGCTCACTGGTGTTGTCTGACCAGGTTGCCCGGATGGGCCAGGACTGTCCTCAACACCCAGACATCCAGGAGTGGTGTTCACACAGAGGGCTTCATCCAGGGGGGTAATGGCAGTCTCTTCAGTGGGCTCAGTATTTGCAGTGGCAGCCAGACCTGTTGATGTGACAGATGCAATGTTAGAAGTTGTATTGTGACATTTACCTCCAAAAGTAAACAGTGACGTTTGGCTAAGGCCATGTAAACATTGGCCTTCATTACGAGTTTGGTGGTGCAAGGACTGCCATGGTGGTGATAGGGGACGCACCGCCGCCAGGCCAGCGGAGAAGACCACCATAGTATGGCGGTCTTCTGAACCAAACACAGACAATCCACTGCCAGTACCGCCAGTGCGGACAGACCGTGCCGGACAGCGGTAGGCATCTCTAGGCCGGTGGGGACCATGTTCCTGCCGAGCGTATTACAAGGTTGCACACCACCAGGATTTTCGTGGCGCTCGCACCGCCACCAAAACCCTCCCGGAACCATATAAAAGGAGACACTCACATTCAGGAACACAGACACGCATCGAGCAACCATGGAACCAGAACTTAAAGTCTTCCCAATTCTCCTGCTCACCCTGCGTCTTCTGATCCAGCGACGACGATGATGAAGAGGATAACAACAGTAAGTACACACACCTAGCACACACTGGAGGGAAATGGATTAGAACACACTCGCACACAACACACACATCCGAGATTGCTAGCAGCGGACACACACACTCAGCCACACACCCATACCAACACACACACCTACACACACACACTCACACACAAAACACACACATGCACATGAACAATACACACACCATGCACAACACACACATTCCATACACACACACAACCCTGCACACACACATCACCACCACAGGCCAACACACATATACATAACACCACTGAGTCACACAACATCACAACCGCAGCTACACAAACACTTGCCAACACAGTGCACTGCACACCTACACATGACAAAACATAGTGACAACAACACGCAAAGACAAAACACAACCAATCGACAACAGCACACACCCACACAATGTGCCAGTTGTCACACCATGCCCACACAACACACAACACAGATGACATAGCCATCACCACACACTCAGGCGCACACACAACAACCACACAATGGCACACAACACCACCAAAACACAACACACCACATACAATGCTCAACTTAGCTACACACATGCATGTAACCACACAATCATATCACACACACAAAACACATCAGTAGCAGCTAGACCAATGGTAGACCCCCCCACACACACATGCATTCCAGGCACAACAGCCAGCACTACCAACACACACAACTCACACACCCACAAACCACAGCCCACATACACAAACCAGACATGTTGAATGAAAGGCAGGACAAGTAAGTCATCATCAACACCAACGGCAGGTTGGCCCTGATGTATTAAAACCTAAATACAAATAAATAACTATATACAGGCAAAAGGCCATCGGCCAGTCCATGTGTCACCATGCCATGACACAAATGGCACATCTCAGAACTCCTCACTGCAAAATCACCTCCACATGGTTGGGGCATCAATGGGGCAGGCACCTCAGGGGTGATGGGGGGGTGGTCGGGGGGTTTGGCCTGGGAGATGGGTCCTTGGGTTGGGGGGGTTAAGGCTTGGCTTTTGGTGGAGGGTCTTTAGATTTGGCCTTGGGAGGGGGGACTTTGAGTTTGGGGGGCAGACCTCTTGACAGGGGGAGGAGCATGGGCAATACCAGGGGGGGCATGGGAGGAGGCAGAGGTTGAAGGGCTGGACCTGGACAGGGACACAGGGTGCTTCAGGGACTGATGGGGTGGGAGAGGGTCAGGGAGGTGGGTAAACTCATAAAGTTTCTTAGGGACACAAGGGTGGTCATGGGAAAAGCGTTTCGGAGTGGAGGGAGTGAAAGTGGTTGTCAGATGTGCCTTTGTGTATGTCGTGGGTGTAGGTGCATGAGTTGAATGCTCGTGTCTGTTGGGTGGGTGAGTGTGGGTGTTTAGGTGTCTTGGGAGGAGGTGTTGGGAATTGCCATGCTGGAGGGGTGATTGTGTGTTGGAGTGGTCGCTGTAGGAATGGTGGATGTGCTGCATGTGGGGGTGTTGGTGGTTGTGGTGAGTGCGGATATGGTGACTGGGGTGGATGCCTGCAGGTCAGCTATTGTGGTGACGGAGGGTAAAATGGGAGTTGTGACTGGATCAGTAAATGTTGATGTCGTGCCAGGATGTGTGAGTGGTGAAGTGTTTGTGATGGAGGGGGTGGTGGGGGTGTCTGTGAAGGCAGTGGATGTTGCTGTGTCTGCAGGTGGGTGCGTCTGTATGCATGCAGATCGTGGGTCCTGTGGTGCTTGTGTTTGTAGGTGGAACTGTGTCTGTTGTAGTGGATGCATGCATAGGTGAAGGTGTGCTCTGTATGGGTGTGAGGAGAGGGGATTGGGAAGAGGTAAGTGGAGGGGCGACTGTAGACAAAGGAACACTGGCTGCCGTCAGGGAGGAGGCCAGAGCCTGAAAGGATCTCTGCAGGGCAGCCACTGCACCCCGAATGCCTTCCAGAAATGTATCACTCTGTTGCACTTGAGCTGCCAGTCCCTGGATGGCATTCACAATGATGGTCTGGCCCACAGAGATGGACTCATGAGTTCCTCCTCACTGAGGGCAGCAGGGCTGACTGGGGCTGGCGCAGAGGTGCCTGTGGCAAAGGAAATGGCCACCCTCCTGGGTCAGCGGGCACAGGCAACTGTGGGGAGCTACAGGGAGGGCGGTGCTAGTAAGGGGGGTGGCAGACAATGATGATGGGTCTGCCACCACCAGGGAGGAGGATTCCGATGATGATGTACACAATACGGTCTCTCCCGTGGCACTCCCCTCGCCCTCCATCCCACTGGGTCCCTCGGCCTCACTGAAATCAGCCTCCTGGGTCCCGTGACCTGCCGCTTCCCCATTCGCCTGTGCCCCCTTCTCCTTTACCAGATGATGCTGATGCACACAAAGGGAGAGAAAGAGAGGGAGGAAGAGAGAAAAAAGGGTGGAAAAGGGTCAACATCTAACTTCCATAAACACATATGAACATGTGCATATCTCATATAATATCTCATGGCCGGGCATGCCATTGCAATTGCACTCCAAGTTTGATAATACCTATTGCCCATGAAAAGCTGTATTGGACAGTTAACATAAGATGTGCACACAAGTACAGATATGGACATGAAGAATGTATTGACTCACCATTGCAGCAGAGGAAATGTCAGGGACATCTAAAAAATGACATGAATACACAATGTTGGTACTACCAGGGCACTTACTACATCAAGTACCAACCCATAGTTGTAAGCCCAGGTCCACATAATGATATCTACAGTAGCAGCAATTGCTGTACAACCTGCCCTCATGTAATCTCATGTAGCAGTATCCCATTGTTGTTTCCCTACACATCCCTACACTCTGAAGGTGACATATGTTTGCATAGTCACCTATCAGGGCAATACTCCTGTCCCATTGAGGCCCTTCTTATGGTGGAACAGTGAAGCCAGACCCACAATCAGTCCATGGGAGCAACTGTACAAAACCAAGACATTTTCAGTTCATGTAGGAGACTAACACAGATGGGGTTGCACTTACACCTCAGATACACTGATGGTTGGAGCTGGTCAGACACAATCCTTCGGTTGACAAAACTGCCCCAACTTTGGGAAATGTGACATTTGAATCCAGTGACAGCATTGTCTTGTCACACATAAATCATATTTACCCTGGCTGGGTCACTGATACCCATTGTTGTTGTGTGTCAACCATTATCCACAATCACAGTATTCCAGGAGTAGCCCACCTAATCCCCCTCAAGGCCTGACAGGCGTGAGGTCACAATCATCACTCACCCTCTTGTGGCTGCTGTGCTGCCCTCAAGCGCCCTTCCACCTCAGAATAGGCCACTGTCAAAATGCTGGCCATTAGGGGGGTCAGGGTCAAACAGGCCCCCCCTCCCTCCTTGGGAGGACATTCCCAACTGGGCCTCTGCAGTCTTCCAGACCCAGCATCTCAGGTCCTCCCTCCGCTTCCGGCAATGGGTGCTCCGCAGGCTATGGACCCCCAGGGTCTGCGCTTGGTGATGGCACTCCAAATCCCTTTCTTTTGATGGGCGCTGACCTGGATGAGTGACACAGACAGGAGGAGAAAGTGATTAGGACTGGCACAAAGTAGACAGCATTGGCCTACACACATCAGACACACCACATCGCCATCCACATCCATCATAATGGGTTACACTCCTAATATCCATGCCCCCAGCATGCATGTACTATGTGGCCAGTATGGCTACATCATTCACAATGATACAGACCCCTACAACACACGACAATGGCATGGGCCTCACCTGCTCCTCTGGGAACCCATACAGCTGTCCATTTAGGGGTAGGACCCCTTCGACCAGCTTCTCCAGTTCTTCTTGGGTGGAGGCCAGAGCCCTATCACCTGCAGGACGTGGCATGATGGCTCCCATAGACAGTAAACAGCAGCTCACGCAGTGGAGGTGTTGCTTTCAAGAGTGTCAGGAATCAAGTGAGCTAAGCGGTAGAAAATAGCAGGCACGGCCGTCACGTGCATGACCGTCACCGCCGGTGGTGATCATCATAGGCAGCAATGTTAACCAATGAGAAGTTGCACAGCAGTTGCGACCGCCTACCGCCATGACAGCATACGCCAGCGGACTTGCATTACCTCCATCTGTCCTCTGCTGCAGGACAGGTACCTGTCATTTTATGTACAATAAATGGCTTGTTGTTGAAAAATAAATGAGTCATGGCAGTTATGTGTCTAAAATCCTACTCAGGCACATGTTGTACCATCATGTATTGGCACATACATCTCACATCCTACGCTCAGTGCTGTAATTTGGGTGGAGGTCAAATTAACTGCATGTTCACCTACTAGCTGCCTCGTAAGCGGTGTTCCACCCTAGATCACTGTGACATCTACATACATGGCCCATACAGGACCCATATGTGCACACAACATGGGACATCACACATGTGTTGTGTGTCACAAACAATGTACAAGACCAACAATGGCCAGCATGGATGGTAGAAATGGCCCTTTTGCATATACAATGTAGTGTGTGTCACCTGTGCAGGCTTGTTTGCATATTTTGGTGTGTGGCACAACTATTGTACATGTAACATGTGTGGAGCACTAATCACAATCTACATTCTCTCCTCTCCATCATAGATACCATGTAATGAGGAGAATGAGAAATGCACCGGTGTACCGTCCACTAGTAGACCTCGCAACCTTGGAAGAGAGACACATCGTCTAGCCCTATAGTCTGAATCGTGTCACCATCATGGATCTCTGTACCCAGTTGGAGCCAGACCTACTGCCTGCCATCTGCAATCCCTATGCCATCCCTCACACAGTCTTGATGGTACTACATTTCCTTGCAACAGGGTCCTTTCAGCTCACAATGGGCTTGGCTGCAGGAATATCACAGCCCATGTTCAGTTTAGTTTTGAAGGATGTACTGTCTGCTTTCCTAAAATACATGGGCACCTACATCAGGTTCCCTCAAACTGTGGATTTGGCCACTGTAAAGGCAGACTTCTATGATATTGGACACATTCCTCACCTTATAGGAGCAATTGATGGCACCCATATTGCGTTGGTTACTTCTCTGTAAATGAACAAGCATATAGGAACTGGAAAAACTTTCACTCTATTAACGTGCATGTGTTTGACAGACCAGTATATCTCCCAAGTGACTGCCAAGTTTCCAGGATCTGTGCATGACGCCTACATAATGAGGAAGAGCAATGTCCCACACATGATGGCACGTCTACAGAGACAGAGTGCTTGCTCATTGGTAGGTATCATTATGGATGTGTGTCTCTGTTGTAGCACGTCAACACATTCTTCTCTGTGGCTGTCCCTGGTTTGTAACATGTCCTGCCTTTATTCATACAGGTGACTCAGGCTATCCTAACCTGCCCTGGCTGTTCACACCAGTGAGGATCCCTGCCACGGATGTCTAGACATGTTACAATGAGACCCACGGCAGGACGAGGCATGTGATTGAAAGGACTTTTGGTCTACTGAAGGCACGATTCTGGTGTCTCCTCATCTCTGGAGGTGCCCTCCTCTACAGTCCCCACAAGGTGTGCCAGATAATAGTTGCCTGCTGCATGCGCCACAAACTGGCCCTACGACATCACATCCCATTACTGACAGATAAGAAGGTGGATGCTGGAGCAGTGGGTAGTGATGGTGACATGGAAAGTGATGAGGAGGCAGATGAGGATGGTGCAGCACACTCTAGGATGGAGCTGATCAATCAGTACTTCCAGTGACAAACAGATATTTTGTGTGTGTTGTAGCAGGTGATATACTTGCACTTGGATTAATTACAATACCCCTCCTGGCCATTTACATCAGTGCAGATGTACCATTTACCCATTCCTCTGTGTGGGTGGTGATAGACGAGTGATTGAATGTGAGGAGCAGTGTAATTGCTCTCAACTAAGCCCTATATCCCTTATGGAGGATACTCAGCATAAATCTTCTGAGGACAGTCCTGTAGTGTGATATGCATCCTGTCATCTCATGTCCAGATGTGAGTCCAGCTATGGACTGTGTAGTGTATCCTTTCCTCTCCTAGGAGTTGCCTGAGCCATTCATGTCAAGTAGCCTTTGCTAACAGTTAAAGTTGTTGATTTGAGCCCATTACAGCTGTCAGCTACAGCTATTTAGTCATGTACGTATTGTGTTTGTCGATGTAGACGTATAATCATTTGTTCTCTGTTGCCTTGCCAATCCACAATAGCTACCACAATTATAGACTACATATGTGCGTAGAGTGCTGCCATGCCCCACATCTTGATTTGTGCTCCTGTGTTGTGAATTTTTCAGATTTGATTATTTGATCTACTCTGGTGTGTGGCTGGACAACAATCTCTCATTCAAATGACTATTGTGACATCTCTGTTGTACTAGGTCCCCTGCAGAGGAGGTCATCCTTGACAGTAATTTGCACTGGCTGTTGGTTGAGGGGTATTGCTACACATGCTAAACACACATTTGAACATCACAAAATAAAAGCACAAATGCATTTGCTGTGATCTACAGTGTTTATTGTGCATATTTTGTCCAGTCGTTGATGAGTGGGGTCATGGTGGATGAAATTATTGGAGTGGATGGTATAGCTGTATGTACTAGAGATCCAGTGTCCAAGGGCCATAGGTAAAATGGAGTAATGACATAGAACAGTCAACAGAGTGTGTCAGTGGCATACAAGGGAAGATGTTCAGGAGAGGGTCACTTCCTGGCAGTGGTCTTTGCATATGCTCCAGCCAGATGCTTGGATGGACGACCATGTTTGCAGGGGGTTCCTTAGCTACAGAGGGAGGGGTGTCAGTGGCTTGTGGGTCCCCTGGCAGAGCCTCCTGTCAATGGCTGCCACTGACGTACATGGCTACGAAAAGAGGGTGCCCGTGGAAGGGGTCTGCTGGTGGGTGGAGGCGGGACGCAGGATCCTGGAGAAGTCCCTGAGCACCCTTGCAATGGTGGCCTTGGAGGCACTGAGTGCCTGCGCTCCTTCATGGCCTCCTGATGGTATTCCCTCTGCATTCTTTGGTTTTCCCCCCAGGTGTTGAGAATTTGGCCCATCTTGTCCTGGCATTGCTGGCATCTCCCAGGACTTGGGAGATGGAGTCTTGGTCAGTTGGCTCCCTTGGCTGCCTTGTCCTCTGGTCCACAGATGCCCTCCCATGCCCCCTGCTACACTGTGCCTGTGCCTCTGCATGGTGTGCCCACACCCCGTGTCACCAGGACCTTCATTGTCTTGGATGTGAGGGGTTGACTCTGGTCCCTGTACTGTGGGACACACTACTGATTGACCAGTCCTTGTGACACAAGTTTGGGGACAAGGGGTTGGCTGTGCTGTATTGGCCACAGGGTGTGAGGGGGTTGGATGTGGGCAGGGTGAGGCTGGGAGGGGTGGACAAACCAGGTGTCCCTGATGGGCCAGATAAGTCGTCAATGTCCAGACATCCTGAGCTGTAGTCATCACTGGGGCCTACATCCTGGGGAGGGCTGTCATTCTCTGGCACCATCTCCATGGTGGCAGTGGCAGGGGTACCTGTGGATGGAGTGGAACAGTGTTACCTGGTGGAGAAGTGATTGGTTGTCTCTTTGTCTGATGCATACAGTGGCTTGACTTGATCCCCAGTTATAGCAAAAACTGTTGCAGCACTGCAGGCATTGTTTGTGGATAGTGGATTGTGGGGTAGGTCCCTTGTTCCACTGGGGTTTGAGGAATGGAGATTGCATTTCTGTCATTGCCTTCTGTTGGTCCTCAGTCGTAGCATCCAGTTGGTATGGCAGGTGCAAAAGTTATACATACAGGAGTTGCACTGTGCAATGGACATAGCAGGTTTATTTGTAGATGGGCTTGTGCATTGTGGGATTTGTAGTGATTGTAATTGGCAGTGCTATCCGTGCACTTGGGAGGTACTGTGTGGGCATTGTGGCTGAGTGGTGGTGTGGCAGGCAGGGGAGGGATGTGAGGTGATTGGGTGTGAGGTGGAATGGTAGATAAGGTGATACGGGTAGTGATAGGGTGGTCAGGAAGCATGCTGGGGAGTAGTACTTGGTGCCAGGGGATTGCTAGTTACTTACCAGACTCCAGTCCTCCGGGTATTCCTGTCAGGCCCTCAGGATGCAGTATTGCCAAGACTTTCTCCTCCCACATTACGAACTCATGGGGAGGAGGTGGGGGCCCACCGCCAGTCTTCTGTACAGCTATTTGGTGTTGTGATGCCATGGAACACACGTTCCCCCATAGGTCATTCCTCCTCTTCCAGATGTCCTTCATCGACCATGACCCTCAGCTCATCATCTGTGAAGCATAGGTGCTTTGACATGACATTGGTGGTTGTGTTGTGGCTGGTGGTATGTGTTGTGTTCAAGGGTACAGTGCAGGGTGATTGGTGGGGTGGGGGGTGTTTGTTTGTGTCTGATAGTGGTATCTGGTGTTTGTGTGCGGTGGTGATGTGTGTATTGTGTTTCTGGTGCAGTTGTGTGGTGTGTGATACGTGTGATGTGTGAAGGTGCCTGTGATATCTACGTGCAGTGTCCTCCATTGGTGTGCTCCTCGCTGTCTGTGTTGGTAGTTGTGGTTGCAAAGGATTGTAGGGGGTGTGAGGGTGTGTTATATAGTGCAGTGAGCAGGTGTGTGTGGTGTATGTATGTCTCACGTGTGGGGTATTTGTACTGTCCAATGTGGTGCTGTTTTTCAGGTGGAGGTGAGTTTTTGACCGCAGCAGTTCGCACCGCCATTGGTTTTCTGCAGTGCAATGACCGCTGTGCTGATTTGTGGGTCATAATCTAGAGGCTGAAATGTGTTCAGCATGGAGGTGCAGGTTGTGGTACCAGCTCTATCCTGCTTTCGGTCGTCCCGGTGGTGTCGAATTTGTGGCTGTATTTTGACTGTCTTCATTTTGGACTCTTAATACGGCGGGCTACTGCCAACACTGGCGGTCTTTTTGCGCCTGCAACCACTGTGGTCTTGGCAAAAAACATGACAAACTTGTGATGAGGGCCATTGTATTTGCAGATTTCCCTTATGTGACAGGCACACAACCTATCAGTTGTATTGACCTGGCATTTGTGTAACATACCAATTCCATTTCAGTCAACTAGCTTCAGAATGTCTGAGTTTATTAGCATTTGGAAGAATGATCATAGACTAATTTATTGCTAGCAGTGCAGGTGAAGCAGTGGCTGGGCAGGATGTGGTTTAGGTCATTTTGAGACCTAGTTGACTGTTATGCAGGCAGACCCAGAATCTTGTTGCATATGTGATCATTGTCTTCATGTGGTCAGTGCACTATGAATCTGTCTGCTGTCAATACCATTCAGATGATGCATCTTGGGGCCTTTCATCTGTCTCAAATTTCTTTTGGCACATAGGTTGAGCTTTCCTTCCTATCCACAATATTTGTATCGCTGCTCAAGATGGGTCTAGGTGTTTAGCCATATCACAGAGTGGACCCTTATCTGTATCTTGTCCCTCCCATGTGGATATTTTCATTTCTGGTTACACAGACAGATGCACAATGTCATATAGACACTGGCCTGGTAATAGGAGTCACAGGGACTGACCATCCTGGGATCTACAGTCAGGGTACTCTAGGTATTACACACAGTAAACAGATGTCATCCTCTCAGGTGGGTACAGTTCAAAGGCTGAGTAGATGGAGCAGGGTCATTGTAGCAGGGCAACTGTGTTGGCTGAGTGGAGTGAGAGGAGAAGTACCTCCTGGCCTTAGCATTCCTCTCAATGCCAGTCCTACCCACACAGAATACAGATGTCATCCTCTCAGGTGTATACATTCCAATGTGGAGGTGACAATCAAAGTAATTTTGAGTAGGATACACTGTTCAAGTTTTTGTAATGGTGAAACAGTGCCCGAGGGGAATTGTAGTGCTTTCAACCCTTGTACTATATACACACTATACAGAGTTGTTGTTGCCCCAGGTGAGTCTAGTTCAGAAGTTGGAGGCCAGACAGGAATCTCTGGACAGGTGAACACTGGGCTGGTGAGTGGATTTACAGTGAAGTTGGAAAAAGGTGAGCAGTAAGCATGCATGACAATACATTTTGGTGATATTTTATTGTTGTGACTTACCTGACTCCACTCCACCAGGTATTCCTGTCAAACCCTCCGGATGCAGGATGGCCAAGACCTTTTCCTATCAGGATATGAGTTGTAAAGGAGGAGGAGGGGGCCAAACGGCAGTCTTCTGGACATGCAGCTGGTGCCTGGATGCCATGCAACGGACCTTCCCCTGAGGTCATTCCACCTCTTCCTGATGGCATCCCTTGTGCGTGGGGTGGGGCCTACAGCATTCACTCTGTCGACTATCCTTTGCCACATTTCCATTTTCCCAGTGATAGTAGTGTGCCGGACCTGGGCTAAAAGAAGATGTGGCTCTACTCTAATGATTTCATCCATCATGGCTCTTAACTCATCTTCAGTGAAACAGGGATTTTTCTGGGGTGACATGGTGGGGATTCAAAAAATAAGTGGTGGGAAATGACCAGGTGACGGTCAGTTGATGGGTTCAGGTAGTGCAAATGGATCTGATTGGAAAATGGAGTGTGTTGAGGATGTGGGATTTGTGCTTAGGGAAAGTTTGGGGTATGCCTAATCTATTGTTTGGTGATTTTTTGATGTGCTCTGGCTTGGGTGTTTGGCGTTGTAGATGCAAAGGACTGTGGTTTGTGAAGGGGTGTGTTTTATAGTGTGCTTTGCCGGTGTTTTGGGTGTGGGAATGTGTGTCAGCTGTCTTGTTTTCAAATCCATCCAATGTGGCGTTGTGTTTTATTTTGTTGACCGCGAATCGTCGTGCTTTAGACCGCCATTGGCAGACCGCCATGGTTGTCCGCCACTGCAACTTTATACTTGTAATAGGTTCAGTAGTTGGTTGATGGGCTGCCAGTGATGGTAGTCGGACAGCCTATTTTCTGCCCTCCAAAGTACTGGCAGTGTTGAATATTTGGCAGGCTTCTGTCGGTTCTGCCTATGTGACTCATAACAAGGCAGTCTGTGTGACCTCCAACGAGGCTGTCTTTTGGCGGCCACCACTATGGTGGTCTGGCAGTCCGACCGCCAAACTCGTAATCAGGTCCAAAATATTTCACAATTTTGTTTGTCCTGCTGGGTACGTATTTGCCAGTCACAAGCCTTTTGTTTGGAAAGAAGTAGAAGTGAAAAAAACATCAAATTAGTACCCTGCTCACATTATGGGCAGTGGGTGGCACTAATTAAGATGAGTCAATAAGTGTTTAGTCCCTGTTTCACACAAAGGATGCCAAGCCTTCCTTGTTAAACTACGAGGCTGTAAAGAAGAGTAGCATGCAAATCATCAAAGCATTTTATTGTGCACAACGGAGTGTCACTAGCAAACTGCATGCATTATTAAAGAGAACCTTTCATTTGAGAGCAGACTATAAATGAAAACCAAAGCAGTAGGCTGAAATGCCATCTTAATGCTTATAATATGCATTGCAATCTAAAGGGGTATGACTTAGCGAAGGTTACAGCTTATCACACCCCTGTAGAAAAAAATGATTGACACTTGCTGGATTTTTTTGCTGGATTAATTTTTAGTTAAAAACTGACCTTGTGTTAAATGAATGATGTCCATCTGTGGAAGCTGCCATGGCCCACCGCTGCCTCCCTGTTTGCTTGTGGTGCTTGAGGGGGAGAGAGGTCCAAGCAGGCGGTAGAGGGCTTCCCAGCATGTTGTGGGCTAAGTTAAGTTTCCAAACAGGGAAGAAAGCCCTTTGTTTCTCTGCTCTATTATTATGACTGATTATTTATGCTTGCACTGTGTTTATAACCTGAAGTATTCAACTTGTTTATATTTTGCTTTCTAAACCTCTTAGTGTGAACTGCTCCAATAACTGAAACATGCATTTTGGTGTACAGTAAATCAAAGCTTATCTGAAGTATTCAGTTTGTTTATATTTTGTCTCCTGAACATTGTAGTGAGAGCCTGCTGCAGTAATTGAAACATGCATTTTGGTGTGTAGTAAATCAAAGCTTATCTGAAGTATTCAACTCATTTATATTCTGCTTCCTGAATATCGTAGTGTGATGTATTTTACGTAGTGTGATGCATTTTAGTATACAGTTAATCAAAACCTATATCTGTCAATGAACTCTTTGCTTATATATATATATATATATATATATATATATATATATATATATATATATATATATATATATATATAAATAGATGCTCATTGTAGTGTAATGATATATATAAATAGATGCTTTTCCTTGCTATTCTTATTCTACTATTGTTAATGTGCTGAATGCCTACATTTTACCTGCAATTCTAGTAAAGCTAAATTGTATTTATAATTGGCGTGTGGTCCTTCATTGAGCGTCCTTATTGACTTATACCGAACAGGTGTCAACATTTACAAATAAGACATTTGGTACCAGAAGTGGGGCATAAGTCAATAATGCCTCTTTGGGGACATAAGAAAAGTGAGGCAGAGAGCGGAAGGCAGCATGGGGCAGAAGCCAGATCAATTCCCGGGTGGTTAGCAACTGACCCGTTCTCTGGTGTGGCAGGACTCCTGAACCGGTGGGCAGCGCCGGTGGTATGGGAGGCATTAGATGAGAAAGTGACTCCTCTCTTAGTGGAAAATGCGGTTGAGAGTGTGAAGCTAAGAGGGGCGAAGCTGGAGCTGAAATCAGCAGGGCAAGTGGGATGGCTTTTCCTGTCTGCGCTCCGTACGGTATACAGGAAAACATTAACACAGGATGCAGAGATAATAAAACTGCGGGATGAGGTTGCAGCCTTGCAGGAAAGGCAGTTACTTATGAAAGAGACCATAGAAAGTGCAGTGACTCGGGGTGATCAAATGGAGGCAAGGTGCACCACATTAGCAGTACGAGTAGCAAAACAGAAGAGTAGGCAGAGCGCAGGAGTTTGCCATCGTGAAGTGGAAATGGTATCTGCAGCAGAGGGCAAAACCAGGACCAGCAGGAGTGTCAAAGTTACAAGAAGATAAACTAGGGGCAGTGGACTTGCTGGCAATGGCCCCTGCACTAGAGCCCTCTGAAATGGAATCCTCACCATTTAAGACAGCCCGCCTTTTGAACAACTCACCGAAGAAGAACAGCAAAATTCATGGTTCACAGATGGTACCGCCCGGTACTATCAGGGAAAAAGACAAAGGCAAACAGTTGCATTCCAGCCTGCTACAGAAACGATGTTGCTGCGAGAAGGGGATAATGAATCAAGCCAGCTTGCAGAGCTGCAGGGGGTAGCAGCAGTGATCGAACAAGCCCCCATCAGAGAGAAAACATTTGTGTACACTGACAGTCGGGCCACTTACCAAGGACTAGCAAGCTGGGCCCCGACTTGGCGCAAGGATGGATGGAAAATTAAAGGCATCCCCATTTCGGGAGGCGAGCAGCTATGGGAAGAGATGTGGGAGAAAGGGCACAAATGTCAAATCTATGTGGGACATGTGGACGCCCATTGCCCATTGGACACCTCACTTGCATCTCTATTCGACAACACCTTAGATCAGATGGCTAAAACGCAAACAGTGGTCCTCAAGGAGGAAGCTGAAGCCGTTTTAGCAAACAGGGCCCATGCAACATCCGGACATCCAGGAGAGAATGGCACTTATGCATGGGCACACCTACAACAAATTCCAGCCACTAAAGAACAAATGCAAAAAGCAGTAAAGGAGTAGCCCACATGCAACCAGATTAGACAAATGCCCTTGCAAAAGAAGCCTAGCAGCCATATCAGAAGAGCAACTGCAGCTACTACTGTGTGGCAATTGGACTATATCGGGCCGCTACCAAAGGAAGGAGGAAAAAGCTACGTATTGACCATGGTGGACACCTACTCTGGCCTTATGTTGGGTATGCCCTGTAAGTCTGCAGACCAAAAGTCCACTTTGCGAGGGCTAAACTACCTGATAAAACATTATGGGGCACATGATGAGATCCAAACAGATAGGGGCACACACTTTTCAGGGAAAACAGTGCAGGGCTGGGCGCAGGAACAGGGAATTCGGTGGATTGTGCACCTTAGTTATTATCCACAAGCTGTAGGCATGATTGAGAGATATAACGGATTGTTGAAAGAACAGCTAAAAAAGTTATCAGCACATGATAGACTTGCACAAGTGATTTGTGAACAAGCGTACACCCCTCACATTGAAGAAAGATCTGCCCCCCGAGAACACCCAGAGAGGTGAGGGAGGATTTGGAAGCACAGGAAGAAAAGTATGGGTGAACCATCCAGGGAAAAAGCCAGAGGCAGAAGAGCTATAGCGTCAAGGGGTGGGGAGTAAGTATTTTACACTTTTAAAGAACTCAAATGTACCTGTATTTGTACTTGCAGTGAGACTTACCCCACGGTCGTAAATGATGACATCTGCATCGATGACGTGGTTCATGATTATAACCGGAAAAAGTGTATGAGTCCGACCGAATATAGTCCGTCATGTCACTTGTGCACCTCAAGCAGCTAACATAACCGATGACCAGGGAAATGTTTCACTTTGCAACGTGGAGGTACCTGGAGGCAAGTGGATGGCTGCCAAAGCTTTGACCTGGAAGGTAACTGGACAGCAAATCCGACATGCCAACGGACTGAACAAGGTGGAGGGGACGCCAGCAACAGTACAGGCTTTGAGTTACATGCTAAACATGATATGTAAATATTGTGATACCAGGACACATGGTGGTTGTTACAATGAACAATAGAATACCAGCCTTCATGTTTTATATAACCGAAAGAAGCATGGTTAACAACTTAAGCAACGTTTCTATAATGCAATATAGAATAGGATGTAAGCAAGTTCTGCATGCAAGCATAATTAATCGTATTGTGTTACAGATAAATTTTGTCAAGAAGAATGTCTCAAAGTATGATCCATTATGTGCACCATGGACACCACAGTTATGGCCCTTGCCAAACTTACGCAATAGAAGAGATCTAGGGTCCTTGATAGCTGGGGCCACCGGAATCGGGGTAGGGGCCCTGAATTCTTTTGATGTTGAAGCCCTTAGGAATAAGCTATCTTCTACAGGATATAGTACAGGAGAGGCCATAAAAGTAATTTCTCAATGGGTCCTACACACTCACAAGAAGTATGGAAAGTCCTGCGTGGGTTGTATCGCGATTGGCAATGGCATAATTTCACTTATTAACAATTCAGAAAAAAAAAAGCGCTTTTAAAACACACGAGCAGTGTCCAAGGGCATCTAGTGCATACTATGGTAAAGCATTGGTAATCTACAGTATGCAGACTTTAACGCAGAATAGGGACAGCCTCAGGGTGAATATTGGAGACAACAATTGCATTTGCCTGAAGAAATATGGGTAAAGCCCATACAGTTTCACGGTGAGGAAGAAATGTGTTATTCTCTTTTTGATAAATATTAAGAAGTGATCTTCCTCCTACTTACATATGGTGCCCCTTTATATTGCTCCCCGTAGTGATAAGTAAAAGAATGGTGGATACCTCACACTGACAAAAAGTAGATTGATTAAACGAATCACACTGTAGATCCCACTAGATGTGCAGATTGGTCTAAGGGGTGGGTATGTACCCACACTGGACAGGTGCTAGATCCATGTCTTCACACAATACCGGGAGAATGTGAATGGTTACCTTATCCTATTAAATGGCACAGACTTATATCAGAAAGGGACAGAGAGTATATATTATGTCATTAATCATCCCTTACTTATTAACGGATTTATACAAACCACCGGAGAGCACGTAATGTGTACGTGTAATATTACAAGCATTATTGACATAAGCACTCACATCTTGTACCGACCAAGTTCACCATAACCACATTACAGACGCAAATGCGTGCGCAGTTAGACTGGAACATCTCGCTTGTTGTTAAGCTACCCAGATAAGAGGCAATCAGGCACTACGCACATGTTACCTTTGCTAAATTTGATATGGCAGCTAAATACACCAAGGATACAGCCATACTGATGACTATAAACACTAAACAGCTTATGCACACTGCTTCATGCATCCAGCAAATAACTGAGCACCATTGGTATGACATCTTCTTAGGCTGGGCACTAGGAGCTATAAAGACGCTAACTATAGTGTTACAACAGATAATTTGGTTATTGATTGTTTGTGTTACGCTAATGACTATACTATGTAGACTATATGTATGCAGAAAGCAGCTTCATACTAAAGATGCGAGCGCTTAGAATAACGTTGACCAGTATTAGTAGCAACCTAGCTAGCGGAACATCAAAGTAAATGATATCCGTTTCAACATGCATCACGCTCATCTAAGAGGTGGAGTGTTCAGTATAGGGAAAGATGCGGAAGACATTGTAACGCAAAGGGTTAATTAGCCTGAGCAGTGTAGATGAGTGTAATGCCTGTTGAAACCCCCTCCCAAACATCGTGGAAAAGTTCATGATAATATTTTCAAGCTTGTTTGTGTAGAAGACTCCGTTTCAACCTTGAGAACGAGAGTACAGGGAGAAGATGGAATGAAAACAAGGGCCGGAGAAGGGCAGAGCAGCCAAGTGCTGATAACATAGCTAGAAAATGCCAGAATGAGATAGAATCCATGCTTCGAGTTATGTAAGCACTGAAGTGTGGGTGAGGGATTTGGAAGCTCGCAGATGGAATTGTGGAAGCTGCCATGGCCCAGCGCTTCCTCCCTGTTTGCTCGTGGTGCTTGAGGGGGAGAGAGGTCCAAGCAGGCGGTAGAGGGCTTCCCAGCATGTCGTGGACTAAGTTAAGTTTCCACACAGGGATGAAAGGCCTTTGTTTCTCTGCTCTATTATTATAACTGATTATTTATGCGTGCACTGTGTTTAAAAAACCGGAAGTATTCAGCTTGTTTATATTTTGCTTTCTATACCTCTTAGTGTGAACTGCTACAATAACTGAAACATGCATTTTGGTGTGCAGTAAATCAAAGCTTATCTGAAGTATTCAGTTTGTTTATATTTTGTCTCCTGAACATCGTAGTGAGAGCCTGCTGCAGTAATTGAAACATGCATTTTGGTGTGCAGTAAATCAAAGCTTATCTGAAGTATTCAACTAATTTATATTCTGCTTCCTGAATATCGTAGTGTGAGGTATTTTACGTAGTGTGATACATTTTAGTATACAGTTAATCAAAACCTATATCTGTCAATGAACTCTTTGCTTATATATAAATAGATTCTCCTTGTAGTGTAATTATATATAGAAATAGATGCTTTTCATTGCTATTCTTATTCTACTATTGTTAATGTGCTGAATGCCTACATTTTACCTGCAATTCTAGTAAAGCTAAATTGTATTTATAATTGGCGTGTGGTCCTTCATTGAGCGTCCTTATTGACTTATACCGAACAGGTGTCAACCAGTCACCTGGATAAGACACCATCTAATGCCCTTATGGTAATGTTATGTGTAGGACCCCAGAAGGAAGGGCAGGGGAAAGGAGGCCTCGCCCCTGGGCCAACCTGAAGGTACAGATCCCAGGTTGGAAGACCAGTTGCAGGTTAACATCCCTGCGCTGGGGGAGAATTGTGAAGGACTGCTTCTACAAACAGCCTGACAATTCTGGACTTTGGGGTGCCGCTCATAGAGGGAGGGTACAGAGCCCCAGAGGGGAGAACCAGGCTGTGATTCTTGACCTGGCAGAAGGGAGAGTGGTCAAAGGGTGCCAGCACCTGGGGCTACTGTCCCCCACTCTTCACAGTCACAATGGTTGGAGAGCCTTGGAAGGCCTGGGTCCTCACTCTCATCCCTGACAGCTGTCAGTGGCCTCTCTGGCTTGCTGTACTGGTGGGCATAGTTGCCCCTGGGGGCAGGGGACAGGAGTCACACCACGGGGGTGAATTGGGCCACACCACTGTGTTGACCATGGTGGTACTCTCTGCCCCATGGGATACATCTGTGAGCAAAGTAAGGTTAAGTGTTGCACAGATGGTACCTGCAGATGAGGAGAAGGGAGCCCCATGGTTTAACATAGTGGGCCCTAAAAGTATAGACAGAGTAATTGAACTACAGTCAGGAAGGCATAGAACTGGAACATGCCCCTGCTGTTGTGGGCCTGGGGCCCTTTTCTATCGCCCCAATCGGGGAAGTCCATCAAGGTATTGATTGGTCTCCCCTGGATTTAGGCTGGTGGGGGTGGAGTTGGAAATTGCCCTTTTTGTAGGGTCATCCCTAAACATTTTGCCTCCTTCCTCCTATTTTTTTTTACCAGTTTTTGTTGGCTTTAGGACTCTGGGCACTTTATCACTGCTAACCAGTGCTAAAGTGCATATGCTCTCAGTGCAAATTGTATTGGTGATTGGTTTATTTCTGGTTGGCATATTTGATTTACTAGTAAGTCCGTAGTAAAGTGCACTAGAGGTGCCCAGGGCCTGTAAATCAAATGGTACTAGTGGGCCTGTCATGCAACGTGGCTGATGAACAACGCGCCGCTGGCTTTGCGGTTAAATTTGATGCTCCACCTGCATTGCAGCTGGGAGATCTACACATCGCGGCTGAAGAAACGACACGCAACATCCACTTGCGGCTACTGATAACCACGCAAACCCCACTCAATGTGGTTTTCTAACACCATATAACCAGATTTTCCACTCATCGTCCCTGGGTGTCAAAGTCAACCCAACTCTGTGCTGATTCGACATCCAGACATTGACATATCCCTCTCTTGCGAGGGAGAAAAATGACTCATCAGAGACCTGACTGGAGAAGAAAAGACGCACAGCTGCCCTTGCGAGGAAGGAATCAATGCATCGCTGACTTTTCCAATGCACGCTCGCCCATACAGCTTTATTTTTTGACGCAAACGAGGTACTTTGTACTAATTCATCGTTTCCATTGTTTTCTACAGAGTAAGACTCTTGTTCTTTTGAAATTTCATATTTTGACTTGTGTATGTTAGATTTTTGTCATTTTGGTCTTGTTTGATTTAGATAAATATTGTCTATTTTGCTAAGCTGGTGTAGTGTCCATTTTGTAGTCTTTTCACTGTATCACTGTGTGTGTTGGAACAAATACTTTACATATTGCTTCTGAGTTAAGCCTGTCTGCATGTGCCAAGCTACCAAGTGGGTGAGTGGGGGTTAACCTGGTGTGTTTCTCTTTACCCTAACTAGAGTGAGGGTCCTTGCTTGGGCAGGGGGTGACAACTGCCAACCAAAGTCTCCATTTCTAACAGTAATTGTTAGACCTGGCATACTTGGCGTGGTCTCCCCTGTCTTTTTGCCTCTGCTTCCCATATTTTGACTGTGTGTTGGACTCTTTTTTTGCTATTTCTGGTACTCTACGCACTTTATCACTGCTGACCAGTGCTAAAGTGCAAGTGCTCCTGTATAAATTACATGTGTAATTGGCTTTTCCATGGTTGGCATAATTGATTTACTAGTAAGTCCCTAGTGAAGTGCACTAGAGGTGCCAGGGGCATGTACATCAAATGCTATTAGTGGGCCTGTAGCTCTGGTTGGGCCACCCACCTAAGTATCCCTGTAAACTGCAGTGTCTGTGTGTGCAGTTTTGAACTGCCAATTCAACTTGGCAAGTGTATCCACTTACCAGGTCTAAACCTTCCCTTTTTATACATGTAAGGCATCCCTAAAGTAGGCGCTAGGTAGTCCCATAGGGCAGGGTGCAGTGTATGTTGAAGGTGGGACATGTACTTGTGTAGTTTTACATTTCCTAACAGTGAAATATTGCTAAATTTGGTTTTCACTGTTGCAAGGCCTATCTCTCTCATAGGCTAACATGGAGGCTGCCTTTAAATTTTCTTAAGGTTCCGATTCCCTTTGAGACTAGATGGAAATATTGAGTTTGGTGTCATTGAACTCACAATTTAAAAATACATCTTTTTGTACAGTTGGTTTTTAGATTGTTAGTTTGAAAATGCCACTTTTTGAAAGTAGGCATTTTCTTGCTCAAACCATTCTCTGACTCTGCCTGTTTGTGGATTCCCTTTCTGGGTCAGACTGACAGTTGGGCTGTTTGTGAATCTTCTATAGACAGTGACACAAAGGGAGCTGGGGTGTAGCCTTCATATCCTGATGAGCCATCGGTGCTAGAGTGGAGGGAGGAGAGGTCACTTACACCTGAAAAGGCTGTGCCTGCCCTCACACAATGCAGGCTCCAATCCCCTGGTGTGTGTGTGGGGCCTGGCCTGGGCAAGGCAGGATCTTGTAAACAACAGAGAATTTTCTTTGAAGTGGGCAACTTCAAAGGCAGAAAGGGGTATAAGTATTGGACCCAAAACCCCAGACTTTAGATCACCTCAAGATCACTTCTGGATTCAAGAGGAACCTCTGCCAAGGAGAAGAGCTGAAGAGCTGAGGAGAAGTGCTGCCCCTGCCTGTGACTGTGCTTTGTTGGGCTATTCTACAGTTGCTGCTTCTACCTGTGAAAGGGGACAAAGACTGGACATTGTTGTGCATTCCTGCTTGAGAGGTATCTCCAAGGGCTTGGAGAAGAGCTTGCCTCCTGTTTTGAAGCCTAAGGGACAGCAAAGGCTTCCCCATCCAGTTTTGAGTCTGCATGCTGTGGATTCTAGCTTGCCGGAGGGTGCCATTCCAGTTCCTGGGCCCCTGGAAGTAGATGTCTGGAGAAAAACCTGTCTGGACAATGCCATGCGACTTCGCTAAGGACACCGCTGCCTGGAAACTGCAACGACCTCCCGGAGATCAGAGTGTCGTAAGTCCGACATCCGTGACATCCAATGATGTTGCGGTGCCTGTGACCCCGTGACGTGAGCGCGACCCCGTGAGGTCGCCCCACAGCAAAGTGACTTTGCTTGCCTTCGTCTCTGCCAGAACCAAGGGAATGACACCTCACAACCGACACCGCCTCACCTCTGGCGCTCTGCAGTAAGGACCTTACGCCTCTGCTCCTCTGTCCCATAGAATCAGAATCAACACCACACCGGATCCAGCAACGCCTCACTCCCCGACTCCATGCATTGGCCTGTTTTCTACTTGTTTACAAAGATACTGTACCTGGGGGTCGGTACGACTGGGTAAACAGCACCAGTGGCTTCACATTGTAAGAAACTACTCCATCATGACGCCGCTTAAAATCAAAGTGTAGAATTTGTACTTCTAGACACTATTTTTGTGTTTTTAAGTGCTAAAATCATATTTTTAATGGTAAATTGTGGATGTTTGTATCTTATTTAGTCTTGTTTATTAGATATAAAATTTACTATTTTTCTAAACCTGTGCTGTGTCATTTTGTAGTGGTTCACTGTATTACTTTGTGTTGGTACAAATACTTACCACATTGTCCCTGAGTTAAGCCTGCCTGCTTGTAACAAGCTACCAAGGGAGTGAGCGGGGGTTAACAGAGTGTGATTCTCCTTTACCCTGACTAGAGTGAGGGTCCTTGCTTGGACTGGGGGCAACCTGACTGCCAACCAAAGACCCCATTTCTAACAGTAATGAACAAAGCAAATACCTCTGATGCTACCTTAATGCTCACAGTACAGTAAGGTAGCTGGCCATAAATGAAAGTAAGTAAATATATGAAATGTCACCCTAAAGCTTACCATTCATGTTCTATAGGTAGTTTGCTACCTATATTTTTATTTTATTTAAATAAAAGGGGTGTGAGTTATTAATGCTCATGGTATTGCACCTTGCTTTTTAGGTGTTATTTCTGAACTTTAGGAGAAGATTACAAAGCATTTGATAATCAATTACTCCTGCTGTGCCACTCCCCACGCCTAAAAAAATGTAACCTTTAGTAAAGTAACTGGCGTTCATGTAAAGTGCTGTAATGCCTCTTGCAGATATTATATTATATACATGGAATATTTAAAACAATCTCAAATGCTATCCACAAGGAAGTTCAAACACTGAAGATATAGCAATTGCAGGGCACATACTTTTTTTTGTATTGCGTACAATTTGCAGTGCTTGGAATGTGGAAGAATAGTAATTTCATTCTTTTATTTTAGTCATGCTAACAATCTTTTTTCCAAACACATCAAGAGCTTTTTATACAGTTAAAAGCAAGTGGCATTTCTGTGGAACTTTTAATGCTGGTAATGCCACAATTTTGAAGACAAGATAGAAGCGACATTCCCGTTCAATGTAGATAAACAATAAACAATGCACAAAAAGAAACCAACATACATAATAAAACAGGAATTATGAAACTCGCACATTCCCAAAATCAATAATAGAAACTTTAATGCCTCCATGGACAGAAGCGACATCCCCGTACAGTTTATAAAAACAATAAACAATGCACAAAAAGAGATCGAAATAAATAACAAAAACATTTTTAAATGGGCGAGTTCAGAAAAACAATAATTTAATCCTTTGAAACTCCATTCCAGCAGAAATGTTTTATGTCCTTTAAATATTTTTGAAGTCTACAGAGTGCAACACCTTTAAAAACATTATATATTACACTGTCAGGAGGTATAGATAAATTACAAAAGGGCATAGCCAAAACGACAGCACCTTATAGTGAGTGAAAAGGCGTGAAAAATAGACATGAAAGAATAGAACATGCTGTCTGCCTGACTTTGTGAGCTTGACTTTGTGAGCTTGTCATGCAATTTGAAAGTTTATGTTGACGACAGAGTGAATCACCTCGAAACACTATAATTTGCCAGTAATCACCATATGTTACACTGCCGACCAAAGGTAGACATGAATAACAAAAGCACATTAGTGAAAAGGTCAGCACCTCTTAGTGGAAAAATAAAATACAGAAAAACTGGATAAAAAGAGTGTAACAGGATGGGTGGCTAGCTCTTTAAACAGCAAATGTTTTATTATGTGCCATAAAACTTAAGACCACATAACATAAGACCACAGAATAAATTGCCCCTAAACACTGCTAATTTACACAAATCACCATATGTTACATCACTCTAAGGCTCCCCCCATTTATCTAACAAAATAGGTTTTATTAAACGTGCATTTTCAAAATTCAGTTATCTAAACCTTAATGTCTCCATCAACAGAAGCTTCCTCCCAGTACAATTCAAACAAACAATAAGTAACGCACAAAAGGAGGCCGATATATATAAGAACATAAAAACACACACGTTCAAAAAACAATAATGTAAACCTTAAGGTTAACAGAAGCAACAGTGTCAAAACAAACATAGCGAATTAAAGTGAAGTAATTCCTTTTATTCCCAATTCTATTGGCTGCTGAATACTAGTAAATAAAAAGTGTGTCTGGAATTGGCTATTGTTTTTGCAATTATTGTATTTTTTTCCACAAGCAAAACGTGTCGCTGCATTTATAGTAAGTTTTGAACCGTTTAAATCTTAAACAATTTTTTAATGATTTTGGAAAAATGTGCAGTTTATGTAGCAAATGACAAATTAATTTTCAAATACAGTAAATCTACAATTAATGAAAAAGTCACCAAGCCCGCACAATTGTAATAATACAGAGGCCTTTGGTAGGACACAGTAAAACTTAAATGTTATCAAACTAAACCACCATAATGCCCTTGTGCCAATATTATGCAATGTAAAAGGGAAAAATCACCAGTAACTGAGATAGCTTAGTATGTTGAGCACATAGTATTATTAATAGATAAATATTAATGAATGAAGCAAAAAGGTTAAATGCTATTTAATGGTCACCCTACAGTAAGCTATCTGATTTGGTAGTGCGCAGACGGTGGAGAGCCCACCATAGATTTAAAAAAAGTAAATATGCAAACTGCATTTCCCTACAAGTTGTAAAAATAAAAACATATGCACAAAAAGTTCCAGAATTTGTAATACTGTTAAACTAAACTTAACAAAGTCTAGCACTTACTTCCAAAAGTGACTTCAGACTTTTTTTAAAAAAAGAGGGAATTAAGTTGTATGTCCCAAAGCTCTGCAAGCAAAGTTGCTTTTTTTTGGGTTTGAGGTTCATTTAAATAAGTTGAAAGGCTGAATAGCAGAACAGTGCCAAAACAAGTGCAGTGAATGAGAATGGAGTAATTCCTTATATTCTCAATTCTAATGCCTGCTGAGTACTCGTGAATAAAACGTTTGCCTGGAATTGTCTATTTTCTTCTTTCAGTTAGTACATGTTTTTTCCAAGTGCAACATGTCAATGCATTTGCAGTAACTTTTAAACCGAATGAACTAGATTTTTATTTTTTTAATCAGCAGATTATGTAGCAACTGATGAATTAAGTGCCAAATACGATACATTTATAATTAATCATAATTTCTGTGGCATAATGCTGAACATTTTGTAATAGTATTGCTTTTTAGGGATGAATTCTAAACTTTAGCAGCTTACTTACATAAAGCGCTGTAATACCTTTCCTCCGATATAAAGCTATATAGAGTAGAATATAAAAAAAAAACAGGGACAAATGCCATCCCCAAAAAACTTCAAACCATAACGTGCGCAGTAAATGCAGGACACAGATTTTTTTATGTTGTGCGAAATTGTCTGTGCTTGGAATGGAGAAGAATTGTGAACATCAATGGTCCCAGTCCGTATGTCATTTTAGTAATTGTAAGATTTGTTTTTGTAACCACAATTTAGCAGGTTTTTATGTATCTAAAAAGGACGCTGATTTTCTATACAACTGGTATTATAATAATAATAACCCACACGTAAAAAGAGCTGCATTTTGCAATAAAACATAAGTATTTTCAAACAGCCACTATCTCACTAAAAATAGAATTCCGAAAAAATAGAAGTGTCAAGTAAGCTGCATTCCACCCAAGTGAAATAGCTCAGTGGGTAAAGCGTCTTCTGGTGCAAGCAGACCACAAAGAAAAAAAACGTAATGACGCGCATTTCCAAGGCGCTTCAGTTCACAGGAATAACGGGCATTTCCAAAGCGCTTCAGTTCACAGGAATAACCCGCATTTCCAAAGCACTTCAGTCCACAGGAATAACGCGCATTTCCAAAGCGTTTCAGTTCACAGGAATAAAGCACATTTGCACAGTGCTTCAGTTGACAGGAGTAAAGCCATTGTCTTGATATCCACAGCGCTTCAGTTCACAGGAGTAAAGCGCATTTGTCTCGATATTCAAAGCGCTCCAGTTCACGGAGGCAAAGCGCCCTTGACTCAAAATTCAAAGTGCTTCAATTCCCAGGAGTGAAGCACACTTGCCTCGATATTCAAAGCGCTCCAGTTCATGGAAGCAAAGCGCCCTTGGTTCAAGATTCAAATCGCTTCAGTTCCCAGGAGTAAAGCGCACTTGTCTCACCATTAAAAAGGCGCTTCAGTTCACAGGAAGCAAAGCGCCCTTGGCACAGTAGTCAAAGCGCTTTAGTTTACAGGAGTACAATTGTGAAAATGTTTCAAAGATAAGCACATCACAGTTTCATTGTTTTTGGAATCATAATATGTGAGATACATATTTAAGTGTTTACGAATTTCTAGACTGAGATCTAACGGTTTAAATTTTATGAATGTATAGTAGTTATATGATTGATATTCAGAGAATGTCCATAGTCTAAGGCTCTTGTCTTCTCAAGGTTTAGAGGTCTCAGTTTATTTTTGTTTCATGATTCAAAGAAGGGGCTAGGCCCAATTAATAAAGGGTCTCAATCTGATATTACGGAGACGCCTTTATTCAAGAACCCTATTGGTGAGTTACACTATTATGAATGAGTATATGTATATTTGTTCTAACTTTTTCCTTTCATATCTCTCTCCCAGCAGTTCCCTACCCTAACTCCCTTCCCCCTGCCTGGCTTCATCATAACTCTGTGCTATCAAAGCTTTCTGAGATGGTGACGCCGGGAGGTGGGCCTTTTTGTTCAGCAGCGTGCAGATCCAGAGGAAAAGGTACTGTGACACCCATCTCTTTTCTTTCCCTTTCTATGGCTAGGAGCTGCTTCTCCAAAGCCAATCTCTTGGCCAGCCTGACTAACAGGATGTCCTATTCATTGAGGCTGTCATCAATGCTTCCAGAGTTACTGGCCTCCCCTGTGGAAGAACCAGGTTCCCTGACTATTATTTGTGGAGCCAGGGTTTTGGGAACCCTGTTCTCCCTAATTAGAACAGGAGGGGTGAGTTATTCCTCCTGTTCACTAATTTCCCAATCTGAAGGAGTACCCTCCAACTCAGAGGGGTGGTCCCTTGTAAACTCTGCCAAGAGCTCCTGGAGCTTGACCTTGGTAGGGTTGGATCCAGTCTTTATCTTTTTTAGCTTACAGACAGTCCTTAGCTCTGCCATCCTTAGGTGCAGGTAAGGGGTGAGGTTGAGTTCCACCATCATCTCATCTGTGCTAGACATTATCACTGTAAAAGTTAGGATTACTTTTTAAGAATCTAAAAACTACTTCTAGAACTTAAATCCTAACTTTTAAAAACTTTTAAACTCTAAATGAAATGCTAACAGGGACTTACACAAGGCCCTAGCAGGACTTTTAAACATTTAGAAAAAATAGTCAAATTGCAAAAATCAATTTCTAATGACAATTTTTGGAATTTAGTTGTGTGAATAGGTATTAGCTGAGTAGTCCAGCAAATGCAAAGTCTTAGACCCCACCGCTGATCCACCAATGTAGGAAGTTAGCTCTGCATATACTAGCTCAAAGTGAGAGATGGTGTGCACAGAGTCCAAGGGTTCCCCTTAGAGGTTGATAGTGGCAAAATTAGATGATAATACTAATGCTCTATTTTGTGGTAGTGTGATTGAGCAGTAGGCTTATCAGAGTGTAGTGTTAAGTATTTGTTGTACACACACAGGCAATAAATGAGGAACACACACTCAAAGACTTAACTCCAGGCCAATAGTTTTTATATAGAAAAATATATTTTCTTAATTTATTTTAGAACCACAAGATTCAAGATTTGAAGTAAGTACATGAAATGCAAGGTACTTCACACAGGGAAGTATAGAACTTTGATTTAAAACAGAAAAAGAAAACACACAAATGGAGTACGGGGTTCTTCTTATACGTCGTGGGGTAAACACCAGGTGCACCAATTGTGTCCAAGGTTCCTTGTGGTCCTCTAATGGAGGAAAGTGGTCAGTGTGAAGAGGGAAAGCCGTGGGAATGGAAAAAGAAGGGGGGGGGATTTCCTTTACGGACTAGGTGGTCTCACACACTATATAGTGTCATGCTTCATCATATGACCATCTAGCCCTACCCAGGTAGGACAGTGCCACCTGGGCGGACTCAACCTCGCTGTTAAAAGAACAGGAGGGAGTGCGTAAATCAATTCTAGGTCTGGAAAGATCGGGATCCAGCTAATCTAGGGAATAAAAACACCTAAACAGATACCTGTGTAAATTTTAATAGTACGGTCTGTTTGGTGTGGTTAAAGATGTAGATTGGGACACCTCTGTGAGAGCAAGGACTCACAGGGTCACCTATCTAAAGAGTGATAGCCGACATGTTTCTGCTCTCAGTGGTGAGCCTAGGAAGGTCTTGGGGCATTCATCAGGGCAAAGGATCCCTAAGACTCACGCTAGGAGTATAAGAAAACACTCTCCGGTCAGTGACAGTTCTAGAAGTTTTTTTTTTTTTTTCCACCTTTTTCTTCCCCTTTTTTCCCCCTCCCCACAACCCCCCCCCCCACCCCCACTATTTCCCCCTTCTCTCCCCTTTTTATTTTTATTTTTATTTTCCGGGCCGCTAGGGACCACATTTCCCAGGGGCCCCGGGAATCACACGTCATTTTCCAACGCTGGATTTTTCAGGCTGCTGGGAACTACATTTCCCAGCGGCCCCGGGAATCCCGCGATATCTCCCGGCGCTCTAGGCTGCAGCAAGAGGCTTCTACCTCAGGCTGCCCCAGAAGCACAACAAAGACGAGTCGGCTCTGCCAGCTCGATCACGGAAGCTCCACTTCCGGCCTCCACGTCGGCCTGACGATGAGACCACGGGCCGTGGCGGTGATTAGCCACACCTGGCCCCTTGATTGAGGCGGTTTTCTACAATATAAGCCCGTCTCTCCCTGACCTTTTTATCCAAGCGGTAAAGGGAGAGGACGGTATAGGCGCACAGCGAGCACCCTCTTTGATGCAGTGAGTGACTGAACTATGCCCTGGACACACAGATAATATTCTTCTGCGCTCCTCTTCTTTTTATTTTTCTTCTTTTCTTTCTCTCCTTTTTGCTCCTTAGCTAACGCGCTATTATTACTTGTACCAATTTCAGGTTGACATTTTGCAACCAGCCTTCTCCTTTGGATTCTAGAGGCCTCCCATTCCCTCTCTATATATTACTGTGTACCTTTTTATGCCCCTCTTTATCCACTCTTTCTTTGAACCTTAGTGTCTGACTATAAGGGGACACTCCCCCTCCCGGATACCAGAGGCCAGTAGCCTCTAGGGATAGGATAAGAATGTTTCCACTTACCCCTCATAGTATTATTATCTATGACGTTACATGTGCATGGTTATTGCCCTTATTGAGTGTAATTGTTCCATGCATGAGTATTTTTCCACGTGTGCTGTTGGTTTGCTGTGTTTTGCTGTGTCACATTGTTGCCTTCATTGTCTATCTGTTTCATACCCACCAGGCCTCCTCAAGGTAGCCCCTTGGCAAGGTAGGCCATTTTCTTTACCTTCTAGAACTGTTACTGACCGGACAGTGTTTTCTTATACTCCTAGCGTGAGTCTTAGGGATCCTTTGCCCTGATGAATGCCCCGAGACCTTCCTAGGCTCACCACTGAGGGAAGAAACATGTCGGCTATCACTCTTTAGATAGGTGATCCTGTGAGTCCTTGCTCTCACAGAGGGGTCCCAATCTACATTTTTAACCACACCAAACAGACCCTACTATTAAAATTTACACAGGTATCTGTTTAGGTGTTTTTATTCCCTGAATATGGCACCTCAAAGACACCCTAGGTTTTCTGAGGAGGAGCTCAGGGTCATGGTGGAGGAAATCATCCGGGTAGAGCCACAGCTATTCGGATCACAGGTGCAGTAAACGTCCATTGCTAGGAAGATGGAGCTATGGCGGAGAATCGTCGACAGGGTCAATGATGTGGGACAGCATCCAAGAACACGGGATGACATCAGGAAGAGGTGGAACAACCTACGGGGAAGGTGCGTTCCGTGGTATCCAGACACCAGATTGCTGTACAGAGGACTGGCGGTGGACCCCCACCTCCTCCCCACAACTAACAACATGGGAGGAGCAAGTCTTGGCAATACTGCATCCTGAGGGCCTCGCAGGAGTAGCAGGAGGAATGGATTCTGGTAAGTCAAATCTTTACTACTATATCCCCCATACCCTACCTGCATGCCATCACATACCCCCACCCACCCCCTCACTGCCACCACTCCAACACCTCACAACTGCCCCACTATCACAACCCACACATCCCAATACCAAGCCCTGCATGCAAGACCAAAGTCTGGACACCCACTGGCAAAGCATGTCCAGTACAGATACCCACACAGTCCCCAAAACACTAATCACACAAGGGAAAACACAATAATCAAGCACAGGAGTAGAGGGTAACTCACCCAATTCACAAGATGGCCCACACAGATACTAAAACTCTGCATTTACACCCCAACAGGACCCATACCCAACATCACCAGACAGGAGGTGCCAGACATATCCAGTTCCCCCCACAGAAGAGGCCCACAGTGATGACAGCAGCTCTGAACGCCTGGATCAAGATGACCAGCCCGGCCCATCAGGGACCTCGGGACAGTCGGTTCCCCTGCCACAGTCACAAGCCACCACAGACCCTCCCCCCTCAGGAAACACCACCACAGCACCTACCCATCAGGCTCATGCCACTGTCCCCAGGACACGTCAATCAGCAGTGTGTCCACCACTACAGGGACCCCCAGGCAAACCCACAAACACAGGATGATCAGGGACCTGGGGTCAGTGGCATTGGGCACACGGTTCAGGGGACAGAGGCACAGGACAACAGGGAAGCTGGGAGGACTGCTGTGCGACAGGGGGAGGACAGGCCCAGGGAACCCACTTTCCACGAGGCACTCTCAAACATCATGGGAGCTTACCATCATTCCCAGGAGACCATGGGCACAGTACTGGCCAAGTTTCAGGAGACCCAGCGGCTGCATGAGGAACACTACCTTGGGCTCAGGGAGGACTTGAAGTCCATTAACACCACCCTGGTCACCATTGCAGGGGTGCTGGCAGGCCTGGCCAACACCATGAGGACACAGTGGCACACAAACGGGCCCCTGACACTAGTCTGGATGATGAACAGCCCTCCACCTCCGCCGGCGCCAGTGGACAGGAGGCACCGCCACAGGAACAACAGGCCACCAGCACCCCACCCCATGCAGAAGGAGAACCACCCCGCAAACTGTCCCTAAGATCCAGGAACAAGACAGAGAACATTGCCGAGACCCCCGCCAGGAAATAAGACCCTCCTGATTGTCACCCTTCTGTCCCACTTTGTCACCCTGTCCACCTTAAACTGCCATTGCTCCACTTCCTATGCACCCATGGACAAACACCCTTGAATCACAAATCAATCTGGAGTCAGTCTGTACTTTCACAAATGTGTAATTGCAACCTCTCTGAAATATAGCAATGTCAATGTTCATGTTCACATACCAATGTTACACAGTTGTTGGGCAGCAGTAAACATAGCAGAGGGCACAAAGTGGGACCCATGTCTGTGAAATGGAAAGCCAAAGTGACATGTCAGGGTTCATTCACAGAGGTAAAAAGGCAGATTTATGCTATGTCCTACAGTAGTATGAGATGTGTAAAGCAGTGCCATCCTCTTACCTGTGTCTCACTGGAAGTATTGCATGATGATGTTGTTTCGGTTGTCTATATCTTCTCCTTCTGCCTCCTCTTCTTCACTTCCCACAGGCTCCACTGCTGCCACAACACCAGCATCAGGCCCATCCTCCTGCAGAAAAGGCATCTGGCATCGCAAAGCCAGGTTGTGCAACATACAGCATGCCACGATGATCTGGCACACCTTCTTCGGTGAGTAGTATAGGGAGCCACCTGTCAGATGGAGGCACCGGAATCTGGCCTTCAGGAGGCCAAAGGTGCACTCTATTATCCCCCTAGTTTGCCCATGTGCCACATTGTAGCATTCCTCTGCCCTTGTCCTGGGATTCCTCACTGGGGTCAGTAGTCATGACAGGTTGGGGTAACCAGAGTCACCTGCAAAGATCGACGGACAACTGTTAGACATCCTCCAAACAGGATGGAATCTCCCATACCCAGACACCTAATTAAACTGTGTGGGAACCTTGGGCTCACCTATTAGCCACAGAGGGTGCCTCTGGAGTTGCCCCATCACATAAGGGATGCTGCTATTCCTCAAAATGTAAACGTCATGACTGAGCCAGGATACTTGGCATTCACATGGGAGATGTACTGGTCTGCCAAACACACCATCTGCACATTCATAGAGTGGTAGCTTTTGCGTTTTCTGTACACCTGTTCATTCCTGCGGGGGGGGGGGGGACAAAAGCCACATGTGTACCATCAATGACACCAATGATGTTGGGGATATGTTCCGGGGCATAAAAGTCACCTTTCACTGTGGGCAGATCCTCCACCTGAGGGAAAACGATGTAGCTGCGCATGTGTTTCAGCAGGGCAGATAACACTCTGGACAACATGTTAGCGAACATTGGCTGTGACATCCATGATGCCATGGCCACTGTTGTTTGAAAGGGCCCACTTGCCAGGAAATGGAGCACTGACAGGACCTGCACTAGGTGAGGGATTCCTGTGGGATGGCGGATAGCTAACATCAGGTCTGGCTCCAACTGGGCACACAGTTCCTGGATTGTGGCACTATCAAGTCTATAAGTGATAATGATGTGTCTGTCTTACATTGTCGACAGGTCCACCAGGGGTCTGTACACCGGAGGATGCCGCCATCTCATCACCTGCCCCAGCGGACGTGCCCTATGGAGGAGAAGGGTGAGTAGAGGGTCATACACCACATAGGTT
Organism: Pleurodeles waltl; assembly: GCF_031143425.1. Lineage (NCBI taxonomy): Eukaryota > Metazoa > Chordata > Amphibia > Caudata > Salamandridae > Pleurodeles > Pleurodeles waltl. Next base: position 263,230,839 of record NC_090449.1, read on the forward strand.
TCACAAGGCTGTTTAGGATAATCGTGAAGTTATCTCTGTGTGCCTTTGTCTGTCCGTATTCCTGGCTAAAATAGCTATGACACAGTTAGTTGGCCTGCCATGTGGACCCTTGAAATGGCCGCTGCCTGACCTGTAAGGAGGGACAAGGGGAAATGAGGTAAGTGCGCTGGAGTTGTGCAGCGTCGCGGTAGGCAGTCGAAGACCGCTGCTCAATTCAGCATTGGTTATCATTGGGCCCTATGGGTTCCAGGAGCCAATGACGATGTACGCCGGCGGTGACGGTACACACCGCTGTGGACGTGACCACCATTTTCTATCTGTTCACTCACTTGATACCTGACCTTCAGCAGGAGAGGACCTACACTGCAAGTGCTGCTGTGACCTGTGTCTGGAAGCGACAATGGCTACAGTGTCTGGGGAAAGGGCCCCTGCCTTCACTGCAGAGGGGTTGGAGAAACAGGTGGATGGGGTCCTCCCCCAAGTACATGCTACTCTACGGTCCTCCAGACAAACAGGTGAGTGAACCGTGTGCATGGTGGATGGGACATGATTGTAAGGAGTGTCGTGGATGGAAGAGACGGGGGGGACTGGCCAGCATGTGAGGATGGTGAGTGTATGTTTTCCTGGGACAGGGTGGGAGGTTTGTGGCCAATGTGTGAGAAGAACTGTACAGGGGAGTAACATCATTTTTAACTTCACTATTCCTCTAGGTCAGCGCCCACCAGAAGAAGGGTATTTGGCGTGCCATCACCAAGGTAGTGCGGACCCTGGGGGTATACCATAGACGGAGCACCCACTGCCGAAAAAGATGGGAGGACCTGCGCCGCTGGAGCAAGAAGACAGCGGAGGCCCAGCTGGTGATGGCCTCCCAACGTGGAAAGGGTGTCCGTCGCACCATGACCCCCCTGATGTACCGGATCCTGGCGGTGGCATATCCTGAGTTGGATGGACCCTTGAGGGCATCACAGCAGCCACAAGGGGGTGAGTACACTCTCATTCAGCTGACTCTGCACGCTTGACAAGGTGTCTGGGGGGGAGGTGGGCTGTGGGTTCCCCTACGCCAGGGCAGACGCGCAAAGGTAGATCCACTGATTTGCAGGCTCAGTCCCACTCCAAACCCAAAGGTGGTATTTGCCCTCTACACCTAGTCAGGCTCCTATGGGTTCCAGCTGTGCATGAAATGGGTCTAGACAGAGTCCCCCATGGGCATGTGTTTTTCCCCTGCACTGTTAGTACATGTCTTAGTGCCCTGTGTGTTGTGTCTGTCAACGGTAGTGGTGTTGTAGGCATTGACCATGTGTTTTGTCACCCTGTCCTTGTGTGCATTAGCATCATCTGCAACCCACATGGCCCTGGAGGGCGAATTTACGGAGTCAGAAGGCACCAGTGGGATGGAGGGCGAGGGGAGCTCCATGACGGGGACAGGAGTAGACACCAGCGACAGCGACTTCTCCTCTGATGGGAGCTCCCTTGCGGTGGCGGGCACCTCTGTGCCCACCACAACAACAGGTACAGCCGCCGCCCCCCCTACCAGCACCGTCCTCCCAGCAGCCCCTCATCGAGTTTCCCGTGCCCGCTCACCCAGGAGGGTGGGCATCTCCTTCGCACCAGGCACCTCAGGCCCTGCCCCAGTCAGCCCTGCCGCCCTAAGTGAGGAGGCTATTGACCTCCTGAGATCCCTCACTGTTGGGCAAACAACCCTTTTGAATGCCATCCAGGGTGTTGAGAGGCATTTGCAGCAAACAAATGCATACCTGGAGGGCATTCATTCTGGTGTGGCGGCCCAACAGAGAGCATTTCAGGCTCTGGCCTCAGCCCTGATGGCAGCCATTGTCCCTGTGTCCAGCCTCCCCCATCCAACTTCCTCTACCCAGACCCAATCCCCTGTACCTCAGCCTATCCCAAGCACACCATCAGACCAGCATGCACACTCATCAACACACAAGAGTGGACATGGCAAACATAAGCACCACACATCCCACTGGCACTCACACAAGCACCATCCCCATGCAGACACACCAACATCCACTGCCTCCACTGTGTCCCCCTCCTCCACGTCCTCCTCCTCCCTCCCTGTCTCATCTCCACTCACACATGCACACACTACATCTTCATCCACTACCTCCATCACCAGCACGCCCATCACCACACACCGCTCACGTGCAACCACCACCCCTACTACCATTCACACATCCCCTGTGTCCTCTCCCAGTGTGTCTATGAGCCCTCATCCAAAACTACACAAATGCAGGCACACACCCACCCAACAACCATCCACCTCACAACATCCTCTGGCACATGCACCTTCACCCAAATTCAGCAGACGTACACCTACAACCACTATCTCTTCCTCCACTCCCAAACCCCCCCCATCTTCCCGTCCTAGTGTGTCTAAGAAACTCTTCCTGGCTAACATTGACCTCTTCCCTACACCTCCTCCCCGTCCTTCCCCTAGGGCCAGGATGTCCAGGTCCCAGCCCAGTACCTCAGCCAACAAATCGTCCAGCCATGTGGTCTCAGCAAGTCCGGTCACATCGTGGGCGGCAGCCATCAGGGCTGCCAGTGTGCCACCTAGCGAGGGCAAGGATCAGCCCATCCCACCACCTGCCAAGGTGAAGAAGGTGCCCACATGCTGTAGGGAAAAGCCGCACTAACCACCCAGCAAGGGCTGCTCCAAGCCAAAAGGGGACAGTGCCAAGGGACCAGCAGCGACATCAAAGGTGGGGAAGGGATACAAGGTGAAGGGCAAGTCAGGATAGGGCACGGAGCCTCCAGCTCAGGGACCAGAGTCAACCCTTCTGGCAATCAGAACAGCAACCTATATGGCGGTGGACACCGCCACCTGCACCGCCACCAGCACCGCCACCTGCACCGACACCTGCACCGACACCTACACGGCCACCTGCACCGCCAAACAGTGCCACCACAGCTGACATGGCTATCATCCCCAGTGGCCAGCCGTCCGAGGGTGCAGGAGACGTCCAGGACCCTGCACAGCGTACATGAGGCACGGCACCCAGCACTGTTTGTACCTACAGGTGGCAGACGAAGTCGCAGCAGGGTGGAGTGTGTCTATGCCTCCATGGAGTATCATGCTACCTGTTCCCAGGCAATCTCGTGGCACACACACCCAGGTGAGGGAATGGGACCTTCCACACTGCATGTGACGGACTCTGGGCACAATGCCCCCTCCAGGACCAGTGGAGACTGACATCCACTTGAGAGACTGTGGCTTTGCACTCCCCAGGATACAGCAGTGGGCAAACCACCCACTGGAGAGACTTGAGAAACTGTGGCTTTGCACTCCCCAGGATACAGCAGTGGGCAAACCACCCACTGGAGAGACTTGAGAGACTGTGGCTTTGCACTCCCCAGGATCAAACTGTGGGCATGGAGCCCCCTAGTGGAGCAGCGTCGTCGTCCGTTCATCTAGCTGAGGTGCCCCCCCTCCCCCTGAGGTGCCTGTTTATTTTCGATCTGATGCCCTAGCAGTGTTCTCTCCGTTTCGAGTCAGGTATCATGTGTGGGCTTCGCCAATGCATTTTGGGACCACTGGTCCACGGACAATGATTTCCTTACTACCCGGACTTGTGTAGTTGGAGTACATATTTGTAAATACTGATGAGTTAAATTTTGGCCTATCTGATTTTTTGATGATTACACTTGTTACAATCATTTCATTTGGTCCTTGCGTTATTCCAGGGGGTGACGGGGTGTAAATGTAATGTTGATGCATGTATTTGTGTGTATGGTGTTGTGGGTGAGGGTGGGGGTGGGGGTGTTGCGTGTTGATTGTGTGTGTCACTCTCTTTTCCCTTCTCCCCTCCCCTGTGTGCTAGGTGCAGTACTCACCGTGGTCATCGCCGGCGTCTTTGCTGCTCCTGATAGAAGAGGAGGTAAACCAACATGGGCAGGACCTGTAACTCGGGCTCCATGGCGTCCTGGTACCTCATTGGGTGTTGAGAGGTGAGTGGTTTCCCCTCCAAGTTCTGTTTCTGCCGTGGTTTTGATGGCGTTGGTACCGCCCCGGAAAAGCTGGCGGATTGGTGCTTTGTAATACAGTGGGCGGTACATTGTCTTCTGCCTGTCTGTTGGCGGTTACCGCCCCAGTGTTTGTTTCTACCGCCGTGGCGGTTGGAGTGTTAAAGTGGCTGTCTATGTTGGCGGTTTCCGCCATGGTCGTGATTCCATTTTTTTTACCGCCGGCCTGTTGGCGGTATTACCGGCGCTTTAATACTGACTGCCAGGGTTGTAATGAGGGCCTAAGTCCCAGAAGAAAGATATATCCATGATGCTAAAAGGAAGCCAAATAATATGCATCCAGGAAACATGGGCGACGGAACCTTTCGATATAGTAGGGTATGCAGGACGTTATAGACCGGCAACAAAAATAAAAAAACAGGGCAGACCAAAAGGAGGCTTAGCAATTTTTATAGAAATAGCGCTTAGAATAGAAGCAATCCAGGTACCTACAGTAAATAATAACATTCTGTTTCTAAAACTAAAGAATTGGAGGAAAGACACAAACACTCCCTTATATATAATGAATGTGTATTTTCCCCCAAACGAAAAAATAAAGTCCACTGTAGCGTATGAGTTATGTGAGATTATAATGGGCGTATTACAGGAGCCGAATGTACCGGATATAATATTAACGGGAGACTTCAATATGGACTTCATGCACATTTCGGAACGCGAAGAACAAGTAATCCAGCAAGATTATGTATGGTCAATTCCCCCCCAAAGTAATAGGGGCCACTTGAGAAGAACATATGATAAAAGGGAAAACTCCTTGATAAAGGACCTGGAGTCCCTAGGTATGAGAACCCTAAATGGGAGATTTCAATCAGATACTCCACCGGAGTGGACCTATTTCTCACCCACTGCTTGTTCCATAATAGATTACACAATAGTAACAATAAATCTCTGGGGAGGGATAAAATCCTTCAGAATAAAAAAAACACCAAGTAGCGATCATGGACAACAGAAAATGGCGCTTTCAATAACTAATAGAATATCACCAACAGATACCTACGTGGGCGGGGGAAGACACCACAATAAATTACCAAAGGTTAATATGGTCTAGTGAAGTGAATGCCCGAGTAAAAGAGATGGCCGGAACTCTAGTAAAAAAAACCCTAGCAAATGGATATGGCAATAAAGTTAAACAGTGGGAGGTCTTCCTAAATAGTATAAGAGAAAAGGGAATTGTAAAGAAGCCCCATAAGGGCCCGCGAGGAAGACTAGTTGAGGGGACCCGGGAAAGAATAAAATTATCCATTCTTGTGCAGAAGTTAAGGAAAGAAAGGAACAAACTGCAAAGGTACATTAGGAAAGATCCACAAAATAAAGATTTACAGCATATCTTCCATAAAGTAAATAAAAGTTTGCAAAGACAGGTCTGGGAAGAAAAAAGGGAAAGAAATGATGAGTTCTGGGCAAAGATGCTTTTTTTGGCAAAACAAAAAAATGCAAGGCAGTTCTAGAAAACTGTAAACGGAATAAATCGGCCTCAAAGACCAGTAGTAAATTCCAATATATCAGAACGGACATTGGTCCAATTTTTAAATTGAATATTTAAACCAATAGTAATAGGGCCAAGAGAGGAAAAGCCTAAAAGTGAAGACGTCAGGAAAGGGGGCATAGAAAGCATATAAACCAAAGACAGTATTATAGATAGCTTCCAGGAGAATCAAATAAGGAAAATAGTATTAAAATTCAGGAAGGACGGTGCTCCAGGGCCAAATGGCCTTTCTCGAGCCTTGTATCCGTCAAATACAGATTTATGGATACCAGTATTAATCATAGTTTTTAACTGTGTGCTACAACAACAGATAGTACCAGATTCATGGCGGGGTTCTATAATAAACCCTGTTTATAAGAAAGGCAACAGAGATGCACCAGACAATTACCGATTAATTACGTTACAAGATATAGAAGCAAAGTATTCTGCTAGCCTACTTGTAAGTGAATTAAGAGAATGGACAATGGATACAAAGATGGTCCCACTAAATCAAACCGGATTCACACAAGGAGTAGGAACAGAAACTAATATATTAACACTATCTTTGTTAATGGACAAAAACTTTCATAGAAGTTACCAATGTTCCTTTGCTTCGTTGATTTTAAATCAGCCTTTGACTCTGTAAATCGAAATTTACTATGGAGGAAGCTCACCGTATTGGGCATCCCATCCGGTCTTCTTAAAGCAATACAGCTCCTGTACACTGATACTTGGGTGAGGATACGGATAGGGGACAGGTCTGTCTTGTCAAGGAAAATAGTTACCTTTTAAGGACTAAAACAAGGCTGTGTCCTGGCACCCTATCTCTTAATTTTTTTTTTAGCAGACCTATCACAAGAACAGAAAACAGTAAACTCACATGCACCGAGACTAGGCCAGATAACTATATCTAATCTGTTATACGCAGATGATGTGGCTTTGATAAGCCATACACAGGTTGGGCTTCAAAGACTACTGGGAGGGCTAGCAAACTACTCAAAACAAAATGGTCTGAGATAAAACTTAGAAAAGACCAAGGTAATGGAATGTAGTCATAGGATAAATAAAAAATATAGATGGTTTATGAACGGAGAACAGGTGGAATTAGTTCATTCCTATTGCTACCTGGGAGTACGGTTTGATGAATGGGGGTATTTTACCTAACACAGGGAGGAGTTGAAATGGAAAGGTCTAACACTGCGCATAGTGCTCTCAACACTAAAAAGAACCTTGAACGGCCCTAGTTTCTTGCCATTATTAAAGGTTATATCGGCCAAATTGGCACCTAGCTTAATGTATGGCAGTGTGGCATTGCGAGGGCGCGATGCACAATGTCTAAATACGAGTATATTAAGAACATATAGACAGCTTTTTGCCTACCTCCAAACGCATCGCCAGCACAGATACGATTGGAGTTTGGGCTAACAGACCAGACAATAGATAGGAAAGTGGCTTACATGAAATCTTGGTATAGAATAAAAACTAATAAGAGGAATGACCTGTGTCAGGTTCTGTGGCAAGAACTCCAAAGAAATAGTGAGCATCCGGCAGGCACGCTATCTAAACAAGGCAATAAATGATTTAGAGATGCACGAAAGCTGGAAAAGATGGCATGCCGGGGGGGGGTACTAAATGAGTATAAATGCCTACGACGGCAGCTCTATCTCGAAGAAGGTTGGTCCCCTGTTCTAAGAATGGAATTTCTGTATATTCGACTAGGAAAGTTACCTGTTGATAATAAAGGCTATTCAGGGTGAAAGGAGAGCCCGAATGAACTTTGTAGGTTATGTAATAAGGGGAAGAGGAATATGATTCACCGTTTATGTTTGTGCTCTGCCTTAGAGCAAAACGCTTGCTAAAATCGCTTTTTAATCAACGTGGTATAAGGACATGCAGACAAGCAGCAATAGCATGCCTAAAACCAGTTGAACCAATCCTGAACTCACATATGGTGAAAATATTTAAGACAGCTGAAAAGAAAATTTTAGGAAAATGAACAGAACGATGAGACAGGAGGGGGACAAACAAAGACCAAGGTTATGGTTTTATACTGTATTTATTTAATATATATGCTTTTTTATATATGTTTATAATTTCTGATTTTACGCTGGCAATATATGGCACACCATTGTAATGGTTTTAATTAACTGTACAATAAAGATTATTAATTCACTCTCTGCAGTGCTGGTTCTCCTGAACTCGAGCCGGGGGCATTGGGTGCAGAGTGCAAAGTCTCACGCTTCTGGCAGAAAGAGAGAGTTCTTTAAAAGTTGTTTCTTTGTTGCAAAGTTGTTGCAGATTTTGAACAGTGCCGCTGTTCTCTCGCTGTGCAGGTTCTTTGATTCTGGAGACAGGCCGGTAGGGCTGGGGCCAAGTCAGTTGTCGTCTCCGTTGTCTCTGCTGGGCTTTCAGGTCAGCAGTCCTTCTTCTTGTTGTAGGGTGTAGAAATCTGATTTCCTGGGTTCATAGCCACCCCTAAATATATAATTTAGGGGTGTGTTTAGGTCTGGGGGGCAATAGCCAATGCCTGTCCTTGAGGGTGGCTACACCCTCCTTGTGCCTCCTCCCTGAGGGGAGGGGGGCACATCCCTATTCCTATTGGGGGAATCCTCCAAAACCAAGATGGAGGATTTCTAAAGGCAGGGGTCACCTCAGCTCAGGGCACCTTAGGCGCTGTCCTGACTGGTAGGTGACTCCTCCCTGTTTTTCTCATTATCTTCTCTGGACTTGCCGCCAAAAGTGGGGGCTGTGTCCAGAGGGGAGGCATCTCCACTAGCTGGAGTGTCCTGGGGCATTGTAACACGAAGCCTGAGCCTTTGAGGCTAACTGCTAGGTGTTACAGTTCCTGCGGGGGGAGGTGTTAAGCACCTCCATCCAGTGCAGGCTTTGTTTCTGGCCTCAGAGAGCACAAAGGCTCTCACCCCAGGGGGTCAGAAACTCGTCTCAGTGGCAGGCTGGCACAGACCTGTAAGTCCTGCACCGAAGGATTGGGTAAAATACAGTGGGCATCTCTAAGATGCCCTCTGTCTGCATTTTTTAATAAATCCAACACTGGCATCAGTGTGGGTTTATTATTTTGAGAAGTTTGATACCAAACTTCCCAGTATTCAGTGTAGCCATTATGGAGCTGTGGAGTTCGTTTCAACAAACTCCCTGACCATATACTTAATATGGCCACACTGTACTTACAATGTCTAAGAATAGACTTAGACACTGTAGGGGCATATTGCCCATGCAGCTATGCCCTCATCTGTGGTATAGTGCACCCTGCCTTAGGGCTGTAAGGCCTGCTAAAGGGGTGACTTACCTATGCCACAGGCAATATTTTGTGTACATGGCACCCTGAGGGGGATGCCATGTCGCCTTTCCCTTTTTCTCCCACCAACACACACAATCTGCAATGGCAGTGTGCATATGTTAGGTGAGGGGTCCCTTAGGGTGGCACAAAACATGCTGCAGCCCTTAGGGACCTTCCCTGATCACAGGGCCCTTGGTACCACTGGTACCTTTTACAAGGGACTTATCTGTGTGCCAGGGGTGTACCAATTGTGGAAACAATGGTACATTTTTAGTGAAAGAACACTGGTGTTGGGGCCTGGTTAGCAGGGTCCCAGCACACTTCTCAGTCAAGTCAGCATCAATATCAGGCAAAACGTGGGGGGTAACTGCAACAGGGAGCCATTTTGCTACAAAACGGATTTTGGATTTGAAACACCAAACACTTTTCTTGATTTTCTGTATTGTTGCTATTGAGATATTGGTATTTCATATGCTAATCTGATTCAATACTGTGCGACGTTTTAACTCTTCTTTAGTGGTTCTGTATATCTATACCATGGTTCATAGGTTTGACTTTGAGTTTGTAATAAAGCCCTTTGAAACTTTAAGTTGGTCTCTGAGATTAAATGTGTGACCATTTGGTTGCACTGTAATTAATTTAAATAATTTGATGCAAGTCTCTTAACCCCTCGGAACAGAGAAGGAAAGATTCATCGGAGTCAAAATTGAATTTATAGTCCAAGCTGAATTAGATGTTAGCGACGAGGATGGTTCTTTTCCTGAAGTGAGGAGAACTAGAACCATACTCTACAGTAGCTAGTTCCTTAGAGCCCAAACCCAAGTGCCCATGTCCAGAGTTGTAGAAATGGCAAAGTGGTGGAGATTGGGAAGAGAGTTGTATTGGCATTTGAAATGTGAGCATAAGCAGGTTTGTGCAGCAGTTCGCATCTAGCTTGCAGTGATTGTGAGGTTGGATGTTGTCTTGTGGAGATATTTTGTATGTTGTTTGAGTGTGGTGATTTACAAAGGAGTTAAAATGGTTATCGGGTCCGACGTGGCCTAAGATCCCGGAATAGTTTAAAAGGTGTAGAAGACACCATACTATATTGTCCTGAGTGGTCATGCTTGTTGTGAGATGTCTTCAATGACATAGTGAAAATAAGGACTTACTTTGTGCGAATGTGAGACGATTGTTATAGCGGATCTTAATGCACAGAAGAGAGGTTGTACTAATTTAGATGTTACCCCTGAGGTCGAGGTTTCATCCAAAGTGATTGGAACTTTCTGGTGTGTTTGAAACTGTTCATTCTTTAGCAAAGCTGTTGTATTGTATTTTGTTTGTGTATGATATTGCGGAGTAAGTGTGCGTGCAGATTGTAAGGGAGGGGAAATGCTGTGAGGAGCGAGGTCTACACCAGTGTGCTGTGCTGGTATAGGTTGGTTGGTGTGGTACCGTGCTGCTATTGGTGGACAACTTCATGAGGTGCCACCCCGTGATTTGTGGTTGTATTGAAGCAAGGGACTGTGGGTACGGCATTGTTTTGGATTGAACTGAAGCTTTGTGCAAACAATTGACAAATTAAATGGCGCATTTAATTTGTCGATTATTGAGAATTTAAGGAGGGTGCTGTATGAAATAAAGCTATCTTTTATACATGCTCAATATGCTGTGCTTAATGCTTGGGAGCAAGAGAAATACCAGGGTAGAGCAAAGAAAGCTAGATGTACTTATGCAGAAACTAGGGGAATGAAGAGCGGAAATGGTGGAAAACAGACATGATGGAAGCGGTCAAACTGTACCCAGCCTTGACTACCGATGTGGTAGATGGAAAAGGGAAAATTAAAATGGTATGAAGACAAAAGGAGAAGAAATCAAAAGAGCATGATGACAAGTTTAGACAGTGATGATTCTGGAGAAAGTCTTTTGGACATATTATCTGAATGTCCACCCCGTATAACGAAGTTAGGAGTGAATGGGCAAACAATGGTACTGATAACAGTTACATACTGACCTTTCCTCACTGCCCCAGCTAAAATGACTCCTAGGCCTGTGGGACCCATTCCAGTTAATGTGCCTTGTGAACCAAGAAGAGAAGGTTTGAGAGATTGTGTTCCAGTCGATCCGACTGTGAATACTGTTGACGCTCTTACAGTCCCAGTTACTGTTAACCTGGTAGTTCCTATGTATAAATCTGAAGGCTCTGGGAGAAATCTGTACAGTTTTGCTGTACCTAATAATACTGAAAGATAGAGCAATAGTTCCAAATAGCCCATGTACTAGGTAGTTCATTCCTATGATCCCAATGCATACCAGTACTCAGTGTGGAGCGAGTACAAATATGACTTTGAGTATGCAAGAATGAAATTGAATAGGTTCTTATTGGAAAATATCCACCCACACTACTTCTGTACGGGAATCACCTTTGGGTTTGGTAAATGATGCTCGAGGAAATTATTCCACACCTTCAATTCCTGCAATGACTCGACCTATTCGTGCGAAAGAGATAGATGAATGGGTACAATTCTTTAATGGAAGTACTCCATCTAAAGAGAATATGAGTACGGAAGTGAGTCAGGGAACAATTCTATCAACACAGAGTGAAAGAACTCTGGATGTAGTGAAGCCGACAATAGAATTGAGTGCAATGATTCTTGGAAATCTTGGGTTAGAACAAATGGAGACTTACCAAGCGAATGAGCTTGCATTCATGTGTTAGGATATTTCTAAATGAGTGGACCAGGTTCATGATAAATTGGCAGAATTTACCCAAAATTATGAGGTAGACTTAAATAAAACTAAGGCTCTGCAAAGGAGCTATTGAGTGTATTTCAGTAAGAAAGACATGGCTGATATGAGAACCAAAGGATTGAAAACTCAGATCAAAGAAATAAATCATAACATTAGGAAATGGAATTAATTAGATAATTGGGAGATTAAATAGGCAAAGAAGGAGGTAAAAAAGCCTCGAGGTGACCCGCATCCAGATGGAGCAGAGGGTGGTGTTACAACCTTCTCTTTGAGAGACATGCCTGGTGGAGGTTGTGTTCATGTACCATAGTGCAGAAGTGATCTTGATCATTTACCAATGATTTTCCAAGATTGGGAGAGAAACCCATGGAATGGTTATTGAAAGGCTGAAAGGTTTGTGACAATCTCACAGATGTTTTGGGTTGATTTGAATATGCTGTTTGAAATTGCTGTTCTGAGTGACTTGTGAATTGAATGTAAAATAGCTGTTCGGTGGCATGAGATGGAACCAACTAGAAATTAAATAACCAAGTGTCCTTCACCATTTTCAATGAAGAAATTTCAGGAGGTCATGACATTCCTGAAATATCAGGTCAAGATTGACAGGACAACACAAGAGTCAAAGGAGTTGATCCATGCTTACTATGAAAGATTGTTACAGGCATTCAAACAGTATAGTGATATGGAAACCTTAGAGGCTATGGATATGGGACATTTTGTGTCGAGATTTGTGACAGGACTGAGGCCAGAAATAATTGATTAGTTAGCAACATTTGATTAGTTGGCAGAATAAATCTATTGGCGAAGTTTTGCGCTATGAAAAATACTACCATGAGACAGAGATGAAGCACAAAAAGCTGAAGGAAAAGTTGATGGTTGCTCCAATGAAAGCAGCTCAGAGAACTAGTCAGATGCCCCTAGCTGTAAGTAAGGTGCAATGCTAGGTGTATATCAACAACCACAAAATCTGAGGCAAGGTAGAGGTCAAGGAGTTCCTACAGATCCTGATACTTGAATGGCTGTGGATCAACTCCTTGTCACATCTGCATTAAGCTGGGACATTAGAGGCAGGCTTGTCGTTTGAATTCAGCTAGTCAGATCCAAAATGCAGGGTTTTGTGCCATCTCAGAATAATAATTCTAATCAGATGCACGGTGTCCAAAGACCCAAGAGCCAAAATATTAATGTGCCTCAAAGCTCCAATAATGCAAATACCTCTAATGCCACAGCAAAATGCTGTTGGGTTGCATCAGAGTATAAATCAGAGTGTGAGGAAGAATACGAATCAGACACAGGGTAATAATCAGTTTCAACAATTTCCTGTGTTCAATTTGAATGAGGGAGGTGGTTCTGATCAATCAACCTGATAGTGCCTGAGAGGGGAGAAAGACTGTGTACTTGGTGCAGCCTTAGAGGTAGACCAGAGTGTCATTTCTGGTTGACACTGGTGCTACCCATTCTGCTCTAATAACAGTAGAAGTTCCAAACCTACCCCTCTGTGGAAACATAGTCCAAGTTGTTGGTGTAGAGAATAAGCAAATGTCAGCTTAAGAAACTGCCCCAAAAATAGGATCTTTTGAGGACAAGCACAGGTTTATACTATTTGACCACAGGCCAGTAAACCTCTTGGCAAGAAACTTGTTTATAAAGCTGAATTGTGTTATCTTTAGTACCCCAGAAGAAATTGAGATTCAGACTCAGGATGAAGATGCTTTTTTTAAAGTATCAAGAAATTAATCATGTTGCACGTTATTGACTTTACGAACAGTTGATGATTTTGTATCCAGATTTGAGAGAAACTGTCAAATATGAAGTGTGGGATTTCTCAGGAAAAGATATTGGGCTGATAAAAGGAGTAGAACCTGACTGAATAACTGTTAAACCTAATGCTGAGATCTCGAGAATCATATAGTATCATTTGACCCCTGAAAGGATTGCTGGAATAACTTCTGTAATAGAGTCCATGATACAGCAGGGAATTCTGAGGGAGGTAATGGGGAGTCCTTGTAACTCTCCCTTTATGGGTCTTCATAAACGATACTGCAGTTACAGAATTGTACAGGAACGTAGGAAAATAAATAATATTGTTGTTCCTTGTTGGCCTGTGGTACAGAACCCAGCTGTAATATTGTTTCAGATTCTATGGGAGGCTGAGTGATTCACTCATACTGACTTGGTTCAGGCCTTCTTTTCAATACCCTTGCATGAGGATAGCTAATTCCTCTTCGCATTTTGGGTTGGTAACAGAGTTTTTCATGATGCCGAGTTACACAAGGGTATACCGAGTCTCCATCAATTTCCAATCAGATTCTAATCAAAATCTTAGAATCTTTAGTCATGGCTTGCAATTCAGTCCTGATCCAGTACATCGACGACCTAATGGTGGTGCTGAATACTCAAGAGTCTAGCAAACAGGATACCATTGTGTTACTGAACCACCTTGCTGAGAATGAACATAAAGTATCCCCAGGAAAGTTGCAATATTGTCAGAAAGAGGTTCAGTATCTGGGACACTACATTGAGGAATAAGTGAGAAAAGTGTCACAAGGGAGAATTTCAGCCATATTTAAAATGAGCCCAACAACTACACGGAGGGAAGTCAAAATGTTTTGTGGCATTTTGGGCTACTGTAGACAGTAGATAATAGACAGTAGACAGTTCACTTCAGCATCTCCAGCCCGCACAGCTCTACCCCCAAGATGATCAACCTCCTGCACCGGAGAGGGAACAAAATCTCAGAGACCAGCTGGGTGGATGTCCTCAACAGCTCCAAGCCTGCTACCACCACCATCCTCTAACAGGGAGTGAAAAATGTCAGTGCCTGGATCACCAATTGTGCTGACAGCATCATCCCCATCTAGAACAACATAAAGAGAAAACCTCCAACCTCCAAAAAGGCCAGCTGGTACACCCAAGAACTCAGAACAGCGAAATGAGACAGCAAACAGCTGGAGAGGCGACAAGGACACCTCCAAAAGAGCAGCCTTCAAGACCTTCCTCAACCTCTACCACCACCACCTGCTGAGGGCAACAATGAAGACAGCCCTTGCCGCATGCATCAAAACCAGCACCAACAACAACCAGGAACTTTTCAACATTGTTAAGGAATTCTCCAAACCGGCTGCCAGTGTAAACAACATCACACTCTCACAGGAGCTGTGCGATAACCTCACCCACTTTTTCCATGACAAGATTGCAACCATATAGAGACATTTCAAACCCCCAACCACACCTACAGACTTCCTCCACAGATACACCACCTCCGTTACCGACACAAACCACACACTGACCACCAGGAACATCCTCATTACGCAGGACATCATGTCCACCATGAAATCCATCCACTTGGGAACTCCCACTGACCCATGCCTGCACCACATCTCACACCTTGGAAACCAAAGGAACGGCCAGAAGCTCACCACTCTGCTCAACACCTTTATCACCACCGCAACATTTCCCGATGTCTGGAAGCATGCCAAAGTCAGACCACTACTCAAAAAAGCCTCTGCTGTCCCCAGCAAACCCAAAAACTACCAGCCAATCAGCTTGCTCCATTCCCAGCAAAGGTACTTGAAAAGATCATCAACAAGCAACTCATGACATACCCGGGGCAGAACAGCTATGCAACGCCTCCCAATCTGGCTTCCACAGCAATCACAGCACCGAAACTGCTCTGATCACAGCTACCAATGATATTCGAACCCTTCTCTATCAAGGACAAACAGCAGCTCTGATCCTCCTCAAACTCTTGGCAGCCTTCAACATTGTATCCCACCACATGCTGATTGAAAGATTCTGTCACATCGGCATTCAAGGGGACGTACTCAGATGGATCACCTCCTTCCTGTCCGGAAGAACCCAGAGGATCCACCTCCCACCTTTCACCTCAAGACCCAAGAAGATCGCCTGAGGTGTCCCACAGGGCTCATCCCTCAGCCCCACGCTCTTCAATGCATATATGACCCCGCTTGCCATCATCAGCAGATCCCACAGTCTCAACATTATTTCCTATGCAGATGACACCAAACTTATCCTCTCACTCACCAATGACCCCTCCATCCCCAAAACCAACTCCCACAGATGCATTACAAGTGTTGTTTAATGGATGAGGCGCAACTGCCTGCAGCTGAACACAGTCAAGATGAAAGTATTGATCTTTAGCAACAGCAGCAATGCATGGAATGGATCCTGGTGGCCCTCAGACCTAGGATCACCCCCACTCCCTCTGACCATGCTAGAAACCTCAGAATCATCATTGACAACAAGTTCACCATGAAATCACAGTTCAATGAGGTCTCCTCCGCCTGCTTCCCCTCTTTGCACATGCTAGGTAACATCTTCAAGTGGCTACCCCTACTCACGAGGCACACCATGACACAGGCTCTCATTACCAGCCGACTGGACTGCAGCATCACCCTCTATGTAGGAATCGCCACACACCTCCTACAGAGACGTTAGACCATACAGAACTCCGCAGCCAGGCTCATTCTTGGCCTTCCCCAATGAACCCACATCACACCCCACCTCAGGCAACACCACTGGCTCCCCGTACAGAAGAGATGCCAATTCAATCTGCTAACCCATGCACAAAAGGTTCTACACAACCAAGGAGCTCTGTACATTAACCACCACATAAACTTCCACCAATCGTCGAGAAGGCTACATGCAGCCTCCCTTTCACTTGCCCATACTCCCCACATCTACTGAACCAGAAGGGGAGGACGCTCCTTCTCACATTGCAGCCAAAATCTACAACAGCCTCCCCACCTACCTCTGGACCATTATCTCACTTCCGGAATTCCAAATGGCCCTCAAGACACGGCTGTTCGAATAAGCCCCCGGGACCTGCAAGTGCCTGTGTAGTGGATCCTATTAGTTTTTAGTGGCAATCAGGAGTTAATTTTGCCTTCTGGTTTGCCCTGTCACCTAGTGACTGTTAACCTACTTAGCCTGCTCTTTTTTAGCGCATTTATTTAATTACTTCTTCCATGATGGCTGTAATGTTTATAGTTAGGAAGATATTTTGATTTCACGTTATCAGTGCCATCTGTGAAGGCGCACCATCAGCATCAAAGACAAGTGATATAGGTAGGTATTCACATCATGTCTCTTTCCCACTTACTTGTGACAGGAACATGATCTACTTTTGGAAGGAATTGTTTATATAATTGATGCCCCAAGCATGCCTTCTTATCTATTGTTTATTGTTTGGGAACATACCTGCATCAGGGGTCATACAAGATCTGTATAAGTACATCTCATGCAGACAAGGTTATTACAGGGATTTCTACCAAATGCCATCAATGCTATCTATGTTACACATCGCCTTGATGCAGACCCAGCCTTTGTGTTCAAACGGAGTCTGACCTAGAGACCTCATTCCAAGGTAACAAGGGCTGAGGGTGCTTTGTATGGACACAGCACTGGCAGATTAGGTTTATCACACCTAGTTAGGGTATTAGGGCCTATTTTACATTTCTTGTTATTGCAAGATGGCGGGGTCTTTGTATTCATGACTCTTTTTTATAATTCTGATTCTTGCATTGTTTATTATCCTAATGATTGCAGCACATGCAATTTACAATAGATTTCAGTCTTGTTAAAAAACCTATTGAAAAGTTTACTGCATCTCCTTCATTGCCTGTGTGTGCCTAAGACTTGTTGCTCATGTGAGAAAAGGGTAATCTCCGTTTAACCACGACTCCCCTGAGATGCCGCACTCTTGAGTTCATGTGTAAAGGCTGCCACAAATCACCTTTTACTGTTTGGGATTTCGGTGAGGTACTGCTTGTGAGCTGGGAGGGTTGGGCCGACAGTTGCGACTTGTTGTAGGATTGGCCTAGTCTCCTATAAACAAAAATGCTGTCACCCCTAAACCAGCAGTCTTCCCCAGAGCAAAAGTCCAACTATGACACCTGGATACCCTATCGGGTAAATAGCTGAGCTTTATAGATTCTGATTGATTGAGTGGATACCCAACTTTTACCTGGTGGCTAAGCCTTTGCAGAGGCAGACATAACGATGTCTCTGACCCGGTACCATGAAGCAAAGACTGCCTTGTCACTTTCTTAGAGCTGAAAGGATGTCTCTGGTATGCCCCAGCTCTGGGAATGTTCAATTATAACAAATATTTGGCACTTTTCTGCATTTAGAGGGAGGGCTGTTCTCTCTCAGTGCTGACTGAAACACACAGAAATACTAAGAGACCAGTGGCATATTTTTCTGCCACATTAGATCCTGTTGCTTCTCTACTGCCTGGATGTCTAATATTGGTAGTAGCGGTCTGCACTAATATAGAGAGGTGTCAATATATTGTTATGGGTCACCCATTAACTGTGTACATGCCCCATTCAGTAGAACGTTTGCTGACTAGAACCAAGACCTAACAAGCAGTTGACTGACCAAATATGAACAAGTGATCCTGGCTGCAGAGAATGTGACAATTAAATGTTGCAGGATTTTGAAGCCTGCTACTCTGTTGCCAATAATGGGTCAGGGAACCAGTGAAGATTGTGAAGGGGACCACAATTGTCTTGATGTTACTGAGCTGTGCACCAAGCCAAGACCAGATATACAAGATGAACCATTACTTGAATCCGATTATGTCCTTTGTGTTGATGGTTCATGCCCGAGAGACAGTGGAGGAAGTTTAAGAGCATCCTATATTGTCTGTACCCTTTCTGGAGCTGGTGAAGCTTCCTGGCTTCAAGGAATATTCTCTGCCCAAGTAGCCACATTGATTGCTCTTACCAGAGCATGTTGGGTTTCTGATCAATTGAAAGTGACAATCTTTACTCATAGTCAATACGGCTTTGGTGTTGTTCATGACTTCGGCCAACTGTGTTCCCAGCAAAGCTTTATGAGGTCCTCTGGGTCTCTGATCTGGAACAGAGAACAAGTGATAAACCTCATTGATGCACTACAATTGTCTGAACAAATTGCAGTGGTCAAGTGCCCTTCCCATCGTTCTGGAGATGATCATGTGACTTTGGGCAATAGGTACGTTGATGAGGTAGTCAAATATTGCGCACATAATGTTTGTAGATTTCATGGTGACTTTACAAATGAGGGAATGGATGAGGCTAACTTTAACCTCTTGTTGACAACAGCTGATACTTGGTATGAGTTGAAAAGACTTCAAGAGGAAGTGTCTGAAGAGAAACAACAGAGTTGGGTTAGAGAACCTTGTGTCAAAAGAGATGATGACATTTAAATTTAAATGGATGGACGCCCAGTGTTACCAAACAGCTTATTACCTCCTATGGCAAGACATTTCCATGGTCCAGCTCACATTGGTAGGAAGGCAGTGGTGAGGTTGTTCAGGCAGACCTCGTTTAATTCAAACTTCAGATTGATGGCTGAAGCATTATGTCACAGGTGTGTTGTGTGTCAACAGAACAATGTTGGAAAAAGAACTGCAGTCACATTGTGCCTCATAGGAAGGTCAGGAGGGTATTTTTACAAGATACAGATGGATTTTATTGAGATGCCTGCGTGCAATGGATTGAGTTATGTTCTGGTCATTGTATGCAT
This sequence comes from Pleurodeles waltl, assembly GCF_031143425.1. Taxonomy (NCBI): domain Eukaryota; kingdom Metazoa; phylum Chordata; class Amphibia; order Caudata; family Salamandridae; genus Pleurodeles; species Pleurodeles waltl. Next base: position 263,249,903 of record NC_090449.1, read on the forward strand.
CTTTTCCCATTGGGTTGAAGTCTTACTGTAGCCAAACTACTGTTGAGGGAACTCAATCCCAGATTTGGTTTTCTGACTCCTTTGGAATCAGATTGAGGAACTCATTTTAATAATGTGGTCCTGAAATTGTGTGCAGCATTGCAAATGGAACAGGGATTGCATTGCAGCTACAGATCTGAGGCTTCGGGTCTTGTTGAGCAGGTGAATGGCAGGCTGAAATCAAGACTGGCAAAGGTATGTGCTTCAACATCTTTGAAATAGCCTGATCCTTTGACCCTTGTGTTGATGAGTCTTTGGAGTGTACCTGATCAAAAGACTGGACTGCCCCTTTACGAAATCCTGATGGGGAGGGAAGTGAGACTGCCAGCAATTCCTGTGAATGAACTTGTGAATATAACAGATGATATGGTCCTAGACTATTGCAAGGGACTAGCTGATGCATTGCGTTCTTTGTCTCATCAGGTAGGAGCAGGCACAGCCCCCCCCACACCAAGAACAGTGCCATGAACTTAGTTCCCAAGATTGGGTCTTGGAGAAGAAACATGTTAGGAAAACATGTCCCGGACCCTGCTGTCATAGGCCATACAAGGTGATCGCGGTTACAATGACTGTTGTAAAGGGGGGAGGTCTCTCTAACTGGATACATGCTTCCCACACTCATAGAGATGAACATCCCCTTGGTATGACAGAGACTGTTCCAGACGATCCCGTGGCAACAGAAAGACCATGGGAGCACGTTAGTCAAGTTGTTAGGGACCAACCTGAGTTTGAAACGGCACCTGAGCAAGTAGAAGAGGGTCTTGAACAAGTAACATCTAACTCTGAAACAGAAACAATTGAGTCCTGTCCTATGGTGAACAAGTCTGACTCAAAATCAGACCCTGGTGAAGGAACGAGTACTGGAAGAAAGAGAGTGGAAGCTGGAGAACATTGGTCCAGAAGACAGGAACAGGGAAAAGTGAGTTTGCCTAAAGAACATGTGCCACCAATGATTGCTGAAAGGGATTGAGAACTCAGACTTGAGCAAAAGTGAAGATGAGAGTGTGGCCTAGTCACAGGTATTCTTGGGATCAGTATACAAGTTTTGCTGAACCTCCATGAACTGCACCTTGTGGTTGAACTGGTTCTTGAACATTTTCTGTCATCTATGAACTTGGTTTGTGTGCACATTAGAGACATTTACATTGATTGGAAACAGGAATTTGGAAGATTTTCTAGGCCCCAGTTGAAGGAGAAGCAGGGGTGCCACTTAAAAGAACACAGAGTCATTGATAAATTTAACTTTGAATCTTGAACTCCCTTTGCTGCTTGCATTGGTGAAATCAACAAAGAAGTATTTTGCTGCTGTTGTACTTATCTGATAATAGATCTGATTTTAAGGATGTAATGGAGCCGAAAGTTAAATGTTAATACATAATAGGTGCTTTAGTGCTTATTTTCTCTGTAATATTAGTAGTGTTTCTAATAGGAGTGATTTCTTCTAGACGTTCCAAAGATAATAATACCTATGGGGGTCATTACAACATTGGCGGTAAAAGCCGCTTACCGCCGTGCAGAAGACCGCCAATACACCGCTGCGGCCGCGGAATTCCGCCACAGCTATTATGATACACATCTCGGAATCTGCTGAAATTCAGACACCCACACAAGTCCGCCACACCAAAGGTCAGTGTTAAACTGGTGAAAACAAAACCTCCACCTCCACGCCAACAGAAACACGCCCATGCTATTACGACCCACGAATCCATGCGGTGGTCTTTTAACCGCGGTATTCCATTGGCGGTACACACCGCCGAGCTCAAAATACATACACATTTCCAAAACACCGCCACATTGGACAATTCCAAATACACACACCTGATACACATACACACAACACTCCCACACACCTAACGCAATATAAAACACACACCCACATCACCCACAAACCCCTACGACCAAAAATTAGTCACGAAGGATAGAGAGACAGCACAGATTAGACAATCCCACCACACAGAGGCACACAACACCATCACCCACACAACATCCACACACAAAACACCACACACCACTACACATCACCACACTCATCAACACATACACCACCCCACACATCACCCACACCACCCCATGTCACGCCAAAAACACTCCTGCTTTTCCGAGGAGGAGCTCCGGGTCACGGTGAAGGAAATCCTACAGGTAGAGCCACAGCTATTTGGCTCACAGGTGCAGCACACATCCGTAGCCAGGAAGATGGAGCTATGGCGCAGAATAGTCAACAGGGTCAACGCTGTGGGACAGCATCCAAGAAATCGGGAGGACATTAGAAAGAGGTGGAACGACCTACGGGGGAAGGCACAACATCGCGGTTCAGCGGACTGGCGGCGGACCCCCACCTCCTCACCCACAACTAACAACATGGGAGGAGCAAGTCTTGACCATCATGCATCCAGAGGGCCTCGGAGGAGTCAGTGGAGGAATGGACACTGGTAAGTCAAATCTTAACTTTCATATCCCCCACCCTACCTGCATGCTATCACACACCCCCACCCTCACCCCCTCCCCTATCACTCCAACTCCTCACTAATGTACTCTTAACACAAACCACCCATCCCAACACCAAGCCCTGCATGACACAACTAAGCATGGACACCCATCACTAAAGCATGCTCACTGCACATACCCAGAACACCCCCCCCAACCATCATCACCCAACCCCCACACAGGAATGCTTGCACTGGGGTACACGGTGAGCCACCCATTGCACACCATGACACACACACATGCAATGCAGGGCAGATAATACTCTGGACAGCACGTTAGAAAACATAGGCTGGGACATCCCTGATGCCATGGCCACTGTTGTCTGAAAAGAGCCACTTGCAAGGAAATGGAGCACTGACAGCACCTGCACGTCAGGGGGGATTCCAGTGGGATGGCGGATTGGTGACATCAGGCCTGGCTCCAACTGGGTACATAGTTTCTGGATTGTGGCAGGGTCAAACCGGTAGGTGATGATTAAATGCCGCTGCAGCAAGAAGACGGCGGAGGCTCAGCTGGGGATGGCCTCCCAACGTGGGAGGGGTGCCCGTCGCACCATGACCCCCCTGATGTTCTGGATCCTGGCGGTGGCCTACCCTGAGTTGGATGGGCGCTTGAGGACATCACAGCAGACACAAGGGGGTGAGTACAACCTCATTCTGCGGACTTTGCATGCAGTGGAGGGGTCTGGGTGGGGGAGGAGGCCTGTGGGTGTACCTAGGCCAGGCAGAAATACGTAGACTAGGCCCCTCAGTAATGCAGGCCATGTGGCACTCTACCCCACCGCAGTAGAGTGCCAAGTACAGGTATAGATGCCCCTGTGGCATCCATGTGTGCAGATGTCCACCATAGCCATGTAGGCCAGATCCCAGGAATTGCATCTGCAGAGGCCAGGAGCACGGCGTAGTGCAGGGGCCTGCTGTGTCTGTATTGTCCGCCAACTGTAGCGGTATGCCATGCACTCAACCTGTCTTTCTTCTGTCTTCCCTCACCCCTTTTTGTGCTTTCCCTGTTCTTTTGTGCATCAGCATCATCAGGCGGAGGTGCAGTGGCACCGGAGCACGAGGGAGCTGCATCCCACATGACCATGGAGGGCCACACCACGGACTCAGAATGCACCAGTGGGACGGAGGGCGAGGGGAGTTTCACGTCGGCCACCGGATCACCAACCAGCGACACGGACTGGTCCACTGATGGGAGCTCCCTTGTGGTGGTGGCACAATCTGTGCGCCCCACTTCTACAGGTACAGCCGCCACCTCCCCTACCAGCACCGCCCCCCCAGCAGCCCCTCAGCGTTCGCCCCGTGCCCGCTCACCCAGGAGGGTGGGCATCACCTTCGCCCCAGGCACCTCAGGCCCTGCCCCTGTAACCCCTGCTGCCCTCAGTGAGGAGGCCATTGACCTCCTCAGGTCCCTCACTGTTGGGCAGTCTACCATTGTGAATGCCATCCAGGGTGTAGAAAGAGAGATGCAACACGGTAATGCATTCCTGGAGGGCATTCATTCTGGTCAGGCTGCCCTTCAGCGAACCCTGCAATCTCTGGCCTCAGCACTGATGGCAGCCATTGTCCCTGTGTCTAGCCTCCCCCCTCCAACCTCCTCCACCCAGACCCAATCCCCTGTACCCCATCCCATCCCAATCACACCTACAGACCAGCATGCACACACGCCAACACCCAAGGGAAGCTCTGGCAAACATAGGCACCACATAACCCACAGGCACACACACAAGCATCACACACATGCAGACACACCAACACCCACTGCCTCCACTGTGTCCCCCTCCTCGTCGTCTGCCTCCTCCCTCCCAGTGTCGTCTACACTCTCACCTGCATGCACTACATCTACAGGCACCAGGAATCGCACCAGGACACCCAGCACCACAACCCGCTCACCTGCACTCACCACCTCCACTCACATTTACACATCCCCTGTGTCCTCTCCCAGTGTGTCTGTGACGCCCCCACCCAAAGTACACAAACGCAGGCACCCACACACCCAACATCCATCCACCTCACGACAGCCTCCAGTACCTGCTCCCAAAACACCTAAAGTGACACCTCCTACAACCACCTCCTCTTCCTCCACTCCCAGACCCCCTCCAACTACCCATCCCAGTGTTCGTCAGAAACTGTCCCTCTGCAAAATTGACCTTTTTGCCCCCACCCCCACCTCCACTTCATCAGTCCCGTCGTAGCGCCTCAGCCAAAAAACCTCCAGTACCAGTGGTGCCTGTTCAAGGTGTGTGGAGTGCACCGGCCACCAGGGCAGGCAGTGTGACCCGGAGCCAAGGCACTGCCAGCCCACCCCCTGTAAAGGCTCTGAAATTGGAAAGTGGCCGACGGGACCCTGTGAAGACTCCTGGAGGCAAAACAACTCACAGGGCTTCCAGGGGGATTGCAGAGTCAGCTGTGACTCCTTCAAAGTTGGGGAAGGGCCAGAGGAAGTCTATACAGCCTGGTGTGAGCATCACGGCGGAGAAGGACGGCGTCCTTCCCGGCGGTCGGGACGCCACCGCCAGGACCGTCGTGACTGGTCCGGAGACCACCGCCTGAGTCAGTGCCCAGGAGGGCCCAAGTATCGTCAGTGGTCAGGAGACCACCGCCACCGCCGGAGTCAGTGCTCAGGAGGGCCCAACTATTGTCACTGGTCAGGAGACCACCGCCACCGCCGGAGTCAGTGCCCAGGAGGGCCCAAGTATCGTCACTGGTCAGGAGACCACCGCCACTGCCGGAGTCAGTGCCCCGGGAGGGCCCAAGTATCGTCACTGGTCAGGAGACCACCGCCAGAGTCATTGCCCAGGAGGGCCCAAGTATCGTCACTGGTCAGGATACCACCACCACCGCCGGAGTCATTGCCCAGGAGGGCCCAAGTATCATCATTGGTCAGGAGACCACCACCACCGCCGGAGTCAGTGCCCAGAAGGGCCCAAGTATCGTCACTGGTCAGGAGACCACAGCCAGAGTCATTGCCCAGGAGGGCCCAAGTATCGTCACTGGTCAGGAGACCACCGCCGGAGTCATTGCCCAGGAGGGCCCAAGTATCGTCGCTGGTCAGGAGACCACCGCCACCGCCGGAGTCAGTGCCCAGGAGGGCCCCGGCTGCCACAGCACCGCTGGGCAATGAGGGAACGTCATGCCACACACCAATGCCCAGTCCAGAGAACGTCATGCCACACACCAATGCCCAGTCCAGAGAACCTCATGCCACACACCAATGCCCAGTCCAGAGAACGTCAAGCCACACACCAATGCCCAGTCCAGAGAACGTCATGCCACACACCAATGCCCAGTCCAGAGACCGCCATGGCAAAGCACCGCTGAACAGTGCAGAGACCGCCATGGCAAAGCACCGCTGAACAGTCCAGAGAACGCCATGGCAAAGCACCACTGAACAGTCCAGAAACCACCATGGCAAAGCACCGCTGAACAGGGCATGCACCGGGGAAGAATGAAAAGGCCGGCACATCACGCATCGTTATCCCATGTGCAGCATGGACAGTGACGGGACAGGAACTGTCACGGGGAGACTAATCCAGTCTGGGCACCAGTCCCCCTCCAGAACCAGTGGAGGCTGTTATCTACTTCCGAAACTGTGGCTTTGCACTCCCCAGGATGGTCCAGTGGGCAAGTCACCCACTGTAGAGACTTGAGAGACTGTGGCTTGGCACTCCCCAGGATGGTCCAGTGGGCAAGCCACCCACTGTAGAGACTTGAGAGACTGTGGCTTTGCACTCCCCAGGATGGTCCAGTGGGCAAGCCACCCACTGTAGAGACTTGAGAGACTGTGGCTTTGCACTCCCCAGGATGGTACAGTGGGCAACCCACCCACTGCAGAGACTTGAGAGACTGTGGCTTTGCACTCCCCAGGATACATCAATGGGCATGGAGCCCCGTCGTGGATCTGGCTTCGCACTCATCCGGCTGAGGTGCCCCCCCTTCCCGTCCCCCTGAGGTGCCTGTTGTATTTCTATCTGATGCCCTGGCAGTGTTCTCTCCGTTTGTGGACAGGTATCTTTTGTGGGCCTCGCCCATGCATTTTTGGACTAGTGGTGCACGGACATTGATATGTGAATATCTGCACTACTTCTCGTAATGTATATACTTTTGACTGATTTTATGATATATCTGTATATTTTTGAGACATGTATATTGATACATTACAATGTTTGAACTGATTTCGTTTTGTCTTTGCATTCTTCTGGGGGGTTGTGGATTGTTACTGAGATTTTTGTGAATGCATTGGTGTGTGTGTTGTAATATGCGAGGGTGGGGTTGTTGCGTGTGTGTCCCCCTAACTTTTGCCTCCCCCCTCCACTATGTCGTAGGTGCAGTACTCACCATTGTCTGTGCCGGCAATGCTCTTCGTAGATGAGTAGGAATACAAAGGCCGGTAGAATTTATAATTCCTGCTTGGTGGAGTCCTCCTTCCTCGTGGGATGTGTTCAGGCGAGCGTTTTCCCATTGCAGAAACTGTTTCTACCGTGTTTTTATCCACGGTGAATCCGCCCCAGAAAAGGTGGCGGATTGGCGGGTTGTGATACTATGGGCGGTACATTGTCTTCCGCGTGTCGGTTGGCGGTGACCGCTGCGCTGCTTGTCTGTACCGCCGTGGCGGGCGGTGTGTTAAAGTGGCTGTCTTTGTTGGTGGTTTCCGCCAGGGTCATAATTCCCTTTTTTGGTCCGCCAGCCTGTTTGCGGTATTACTGCACCTTTAACACCGTCCGCCAGGGTTGTAACGACCACCTATATGTTAAATGAGAAAGCACTACATTTAGATAAGTCTAGAGAAGATTATTCAGCCCACATATATTTTAAACTGTTATACGAATAAATCATTTCAATGGATGAAAGGGACTGTTATGTCTATATGCAGCTACCTGCTTCTGCATTAGAAGGTATCACTTATCATCATATTCCACTGACATGTGGCATTTCTAGTAGTTTATCATTGAGTATATTTTATTATTAGGAAAGTTTCCAATATTATTTCTCAAATTATGACCTAGTGTTGCCATAAATTCGCTTGTTTATGCATCTGAAAAAAATCCTTATTTTAAAGGTGCTGAACCTGCAGGGAAATATTTTGCATCATTGAAACCTTTAGATACTGCATATACACATAGACATAATTTAACCTGTTCAATCCCTGAGATAGAAAATACTTTTCTAAATTTGTTAGAGGATCAAATGAGAGAATTAGAAGCCAAATCCAAAACAGATATGGATCTTAGAGCACAACACAAATGGAAGAAAGAGAAAATAGAACATCAAGTGGAAGGGAATTGGCCAGCTTTGACTTTGGACTGGCAACATAAAGGGAAGTTGTGCATACACATTGACCAGAGGTATATCAACCCATTGTTTATAGGGAAAAGTGATTGTGATCAACTTTTTGATGTCAGGTGAAAGAGTGAATTATTTTTGGTTGGAAACAATCCTGTGTTCCCTGGAGTGTATTTTATTTGTGGATAGTATGCCTATTTTAAGTTGCCAAAAGTTTGGCATGCAACGTGTTATCTAGCAATAGTGTTTCCAAAAATCTATCATGTGGAACACCTTGAAGATTCTGTGTAGAAGATGAAAGTTAGAACTAAAAGGGGATCAAATGCTGCAGAAATAGTAGGGGGGGATGTTTCTGGGGCATTGTGTCAGTGGGAGTGATTTTGAATGACCTGAAGATCAGAAGGTTGTCTACAATAGTAGATAAGTTAGCTAGTAGCACTGAGGAAACTCATTGTTGTTGGTAAACACTAAGATGGTGGCGATAAGATCAATTAAGTTGCAAAATCAACTTGCAATAGACTTGCTACTCGTAAAAGAGGGCAGAGTCTGTCGATGCTGAAGGTCCAACAATATGACACCTATATTCTGAATAAAAGTAAGGATTTGCAGAAGTATATCCGGAATATTTCTGGGTTGACAAAGAGTTGGAAGCGACTGGTGCATGGGAAGCAATTAGAAGTGGATTTTCTGCTATAGGCAGATGGTTGGGAAATTTGGAAAGTGGATTTGTAGGCTTTGTGCTGAAATCATTGTTGATTATTTCAACCATGGGAATAGTTCTGTTGGTTGGACACAAAATCTTCCAGAGAATGAGGATTCAGAAGGTGAGAAAGAAAAAGAGAGCAGAAGTTGAGATGGAAATGAATCAGTGTAAATATTATGATGATATGAAATGTTAGGAGGAATCTAGACAGAAGTTCTTAAAAAAATAAGTTTTAGAGAGTCTCATCCAAGAATGAAGCAGGATTATGTGGACTTAAAAGGTCATCAGAGGGATGGTTGAGAGAGCAGAACCTCGCTGTGCCATTATATCTCTTTTAACATGAAATGAAAAGGTGGTTATTTTCCTGTATAATGTGAAAGTGTTTTCCATTTAACCATTTTGCACGGAGATAAATATGAGAAAGTGCATAAATGAATATAATGTTTCATTTATGCCACATGTAATCATTGTTTGAAAAATGCTTGTGTTATAGTATTTTAAGAACTATTGTTCTTTATAATAATTTTATATTCAACATAAGAAGACGCACAGAAACCATTTAATTCAGAAAAATGTACTTGTGCATACTTAGTCCCATATTTATACTTTTTTTGCGCCGCATTTGCACCATTTTTTGACGCAAAAGCGGCGAAAACTTGCAAAATACAATTGTATTTTGTAAGTTTGCACCGTTTTTGCATCAAAATGCGGCGTTAAAAAAAGTATAAATATGGGCCTCAGTTTGGCTGAAGTGAAGGCCCACATTTTCTTGTGTTTTAATGTTCAATGTGAAGTTTGCTTTTTGAATTTTTTTCTGAAGCTGCAGCTCCTAAAGCTAATAAGGAACCTATTGTACTTGAGAGATAGAGGGTCTCATAATGAACATGGCGGTTCAGACCGCCATGCCGGTGGCTGTGGAAAATACCTCCACCGGCATGGCGGTCTGAACTGCCATATAATGTACAAGGGAGGGCCGCCACAGGCAGCCCTCCGCCACCGCCAGGCTACCGCTGACAGGCAGCCTGACGATGGCAGATATCATTATCCGACAGGCCAGCGCTGCAAGCAGCGCCACCCTCCGGATAATGAACCCTTTTTCCTCCAGCCTTTCCCTGGCGGGGGAAAGGCTGGTGGAAGGGGTGCTCCAGCGCCCCCCTGGGGGCCACTGCACTGCCCATGAACTTGCAGTGCCCTGTCACGCAGGTCACTGTCTGATTTACGGGCAGTGATCTGTGCGACAGGTGCTACGGCACCCGCCGCACTGAGGCATTGATGACGGCTCCATGTGGAGCCATCTGCAATGTCCCGGCCCTGCATTCTGCTGTGCCGGTGGGCGGAAACACTGTTTTCGCCTACCTGTCCAGCAGAATGTTTGTTATTCGGCTGGCAGGGTCTCAAGGGGGCTGGTGATCTATGAAAAGACCACCAGCCTGAACACAGTGGGCTTTCCCGCTGTGTTCATAATGAGCCCCAGAGTCTGAGAGAAACATTACAAGGATGGAAGGAGTATTCTGAATTGCCAGTTATTGTTTTGAAATTCCTGAATGCAAGGCTGCACCAAGGTCACATAGAAGAAACTTGAAGGAGATGTTGTTACCAATTATCTGTTTGATTTATGCTTTTTTCAGAGTAAAAGTTCAACAATGATGCTATTTTTTAAAGGAATGAGATTTGAGTGTGGTTAAGTTAGTGAAAGGTTCAGAACTTTTTATTCCTTTGAGCAGAGTGGACGTCTTTGAGGTATAGACTTTGAATTCCTAAAAGATTCAGCAGCTTTATACTGCACACACCTCCCTTGATGGAATCTTCTACAAACGTTCCGTTATGCTGAACCTTTCTCTGGAATCCTTTGAGATATAAGAATAGTTAGGAATCTAGATTCAATGGCTAGGCAGGGGAATTTGATTGTGGATTTTAAACACCAAATACTTTTTGATTATCTGTATTGTCACTATTGAGATATTGGTATTTCATATGCTAATTTGATTCAACATTGTATAACATTTTAACTCTCCTTTACTGATTCTGTATATCTGAACCATGGGTTTGAGACTCATTTATGAAAGCTTGACTTTGAATATGTAATAAAACCCTTTGAAACTTTAAGTTGGTCTCCAAGATTCAATGTGTGCCTATTTGGTTGCACTGTAATTAATTTAAATATTCTGATGTGAGTCCCTTCACCCCTTGGAACAGAGAAGGAAAGATTAATCGGAGTCAAACAATTTGAGATAAAGTCCAAGCTTGATCAAACCCAAATCAAAGATCACTGTCAAGTACATAGCTAACAGTTGCATAGAGCCAGTACATAAAAAGCAAAACCCCCAACAAACATTAACAAAATAATACATAAAGAAGTTAAGAAAGGAATGAAACAGAATGCCAGACAGACAATAGGAAAAAACTATATCAGGCTAGTCACAAAGACGGCAAAGTGAACCTACAAGGCAAGCTGAAGGGAAAGAAGCTAACAGATACTTCAAAACTAACACAATTCTGAACAAATAGCACAGATTTCTTTCATTCTTTATTTGAAAGAAAACACACCATGCAGTGCTAATGATTAAAATATACACTACAGTGTTAACAATGACCTGAACATATAAGTGCTGAGATCTGGTTCTCTTGGAGATACCACTATTTGGAAAGGGGAGACAGCTGATATTATTTTCTATGAAACATGACTTATCATCAAAACAATGCAGGATGTAGAATTGGACGTCACAAACTGATGGTTATTCTCATTAAAATACACAAGCAAAGCAGAAAAATCCAATCAGGAAATATAACAGCCTTATGCAATACAGGGACGGACCTGGGAACAAAAAGCTCTGGCAAAAATGCTCAATCAAACCTTTGTCTTGTCATGGGTTGATTTTACACTCTGCTTGGGCACACATATTTTAGCTTAGCTTAGGCCTGAGCCCTTTCACCTACATATGAGCTTTGATTTCAATTATTCAGTTTTATTCATTTTTAGTTAACCTGCTTTGTGCAGGGATGTTTTTATTTTCTAACCAGCTGTAACTTTGTGATTCAGCGAAATAATTGTTATCATTATTCTGTGCATGGCATTTCATCATGTACCTCTGTATAAGGCTGACAAGAACCGTACATTATAATCCAGCTAGCAATTTTCACCGCAAGAGTATGTAAACAGTCCGAAACTTAGGCACATGCCCACGTCAGGCCTTTTCACGAAACATAAATATGGTTTCTTATAAGAACACTGCACAGACCAGGGAGGTCATTCTAGCCAGGATTCCGTCCACGCTGCATGCCATTTCATTGCTGACCTCAGCCCTGTCTTTTCAGCCAACCCAGGGGAGGATGAGCAAACCCCTATCTTCCAGGTAATGGGGGGCTGGGTGCTCCTCTCGTGGACTAAGTACAGACAGATTGGGCTTTCACCGCAATACTCTTGCTTAGGAGATAGGGATTAGGCAGAACACATCTATGTATGTGATTCCAATATCTTGGGACTGTTTATTTTCGTCTCGCTGGTCACCACCATTCTAATTTTGTTATGTCTCATTGCCCTAATAATTGCAACTCATATATTTTATTGTAGATTGCAGTCTTTTCAATAAATGTATTGAAAACCACCCTGCACCTCTTTATTTGGCCTATGTGTGTGCATGAGATCTTTTGCTAACTAGAGAAAGGGATGAGACGTATCAAGCATGACTTCCCTTGAGAAGCTACAGAGTGTCATGTGTCAGGCTGCCACAAATCACCTTTTCTTTCAGGTTTGGGTGAGGTGCTGATAGCTAGCCAAAAGGGATAGGTCGACAGCTGCCAAGAAGGTGTGGGATTTACTCAGTCACCCACAAACGGTGGTGCTGCTACCCCTAATCTAGCAGTCCCATTCTAATAATGTAGTTTTATGACATGGTGCCACCGACGTTGGTAAGGCACCAATTATACAGGTCCCCTGAGTATCTGTGTCTCTCACACACTAAGTTACCCTAAGTACCATGATACAGAGACGTCTGTGGTCTTAGGGAAAATCCTCCTCAGCTGAACAGGGAGTACCTATCTAAGCTATAGGTTGTTCATGCTTGAACCATAAAAAGGAATCCCCCAATTGGTGTTTCTGACTCTGATTCCTGTTCCTTAATATGGCACACCCACTAAATATTTGAGAGAACTGTAGACAAGTTACATAGTGCCTTTCAGCTAATGGATTAACCAATGAGGGCAATGGTGTCAAATCCGTAGTTGAAGCTCAAAACACTTACAAAACTAAAATATTCTACTCATGTGTCCACTTCCTAGAAATAAATGCTGATTCCAAAACATTTCATATGCACCAGAATAGTGAATTTACAACTACAGTACAAAGTAGACCTTTTTCTGATGAGAGAAAGGGGTAGGACTTGTTGAGCACAACTTCACCTGAGAAGCCACAGAGTGTCATGTTTCAGTCTGCCACAAACCACCTTTTTCAGGTTTGGGTGAGGTGCTGCTAGCTAGCCAAAAGGGGTGGGTCGACAGCTGCCACAACGGTGTGGGATTGACTCAGTCACCCACAAACGGTGGTGCTGTCGCACCTAGTCCATCAGTCTCGTTCAAATATTAGGAGTCCTACGACAGTCTCCTCAAGAAATCTCTTTCCATCCATCCATTCTCTCTCACTACTTCTCTTTCCTCCCTCTCCAAAAGTGTTCTCTCTACTTTGTCCCTCCCGCTCTTTGTTTCTACCTTGAACCCTCCCTGTGCTCCCTGCAGTTCACCCTGGGGAGCTGAGAAAGTGACAAAGGCAGGGGATGTAGCCCTGGTCTTTAAAGGAAACCACTGTGGAATAAAAGGCCTGCCCTGAGTGGATACAAAAGAGAACCATGTAATCATTTAATGTCACAAAGAGGTCAAGGTTATAAAGGGAACATTTGCCTCTGTCTAAGAGTACTACCTGGCTGGTTTCATACCAACGGGCATGACCATTATTTTAATGTCCCTGTCGGTACAAAAATAAAAAAATTCATTTTTCAGATAGTCAGTGCATACTTTAAACAGCAACTGTGAGAAGAAAACACTTTAAAATGTGTTCTTCAACTGCCCTTCTGACCATCGATTCATAATTGAAGTAACCAAAGACAGAAAGCCTATGACAAATCAGTACAAACCACTTAATAGAAAGATCTACTTAAGAATCTTACAATGTTGGAATGGAGGTAACCCTGCCTCTGACAGATATGCTTACTAGAGGCCAAGTCTCTTCGGTACACAAGAGATATTCCTCACTATGAAGTTTAAAAAGGTCTTCTTGCAAACTAGTGGCAGTATGGTGATATGCCAATGTTATCATAATTAAAAGCATTTTTATAGTGCTGCTAATGAAACCCTAGATGGGCATCCGGGGCATAATGGTGCTAGCGCAGGAATTTTTAATAAACATTATTAACAAGTGTTTCTGTAGTCTGAGTAATGGATTTGCATAGAAAATGTAACAACGATACAAAAATAATGCACGCATTTAAAAATGTGATCACGAAGAGTGGCCACCAATGCTCACGAAGTGTACTTATTAATAGTCTATTACTATGAAATGTTGAGTATATGTTTGACTAATGTAGTAATGTGTCATATAAAGGGATATGTATTAGCTTTATTAATTGTAGGTATTTATTAATGTTTAATAAAATGGCTGTCCTAGAGAGTTAAACTGTGATTTTCCATTGTATTGTGTAAATGTGCTTGTAGCTACAAGCCTTTCTCATGAGAACCAACTGCTAGAAGATGCTGTTCTTGCTAAATATACAATATGAGTGTAATGTGTGTAAGACTTAATTTCTCAGGAGAAGAACAATGGAGACACTGACTGGAGTAGAAGCCGCAACAATACTATTACCTGATGAGCTGGATGATGAGGTCATTACAGGAGAAACCAATCGGCTACATGTGAATGGAGTAGTGGTAGAACTCATAGATTTGAAGTTTTAGTTTTATTGGACAAAGTGTGAACATGCGATCCGTTGACCAATAGAAACTTGGAAAGTGGTTTTAGGGAATTTAACTTAACGGGACTGCAGCAAGAGACGTTACGTCATTTTCTCTCTGTTCTTCTTGAGGGTTTAACTCTATTCTTTCGAGTTTCTTAAAGACTTTGCGTTTCTGAATTTTGATACTGAATCCTGATGCCTTGCTGACCGAACTGACATCCTGATGATGAAGGCTATTTTAGCTTGCCAATCCAATTGAGGAGAGGTATTATTGTACCTATGTGTTTGTTATGCCTATTTGCTTTTTCTTTCTAGGTACCAACCGCACTGCTTTGATAGAGCCATAGTTAGATTTTTTCTAAATTTGTGTTACTATATAGTTTTGCATGAAGCCCAACATGCTGATGCTAATCTGATTTTAGATAAGGATTTTCACTAATGAAAATCTGCTAATAGGGAATAACGTTTGATGAATTTCTCTGCTGAATCTAAATGTATGTGATATCATTTGCGCAATTGTTCTTGTAATTAATTTGTACCATAACCTTAGAATGTGTGGTAGTTCAAGCTTTGATTATATTACGTTTCCTCCGCAGATTTGGACCGCCATTGTTGTTCCTGTATGTGTATCATTTGATTTTGAGATTAATTTAGATGACATTAGCATTGTTAATACATGGAAATAAATATTCTATCTTTTACTAAAAGGTGTGATTATTCATGACTGAAAGGTCATGGTGTGTGACAATTACTGTCTCCAATGATTATAAATGTCATTGATTATTGTTGATTATTGATTTTGTCGATTGATTATTGATTATTGATCTGCATATACTGGAGTTATGGTGGGATCATCTTAATAGCGAGTCAAAAGGTTCATCGACCTATTCACGTTCCCTTGTAAGTTCACTTATTAAGGTCAGACGCATTAACAGAGATGGGAGCAGAGACAATGGTTTGTCTCCTTAAGAGCTCATCATAGACGTCCAGTACAGGGTAACAGATACTGACAGAGAAGATAGCAGAGACAGATGGTTTGCCTCCTTAAGAGCCCATCATAGATGTCGGGAACAGAGACAATAACAGAAACCGTCATAGGTGTTCCTAGAAATGGTAGCATAGATGTCTGGAATAGATAACAGGTATTAACAGAGATAGTAGTAGGATTGGTGGTTCCAGAGATGGTAGCAGAAAGACATAAAGATCAATGGAGAGGGTAGTAGCTTGATGTTTTGGTCTTTTGAGAGTTCATAATTACTCCGATTTGGATATTATTTTTTCATGATGTTAATTCGAGAGAAAATATCTCCCTGAGTCCAGAAATGACTTTCCCAGAATCTCAGATCTTGCTAATGGTTGTTTGAGGATGTTCTTGGCGTTCTAATGATAGTGTGAATGAAGTAGGTTGCGCTTGCACAGCTTATGCAAATCGCAGGTGAATTGTAAGGGTTGTGAGGGTTTAGGGCGTTTGAGTACTCCAAATTAAGTTGTAAAAGGAGTGTGCCTACTCCGCAGTGTGAGAGTAGGGAAGTCTTTGAACTTCACATGTGTGTGGCGCTTTGTCCTCAAAAATTGTCCACGTGGTTGTTGATGTATGGACCCTGCGTAGTCTCAGACTCTGGAGTTGTCACGGTGGCCTTTCCTCTGGATTTGCACTCTGCTGAGCAAAAGGCCTACCTCCAGGCGTCATCAACTCAGAAAGCTATTAGAGCACTGAGTTTTGGTGAAGCCAGACTGGGGGAAGGGAATTAGGATAGGAAACTGCAGGGAAGGAGATCTGAAAAAGAACGGTTAAAGCATATATTCATACACTCATTCATAGCAGTATTATCTCACAAAATATGCTCCTGGACAAAGGCGTCTCCAACAGTGAGTTGAGACCCTTATGGACTGGGCGTGGCCCTTCTTTGAATCATGAGACAAAATAAACTGTGATCTCAAGCATTCATAACAGTATTAACTCATAAATATGCTCCTGGACAAAGGCGTCTCCAATACCAAGTTGAGACCCTTATGGACTGGGCATGGTCCTTCTTTGAATCATGAAACAAAATAAACTGTGATCTCAAGCATTCATAACAGTATTACCTCATAAATATGCTCTTGGACAAAGGCGTCTCCAATACCAAGTTTAGACCCTTATGGACTGGGCATGGTCCTTCTTTGAATCATGAGACAAAATAAACTGTGATCTCAAGCATTCATAACAGTATTAACTCATAAATATGCTCCTGGACAAAGGCGTCTCCAATACCAAGTTGAGACCCTTATGGACTAGGCGTGGCCCTTCTTTGAACCATGGGACAAGAACAAACTATACTCACAATACCTGAGGATGGCATGAGCTTTAGACAATGATCACACTTAGAATAATAACTGGATAACAATTCTACTCTCATTAAATGAATGTCTGATCTTGCCATAGACATTTTCAAAACCTTAAATATGTTTCTCACATATCGCACTCCAAAAAACAATAAAAACTATGGCTGGCTTCTTACTTTGTGCTTGGAGCGCTTTGCTCGTTGTGCCTGAAGCACTTTACTCATTGTGTCTGAAGCGCTTTGCTCGTTGTGCCTGAAGCGCTTTGCTTGTTGTGCCTGAAACACTTTGTTCGTTGTGCCTGAAGCGCTTTGCTCATTATGTCTGAAGCGCTTTGCTCGTTGTGCCTGAAGCGCTTTGCTCGTTGTGCCTGAAGCGCTTTGCTCGTTATATCTGAAGCGCTTTGCTCGTTGTGCCTGAAGTGCTTTGCTCGTTATGCCTGTTTACCCCTTTTAAGTTTGACCAAACAAGACCTTACCGCCACGAATATGACCTACTCGTTTTTTAATGTACAAGACAAAACAAGAATACTCTGCCGTGCTGCCACTCTGCCATGCTGCCATTCAGCTCTTTTCTGAGAGGAACTCCAACGAGGTCAGACAGAACCGAAGTCTCCAAAATAGTGAGAAATGTGCTTGGGTGTGGCTGGGCTTTATGGGCCTGCCACACCCCAAGATGGCCGCTGCCTCTAAAATCTTGGGAATTGTAGTCCATTCATAGAATGCCACTGATAGGTACATCGTGTCCACCAATGCCCTGATCCTGCAGCTACATGAGCTTTACCACAGGGCATTCGACACCCTTGATCATTCCTGGAGCAAGAGGGGATAAATAGCGGCGCGTATGAAGTGCTGCAAAAGCGCGAAGTGGAGGGCAGGGCGGGTCCTGGACCGCGCACAGCCTTATTCTTGACATTACACCCCCCTACCGAGCGCAGTCCAGTGCCCGGCTTATCAGGGTGAAGAAGATGAAAGCGTTGCACCAAACGTGGTGCATGGAAATTCCGCGCAGGTTCCCATGAGTCATTCTCAGGTCCGTAGCCCTTCCAGGACACTAAGTACCAAAGGTAGGATCCACGATAACGAAAGTCTAGAATAGTTCGCACCTCATACTCCCAGTGACCCTGGACTAAAAGAGGAACAGGTTGTGCGACACATGAGGGCGAAGCAGGTTTAAGAAGTCAAGTGTGAAACACAGGATGAATTTTTAAAGACAATAGCAATTTTAGTTTGTATGTTACTGTGAGAAAACAGGGCTGATTGCAGAGGCCCCATAACTTTTTGCTGCCCCCATTTTCCACTTTTTGCTGGTGTTTTCCTGACTTTAAAGGTGCCCTGGGTACTGCTAACCAGTCCCAGGGCCTGTGCTCTGTGTAAAATGGATATGCAAATTAGGCTAATTATAATTGGCTAAGTTAACCTACCTATAAGTCCCTAGTATATGGTAGGGCATGTAGGTTTAGGGACCACAGCATAGGTGGTGCACACCTAGGTGCATTGCTGAGGTGCCCAGTGTCATTTTAAAAGCAAGCCTGCCTTGCTGGCTGCTTTTTAATTAAAGTTATATGCAAATTCGACTTTGGAATTAAAGGTACTTCCAAAGTCTTAAACTACCTTATTTTTACATATAAGTCACCCCTAAGGTGTGCCCTATGTGCCCCTAGGGCTGGGTGCCATGTAACTATAAGCAGGGACTTTATAAAAATAGATTTATAAGCCCTGGTGAGGTAAAAACAGTCAAATTCGTTTTTCCCTCATTGAAGTAAATGGCCTTCATAGGCTAGAATGGGCAGACTTTATTTTAAATTTTAAAGTCTCCTTAAATGTTACATACCAAGAATTTGGTATCAAATTAATTGTTGTAATAAATCCCACAACTTCCAGTTGTTGGATTTAATATAACTTGTTCAGGTAAAAAGTTTAGACTTTACCTAAAAAGTTGCCAATTTCAGCTCTGCATTGTTTTTGCTGCTGTGCTCTGATTGGCCAGCCTGCAGCAGCTTCTGCCAGGCTGCCTTGATTAGGTGTGAAGTGGCCTGGCTTCACACAAAGGAATGTGCTTGGGGGAGAGAATCTCCCCTCAGCAGATGGTGAGGCAGGAAGGGGGAGGGCTGCCAAACTGGTCTTCAAAGGCAGAGAAGGACATTTGCAGCACCCAGCAACACCCCCACATCCTGCAACCCCAGACAGCTAGGTGCCCCCTTGATTAGATTAGGAGAGGGCAGGAGAGGGGTGTGTTTATGATTTTTAGCCACACCAGTGGGTGGGCTCAGCCAGATGTAACCTCCAAAAATCAGATTCAGCCATGTTGGATTTTTAGAGACTGTTGCCTTTTGGGATGGATTTTTGCCACACTTCCCAGGAAGTGGTCATCACAGGCGGACGACCCTGTACCTGATTGGAGAACCAGGGACCCCCTGCTTTTCACCCAGGAGCAAGGATAAAACTGGCAGACCTGCCCCCACACCTCAGATCCCCTCCAGAATTCAACAAGAAAGGAACTAAAGAAGAAGAAGGACTGCCCTGCTGGACCCCTGGCCTGCACCTGGAACCTGCACTCAGAAGGACTGCACCAGCTGCACACTTGGGCTTCACCACAAGAAGGACTTTGCCTGGCTTCAACTGGTTCAAGGAGGGACTCCCTGTTTGCTACAGGTGAAAAATTGCTATCCAGAGTCCCCTGCACCAACTCCTGAAAAAGTGACCAGCTGACCACTGTCCAGTGGCCAAAAAGGAGTTTGCGCCAGGTGCATTCTGGGAGTTGAAGTCCGCACCCCCCAAGGACCATCACAGAACTTCTGGACCCTTGGGGTGAGCTGTGGACCCCAAAAGAACCTTAAAAGAACATCTGGGTGAAGCCCCAGAAGTTTGGAAAAGATTTGAGAATTTTTGGAAAAAAGCTCCAGAGAGGGACCGACCCGCCGCGGAAATTTTAGCCAGCTTGCCTCAACCGCGACCCGGCCTGACTTCGTGGTTCGTCCCGGTAAAGAAAAACATCCAAAAAAGAGACTAAGTCCGAAGGTAAAAAGTTGACCGGGACCTCCCAGCCATCGTATCCGAGAAGGGCTCCATGGACGTCGGATCAAGATCCAGGTTTACCCCGGTCGAAGGATTTTCATCTCGAAAAAACGACTAAGTCCGAAGGTAAAAGTCTCCACCGAGGAAACCCACATCGCGTATCCGGACAAGGGCTCCAGGAGGTCGGATTCAACTGGCAGGTTCGTCCCGGTGAAGAAAAACTTCAAAATAAAGACTAAGTCAGAAGGTAACTTTTTAACCGAGGCCTCCCGCGACCTGTAGCCGAGCAGGGCTCCATCGCGGTCGGCCTGAAAGTTTGACTTTGCCCCGGTCGAGGTGCAACCAGATGACCCGATTGGCGCTTTTTGTTTCTAAGCGCTAGAAAAGTAATAATTCTTTAAAAATTCATATCTCCGGTTCCCCTGAACCGATTTTAATAGTTTTTGTGTCATTTTAAAGATAAAAATATAAACTATTTTTATAAATTGGTTTTGGATTTTTAAACTGTTTCCTGTGTTTTATTTCATTACTGTTTTGTGATATTTGAATGCTTTACACTTTGTCTCCTAAGTTAAGCCTTGACGCTCGTTGCCAAGCTACCAAGGGTTGAGCTGGGATTAATTTACTGAGACCTAACTGTACCTAGGTGGAGGTTAGTGGCTTGTTGCTAGGTGTAGGTACCTACCTGCCCTACCAATAACCCATTTTCCAACATAATTGGAAGCAGCGACGGGATCCTGTACTTGTGTTCAATATCACGTTACAGTTTTAGGTAAAACAAATTAAAAATCCTTTAAATGGCCTAGTGCAAAAATTGTTTTAAATTTTTAATTTGGATTAATTTCAATTATTGAATTTTTGTAATTTTTCTAAATTCTTGTTTCCAATTTTTGCAAAAAGTTTTTGTTGACACAAAACTAGGGAACCATGGAGCTTGATCTGGCTAGCCTTCCCACACTGACAGTAGTCCAGCTTAGGGGGTTGTGTATTGAAAGAGGGTTGCCTGCAACCACTGATCTCAGGAAGCAAATCCTGATCACATCCCTGACAGCATGGGCTGAGGCCCAAGAGGTAGAGTCAGAAGAAGCTCCAGAGGAGGGAGAAAGAAGGGAGGATGCTAGCTCTAACCACTCAGGGGAGGGAAGGCATCTGAGCCTAAGTGAGGATGAGGAAGAACGGTCCTCAGTAAATACAGTCACTAGGGGCAGATCCAAAGCTAGTGGTGGGAAGGGGGTCCTTTCAGGAGGAGAGAACCCATCCATCAGAGAAAGAGAGCTGGAGGCCCAGCTAGCATACATAGCTTTGGAAGCAGAGAAGCTGGCCCTAGAAAAGAAAAAGTGGGCATACAAAGAGAAAAGAGATGGAGGCAGCGATAAAGAAGCTGAGGTGTCCATGGGTGGGGGAGTTTGCCCCAGGTTACCCAAGGGGGTAGTTCCTGCTTATGTAGAGGGGGATGACATAGATAAGTGGCTGGGGGCCTTTGAGAGGGCACTCCAAATGAGAAGGGTTAGGCCTCAATACTGGGGTTCCCTTTTGTGGGAGTTGGTCCCCAACTCAGGGAGGGATAGGCTTCTGACCTTAAGGGGGGAGGAGGCAGATTCATACCCTAGTATGAAGAGGTGCTTAGCCAAGAAGTTTGGTCTGACCCCAGAGCAATATAGAATGAAGTTCAGGGACACCCAGAAGGTCAGTACCCAGTCTTGGGTTGACTTTGTGGACATTTCACTAAAGGCACTAGAGGGCTGGATTATTGGTAACAAAGTAGATACTTATGAGGGGTTATACAATCTGATCATGAGAGAGCACATCTTGACCAATTGTACCCAAGAAAGGTTACGCCAGCATCTAGTGGACTCTAAGCAGACCAACCCTAGAGAGCTAGGGGAGGCAGCTGATGAGTGGTTGAGAACCAGGGTGGTTGTCAAGTCCCAGGGGGGAGACTCCAAGAAGGGGGGGACAGGTCCCCAAAAACCTAAGGAGGGAGGTGGTAAGCCCACCACAGAGACTCCCTCTGTACCCCAGAACCCTAAGAAGGAGGAGAGTAAATCCCACTCCCACTCTGACAAGCAGAGACAGGGAGACCCAGGGTTAAAAAAGCTCTTGGACAGTAGGGCTTGCTTTGACTGTCAGCAGAGAGGTCACTTCAGAGGAGATGCAGCCTGTCCAAAGAAGGTGGTTAGCATTGGGCTGTCCAGTGTAGCCATGGAGGAGGATTCCTCAGATGATGAAGTCCCCTTAGCATTGAGCTGGGAGACAGGACCAGATGGTAAGCTGGTGATCCCTGAGGGTGGGAGTAGGCACTTCCACCACATTCAAGTGAATGGGATCCCTACCACTGGCCTGAGAGACACCTGTGCCAGTCACACTATAGTGAGTGACCAGTTAGTGACCCCAGACATGTATGTCCCAGGAAAGACAAAGAAAGTCAGGATAGCCACAGGGGAGGTCACCTCCAAACCTGTAGCCATAGTGCCCCTAGAGAGGGAGGGTATCCTTGACCGGATTAGGGTGGTAGTCAGTGCTGACCTTCCCCTAGATTGTATCCTGGGCAATGACCTCCCAGAGGTGAGTCTGATCACAGATGGGGTGGTCGCCCAGGGCGCCCCCCCAACCCAAAGTCCTGGGGAGTCAGTCCCTACAGTTAGGAGTCAGGCGTCCCCAAGAAAAGGAAAGAAGAAAAGGAAGGGTAGGCCACTCTTAAAGAGAGTTCCAGGGAGCCAAGGGCCTTCTGCCCCAGTAAGGGGGGAGCCCAGAGTTGGCACTGGTGAGGCCTCACCTGACCCCAAGGAAGTCCTGAGTAGTCAGGCAGCTGTCCAGATGCAAGGTGTTGCCCCTGCACTGACAGAAGGGAGAGTGGAAGGAGGGTGTCTGCCACAGGAGGTGGTAGCTCCCCACTCTAGACAGCAAGAGGGGTGCCAGGACCCCAAAGTTGCCCCTAAAGCAGCTCAGCCACCTGTCAGTGGAGAGCTTAGGGTGTGGTTCTGGGTACTGACAGCTGTCAGTAGCCTCTGCTGGGTGCTAGCCTTCCTGGCAGCACTGTACTTGGCCTGGGAGGCAGACCCCAGGGCCAATAGCAAAGTAGGCCCCCTGACCCTATTGGTCATGGTGGGGTTGCTCAAGTGTTGGGTGACCTCTTTGGGTAAGCTAGGTGTTGCCCTAGCAAAGTTTGGAGTAGGGGAGGTGGGCACCTCACTACCCAAGTTGGCAGAGAGAAAGGAGGAAGACCCCCCTAGAGGAAAGTTTCAATTTGAGTTGGGTCCTTTTACTGTTGGGATGGCTTCACTACCCAGAGGGAGTGACCCTGACAGGAGGATGTAAGGCAGAGTAGGCCCTGCAAAGGGACAGCCAGTTTTCTTCTTCACTGTCTTCCTCGCCTAACAAGCCAGGAAGACTCTCCCAGGGTTGGGCTGAGTCTCCTGGGCGTGTGGGCTGGGGGGGTTGTGTGAGAAAACAGGGCTGATTGCAGAGGCCCCATAACTTTTTGCCCCCATTTTCCACTTTTTGCTGGTGTTTTCCTGACTTTAAAGGTGCCCTGGGTACTGCTAACCAGTCCCAGGGCCTGTGCTCTGTGTAAAATGGATATGCAAATTAGGCTAATTATAATTGGCTAAGTTAACCTACCTATAAGTCCCTAGTATATGGTAGGGCATGTAGGTTTAGGGACCACAGCATAGGTGGTGCACACCTAGGTGCATTGCTGAGGTGCCCAGTGTCATTTTAAAAGCAAGCCTGCCTTGCTGGCTGCTTTTAAATTAAAGTTATATGCAAATTCGACTTTGGAATTAAAGGTACTTCCAAAGTCTTAAACTACCTTATTTTTACATATAAGTCACCCCTAAGGTGTGCCCTATGTGCCCCTAGGGCTGGGTGCCATGTAACTATAAGCAGGGACTTTATAAAAATAGATTTATAAGCCCTGGTGAGGTAAAAACAGCCAAATTCGTTTTTCCCTCATTGAAGTAAATGGCCTTCATAGGCTAGAATGGGCAGACTTTATTTTAAATTTTAAAGTCTCCTTAAATGTTACATACCAAGAATTTGGTATCAAATTAATTGTTGTAATAAATCCCACAACTTCCAGTTGTTGGATTTAATATAACTTGTTCAGGTAAAAAGTTTAGACTTTACCTAAAAAGTTGCCAATTTCAGCTCTGCATTGTTTTTGCTGCTGTGCTCTGATTGGCCAGCCTGCAGCAGCTTCTGCTAGGCTGCCTTGATTAGGTGTGAAGTGGCCTGGCTTCACACAAAGGAATGTGCTTGGGGGAGAGAATCTCCCCTCAGCAGATGGTGAGGCAGGAAGGGGGAGGGCTGCCAAACTGGTCTTCAAAGGCAGAGAAGGACATTTGCAGCACCCAGCAACACCCCCACATCCTGCAACCCCAGACAGCTAGGTGCCCCCTTGATTAGATTAGGAGAGGGCAGGAGAGGGGTGTGTTTATGATTTTTAGCCACACCAGTGGGTGGGCTCAGCCAGATGTAACCTCCAAAAATCAGATTCAGCCATGTTGGATTTTTAGAGACTGTTGCCTTTTGGGATGGATTTTTGCCACACTTCCCAGGAAGTGGTCATCACAGGGGGACGACCCTGTACCTGATTGGAGAACCAGGGACCCCCTGCTTTTCACCCAGGAGCAAGGATAAAACTGGCAGACCTGCCCCCACACCTCAGATCCCCTCCAGAATTCAACAAGAAAGGAACTAAAGAAGAAGAAGGACTGCCCTGCTGGACCCCTGGCCTGCACCTGGAACCTGCACTCAGAAGGACTGCACCAGCTGCACACTTGGGCTTCACCACAAGAAGGACTTTGCCTGGCTTCAACTGGTTCAAGGAGGGACTCCCTGTTTGCTACAGGTGAAAAATTGCTATCCAGAGTCCCCTGCACCAACTCCTGAAAAAGTGACCAGCTGACCACTGTCCAGTGGCCAAAAAGGAGTTTGCGCCAGGTGCATTCTGGGAGTTGAAGTCCGCACCCCCCAAGGACCATCACAGAACTTCTGGACCCTTGGGGTGAGCTGTGGACCCCAAAAGAACCTTAAAAGAACATCTGGGTGAAGCCCCAGAAGTTTGGAAAAGATTTGAGAATTTTTGGAAAAAAGCTCCAGAGAGGGACCGACCCGCCGCGGAAATTTTAGCCAGCTTGCCTCAACCGCGACCCGGCCTGACTTCGTGGTTCGTCCCGGTAAAGAAAAACATCCAAAAAAGAGACTAAGTCCGAAGGTAAAAAGTTGACCGGGACCTCCCAGCCATCGTATCCGAGAAGGGCTCCATGGACGTCGGATCAAGATCCAGGTTTACCCCGGTCGAAGGATTTTCATCTCGAAAAAACGACTAAGTCCGAAGGTAAAAGTCTCCACCGAGGAAACCCACATCGCGTATCCGGACAAGGGCTCCAGGAGGTCGGATTCAACTGGCAGGTTCGTCCCGGTGAAGAAAAACTTCAAAATAAAGACTAAGTCAGAAGGTAACTTTTTAACCGAGGCCTCCCGCGACCTGTAGCCGAGCAGGGCTCCATCGCGGTCGGCCTGAAAGTTTGACTTTGCCCCGGTCGAGGTGCAACCAGATGACCCGATTGGCGCTTTTTGTTTCTAAGCGCTAGAAAAGTAATAATTCTTTAAAAATTCATATCTCCGGTTCCCCTGAACCGATTTTAATAGTTTTTGTGTCATTTTAAAGATAAAAATATAAACTATTTTTATAAATTGGTTTTGGATTTTTAAACTGTTTCCTGTGTTTTATTTAATTACTGTTTTGTGATATTTGAATGCTTTACACTTTGTCTCCTAAGTTAAGCCTTGACGCTCGTTACCAAGCTACCAAGGGTTGAGCTGGGATTAATTTACTGAGACCTAACTGTACCTAGGTGGAGGTTAGTGGCTTGTTGCTAGGTGTAGGTACCTACCTGCCCTACCAATAACCCATTTTCCAACAGTTACGGTGTTCACCTGTCGCAGAATTTCATAGGGCCCTATGAATTTTGGATGAAACATATTTTTATTATTAAATACAAAGTTCTTTGTGGATCCCCAAACCCTATCTTTGTCTGTGTACTGAGGGCCAGGCTGGTGTTTTTTGTCATATTGCAATTTATATCTTGTCTTTGCCTGGTGTAGATTTACTTGTAATTGTGAATGTATTTGTTTCATGTGTGCTAACATATCCATGACTGCTGGTGTGGTTTGAGCAGAAGCAGGTAGTTTGACTGGCAAGATGTGTGGATGACGTCCATATAGGCCATAGAAGGGAGTTGAGTTTATTGAAGAATGATGGGAGTTGTTATAAGCCAGTTCTGCAAGCCACAGGAGATCTAGCCAAGTATTCAGGGACTTTGTGGTGTAACATCGTAGGTATTGTTTTAGAGTTTGGTTCAGTCTCTCTATTTGACCATCCGTTTGTGGATGGTGGCTTGTGGACAAGGTTGTATCAATTCGTAAGGCTTCACACCATTGCTGCCAAAAACGTGCATAAAAATGTGTTCCTCTATCAGAAAGAATGACTCTTGGAAGTCCGTGGAGGCGAACAATGTTTTGTAAAATAATAGTTGCTAAGGTGTCAGCTGTTGGGAGACCTTTACATGCAATTAAATGGGCATATTTGGTAACACTATCTACCACCACTAAAATGGCCAAATATGTTTTACCTGAGGAAGACCAGTAATAAAATCCATAGTGATATGTTCCCATGGCTGATTGGGAACGGGTAGAGGTATTAAAAAGCCTTTAGGTTTGCTATGTTCGCTTTTGCATCTTGCACATACTTCGCATGATTGCAGCATTTGCTTTACGTCACGAACAAATGCAGGCCACCCAAAATATATTTTCATTAATTCTACTATTTTTTGAGGACCTGGATGTCCTGCCAGAGGGTGACTAAGCAACCAATGAAAGGCTGTCTCTCTTAACTCCTCAGTAGGCAGAAACACTCGAGATTCGTGTAAAGGTAGGCCTTGTTGAATGGATCTTTTGGTGTCTTGTTGTAACCATTCTTGCCACTTGGTGATATGAAAATGATTACGGATAAGATCAAGGAATTTTTCGGCAGCTATTAAGCACAATACCTTTGAAGGTGTTATAATAGACATGGGTTTTTGTTCATTATGTGTGACTGAAGAATCTTGGCTAGACAATGCGTTGGCCTTGCGGTTGTCTATTCCTGGTCTAAAAGTCACTATGAAATCAAATTCTGCAAAGAATAAAATCCATCTCAGTTGCCTGCGAGTTAGTAGTCTGGCAGAGCTCATAAATTGTAAATTTCTATGGCCAGAATATCCGGTTATGGTGTGTTTTGCTCTCAATAAATAATGTCTCCATTCCTTGAAAGCATTGTGGATTGCTAGTAATTCTTTTTCCACAATAGTATAATTCTGTTCAGCTTCATTCAGTTTTCTTGACACATGCTATGGGGTACAATTGACCAGTCTCTGGGTGACGTTGGGTAAGGATGGCCCCAATAGCGACATCGGATGCATCGGCTTTCACGATGAATGCTTCCTCTACATTGGGATGAGCTAAAATGGGAGCTGAAGTAAAGGCCTTTTTTAACTCTTGAAACGCCTCATCTGTTTCTTGGGACCAGTTGAAGACGGCCTTTTTCCTTAACAATTTGGTAATTGGTGCTACCTTTTGGGAAAAGTGATGGATGAAGCGTCGATATAAATTTGCAAAGCCCAAAAAACATTGGATGTCGCATACTGATTTTGGTGTGGGCCATTCTGCTACAGCTTGAATCTTTCTTTCAGTCATTTGCATGCTATTAGGTGTTAAAATGACTCTCTAAAATTCTACCCTTTTGGTATGGAACTCACATTTACTTAATTTTCAATACAAATTATGGGTTCTTAAAGTTTGTAACACCTTTTTTACATGTCCTTCATGGAGTTAGAATAGATCAGTATATCATCGATATAAACCATGACAAAGATGTCTAGATATTCTCTCAGGACATCGATTAAGAAATACTGAAAAGCTGCTGGGGCATTACAGAGACCAAATGGCATCACTAGTTATTCAAAGAGACCATAGCGGGTTTTAAAAGCTGTTTTCCACTCATTTCCCTCTCAAATTCGAATTAGGTGATAAGCACCACGTAAATCAAGTTTGGTGTAAATAACGTCTGATTTTACCCGATCTAATAAAACTGGTATGCGGGCAGTGGGTATTTATTCTTAACAGTGATTTTGTTTATCGCTCTAAAGTCAATACAAGGTCTCAATTCGCCATTAGCTTTGGGTAAAAAAACAGCAGAGAAGCCGCTGGTGATCGTGATGGCCTAATTAGCTCATTGGCAAAGCATTGATCAAGATATTCTCTTAGGACTTGGTTCTCTTTCTCTGACAATGCATAGATTCTACAATTTGGTATATTGGCGCCAGGTACAAGATTGATTTGGCAATCGTACATCCTGTGAGATGGTAATGAGCTTGCTTTCTTTTCACAGAAAACGTCAGTATATTCTGAATACTGTTTCGGCAGATCAATTTCCTTCTCTGCTGCAGTAGCAATGGAGTGTTGGAGATTTTCTTCTTTGTCTCTTCTTGGTTGAAGACACTTATTTAGGCAAGAGGATGAAGAAAAACGCAAAACCTGGTTGCGCCAGTCTATGCTTGGATTGTGTAACATTAACCATGGCATTCCTAAAACAATGCCATATTTAGGTGCTTGGATTATACCAAAGCAGATTATCTCACAGTGGCTCAAATTCCTGTCATCCTTGCAAGTCATTTGCATTAGTGAGGTTTGCATAGTAACGAGGCCTCCTGCCAATTCAATACCGTCAAATGCATAAACAACAACTAGAACCTTCTTCTTGACACTGGGTATTTGTATGTTGAATGCAATTTGTTGATCCACAAAATTTCCTGTTGCCCCTGAATCAATTAAAACTTGTACAGTATGACATTTTCCTTGTACAGTTAGTTGTGCTAGAATTCAAAAATGTTTGACATAGCAATTTGTACAAGAACACACTGAAGGGATTGTCAATTTGTCCAAGAGGTCCCCCTTGTTTTTTCTTGGGCCTTTTAGTTTTCCTCTGTGTTTTCCAAAGCAACTGCTATCTTTTTCTTTGCCACAATTGATGGATCAATTTTGCCTTTGGGCTTCACTTGACATTCTTTTACGAAATGACCCTTCTTCCCACAGTACATACGCTGTCCATTTCTTCGTCGTGTATCTTTTTCCTCTTTGGTCAATGGTGGACGAATAGTTCCGATATCCATTGGTTTTATGGTAGAATCGGAGGACAACTGTGGGTTTCTGAACGTTTCCATTCGCCACTTGGGTCTTTCCGATTTTTTCCTTACCCCTTTTCTTTCCGTGAGTCTATGGTCTAGCCACAGGGTTAGATTAATTAAATCAGTATAGGTTTTTGGTTGGGGTTCAATTTGGGCCAAAACGTCTTTCAGTTCGTCTTTTAGTCCTTGATAAAACACTGCTGACCTTTTTTCCTCTGGCCAAGCAGTTTCCACTACTAACCCATTGAAATGGGACAAATACGTTATCAAGTCTTTGTTTCCTTGGGTAACTCTAGTAACTCTTTGTCTGCAGACATGGTAATTGAGCGCCTGTCAAATACTTTTTCAAATTCGTCCACAAAAAGACGCCAATTGTACAAAAGAGGGCTATCTAATCGGACAAATGGAACTGCCCAAGTAGCTGCGTCACCAGCCATGTAAGAAATAAGGAATGCAATTCTAGATTGTGGATCCGGAAAGGCACTGGGAAGTAAAATGTAGTTCCACCTGCGTGAGGAAAACTTGGACCTTATTAGGATCCCCAAAAAACCTTTCTGGTGCAGCCAATGGAATTTGTGTTGGCACGTTCACGTCAATGTTAGTTGGTGTGGAGTGCGTATGACGAGAGGAACTCCAACGAGGTCAGACAGAACTAAAGTCTGCAAAATAGTGAGCAATGTGCTTGGGTGTGGCTGGGCTTTATAGGCCTGCCACACCCCAAGATGGCCGCTGCCTATAAAATCTTGGGAATTGTAATCCACTCATAGAATGCCTCTGATAGGTACATCGTGTCCACCAATGCCCTGATCCTGCAGCTACATGAGCTTTACCACAGTGCAGGCTACGCCCATGATCATTCCTGGAGCAAGAGGGGATAAATAGCGGTGCGTATGAAGTGCTGCAAAAGCGTGAAGTGTAGGCCAGGGCGAGTCCTAGACCGCGCACAGCCTTAGTCCTGACAGGAGTATATTGATAAGTGTATGAGACACTTGGTTTTATGTTGTAATCTGTCTGGTTTAGTAGGTCGATCGGGTGTGGTCGACAAGTCAGAGTGTGAGTCAAAATGAGTGAAAGAAAATTTC
This sequence comes from Pleurodeles waltl, assembly GCF_031143425.1. NCBI lineage: Eukaryota > Metazoa > Chordata > Amphibia > Caudata > Salamandridae > Pleurodeles > Pleurodeles waltl. Next base: position 263,280,004 of record NC_090449.1, read on the forward strand.
AACTGAGATCTGACGAGTCCTATGTGCACCAGGATAGACCCACTGATCAGTTGAGAGTAAAATTTGTGGGTCGAATTTTGCTTGCGAATCTGGGAGACTGAGAAAGAAGGAGTAGCTGAAAGTGTGGGAAGAGCCATCAGTGAAACATGTGTAAAGTTTCTGAAGCGACTGTGTTACCTTTCCTGTAGCAAACCAGCGGATTTTGGTTTTTGGTTTTGATTAACGCTCGCAATTTTGCATTCGTTTTGTGTAAATTGGAGTTTGGGAGGACAAGCTGCAAGACTTTGTCAGCCGCAACGTGTGAGTCTGAGATCTTTGGAGCAGCGCTGGGATAGGTCAGTTAGTGAAAAGGGTCACGCACAGATTGGCAGCAGTACGTGAGAGGCAATTGGTTGAGAAAGTAGGTGAGGAGAATTCTGGAATCAAAAGTCACTTCCTGATTTGATTTTGAATAACAAAAAGGTCAAAAAATGAATTTTTACAAAGCTTTAAAGAGTGCTTTAAGGGGAGCTACGTACATTACAGTGAGTATAGGTGAAGCTACACAGCCAGAAGGTACACCAGCTTACATTGTAATGGAAGAGAAGGGTGTCATGCCATGTCTTTGTCTAAAGCAACGGTGCAAAGTAACAGAGAAGGACGGGAACTTAGCATTTCCTGCAAATGGGACATTCAATTTGAGGGTTCTGGAGCATTTAAGGATGGTGCTATATGAATCGAAGCCTCTTCCAAGACCAGCACAGTTTGAGACATTAGCGATTTGAGAGCTAGTAGCCAGACAGCAACAGCAACAGAAATTCGAGAGTAGAATGAGAAAGGCAGAAAAGGCTTTAACAGAGGCTACGTGGGACAGGGCTCAGAGAGTTTGGAGGATGGAGACTTTGCATAGAATTAAGTTGTTCCCAGCGATTACGCAGGACAATGAGAACAAAGGAAGGAAAGCTACTAGAAAAACAGAAGCCCATCTGAAAATAGGGAGGCTAGGAAGTCTTCAACAGTGGAGGAAGAATCAGATGATGAGTTTAGTTTACAGTTGCTGAGAAATCGCCCGCCACCATATGCAGCACATGAGAGTGGTCCGAGCACCAGTGATGATCCTACAGCTAAGACACAGGTTAATGGGATAGTGAGCCCGGTGCAGGTTAATGCTAGCCTGACACAGAATTTGATGCAGAGTGGTCTTAACATGCCTACTACCCCTGTAGTGCAAAATCAAGTGCAGCTGCCACAGGTTCAGAGAATTTACCCTGATGTGCCCATTATGGAAACAACTTCGAATTTAGTGGTGCCTACGGAACAGGTTTTCACGAAACCAATGTTGGTTCAAACTGAACCAACTCCACTTTTACTGCCCCAAGTGCAGCCACATGTCATGCCGAGATTCACTCCAGTAACAGGGACACAGTCAGATATGACTCCAATGATGAATCAGAACATGGGAGTTACCCTCTCACAGAACTTAAGTACCAGAGCAACCCCATATGCTATGTCTCTACCTATTGCTGTTGGTCCAGCCGTACTCCTATTTGCACAGAAAAAACCTAGTGTAGATGAACAGGGTGTCATGACACAGAATGTAATGAGGGGAGGACATAATGACAATGCTCAAGTAGTCTCTCCTGTGGGACAGACGTTTGACGGATCAATATCACTGTTGGACCTTAGTCCATTCGGAGTACTTTCAGATACTAGGGTAGGGTCAAACATTAGCCAGAGTTTGTAATTGTTGACACCGCAGTCCCCGAATGTAGTTGCACAGCAGGTGCCACCAGTCCAAGCCAGTAACATTTTGTTGCAAGGGTTGACCGCTCAGGAGTTGACTGAATGGTTACAAAAGCCGAATGCCCCACAGAGTGCTCCTAAGGGAGAGGAGCGTTTGAATCATGATAGGCTAAGCATGGAATCGGGTGAGCTCATTGAAGGGACGATGGGTGTGAATAGGTTAGAATCCTACACAGAAGCAGAATTGAGATATTTGTGCCCGAAGATTATGAGGGACGTGAGTAATGTGTATCAGAAGCTGGTAGACCTGGCAGAGAAGTATGGCATAGAAACAGAGAAAATGAAGCATTTGAAAAGGAGTTACAAATCAGATTTTGAGACTAAAGATTTTGAACACATGTGATCTGCCGGAATGAAGGCACACCTTAAGGAATTGCTTTTAAGTACCCAGACCTGGGGAGCATTAGACAAATGAGAGTGCAAATGGGTAAAGAAAAGAGACAAAAGGAAAAGGGATTCTGTAGAGCTGACTGCAAATGTGCAGCACGGCCAAGATCCAGTAAAGATTTTACCAATGAGAGAGATCCAAGAGGGAATTTTGTTCATGTCCCTTGGACAGAAATGATATTCTATTGTTTACGAATGATTATCCAAAATTGAGAGAGAAGCCAGTGGAGTGGTACCAGTGGACAGACTGGTTTCTAAAACTTGCAAAGTGCCTGTGGGAGGACTTGAACACATTACTAGAGATAGTGGTTCCAGATGATCTGTGGATAGAATGTAAAAAGAGTGTAGATTGGCCAACAAGTGAACCAGAGAGAGACAAGAATACAGGTGCACCGTCTCCCGATGTAATGAAATATTACTATAAGGTGATCGAATTTTTTTAAATGAGAATTTCGCCCAAAAATATTGATTGGCAGAGGATCGACAGGACAGCTCAGGAAGCATAGAGTCGATACATGTGTATTATTATGAGAGATTATTGCAGGCGTTCAAGCATTACAGTGGCACAGAGACAATTGAGGCGAAAGACATGATTCATTTTGTGTTCAGATTTGTGGAAGGATTGAGACTTGAAATTAGCCAGATGATTAAGAGTCATTTGATTTGCTGGTGAGCAAAACCGATTGATGAGGTGTTGCAGTATGCAAAATACTGTAGTGATGAAATTGAGTTGAAGCAGAGAAAGCTGAAAGAAAAGGCGATGGTGATGCAGATTAAAGCTGCTCAAACAGGTATGCAAGGAAATTTTCCACAACAGTTACCGCAGCCGCAGCAGGGAAACATGATGTTTCACCTCCAGATGAGAGGTGGAGGCCGTAGAGAAAATGTGAATTGCCGTCCAGATTTGGGTACTGTATTGTTTCAGAATTATGTGCAGGGAATGAAGAAGTTATTGCCTTGTCACATTTGTGGAGCCGTCGGACATTGGAAACGGGAGTGTCCGATGACAGTGCAGGAAGGTGTTGTTTAGCAGAGTAATTACATCAATTTGTTTCAGAATATGAGGGGAGTGAGAGATCCTAACCCAAATTTCCTAACTAATCTGAATCAAACGCAGAATTTTCAACCCATGCAGCAGGTGCACATGCCACGTGTACAAATGACACACTTGTAACCAATGCAGCAGCAGGTTTCTATGGTACCTAAACAGCAAATTCAGATACCTCAAGACCCAATGGAGCAGCAGCAAACAATACTTTCTCAACAGGTCACAGGTCAGAGGCTTAACCAAAGTCCCCGTTACATAGTTAGAGTGGAATAAATGACGATTGGATGAGCGAAAGTTTAGATGGGGAGCCATATGTGCTTGCAACCTCCTTAGAAGTAGATCAGAGATGTCCCTATGTGAAAGGAAAAGTCATGGGTCACAGAGTTTCATTTTTGGTTGACAAATGGAGCTACATGCTCTACAGTGAGAAGTGCAGAAGTTCCAAACTTGCCCTTTTCAGGTAAAACAGTTCAGATTGTAGGAGTAGCGAATCAGTATTTGACTAACCCGCTTACAGAACTGGTTCAAGTTAAAATTGGTAACTTTCAGGGATTGCACGAATCCGAAGTCTGTGATTCAAGTCCAGTATCCATACTTGGAAGAGACTTGCTGTGTAAAACAAAATGCTCAATTACTTGTTCAAATGATGGAATTGAGATTCAAATGAATAGTGATGATGAACGTGACCAAGCCTCAGAGATAGAGTGTGAAACTGCAAATGAGGAATTTCCTCTGATTGAATTTTTACCAATGTTCACAGTGAAGGAGCTTCATCCTGATTTGCAGAGAACAGTTAAGGAGAAGGTGTGGGATCTGACAGGAAAAGAGATAGGACTGATAAAGGGAGTTGAGCCAGTTAAAGTTACTGTAAAGCCAAATTAGTTTTTTCCTCAAATTCCCCAGTACCACATGCCACAAGATGTCCTTATGAAGGTCGCCCAGATAATTGCACACTTTGTGAAACAAGGGGTTTTGGAGGAAGTATTGAGCAGCCCATGTAAATCACTGATAATGGGATTGCAAAAGCCCTGTGGGAAAGTTCAAATTGTCCAAGATTTGAGAAAAATAATTGAGATATGGTCAAATGTTGTCCTGTGGTACCAAAGCCAGCTGTGATAATGTTTCCGATTCCATGTGATGCTGAATGGTTCACTGTCATTGATTTGTCACAAGCCTTCTTTTCTGTGCCTCTTCATGGCCTGAGGACAGCCAATTTCTCTTTTGTTTCATGTTTTTGGACCCAGTTTATTGTTGGTGCAGAATTCCTCAAGGGTTTTCCGAGTCCCCTTCCATATTCAATCAGATCTTGAAGAAAAATTTTGAATAGTTGGAGTTACCTTTACAATCGACTTTGGTACAATATATTGATGACTTGCTGATTGCATCCAAAACAAGGGACGAGTGCAAAAATGACACGATTGCTTTAATGAACCATTTGGGAAAGAATGGTCATAAAGTGTCTCCGCTTAAATTGCAATACTGTCAGAAAGAAGTTAAATACTTGGGTCACCAGATTGAGAAGGGATTGAGAAAGATATCCAGAGATAGGGTTACGACCATATTGCAAATGAATCCCACGACCACACAGAGAGATGTCAGGATGTTTTTGGAGATGGTAGGCTACTGTCACCAATGGATTCCAAATTTTTCAGTCATTTTGAGACCATTGCAGAAGCTGACTCATAAGGGAGTCACTGATCCCATAGTGTTAGACCAGGCTGAAATGAAAGCGTTCACTGAATTGAGAGAGAGTCTGTGCAAGGCTCCAGCTCTGGGTATGCCTGACTACACGAAACCTTTTATATTGTCTTGTCATGAGCATGATTCATGTTCTTTGTCTGTCTTGACACAGGTCCATGGAGGTGTAAACCACCCATTAGCATATTTTTCAGCTACTTTGGACCCAGTTGCAGCAGCCTTACTGGGTTGTTTGCGCGCAGTTGCAGCGGTTGGTCAAAGCCTTACACAGTGTGAGGGCATTGTGATGGGATATCCTTTGACAATAATGGTCCCTCACTCTATTGAGATTCTGCTTACAAGGACAAAAACCCAATATTTGACTGGTGCGAGATTGACCATATATGAAACGAGTATTCTAGGGTCAACAAATGTGTCATTGAAGAGATGTACCGTGCTGAACCTGGCAACCTTACTTCCAAATGAAAATGTTGAGATTGAAAAGGTGGAAGATGTTGAGCATGATTGTCTTGAAGTAACTGACTTGTGCACAAAACTGAATGCCGTGGCATTAGACATACCGGATTGGAAGAGAATGACCAAATTATCTTTGTTGATTGTTCTTGTTTAAGAGGCAATGCAGGGACACTGAGAGCAGGATATGCCATGTGCACAATTACTGGTATTTTAGAAGCTTCTTGGCTTCGAGGAGTGTATTCTGCCCAAGTAGCGGAACTGGTAGCCCTTACTAGAGCGTTCCATGTTTCTGCTCAGCTGAAAGTTACAATCTATATGGAGAGCCAGTATGGATTTGGGATAGTCCATGATTTTGGCAAGTTGTGCTCACAGAGAGGTTTCATTACCTCATCTGGTACACCAGTGAGAAATGGTGAAAGGATTAAAGAACTGTTACATGCTATTCAAATGCCTGAGAAGATTGCCGTGGTAAAATGCAGTGTACATCTGAAGTCGCAGGACTTTGTGTCATTGGGAAATGGATATGCCGATCAAGTCGTAACTTTTTGTGCATAGAACTGTATGTCGTTCAAAGTTTAGTGGGAAATGTTACCTGAAGAAGACGAAACATGTCCAAGTTTTGCATTAGAAGTAATTTACACCTTGGAGGAATTGAAAATGTTGCAGAATAACGTTGGCAGGGAGGAAAAACGTTCATGGAGTAAAATGAAATGTGTGCAAAGACAAGATGAGTTGTGGGTATCAGAAGAGGGTCAATTGGTTTTGCCAAACAGTCTGTTGTCTCAAATGGCTAGGTATTATCATGGTCAAGCACATGTTGGGAGGGATGCCATGATTTGGTTGTTCAAACATGATTGGTTCAACCCAAAGTTTAGACAGGTTACTGAAGCAGTTTGCCATTGTTGTCTCATTTGCCAACAATTGAACCAGGGGAAAGGGACAGTGGTTAAATTGAGCCACATTGGAAGAGCAGGAGGTCCATCCAGCAGAATGCAGATGAATTTTATTGAGATGCCTGCGTGTGGAAGTTTGAGATATGTGTTGGTGATTGTGTGCATTTTTAGTCACTGGATTGAAGCTCACCCTACATGGAGAAATGACAGTCTCACAGTAGCGAAACTACTGCTCAGGGAACTGATGCCACGTTTCGGGTTTCCAATCGCTTTAGAATCAGACAGGGGAAGTCACTTCAACAATGAAATAATTAAATTACTGTGTGCAGCATGGAACATTGAGCAGAGGTTGCATTGTAGTTACCATCCTGAAGCATCAGGACTAGGAGAACAAATGAATGGTACCTTGAAGTCAAGAGTTGCAAAGATGTGTGTGTCCACAAATCTGAAATGGTCTGATGCATTGCTTTTAGTTTTGATGACAATGAGAAATACACCCGACAGGAAAACAGGATTGTTGCTGCATGAGATCCGTAGGGGCCGAGCCATGAGGTTGCCAGTGGTGCCTGCAAATGCACTTGTCAACATTACAGATGATATGTTGTTGGACTGTTGTGTAGCCATTTTAGTTATAGCTCGATGCACGTTATTTTAGCACACTAGGCCTGCTGCTGTGCACTTTAACCTAGATATATTTATTCAGCTTCATTTAGTATTTTAGTAATAACCACATTTGCAGTCTTGTTTTATTTTTCTCTATCTAGCTGTTCTTTGCCTAGGCCAGCACTATGTTCTTAAACAAGACATTTCTTTCACTTTGTGCTTCTCCCAAGGCTACAGTAAGATAGGTTGCCGGTAAACGTGGTAACATTTTGTCTCTGGTATTCATAGAAACATACACATCCTTACATAGGGACATTTTCTCAGAACATAAGTTGCTTTATTATAAAAACACTTCCCTGTCCCATACACGTTAGAGGGAGATTCCAGCCAGATGACCACGACTTTAGCTGATTGCTGAACGCTTCCCTACTGCTGCTTATGCAGACTTCAGGCCTTTGCTCAGGTATGGGGGATGATGTCTTCCCAGGGGAACCAAAAGGGCAGAACTAGAACTTAACACGCTGTGCTCTAATATAGCCTAGGTAGGAATTAGTCTACTGACTTTAGTGACAATATGGTAGCGTTATTTCTATGCTTTACTCTCCTTGTCACAATTTTAATCCTGTCAAGCTTTATCATCCTGGTTATTGCAGTACATCCTTTATTGTCTAAGATGCAGTTGCTTCATTAAAACCTTATTGAAACATATACTGCCTCTGCTTGTCCTTGTATACGTGAGACTAATGTAACTGAGAGAAACGGATGAGATCTGAGTGACCACAATTTCCCTAAGGAGTCAATTGTGTCATGCGCTCGGCTACCCAATAATCCCTGCTCTTGGGTAGAGATAAAGCACTGCTAGTTAGCCGGAGCAAAACCCGGATTGGGGCGACAGGTGTCGCCTGTAGTGGGTTAAAACTCAGGCCCTCATTCCGACATTGCCGGGTGGCGGTTGCCGCCCGCCATGCGGGAACCGCCAATCTGCCGCTACGCGGTCAAAAGACCGCTGCCGGCATTCTGACCTTCCCGCTGGGCCGGCGGGCGCTAACTATGTTAGCGCCCGCCGGCCCAGCGGGAAGGAGGGCTGCAACACAGAAGCCGGCTCCGAATGGAGCCGGCGGTGTTGCGGCCGTGCGACGGGTGCAGTTGCACCCGTCGCGCTTTTCACTGTCTGCTAGACAGACAGTGAAAAGCCGGCCGGGGCCCTGTTAGGGGGCCCCTGCACTGCCCATGCCAGTGGCATGGGCAGTATAGGGGCCCCCAGGGGCTTCAAGACACCCGTTCCCGCCTGCCTCTTCCTGGCGGTGTCAACCACCAGAAACAGGCTGGCGGGAAGGGGGTCAGAATCCCCATGGCAGCGCTGCTTGCAGCGCTGCCATGGCGGATTAGCCCAGCCGGGGCAAAGTCGGCGGGAAACCGGCGGCCCCGGTTTTCTGACCGCGGCTTTACCGCCGCGGTCAGAATGGGCTAGGAAGCACCGTCAGCCTGTTGGCGGTGCTTCCGTCATTCGTGGCCCTGGCCGTCTTGGACCGCCAGGGTCAGAATGACCCCCTCAGTCTCCCACACCGCAGGTGATTCAACTCTAGTAGTCTCATTAGAATAATGAGAGCCTACTCAACAGGACTACTGCAAAGATCTAGCTGATGTGGTTCGCTCTTTCTCTCAGCAGGTGGAAGCCACCACACTGCCACCGATCCATGACCCAGGGCACAACCTGAGAGCTGGTGACTGGGTTGTGTTCCGGAAACACATGAGAAAAACGTGTTTGGGGCCTCGTTGGAAAGGACCATTTTAGGTAGTTCTGACAACTACCACAGTAGTGAAGTGCGCTGGAGTTCTGAACTGGATCCATGCCAGTCGCACGAAGAAAGTGGCATGTCCACTGGATCATGAAGAAGAGTTGTTGAGAGTACCAACAACAGGGCCAGAAAGAGAACAAAGAGGAACTGAGACCGGATCTGGGCCCATTGATGACGGTTCAGTCACTTCTGTGAGAGACGAAGGAGAAGACCTCCAGGAGGGTGACAGAGAGCCTATCTCAATTGAGGCAGCAGGGGAGCTTGTCAGAGGAGGGCTTTCCCTGAAGCAGACGATTTTGAGAGACAAAAGGAACAATTGCCAGACCCTGAGGGGAAAGGAGTTGAGGTGGATCAAAGTCACTGTGGTCTGACTCCTCCTGAAACTGTTGCAGGTCCGTCAAGAGAAAACACCGCAGAGCAAGGAGAAGTTTCAGGTTCGACTCCGAAAAGACCACTGACAAAAGGTCCACTGAAAGGAGATAAATGGCCAGAGATGCAAGGAAAGAGAAAGGAAGTGGTTGTTGAGACAACAATCAAGGAAGAGGTAGATACAACAAGAAGAGAAGATCTAAGTGAAGGAGAATTAAATGGCAATTGAAAGTTGAAAAGAAAGAGAATAGCAAGTCGAAGGTACCCATATCCTGAATGGGCATACGCAACTACAAGTGAATGGTAGCAAGAATTTTTGTTTTTCTGTTTTGATAGAGACATTCCAGGTCAATATTTTGGCACTTGAAGAAAGCTGATGAACTGAACTGTTGAAACAATCTGAGAGATAATCTGAGAAAATGTTGAACATTTTTTAGAAAGAGACTGTTGAAAATAACCGGAAAAGACATTGCTATCTTGATTTGACTTTTTGAAACCTGATTTTGATAAGCTGCTTACCGATTTTTGACAAGGGATCCTGGAAGTGAAACTGAGAGCTGTAAATAACTGCTGAAGGAAGATTTTGTTTTGATTTTGCTGCAGCTTTCCTAAATTTTCTTCTGCTTTCTGATTCTTTACAGATCATGAGTAACATTAGCCAGCAGGGTAGGAACAATAGGTGCTTTAATATATGAGTATTGGTTTGGCGATTATGTGTGGGATATTGTTAGTGGTATTGATTGTGGGTACGTCTGTTCTTGATAAGAGTGAAGCTAACCACACTTCTGCTTTTGAGGCAACTACTGTACTAACGGCAATAGAGAAGTTTAGGTTAGATGAGAAGTATTTGCATTAGGGTATTAATGCTCAAGGGGAACTTTCTTCTAATGTCTTCTATCGCTTGCTGAGTATGTTGAGACAATGGATGCAAAGAATTGTTATGTGTGTACGCAGATTCCTTCATCAGTGGAAGAAGAAGTTACTTACCATAGTCTGCCTCTAACATATGGAATAAGTTGTAGTCTGTTACTAACAAGATTTTTAACCAGGAGTACATTCAGTACTTTTATTCAAATTATGATGTTGTGTTTTTGTTTGTCCCTGTAATTATGTATTGGAGTAGAGTAGCTAGGGATAATGACATAGTAATAGTTAGAGGTTTCTTTGAGCCTACGTTGACATTTGGCACAGCTTACGCACACTGCAATAATTTAACATGCTTGCTTACACCTTTAGAGAAGAGCTTCTTAGATCACACAGATGACAGGAGAAAGGGATTGAAAGAGAATTTAGAAAAAGGCTGAGAGAAACAGACTTACAGGAATGATTATGCTTATAGTGCCATTAAATCACAAGGAAAATTAGCTCTAGATGCGCAACACAAATGGAAATTTTGCATATATAGTCCTACATCACGCTCTGAAACTTTGTTTGTGGGGACGAGTGAATGTAAACATATGTTTTTGTTTCAGAGTAAATGGACATTTCCCAATTCCTGGGATTTATTACATCTGTGGTCCTAATGCTTATTACCGCCTTCCAAGAGGATGGTATGGGTGATGGTATTTGGGAATAGCTTTCCTGAAGACTTTTCAAATTAATGATTTGAAGAAGTTTCCGAAAGTGGCTGAATTACATCATATGCAACAGAGGAGGGAGTTTCCTTCTGGTATAGTGGGAGATGTATTTGGAGCAATGATTCCTTCAGAAGGAGTTGTTCTGAATTTAATAAAGATTTGAAAGTTGTCTACTGTTGTGGATAAAATGCTGACAAATTTTTCAGGAGCCATACTACTGATAGATACTGAATTAGCTGCTGTAAGAGCTATGACTCTCCAGAATCGCCTTGCTTTAGACATTCTTTTAGTGAAGGATGGCAGAGTTTGAAGAATGATTAATTCTAGGCATTGCTGCTAGTATATTCCTAATAATATTAAAGAAATTAGAGACTTAGGGCCAGATGTAGCAAACAATTGCGAGTCGCAAATGGGCCGATTCGCTATTTGCGACAGTGCAAAATCAGAAATGGGATGCAAAAACCCCATTTCCGACTTGCAAAAAGCGATGGGAGCCGTTTGCGAGTCGCATCATTTGCGACCCCATTTTGCGACCCGCAAATAGCAAGACGCAATTTGCGAGTCGCAAAGCTAATGCAATTGCAACTCGCAAATTGCGACTAGTCGCAAAAAGCCTGGTTTGCATGTCCCATTTACCACTAACTCAGAGCAGGTGGTAACCATAACCAAAGCATAAAAGGAGACCCAGAAAGCATCTGGGTCACTCAAGATGGCGGAGCTATACCTGATAGCAGTGAGGAGGAGAGTCCATGTCGCACAGCAGAGGAGGAGGAGGGGCCACACACAGGAGAAGATATATAGAACAAGGCAGACTCTTTTTCAGCAAACTGAGGATGAGATATACGATAAATACCGCCTTAGCAGCACAGCCATACTTGAATTAATTGATTTACTGAAACCACAGCTAGAACACCAGACTCTGCGTGGCTGCGCCATCCCTACGCATGTGCAAGTGCTATGCTCACTGCACCTCTTGGCCCCAGGGAGCTATCAGTGGGTCATTGCTGTGGCAGGTGGGGTATCCCAAAGTGCAGTGTCAAGGTTCCTCAGGGCCTTCCTAGATGCCTTAGTCACGCACATGTCTCACTTCATATACCTACCAAGGAATGAGGCAGAAATTAACAGCACCAAGCTGGACTTTTACCGCATAGCCAGCTTTCCCCATGTCATAGGGTGTGTAGATGGGACACACATTCAAATATGCCCCCCTGCAAATCTGGAACATATTTTCCGCAACAGAAAGTGTACCCACTCACTGAATATTCAGGTTGTTTGTGACGCCCATTATGTCATCACGGACATTGTAGCTAAGTTTCCAGGCAGTACCCATGACTCATACATGTTTAGGCATAGTGGGATACATCAACGCCTGGAACGTGGGGAATTTGGAGACGGATACCTCCTAGGTAGAGCTACAGACACCTTGCAGACATACACACAGGTCACTGTGCACAACAATCAGGACTTCCTAACAGTGTTCTTTTTGTGCCCAACAGGTGACAGTGCATATGCTCTAAGGCCATGGATTATGACTCAGTTTTTAACACCCAGCAATGAATGTGAGAGGCGATACAACAATGCACATAAGAGGACCAGGAACATCATAGAGCGCACCTTCAGACTCCTGAAAGCAAGATTCAGATGCCTCCACCGCAGTGGAGGTGCCCTCCAGTATACCCTCATTACAGCATTCAAAATTGTGGTCGCATGCGCCATCCTCCACAACATAGCCACCCGACGTGGGCTACCTCTCACCCCTGCAGACCCAGATCCTGATGATGAAGAGCAAGAACAACCACATCGCCATCATGGGGATAGGAGTATAGCTAATCAAAGCAGACTGAGACGGGAACACATCGCAACACAATACTTTGGAAGGTACGTGTCAACTCCAACCATACTCACCTATTGACCAAAAACTCCATTTGTTAAGTGGAACAAAAATAACTATTTTATTAGTGCAGAAATGAAACTATTTACAAGTACTGAATGTCCATGGGCATGAAAATGCAAACCAGGCATGTGGCACATTGACGTCATGTGCCACTTCTAATGGTCCAGGGTGATCTCTATGACCTTCTGCCCCTCCTGCCAGCCTGGCTGGTCCCTGTTGCTTCCGTGGTGCTCTGCCTGCTACTCCTGAGCACCCTGCTGTCAGTGGCAGAGACACTGCTCACTGTCGAGCCCTCCTCACTGTCCTGGGGTGTTTCCCCTGTGCCCCTAGACATATTCCGTGCCTCCATCAAGTCAATGATGTGGGTCAGACGTCCCAGGCCCCTAGCCACATCCCCAGCGAAATGGCTCATTTCCACCTGCAGCCCAACTGTCCTCCTCGACAGGCCTGTGGTGTTCATGGCGAGCCTGCCGATGGATGTGGCCATCCTGTCCAGTCTGTGCAGGAGCTGACGGTCCCTGCGCCGCCCACCCTCGGCCTGGGCCAGTAGTCCTCCCGCCAGTTCCCTCATGGCAAGGGCAAGGTCCCCAGCGTTCGTGCAGATCATGTCCATCCTTGAGTTCAGGTGCTGCATGCTGGCATGGTTATTGCGCACGAAGCGGTGCAGCACACCACTAATCCTCCCTAAAATTCGATTTTGTAGGCGCTGACCATGCACCAGATGTGCCTCACTGGTGCTGGGAGGTAGTTGGCCGGATGCAGACTGCAGCCCTGATGTCCTGGACCTGCGACGCCTGCGCAGCGGTGGATGCCCTGTGATTTCCCCTGTCTCATCCCTGCCTGTTGCTGGGGCAGCCTCTTGGGATACTGTTGCAGCAGGTGTGGCTACTGCAGGGATGCTGTTGACCGTGCAGGTGGGAGTGCTGGCGGGTCCTGAGGTGTCCTCATGGGGCTGGCTGATTGGAGTAGTGGTGCTGTCTTGTTGGAGACCTGTGGGACATGGGGAACAGACTGTCAGTGTCTACTATCTGTTGCACACTTCCTAATAAACATTTGCCTATGAACTGCCTACTTGACTACATTTCCCATAATGCATCATTCTGCAGTTTGCTACCCTGAAATGGAGCTATCTTGGTTGTGCATGCCCCTGTGTACATGGTGGGTGGGGGTATGGTATTGATAGGGGTACAGGCATGTCACATGGTACTCACCGGTTGATGTGCTGGACTCTGAGGTGTCCAGGTCCCCAAATCCAGAAACTGCCTCCTGCTCCAAGGTTTCCTCCACCCTTTCTTCCAGGGGTGTGGGTGGTGGCACAGACGATGGTCCCCCTCCTGTGCCTCTCATCTCCCGGAGCCTTTCAGCCACCCTCTCCTTGGTCCGGGAGCGGAGGTCATACCACCTTTTCTTGATGTCATCTATGCTCCTGTGGCTCACCCCCAGGGAATTTATCTTGTCCTGGATGTCCTGCCACAGCTGTTTCTTGGTGGCTTCAGGAACATTGAGGGCTGATTTTCCAAACAATTGGTCATAGTGCTGACAGCATTCGTCTGTCAGCACCTCCAGCTCCCTCTCAGAGAACTTCAGCTTCCTCTTTCTTGGAGTTCCTTCCATGGCAGCTGCTATTTGTCCTGTGTGTAGTTCAGCAGTTATAAAAGGGTGTGGTCCTCCCTCCTCCCAGGTGTATTTGTAAACTTCCTGGCTGTGATGTCATCATCATGTGCCAGGAAGTGTTTCCAGAGTGTTCTGGAGTGGTTTCTGGAGTGTTCTGCTGCACCTGTAATCAATTAACAAGCTAATCGCAATTTGCGACATCCACTCGCTAATTGCGAGTTAGTTTTTTGCACACTCGCAAAAAGCGACCTCGCAATCGGCAGACTCGCACACTGCGTTGCGAGTCCGGGTGCGAGTCGCAATTTCGGCACAGTTTTTTTGCCTGCATTCCGATTTGCGACTCGCATTTTGCGAGTCGCACCAACTCGCAAATTCCGAGTCGCAAATTTTTAGTTTGCTACATCTGGCCCTTAATTACTAATCTGACTAATTAAAGTGCTGATCTGAAAGAATTGAAAGAACCAGGTGTTTGGGAAAAGGTTGGCAAAAGTTTTGCTTCAGTGGGAAATTGGCTCAGCAAACATTTGGAATGGGATTCTATTGAAAATATTGCAGGGGATATTAATTATCATGGTTTGCCTAATTGGAATATGGGCAATGCGTAAATTGTGCAAAAGGGTTAAACTGAAGAAGTCAAAGAATGATCAGAAGAGGGAAGAAAAGAAAAGGGAAAAATTGTTCAGTGAAAATTAAAAAACGGAACAAAAGTATGAAGGGGTTGAATTAACAGAAGTTTAGCTGATGCAAACATTTGTGGGTGATAGTTTAGTGTGATGACACATTTAGTCATCAGAGGAGGGATTGCTAGCGCAGGAATTTTTAATAAAAATTATTAACGAGTGTTTATGTAGTCTGAGTAATGGATTTGCATAGAAAATGTAATAATGATAGAAAAATAATGCACGCATTTTAAAATGTGATCATGAAGAGTGGCCATCAATACTCACGAAGTGTACTTATTAATAGTCTATTACTATGAAATGTTGAATATATGTTTGACTAATGTAGTAATGTGTCATATAAAGGGATATGTATTATGTATTAGCTTTATTGTAGGCCTTAATTTAGCGGAGGTCTTAGCTTAGTTGCCAGGCCTCATGTCAAGCTGTATTTCTTAAAGTTTAATAAAATGGATGCCCTAAAGAGATAAACTGTGATTTTCCATTGTATTGTGTAAATGTACTCGTAGGTAAAAGTCTTTCTCATGAGAACCGACTGCCAGAAGATGCTGTTTTTGCTAAATGTAACAATATGAGTGTAATATGTGTAAGACTGACTTTCTCAGCAGAAGAACAATGGAGACACTGACTGGAGTAGAAGCCGCAACAATATTGTTACCTGACGAACCGGATGATGAGGACATTGCAGGAGAAACCAATCAGCGACATGTGAACTGAGTAGTGGTAGAATTCATAGAGTTGAAGTTTTAGTTTAATTGGGCAAAGTATGAACATGTGATTCCTTGACCAACAGGGACTTGGGAAGTAGTTCTAGGGAATTTAACTTAACGGGACTTCAGCAAGAGGCGTTATGCCATTTTCTCTCTATTCTTCTTGAGGGATTACCTATATTCGTCCGAGTTTCTTAAAGACTTTGCGTTTCTGAACTTTGATGTTGAATCCTGATGCCTTGCTGACCGAACTGATGTCCTGATGATGAAGGCTATCTTTGCTTGCTGATCCAATTGAGGAGAGGTATTATTGTGCCCATGTGTTTTTTATGCCTATTTGCTTTTTTCTTTCTAGGTACCAACCGCACCACTTTGACAGGGAAATAGTTAATTTTTTTCCAAATTTGTGTTAATAAATTGTTTTGCATGAAGCCCAACATGCTGATGCTAATCTGATGTTAGATAAGGATTCTCACTAATGAAAATTTACCAATGGGGAATATTGTTTGATTAATTTCCCTGCTGAACCTAAATGTATGTGATATTGTTTGCGCAATTGTTCTTGTTATTAATTTGTACTGTAACCTTAGAATGTGTGGTAGTTCAAGGTTTGATTATATTACGCTTCTTCCGCAGATTTGGACCGCCAGTGTTGTTTCTGTATGTGTATCATTTGATTTTGAGATTAATTTACATGATGTTAGCAGTGTTAATATAGGGAAATAAACATTCTAACTTTTACAAAAAGGTGTGGTATCATGACTGAAAGTTCATGGTGTGTGACAATTACTGGCTCCAATGATTATTAATGTAATTGATTATTGTCGATTTGTAGTGAATTCTAGTTTGTCTTAGCGGGATAACAGGAGTTAGCTTAGCCGTAGGCTTGTAAACTTGTGCCCCCGTCACCCAGTGACTTTTAACCTACTTAGCTTGCTCGCTCTGTCTTAGATCATTTAATTATTTATTTCCTTTAAAATGGCGGGCTTGTTTATAGTTAGGCCACTTGTTATGGGTTCTATTATCAGTGTCACTGCGCCAAGGCGTCAAGATCAAGCACAAAAGACACACATACAGTAGGTATTCACACTTAGGGATTTTCCCTCTCTATACTTTCGAGGGATTGTTGATATTAATTGCCGTCCCAAGCATGCCTGTTATCTATTGTTATGAATAACACTTATGTCAGGGGACCTTGTAAATCTGTATAAATACAACACACTTTTAGACAGATAATCAGAGGGATTCCGACCAGAGGGCATCGCCACCATCGCTGATACCGATGCTAAAGTCATCTTGACGCTGACCCAGTCTTCGTGTCCCTGCGGAGTCTAAGATAGAGACCTCATTCCAAGGTAATGAGGGTTGGGGGCTCCTCTCATGGACACGGCTTTGGCAGATTAGGTTTAAAGAACCCAGCTCTCCTTTTATAGGTAGGAGGTTAGACTTACTCTCCTTAGGGTATTAGGGCTTATTCCATTTCTTTTACATATACATATATTTATTTCATATATTGCATAATGGTGGGGGTCTTTATAACAATGACTCTCCTCTTCACAATACTGTTGCTTGGTATATTCATTATCCTAATCATTGCAGTTCATGCAACTTATCGCAAATTGCAGTTATGTTGAATAAAAACTATTATAACTTCACTGCATCTGTGTTATTGCCTTTGTTTGTATGAGACATAATAAATCTGTGAGAAAAGGGTAATAACCCTGAGAGATCTTACTTTGAGTCATGCGTAAGCGACTGCTACAAATCACCTTTTACTATTGTGTTTCTGGTGAGGTACTGCTAGTAAGCCGGTAAGGTTTGGACAACAGGTACAACTAGTTGTAGGAAGGAACTTAGTCACCTACAAACGAAAGTAGTGTCATCCTGAGACCAGCAGTCTTGCTCAGAGCAAGAGTCCAAACTACGACATGGCGCCACCAACGATGGTGTTTAGGCACTAATTTACGGATACCCTGACTATCACTGTCTCACAGACAACAGGTACCCTCCGTACCATTATACGGAGACGTCCGTGGTCTTTGGGAGAATCCTCCTCAACCGAACGGGTAACCCCTAATTAGGCTGTAGGTTGTTCGAGCTCGAACTCACAAAAGGAAAAACTTCCCCTCTTTTGGTGTTCCGTTTCTCTAAACAACTATGGCTAATACCATAGACATTCCTGCAAATGCTAGACATGCACTTACACAACATTTATTAGCGCAAGGCCTTACAGAAGAGGGCGGGGAGGTTACTTTGATTATAGAAGCAACTGAAGCATACCAAACTGAAACATTTTACTGTTGGGTTGCCTTTCCTGGGGCTGACCAACGAACGCACACATTTCACACATATGACATTGCGGACGTTCCAGTACGATATGAAGCATACCAGTATCATGAAATATCGCTCACATATCAAGAGCATCAAAACTGGTTTGAAGGCGCCCTACCACATGTACTATGACGAGTGAGGCTAGGTCCTTTAAGTAATGAAGGGCCTACATGGCCCATGTTTGCCACATATACACCTCACCCGGGCATACAGAATATGCCAGTTGTAGATTTAAGGATATTATATAATGAATTAGTGGCATTATATAGACGACTAGTTCAGTTCGTAATGCGAACATTGAACACTACACCAGCGCGTCCAGCACCGCCAGTCGCTGGGGGATATCAATTGGCTACTGGGATTAATCCACAAACAGTACATACCATCATGGGTAAAGTACCCTCGGAACGGGAAAAAATACCGTTCTGGATTGCTCAGAAAACAAATCACCTAGAAGCTGTGTTCCCCCATACGGGGCCACAGGAAAAACATAGATTGCTCACTATGTGCTTGCCATTTGGGATGGTTCCCTCGGTGGATGATTGTGCCACTTGGGGTACAGTATTCGCTGCCGTTTATACTACCACACATGGGACCCCTACACTTGCCAATTTACCGGAAGTGTTAAAACAAATACAAAATGAGCATGGGGCTGCACCGGCCCTGGATCTGGGGAGGAAATTAATGCGTAACTTTGACGCTGTCTCCTCGATAATATTAAGTAATATTAAAGGGGAAGCAGTAGCACTGGCAATACGCCAACGTCCCTGAGAAACTCCACATGTGGAACAGGAGAGGCAGCTACCTAAAATAATATCAGATACCTATACTAGTATAGGACGGGATGGATTGGGGGCCAAGCCTAAAAAATTGGACATACCAAGTACTACCCATAAGGAAGGTACAAAGCAAGCACAAGAGGGCTCTAAGAAGCGCTGGGACAAACAAAAAGATTTTAGAGATAGGAGAAATAAAAGAGCTGATTCTCCACATCCGGAGTACTCCGAAAGGAGGTATAATCTCAGAAATATGGATAACATTAGAACTCCAGACAGATATACTGATTCACGTCCTTCTCGTTCCTTTCAGGACGCACCGGATAGACGTAGCGAGAGAGGGGGCCGTCAAGATCGACGTCCGGAATACGTGAAAGAAAAGAAAGACTCACCGCAGTCTACCATTAAAAAAGAAGAAAAGACTGCTCAACAAAAGCCACAATTTAAAAAGAAGAAAGTGGCAGCACTGACTATTAAAAATGCCAGTAATATTGAGAACGCTGTTGAGGAACAAGAGGTGGGCAGTGACTCTGTTGGACAGCGCGGCAGAGGTCACGATATGTCGCCAGAGTCTGAAAGATCATCTGGATGCGTCAGCAACTAGTGATTACATTGCGGTTGAAACGGCAGATGGTTCTCCCGCCCGATCGGGTTTATGATTTAACAAATCAGATAGAGGGAGACGTGGAACTAATTATTAGTGTAATATTCTGGGATGAACTAACAAGTGATATCCTGTTGGCCGAGAGAGATTGGCCACCTGAACATGTCCGCAAGCTCCCGCATGGGGAAGATGTCATTTTGCCTTCTTTCTCCGATCTTGTTCCAGAGGCTGACAAAAAAGTTTATGCTGCTGAATGGGCTTTAGCGCAGGCACCTGCATTATACCGTAATCATGTAGGTTGGGACAAGGACTCTCCTTGTCATGTTATTCCCGTCCGATCGACACCTCACCCGCAGCCGCAATACCCTGTTAAACATGAAGCAAAAGCTCCGGTGACGGAGATACTGTCACAACTTGAATACCAGGGAGTAATAGAGCCCTGTACATCGGCAATGAATAATCCGCTATTTCCCGTTGCGAAACCTGATCATTCATATAGAATAGTGGTGGATTACAGACACCTGAATAGTCATACACGTACATTTGCTATACAAAATTCGCACAGCACAGCGCTGATTAATAATATAGTGCGTAAAAAATACAAAACTATTTGGATATCTCGAATGGATTTTTCTGCCAGAATTTAGCACATGAAAGTAGGGACTTAAGTGCATTCTCCTTAGGCTCTCAGAAACGCTTTTGTCGTTTACCACAAGGCTATAAAAACAGCCCAGGGCTGTTTTCGGCCCGTGTAACATCAATATTGCAGGAGCTAGATCCCGAGGCATTGTCGTATGTAGACGATATCTATCTCACAGATGATACCCTTGACATTCATCTTGCAAGGGTCGATCGGATAATTGTGGGATTTGCTGCCTTCGGATATAAGTTTAATTTTAGGAAAAGCAAGATAGCTTATCTTAGTGTATTGTTCCTGGGATATGAACTATCAAATGAGGGAAAGAGCCTGGCCCGCACTTTCTAGAAAAATGTGCTCAGCTACAGCCTCCAAACATGCTAAAGAAATTACAGTCATTACTGGGTTTCTTTAATTTTGGCAGAACCTACATTCCAGATTATGCTGAACGCATCAAACCACTATATGACCTAATACAACCAAATTTTTCTAGCAGGCGATGGACAATTGAACACACACACATCCTTAGGGATATTCAACGTGACATGCTGGAAGCTAGACACTTATACACACGTGATAACAAAACAAACTTGGTCATCAGAGTAATAGCTAGTGCCCTTGGATTTACATATGTCTCCTTTAATGACGGTGACACAGTGCCTATTGCATACAAATCACACTTATACTCCAATGCAGAGAAACGTTTTGCTCCTACTGTAAAAATTCTGACAGCAGTTCAGATGGCCGTCATAAAGGAGAGACCGCTTGCCCAGGGGAAACGCATAATTGTTGTCTCCCCAGTGCCGGCCTTAGAGGCTGTCACTAAAGCAAGCGTTCCAAACGCTAAAGCATTACATCCACACTGGATTCAATGGGCAAGGTCTCTGACCGCCACTGATGTTGATTATGTGTTTGATCCAAGACTTCAGACACAAGAATTTCTCCAGTATGAACAGGAGTACCCCGCTCCCATACATATATTGCCAATTGACAGTTATGATACGATCATTTATACTGACGGTTCGGCACAACCGGCTGTGGGTACTAAACATCAATACTCAGCAGCTTGCGCAGCTGTGTGTGGGACAATGGAAGACGGCGTTTTCCATCCTCATAATACCTACACTCAGACCATAGGGGACTGCACAGCCCAGTTGGCCGAGCTTAAGGCTCTACTTCTAGCGCTCGAACATTCAGAGCCAGGAACACTGACATTAATTGTCTGTGATTCATATTACTGCGTCCAGGCGTACAATGAATACCTCAATCATTGGAAACTGAACGAGTTTAGAGATTCTAAAGGGAACACCATTAAACACAAAATGTTGTGGGGAAGGGTGGCTGATCTTAAGGATAAGCTGCCCTGTGTCCGTGTAGTTCATACATTGGGGCACCAGCGTGTAGGAATACATGTTGCCGGTAATACATTGGCTGATGAGGCGGCCAAAGCAACAGTAGCTACGGCTTCTGTAGCTGCAGTGACTCATTCTCGGACGAGGTTGGATAATGAAATATTGCTTGCCGTTAAAGCATCGGCTGCAGGCAAGACCCTTCCGAAAGGATACCCTACGAACTATACCTATCATATCAGTGCACAGAATGTTGCTTTTGCAACAATTCCTGATGTTGGTGATCGAGTGATCCCAAATGAAGACCAAAGATTGGAGCTGATTACAGCTGCACATGAGGGTGTTGCTTCTGCACATGCTGGTATACAGGCCACTATCACCATTTTACAACAACGATACTGGTGGCCTGGTCTATGCAGACGGACTAAACAGTATGTCCTTTGCTGTGACATTTGTCAGCAAATTAAGGGTTCTAATATCAAACGCCCTCCGCAGACATCTCTCTTAGTGTCAGACAAGCCACTTCATTGTGTGTACCTGGATCATTGTGGTCCCTTACAACCTGATGGTGCATACAAATACATTTTAGTGGCTGTTGATTCCTGTTCTAGATTCCTGTGGGTATGGCCACAGCGGTCGGCTGACGCCCGGACTGTTATAAAAGATTTGCTGATCTTTATCGGTACATATGCGGTTGCAGCATTCCATTCGGACCAGGGCCCTGCATTTGCCTCTAAGGCTTTAAGGGACACCATGAGGACGATGGGTGTTGAACTCCATTACTCCTCACCATACCATCCCGAGGGAAATTCGGTCGTGGAGAGGCGGAATCGTGATCTAAAGCAGTCCTTAACGGCTCGAGTTTTAGGTTCAGGCCGCAGTTGGTTACATCACCTATATGGGGTCCAGAGAGCACTGAATAATCTGCCAAGACGGTCCTTGGGGGGTAAGTCTCCATATGAGGTTCTCTTTGGGACACCGATGTATGCCCCAGATCTTGATGCCCCTGGTATGGTGGCAGCAGAAACACCATTTGACATAAAAGAACGTCTCGCTGTTTTACAGGAGCTTCAACAATTCCGTGATGATAAATCATCTGCAAGTGCTGCCACCTTGGGAATAAGGGACTTGGCGAAAACTTCGACTGGCTGGATTCCTAATGTTGGGGATCTGGTTCGTGAGAAGATCGCTGTGAAAAAAGAGTTTGGTCTGTCATACAGAGCACCTGTACCGGTCTTGGGAATAAAAGGCACCAGGACTGTCATCCTTCCACCATTGTCTGGTTCTAAATCAAACAGGTTCATCTCCATTGATGACATCAAATTACACCATGTGGCCAATTCTTCACAGTAGACCAGGAGGTCCCTTGGGTAGTTCCCGATCCCCTCTCACTACCCAACAGGACATCCCTCTACATAGTAGGATGACTATCGCTACTACTGATTATGCAACTATGTCAGCTGCTGTTCCGGACACTTCCTCGACCATGGGGAGGGCAGAAAATGAACTTTTGTTGGTTCCAGTAACAACTTCAGAGAACCCCCTGATTCAGGATTTGGCTGTATTTTACACGAACACTTCCACCACTAATAAAGTTGTCTATCAAGAACTTCCAACAACAGTGGATGGGAATTCGATGGGTCCTGTATTTGCGGAGACTTCCTCTGGCTATTTTGTAGACATTGATGATTTTTCTTCAGATACATCCTCCACTGTGACTGACACACTTTCGAGAGGTAGCAAATTCTATTGATGGCTTCAAAAGAACTATTTGATATATCCTTGGAACTATCTCTGGTTCTGTTTGACATTTATTGCATTATTTTTTTGGATTGGTTTTGTGACTGTTTTCTTTTTACTTATTAATGGTCACTATATCGCTGACCGCTCTTCTGTGGAGCCTGTTCATGTAATTTTGACACCACACCATTCATCACATAAGGTCCGACGTGATTTGTCCCCTGTCAATATTACAGCTATTCCGATTCCTGATGGAATTGTATGGGACAAAGTTCCGTTCGATATATACGGGCCCACAGAGATAATTCAAATACCATATGTGTTCAAGATTTCTATGTCTGATGTTATTACACCTAATGTTGTTTCTGATGATTGGGATGCCCAAACAGTTGATTCGATGCTGACTGAAATGAAGGACTACTCCGCTTTTGGAAGTGATGATGTATATGATTACTCAATGAATTATGGGGAAATGTTCTGCTATAACAATTGGGGACATCACTACATACACCGTGCAACTAGATATAGGACTCTCTTTAACTACACCCAATGGGAACACTGTTCTACGCCGCAGGTGGGGAGTCCTAGGTTTTACAGTGACAAATTCACATACTTTTCTGGGCATGATGCAAAGAATGCTGAATCGTATTATTTTAAATTACCTCCAGCGCAATTTAGGAAACTTTTGCTAACAGATACAAAATTGATTTATTCAGATCCCTTTGTTTCCCGACTATCGATTGAGGGTTACGAATATTGGAAGAACACTGTCGATTTGAAGAGTGTATGGGGAACACAAGATTGGCAAATACAGGGTAGGGAGGCTTTGTTTCGCGCTTGCTTAATTCCTGTGCAAATGATTTTTTTAAATGATACTGTAGAGCAGACATCATGTCTGGGGTTAGCAAAAACTAAAGATCTAAACACGCCCAATATCCCTACTCCGACAAAATTTTGAGATTGGCAACACTTTCTTAATATTTCAGAGGATAGGCTAGATGCATTGGTTAAGGCTGGTGCTTATAATTCTTCACTTTCCCGTCCCGGGGGATGGTTGGTACGGCCCACCGACACTGATGAATGTCAGAAGCGTTTTTTGAACTCGTCAGGGGTTTTTTCCATTCATAGGCCAGACCCTCGCTTTCTATCTGGTCAACATAGTGGTATAATAACAACATACAGTGTGGGTAAGCTGTGCCAGCAATGGGTGCAGACAAACACTTTAACAGCGGTGAAACAACACTTGAACACTCTTTCTGACAGCATAGATCTACAAGATTTCCTATTAGGTCCTAAGAAATAACGTTCAAAACGGTTTTTATATGCTATGTATAATGAAATTTGGAAGCTTTCTCAAATTGAGGCTGCTGCACGTTTAAGGCAACTTGATAAGGAAAATTTTGAAAAAACATTGGCTGTTGTCGACAATGGAATAAACACGCTATCGAATCGGATTTATTCACTGTCGAATATAGTGTCATCTGCTATTGAAATCACTCAGACTGATTTATCTCGGTTATATCATGGGCAAACACAGCTGCGTTCCATCATGCAGCTGGGTTGGGCATTACAGACACTGAGAAGTGGCCACATTCCATGGAAATATATTAATGGAAGTGAACTGTTCGCTGCTTTTAATTTTTCCAGGGAACAAGAGACAATGGGTAAAAGGGAGGCTCGTTTCACCTTGCTTCAAGTAGAGAAATTAGATAAGGTGCCCTTCACGGTTGCAGAAAGTCCTTCAACTATTTGGCTCTTACACGGCATAATTAATTTACCGTTTTCGACCTTTCGTTTCACAAGCTGCCTAAAACATCTTGCAGTGGGACGATATGAACGGCTAGGAGATAGCTTTATTAAGGAAGAGTGGGAGTTGCCCTTTGAGTATCGATGTCTGAACGGTGAACAGGAGGTCTTTCTTAGCGGAAGTGAATGTGAGACTACTGTTCGTCATTCCATGATATGCAAACAGGTGTCTCTTCACGGTCTTTGCAATGCGGGGGTCGCAAATTTGGCCTGTTTTCTGAAGGGTACTCCCGTCCCCTTGATTCGTTCAGTGTTTCATGTACTTTCCAATGGAAGTTATGTTCTACTGAGCGATGACAGCTGTTGCGGCTTACGACCTGGAATTGCCTACGCAATCTCAGTCACGAAGGTCGTTACGTGTTGTGGCCATGTTTTGTTTCCCCCCACACAAGAGATACAAGTATCAGAAATGTGGCCCCACATTGATACTATTAATGTGAACTATGACAAGTTGAGCAGACTGAAGGCGCTATTGTTTCAAAAACAGGTCGCCTTGACATCCGCAAAAGAGACTTATGCTCTCCAGATTGCGAGATCATCAGCCGAGATACAATCCCTTTTAAATACCGATTTCCCCAAACACTTTGGAGAGTTGGTATCCAGAATATTCAATGCTTCGAGCACTACTGGGATTGTTCATTTCTTTAAGGCTGTCGGGTGGCTTTCCAATTATTTTGGCTTTAATTGGCGGACTACTACTGCTATTTTTTCTGATTCGCGGTGGTTGTTTTTTTCCAGCGACACAGAGCAATGGTGCCATTCCCGTCAACACCGCTGTGCCGTGAACGCATGGTTCGGATCTTCGGTACACCTTTGCTGGTGGAACTAGAATTTGACTGGTCATTGTCATTTCGGCCTCTACTATGGTGTGTACAACCGGTGTTCCGCTGCATATGGTGTCTCTTTGAACATCTGCCTATGGTCTGTCTTGCTGTTGCACCTACATCTCCTGTGGACCAAGAACTGCTGATGTCCTCGATGAGGGTTCATACACGGTCATGCCCCTTGAGACTACGGTTGCTCCGCGAGGCCACCTATGAGCCATCTGTTATACAATCTAACATGGATGAGGACGCTGCAGCAAGTGTCGATACACCGATGAATATGGCTCACTTTTGCTCTGTGGATCCGTTTGTCCGTCCAGCTCTCAATTTCACATCAGACGATGTTGACTCTTTTTTAAGATCGTTGAATGGTGACTTCGATTACATTCTTCAAGATCCTGCGTATAGCACATAATTTGATCAAATTTGCTTACCAGTTCCCGGTTCCAAAATTTGCAATTATATTAAACGTTTGATTTACTTGTCATGGTTGATATTAAAATATCTATTTGTTAATTGGCTTTTTTAGTTCAGTAGCAGCTTTTTTTGCATTTTGGATTTCTTTCCCTTCATCATACCTGTTACGGCAATGGGGAGGGTGTGGTGAATTCTAGTTTGTCTTAGCGGGATAACAGGAGTTAGCTTAGCCGTAGGCTTGTAAACTCGTGCCCCCGTCACCCAGTGACTTTTAACCTACTTAGCTTGCTCTGTCTTAGATCATTTAATTATTTATTTCCTTTAAAATGGCAGGCTTGTTTATAGTTAGGCCACTTGTTATGGGTTCTATTATCAGTTTCACTGCGCCAAGGCGTCAAGATCAAGCACAAAAGACAAACATACAGTAGGCATTCACACTTAGGGATTTTCCCTCTCTATACTTTCGAGGGATTGTTGATATTAATTGCCGTCCCAAGCATGCCTGTTATCTATTGTTATGAATAACACTTATGTCAGGGGGCCTTGTAAATCTGTATAAATACAACACACTTTTAGACAGATAATCAGAGGGATTCCGACCAGAGGGCATCGCCACCATCGCTGATACCGATGCTAAAGTCATCTTGACGCTGACCCAGTCTTCGTGTCCCTGCGGAGTCTGAGATAGAGACCTCATTCCAAGGTAACGAGGGTTGGGGGCTCCTCTCATGGACACGGCTTTGGCAGATTAGGTTTAAAGAACCCAGCTCTCTTTTTATAGGTAGGAGGTTAGACTTACTCTCCTTAGGGTATTAGGGCTTATTCCATTTCTTTTACATATACATATATTTCTTTCATATATTGCATAATGGTGGGGGTCTTTATAACAATGACTCTCCTCTTCACAATACTGTTGCTTGGTATATTCATTATCCTAATCATTGCAGTTCATGCAACTTATCGCAAATTGCAGTTATGTTGAATAAAAACTATTATAACTTCACTGCATCTGTGTTATTGCCTTTGTTTGTATGAAATATAATAAATCTGTGAGAAAAGGGTAATTTCCGTTTAACCACGACAACCCTGAGAGATCTTACTTTGAGTCCATGCGTAAGCGACTGCTACAAATCACCTTTTACTATTGTGTTTCTGGTGAGGTACTGCTAGTAAGCCGGTAAGGTTTGGACAACAGTTACAACTAGTTGTAGGAAGGAACTTAGTCACCTACAAATGAAAGTACTGTCATCCTGAGACCAGCAGTCTTGCTCAGAGCAAGAGTCCAAACTACGACAGATTATTGATGTTGTCGATTGATTATTCATCTGCATATACTGGAGTTACGGTGGGATCATCTTAATAGCGAGTCAAAATGTTCATCGACCTATTCGCGTTCCCTTGTAAGTTTACTTATTAAGGTCAGACGCGTTAACAGAGATGGTAGCAGAGACGGATGGTTTGTCTCCTTAAGAGCTCATCATAGACATCCAGTACAGGGTAACAGATACTGACAGAGAAGATAGCAGAGACAGATGGTTTGCCTTCTTAAGAGCACATCATAGACATCCTGGAGTTATGGTGGGATCATCTTAATTGCGAGCCAAAAGGTTCATCAACCTATTTGCGTCCCCTTGTAAGTTTACCTATTAAGGTCAGACGTGTTAACAATGGCGAGAAAAAGCACGAAAATGAACTGAACCTACCTACAATACTTCGGAAAAGTGTAGCTTTCCCCTAAATTCCCAAGAAGGCTAATTTTCTATCCTGAAGGTCAGTCCTTAAATACTTTGGGGATGGCATAGTATTATTCAAATATTGTAAATTAATATCCAAATACTCCACTTTAGCATCTAAGCCACTGCTGCACAAATGAAGGCAAAAAGCTAATAATAGCTTGGTAAAGAAGAGATGAATACCTTCCTCGAGTCATAATATGACTATGGAGCACTTTCCTTGTTTGCGCCACAGCTAACCTTTCAAAAGGTGCATACTGTGAAAATAAGGAACGTGAGCCATATTTGAAAGAATGTGCTGCCCCTGCAGCAGTTGCAAACTCACGCTGACCCTAGGGCAGCGCATTCAAGTAAAATACGGAGCAGCTGTATAAACGCTGTTCTGAATTTCACTGTGCAGGCTTTAACCCGCCTGCACTTTCAAGGGGGCTATCTGTGGGGGTCCATGGGACTCCCTTTCTCCCCCCAGAGTCCTGCCTTTAGGAGGTGCACTGAAAGTGTGCCACCTTTTTGTGGGGAACTTTCGGAGAACCTCTTAAAGACATGTTTGCCTCTGTGCCTACGTCAATAAGGTGGCGCAGGTACAAAGGCAAAGTGATGCAACTGAGGGAACGCCATATCATGATAGCATCTGCTCTACATGTCCACCAGTGCTATCAGTATTACAGAAAGGAACGCACATGGGTCTGCGCCCCCTTCTGTAATACCATAGTGCCCCAGGTGACACCTGTTGCGCCCCTGGGGCATAATGTATAATGTAGAACACAGCCCCTGGGGTCCACTAACTCCCTTGAGTGAATAAGCAGACATCTATGAACAGATGTAACAGCATTATTTACACTGTGCTTAATGCCAGTTGCTTACTATTTCTGAATGCTGTAAGTATGAATTAACCTAGACCTAGGCGCAGTGGAATTATGTGGTTCCGGGGCTACAGCATTCAAAGGATTTACAACATTCCCTACATAATCCGTCACACTGATGCATAATTTGTAGATTTCAACAAAAAAACCTTCTAGCTGACACTAATCGAAAATTACTCAAAACAAGCTTTGGAATAGCCAATACCTCTCACCTTTGGGGAAGCAAATTGAGCTGTAGGACCCTCCACAAAAATGAGATTTTTTTGCGTCGAGAGAGAAGAGGAAGCAAAAGAGGAGCAAGTGAGAGAGAAATCAACAAAGCTGGAGCAACAGGAAATGCCAGTGGAGCACCGGAGAAGCTTGAGGCAGAGGTGACACACGAGGGAAAGTTAAAATATATAAAAAAAACAGAGTAGGGGAAGCGGTGGACCAGCTGGGGTTTGGTGAGGGGAGAAAAACGCAAAACAGACAGTGATGTAGGCAGCACACAAGGGAGAGAGAAGAAAACACGTCCTTTTATGGAGGCAATTCATCAAAACAAAAAGGATGGCAAGTAAGCTACTGTCCAAAGAAGAGAGTAACATAAGAATTGGAAGTCAGGCCACTGAATAAGAAGCAAGCAAATGAGACTGTATGGTTTTCTACGGTCCACAAGAGGTCTTTTGACAACAGAGAGCTACAAACTGAGTCTAGGAAAAACCTAAAAATGCTAAGTGGTACTGAAAGTGGCAAACCATTTGCAAAGTTTAACTGGTCATTATTCAATTGTTGATTGGAGTTAAACTAATACCGATGAATTTAAACTTTTGACTAAATACTACTGTGTTAAAAGTGAAAATAGTAAAATGAAACTGTCACAGAATGTGTTGTATTTTGCTGCATAAATTGCCTTTCTTTCTGCATACTTTATTCAACCCTGACACATAAAACCCTTGAGCCAAGCTCGCACTTTAAAAGATTGCAAAGAAAAACAAGCATATAAGCAGCTATGAGTGTACCTACTTCCTGTTTTTAACAGAATCCCAAAAATAGTCCTGCAGGAACAGTCGAAATGCAGAAGAGCTCTGATCGTGTTAAATAGGCCTGGGTGGAGTTCGCAGAGTTCTGCTACGCAGAACTCCGCGAAGAGACCAAAAAACTCTTCCACCCTACGCAGAGTTCCAGAAGCGGTGTTCATGCTGATTTTTAGCACTGCATGTTTGTTCCACGCTGAAAAATCAGTGCGAACTGCACCATGCGCAGCGCAAGAGGGCGCCGCTCCTTTTTGCTACTCGAGTAGATTTTCTACTCAAGCTGTAGCTTCCTAAATGTGAACAGAAGGCTTCTCCGCAAGCGGTAGCAAACATCCGCGACCACCCAAGTTTAGAAATCTCGCCGGGAGGTGGTCGGTTTAAAGATTTTCCTCACTCACGCTCACCAACGTAGCGCTGGCAATCGCGAACGAGGAAAAAAACTCAGCTACGTGTAATTTTTCAGAACTCCGCGCACTAAGCGAAACGTGGAGTGGAAAAAACTCGGCAAACTCCACGAGTCTAGCGAAGTTCACTACCCACCCCATGTATTAAATAATACATCTGAAGGTGAATAACTGCAGCCTCTCAACAAACAAACTATCCATGCATAGAGGACATTTTTATAGGCACTGCAAGATCTTCTAAGGTGCTGGCAACATTAAATAGAAAATTTCCTAGCTAATGTGAAGGAAAGTTTTCAATTCTATTAAGTACATGGAAGGGAGAATTATGCCTTCTTTCTTCCCTCTATGTAACAGAACGGCCCAAAAAAACAAGCAAACTACACTGCTCAAGAATCACAGGTAATGATAGAACATAAACAGCAAGTCACAGTTCATCTTTTCTGTATGTAATGCAGTCATTTTAGGCCTTCTCACACTTTTTTCCTGCAAACTCGTTAACTTTCCATCTAGGATTGGTATTCCTGTTTTTGTTCTGCACATGTTTCTAATGACATAAAACACCAGTTTCAATACAATATAATATGCATGCCAAAACCCTTCATTATGATATCACCATACTTACAGCTGAAACTATTGTTTTCAGTTACAAAGTGACAAAAGACCTTATTATTATGCAACATATAAGATTCACAAACAAATTCCTTAAAAGTTCATGGGTGGGTATCCGTATTAAGACTTGACTTTGCCACCATCCTCCAGGAAGGATAATCCTCGCTTCCATGTCCTTAATACAATTGAAAAATGTCCTGAAGTTAGCTAGGAAATTCTGTATTTCATGTCAGGGCTGGAGGTGAGAAGTGTGCTAGTTCACCGCTTACTCACAATCATAGAAGCTAGATCCCTTACCAGGTTGAAGTAAAAATGTTTTAAGGTTGAGTCTGCGGACCAGTCTACCGCCTTCATGATTTTCTCTAAAGTTTCCACCAAAGCAAAAACTTTTGAAGTCATGGCTTTAGTATGGGCTCTAAAGCTTGCAATATCAATTCCTTCCTCCTACTTGAACCACCACACCTATCCAGCTATGGCGGGTGATGACACCACCATGAATGGCTTTCTGATCACAATCAGTAATTGTGGGGGGTCTAATCTCCTCCATCATAGCTTCAAAGGAATGAATACCTCATACCACGCACAGCTTTGGAGTACTCTAAAGTTCTGGATAAGATGTCACTCTAGTATAAGCTTTAGTACATTTAAACATGGAAAAGATAATTCAACGTGGGGTTAACATCTTGCCCTTCAAAACCCAAGCCTGGCATCCAATACCCTCTTGCAAGACATAAAACAACATAGCATAGCTAATTTGCCTGCTAGCTCTTTTTGGGTGAAGTACTCGTACTGTTACCAAGGCAAGAACAGATTCAGGTCCCTGTTTACATCTCACAAACCTGAGTATCTGCTTTCAGGTGGAGCTGGTGACCTGACACCTCTTACAAGGCAATACACTCCATCCACCAGGTTATGACCTGCAGAAATGGCCAAACTAAAGGTGTCTGTGGTATTGTAAATAGTATTTACTAATTTTCATTTTGTTGTTGTACTCTCTTTTCCCCTCCCATCCATCTTATGTATTGCGGTATCTTCCAGCTAACCCTGCTCCAGCTATTGTACTGGCTGGAAGGTTGTGAAGATTCTAGGTCGTTGTGGAGGTAGCTGGAAGCAGGAGTGGCTGGAGTTTTATATTTCCCCATTTCTTGAAGAAATAAAAGAAGATTTTGCTGCTGCATCGTCTGGTATTTGCTGTGCATACTTCAGTGTCTACTAAACTTTAAGCCTGGCCCTATGATGCCAGAGTGAAGAGAAAATGTAAGATATGAACAATGCCGGAGGCCAAGGGATCCATGTGTCATTCCAACCACCACTGTAACTGTTATAAATTGGATCTTTGATTGGCAGTCAAGTTGCCCCCTTTCCAAGCAAGGACCCTCACTCTAGTCAGGGTAAAGGAGAATCACATTTAGTTAACCCCTGCTCACCCCCTTGGTAGCTTGGCATGAGCAGGCAGGCTTAACTCAGAGAAAATGTGATACGTTTTTGTACCAACATACACAGCAATACAGTGAACCACTACAAAATGATGCAGCACAGGTTTAGAAAAATAGAAAATATTTTATATAAACAAGACCAAATACAATAAACAATCCACAATACACAGTCAAAAATATGATCTTAGCACTTAAAAACACAAAAATAGTGCCTAGAGGCACACATGCTGCAAGTTGATTTTAAGCAGCGTCGTGCCGGGGTCGTGTCTTACAATGCGATGCTGCTGGCGCTGTTTACTGAGTCGTACGGACCCCCAGGTACAGTACCTTAGTAAAAACAAGTAGCAAACAGGCCGGGCACGGAGTCGGGAGCGAGTCGTCGCTGCATTCCGGTGCTAGGGGCAGAGGAGCAGAGGCATCGCGCAGCGGCGTCGGGACCTTACTGCAGAGCGGTGAAGGTGAGGCGGCATCGGTTGCGAGGTGTCAGCCCCTTAGTACCTCTAGCAGATATGAAGTCCGCCAAAGTCACAATGTTGTGGGGCGACCTCACGGGGTCGTACTCACTTCACGGGGTCAGAGGTGCCGCAACGGAGTCAGGTGTCACGAACATCGGTGCTACGACACTCGGATCTCAGCGAAGTCGTGAGGGATCAGTGGCTTCGGTGATGCGAGGCCTGCGGAGTCATTGGGGTTGTCGCACTTCTGCGAGGTCCACGGCTTCAGGGGCAGCCGGCATTGCTGGTTCCGTGCAGTGGCATCCTTAGCGAAGTTGCATGGTGTCGTCCGGTGTTGTTTCACAGGATTTCTCCAGGAATTCTCTTCCAGGGGCCCAGGAATTAGAATCACACCCTCTGGCAAGCTTGAGTCCACTGCATGTAGACTCAAAACGGAATGGTGAAGCCTTTTCTGTCCTGGAGGCTTCAGAATAGGAGGCAAGCTCTACTCCAAGTCCTTGGAGATACCTCTCAAGTAGGAATGCACAACAAAGTTGAGTCTTTGTCCCCTTTCACAGGCAGAAGCCGCAACTGCAGGATAGCCCAACAAAGCACAGTCACAGGCAGAGGCAGCACTTCTCCTCAGCTCTTCTTCTTAGCAGAGGTTCCTCTTGATTCCATAAGTGCTCTTGAAGTGATCTAAAGTCTGGGGTTTTGGGTCCACTACTTATACCCCTTCCTGCCTTTGAAGTAGGCAAACTTCAAAGGAAAGTCTCTGTTATTCACAAGATCCTGCCTTGCCCAGGCAAGGCCCAAGACACACACCAGGGTGTTGGAGAATGCATTGTGTGAGGGCAGGCACAGCCCTTTCAGGTGTCAGTGACCACTCCTCCCTCCACTGTAGTACAGATGGCTCATCAGTATATGAAGGCTACACCCCAGCACCCTTTGTGTCACTGTCTAGAGGAGATGCACAAACAGCCCAACTGCCAAACTGACCCAGACAGGGAATCCACAAACAGGCAGAGTCACAGAATGGTTTAAGCAAGAAAATGCCCAATTTCTAAAAGTGTGTTTTAAAGCTGACAATCTAAAAAACAACTTCACTAAAAGATGTATTTTTAAATTGCGAGTTCAGAGACCCCAAACTCCACATTTCCATCTGCTCTCAAAGGGAATCTGCACTTTAATAATATTTAAAGGCAGCCCCCATGTTAACCTGTGAGAGAGATAGGCCTTGCACAGTGAAAACTGAATTTGGCAGTATTTCACTGTTAGGACCTGTAAAACACATCAGTACATGTCCCACCTTTAACACACACTGCCCCTGTCCACGGGGCTCCATAGGGCCTACCTTAGGGGTGCCTTACATTTATAAAAAGGGAAGGTTTATGCCTGACAAGTGGGTACACTTGTCAAGTCTAATTGGCAGTTTAAACTGCACACACAGACACTGCAGTGGCAGGTCTGAACCATGTTTACAGGGCTACCCATGTGGGTGGCACAACAAGTGCTGCAGAGTAGCACTAGATTTACAGGCCCTGGGCACTTCTAGTGCACTTTACTATGGACTTATTAGTAAATCAAATATGCCAATTATAGAAAAGCCAACACATGCAATTTCACATAGGGAGCGCTGGCACTTTAGCACTGGTCAGCAGTGGTAAAGTGCCCAGAGTAACACAAAACAGCAAAACAGAATCTAGCACACAGAAACAACCTGGGAAGTAGAGGCAAAAAGTTAGGGGAGACCATGTCAAGGATGCCAGGTCTAACAGTAACTGTCTAGCCCAGACAGACTTGTAACTCAAAAGTCCATCTTTGACTTTCCAATAAGTACCTCAGTTCTGAAAGTCCAGCTATTGTCCATATACTCTTGTAATCTTCCAAGATAATAGCTGGAAGGAGTCTTTCAGCACTAGATGGTGACATTCTCCCTGGGGATCTGTGACTCTAGATAAATCTCAACACCTAGTTCCTTAGCCTAACCTGCTGTCATCAGACTTCATCACCTGGTCAGGGGTGGATCCGAACACAGCCCATCCATTCCAAGCTTCCATATGTTGTATTCACCACTGAATCTTCTCTTTGGCTTCTCTCATGAAGATTATCTGTTTGGAATAAGTAATTTCCTTTCTCATATCCGAGACCTTCATGCGCTAATAGCGGAGCAGTCCTGGAAAAATCATTTGGATGGGACACAAGTAGCCCCCACTTGAGTAATTTGCCGAAGTGAAACGACCACCTCTGGAAAGTTTTCTTAAACTCTCTCTTGATGTTGGACTTCGGAACCCTTAGAATCACCTGAACTGCATCAATGTTAAAGCCCAGGAAGACAATATTCTAAGTAGGCACCAAGACAGACTTATCAGCATTTATATTGAAGCTCAGACTCTGTAGCACATTTATTGTCATGTTGATGTGATGTCTAAGATGACCGGGAGATTGGTCCATGGTTAGGAGATCATTGAGGCAGACAATCAGACAAGCTCCACTTGCCTGAAGGAACTCAATGACCAGTCGCAGAACCTTTCAGAGGCATCAGGGGGCTGAGAACAGCTCAAAAGATAAGGCCTTGTGCTTGAATGTCTGATGCTTTCAATAGAACTTCAGGAACCTGCAGTGAGGTGGAAGATTGTTACCGTAAGATAGGCATCCTTGAGGTCAATATAGGCCATCCAGTCACCAAATTGAAGGATATCTGTGAGCAGATGAATTCCCCCCCCATTTTGAAGTGGCGCAAAACCAGTAACTTGTTGAACTCCCTTAGGCTGCTGACAGGACGGTGTTCCTTGTCTTTCCTGTGCACCAGAAATATGATTTTCATGAAGGCTTGTAGGTGTGCCTGCATGCAAACAATTGCCCCTTTCTACTGCAATATGTACGCTTCCTGGTTAAGGCAGAATCTTTGACTGAGAATAAAATGTGATTTCGCCTCTGCCATTGCATCAACAAGCCATAAAACCCTCTCTGGAATCCCTGGACCAATGGCAAGACTGAAGCATTGTTGGTCAATTTCCACCAAATGTGAACAAATTAAGCCAACCTCACCCCTATTTCTGAGGCGAAAAGGGATCAGAATCACCACAGTACCTATTCACTGCATTGAAATTCCCTCTGCCAGCGCCAGTACTGTCCCTGGTTCCTCTGGAGGACGAGAAGATG
Organism: Pleurodeles waltl; assembly: GCF_031143425.1. NCBI lineage: Eukaryota > Metazoa > Chordata > Amphibia > Caudata > Salamandridae > Pleurodeles > Pleurodeles waltl. Next base: position 263,315,655 of record NC_090449.1, read on the forward strand.
CTGAAGCGTTTCTGGACCTGCCACTAGCCTCTGCTGGACAACTGACCCCTAAGATATCCTTTGTTGTGGGAACAGCTGGAGAAACGTCCTCTTCCAGTCCCTCCAAAATTCTTTTGACTCAAGATCTTCTTGATTGAGGCTTGTGACTTATCAGGGTAAGTGAAGGTGGATGCTTATTTGCCTTCATCTTTATGAGCAGACTGGCAAAAATAAGCCTCCCTGTGCCACCATGCCGGATTTAAAAGTGGCTAGGTCTTTTATCTTTTGATGCACATTTATAAGGAGTGTACTGTGCCTCTCTCTGTGGAGATTCCCCAGGAGGATGATTGCCCTCTGGGCCCAACCCCAAAGAATCTATAGTGATATAAGTGTCCCAGATTCCTTGGCCCCCTCAACCATTTCTAGAACCTTGGCAAGCAGGCCCGCTACATCCAATAGCTTATCCTGGCAAGCCCACGAGGAACTGCCTATGCCCATTTTTGGGTTTCTTTTTGAACTTAGTCAGTAAAGAAGCCATGTGACCATCAATCTTGCCTTCTATAGTGGGATAAAGATATTTGGTGGCAGGCATCCTCTAACTTCCTTGCCTAGGAGTTTCCACAGTTAATCAGCCACAAACTGTGCCACCTTTTCAGTTGGAGTTCATTCAGAAGTCCTAGTGTAGAAGATGTCTTCCGGGCCCAGCATGATAGGTCATTCGCAGTGAGGCCCACTTTATCATGTTTTAGGTATTGGAGGTTCTGGCCCGTTCCCCAGGGTCTGCAGCTTATGAAACATAATCAGAATTCACCCACAAACCCTATCTAGTATGGAGTTACCTTCTATATTCGGGGCAAAGGATGAAACAGGTCTGGATTTCTTTGTGAGATTGTTGGCTGGAGTGAGGTCCAGGTGCACACTTGGCCCAGACCAAGAAAGCCTCATCTCTCCTATAGACGTCTCTTTTGGCCTTTACCTTGGCATGACTCGGGCCCTACTGCCTCTGGGATTTTATGACTCCACAAGGTGGAGTTGCATCTTCCCTCCTGGGGAGGGGTTCCAAGAGGGCCTCCACCCAAGAAAGCAGTTTTCTCTTAAAAGACTTCAGGGGCAGGACACCACCATATTAATTGAGGCATCAACCATATCCGATAACCCAGCCCAACAAGGCAGGAATTCCTCCTCCTTCTCAAAGGGAACTGTGATGCCCCTTCTGCAAGGTCCTTCAAAGACCCCCTGAGTAGCTTATTATGAAAGAAAAATGAAATCCTGGGATACCACAGCCTGTATATCTGTGAATAATGACACTGATAGTCACTAAATATATGTAATTATGCCCTTACAGGGGTAATGGCCTGTGCCCTTTGCCAGCTAGACCCAAGGCCCGTTTTTTTTCCTCACCAAGGCATTATACTACAGGCTGTGATTCTTGAATGAGTGCTTAATCAGAGGCCAGTGTGCACTTTCATTCCCACTTGCGTGACCTTGGTAGAAGTAATTGATTGGGGAAATATGTGTGCAAGAGATGCTTTCTGCTCAGGAAAACAGCCTGCCTTCAATAACCTGTGTAAGGTGCTTAGAAGAACGAGAGTGTCTTAAGCAGGTCCCCAAAGTACTCCTTGGACTTCAAAACACCACATTGTGAGGCTAGGAGGTCCTGGCCAATAGTGCAGAACACAGTAACTGTAAGGGATGAAAGAGAGTGCTGGTGCACAGAAACAACCAGCAATAGAGCACACACTAACTCAAATATGATCAATTCCATACAAGAGAGAAAAAAGTCCCCAATGAGGAGGGCCACTTCTCTTTGCTGTGAGCAGCGAAGAAAGAGGGAGGGCTAAAAAGTCAGCATTGCATATAGTAATGATGAACTAGGATTCGCTTTTTGTTCTTTTCAAACCAACCATTGAGAAAGAGCATGTTATAGCCTGTAAAGACCCCTTGATCAGATGAAAAGGGACTCCTATTTAGATTTTAGAAGAACCGTCACCCACTAACATCAGTTAGTGGCATGCTTCATCATAGGGTTTCCACTCGAGATGCCTAGGTCATCTGGGTGTGCTTCAACACCTGATTTAGGCAGCTTACTGATGTCTAGGAATCTTGATAGTTAAAATTACCTTAAGGGTTCGCTACCCCTGAAGGTAATTTTTAATATTGGGAACCTTAGGCAAGGTTACAAACAAAGATTTATGTGAATGAGAATATTATGGTCTCCCACATCCAAGGCATACATGTTTCAACTAAAGTTTCTGCTGCCCCTAAGGGTCAAATGGCTTTCTTCAGGACCGGGTTATCCCTAATATCATGTGCCTTACTTGTGGTGCTTCTTTTACAACAGATATTGCTCCAGTGATCGCAGATTCTTGTCTTTGCCTTTCTACCAATCATATCTATGTAGCACAACCCACATGGACAGGTGGTCATTAAGATTATTTATAAGGAATCCCAGTTAGTGTGTCTTCTAATGGTCCATATTTTCCCTGGTTCCACAAACCCTTTCTTTATGGGATATGTTTAATGACAAACACTGTAGTTCCCACAAGGGAAATGACCTACTGTGTTTGGATGACACCAACTTGTACGTACAGTACTTCTTGTATGGCCACATATCTTTGGGCAGATGGATTCAAGAGTGTCCTTCAGACTCTTTGCACTTCTGACAAAGAAAACATGTTCTACCTGTTGGATGGTAACACTACGGTATAGAGTAAGATTCCTGAAGAGGCTGTATTAGCAGCCTTCGTCACTTCTTTCACTCCAGGTTCAATGTGTTCTTATTGCAGGCATTGGAGCATGAGTTAACTATCTTTGTCTACAAGTAGAAAGATAGCATATTTCTTTGGTTCTGATAAATGGAAGAGAAAGTCAACTTTGTTCTACAAAAACAAGGATTATGTTCCTATCTTCTAAAGGGTCTTCTGCTTTATAGGGATGCAAAAGCTGACAATTTCATAAAAATTCTAATTAACAGGACCTTACCACTTCTTTCAACAACACTGGCTGACCACAGAGTGGCACGTTCACAAACCTATGATATTTATAAGGGCAGATTAGTGACTGTGCATTTCAATAGTTGTGGGCTTAGCCCAGCATCCCATAGCTACTGAAATGCTGTGGGGCCAATTTACAAAAGCATTTATGAGTACAGAAAGTAGTGCTGCAGGAGTACTGTCTTGTGTACTTTTACATGCCTTTATGAATCTGCCCTAAACTTCCAACTTCATATTAGAAAAGGTGTAAAGATGGATCTGTTCTTTTTATTTTTACTAATTGTATATGATTTTTCCCTGAATAGTCAGTTTGTTACATTTTTGCAGTCTTACCACAGACAGCTCAAGCTGTCTTTTGGAGACAGCATGTACACAAAACTCCACAGAGCTCATCCTTGATCAAGATTGGATAACATTTGTGTAAATCTTATTGTCCATCTCTGGCTTGTTGTTTTCCTCCTTTCTGTGTTTTACCCACCCAAAGGAGCTTTTCGGCTTTGCTATCGTTGGATTTGTTAACTAAGAAAGTAGAGCCATTTCAAACAACACCAGTTTGCTGCATTTCAATTCCACTTAGTAGTCACTAGAAGAAGTGCAGCAAAAATGTGGAAGATACAACATCTATTTTGGCAGTCATTGAAGACTACTGTAAACATGCATTAGAAATGTTAATTGGTGTTGCTTGCATGCAAAGAGATACAAGACCAATTTCGCATTGCCAATGCGTGTTAGATGTTTTGGGACCAATTTGCAGTCATATATGAGTACGTAAAAGGTTGTTACAGGTGTAGACCTTTATGTACTAAAAAATAGGTCCCATAGCAATCTTAGCCATATCTTGATTATGTGTCAATTTATAAGGTTTACTTTGGGTCTGTCAAAAGTTCACCACTTTTTGTTACATACTATTATGATGACTCTTCAACAGTTCACAGGCTGTGCGCCAAGGTTTGTGCTCGAGCTCTACATTTTGTTGACATGTTTTATAGAAATACATATCATAAATATTAACTAAAATAAAAAAGTAAAAGAAACGTTGGCTAATTTTTTTAGAATTCCTCTGTACACGTCTTTCTTTTCTTAGACTCTTCAACATTAAATCACACACCTAAATATTACTTTTCATTTCTTTGTGTTTGATTGTTAAACTAATATTAAATACTCAGTTACACCCTCATCATCTTTCTCATCACTGACATATACCATGAGAAGTGCTCCTACGTTGAGGAAATGTACCAGAGGTGCATAAAGGGTGTCAAAGGCACTGAAGAAAAATCTTTATATATTTTTTGTTCAACAAACTTACTTCCCCCATCCAGGTTGTCCTATGAATAAGACTTGCCTATTCCTTATGTTTCCCTGCTTTTACTGTCTCCGGTGGCAGACACTCTGTGACCAAATCATAAAGGTAAATTGGGTTGTAAACCTAAGCTTCCAATAAAATGTATCTTTTCAGCGCCTTCCATTATTCCACAAAGTGACTCTTTGCAAGCGAATAACTATTTACGGATGCAGGTTTTTCTGTCACAAGTGCGAAGAAATCTCTTCTGGTAAATCTTACAGGAGGTGTGGGTATTTCAAGGTAAGACGGGTCACGGACATTTGGAAATGTCCACAAATACATACATTCGTGGCCCTTTCTAAACTCTTCTCCATCCCTTTTCCACTCTAGAAATGGGTTGGGGTTTACGCCCTCAAACAGATGGAATAGCTCCCTCGACACTGTGAGAAGGGAAACAGATCACGCCCATATTTAATCTAGGTGTAGGGCAAGGCCTTTCTCCACAAGGGAAAAAAGGTTTTTGTGCATTCTTTTGCACAAAGGGTCCATTAACCATGTGAAGACATCTCTTCTTTTGAGAACTCTGCGCACCAGAAACAGGAGACCTGGTGACTGTTACATGCAGGGGCGTAGCTTGGTCAGTGATATTGGAGGGGTGTAAGGTTCAGATTTTCCAACAATCAGGCTGGCATATAATGTTTAAATACAATATATACGACAAGCAGGGTGCGTGAGAGGGGCCAAGGGGACAGTGGAAATGGAGAGGAATGTGGATTGGTAGGAGCACTAAGAGAGAAAACAATATTTTGTAAAATCACCTACATTTTTAAAGATTTTCAAATCAGAGAGGGAGAGAGGGTGAGTGTGTTTTTGGCTGTGTGCATGCAAAGATTCCTGGTGAAACCCTACAGACATCTCACCATACCCGACAGACAGCACCTGTACCCAACTATTTAGCAGAAAATACATTTATTAGAGAGGTGTAGCACCCCGTAAACCCCCCCTGAAGCTGCAAGCGACAGACCTTAATAAGTAAACTTACGCGAAGGAGACGCAAATAGGCTGATGGACCTTTTGACTGTGCTTCGAATTTTTCCCACCATGTAACCCCGTACTAATACAAAACAATGGCAATAACAATCAATGATATCAACAATCAATAGGAGTCTGTAATTTATACACAACATGACCTTGTGGCCATGAATAACCACGCCTTTACGTAAAAGTTAGAATGTTTATTTCCCTATATTAATAATGCTTAAGTCATGTAACTTAGTCCCAAAATCAAATGATAAACATACAGAAATAACACTGGCTAACCAAAATGGTGAAAGAATCACAATCTAATCAGAGCTTGAGCTGCTACACATTCTAAGGTTACAGTACAAATGAATAGCAAGAATAACTGCGCAAACAATATAACATACATTTAGATTCAGCAAAGAAAAGACATCAACTGTTATTACATGTAGCGAGAATCTGTGAGAACCCTATCTAACATCTGATTAAAATAGCATGTTTGGACTTCATGCAAAAGAATTTGGTCAACACAAATTTGGAAAAACATCCAACTATGGCTCTGTCAAAATTACCGGTTAGTACCTAGAAACAAAAGCAAATGGACATAGCAATCAATAGCATTATCAGTATACCTCTCCTCAGTTTGGATCAGCAAGCTATGACAGTCTTCATCATCAGGACACCAATCTGGTCAGCAAGGCTTCATGGTCGGCATCAAAGTTCAGAAAAGGCAAGGGGGGTCATTCTGACCTCGGCGGTAAAAGCCGCTTACCGCCGGTCAGAAGGCCGCCACAATACCGCTGCGGCCGCTGTCAGCCGCAACGGACATTCTGACCCACAACTGCAAAACCTCCGAAAATCCGCCCTCCACTGCAGTCCGCCACATCAGCGGCCAGCGGTAAACTGGAGAAGACCAAACCGCCACGCCAACAGAAATACGCCCATCCCATTATGACCCGCAAATCGACGCGGCGGTCATTCAACCGCGGTATTCCATTGGCGGTAGACCCCGCCGCGGTCAAAATACACACACCTTTACAAACCCCTACCACATTGGACAATTTGAAAGGCACACACCTGAAACCCATACACACACCACTCCCACACATCCAATACCATATAAAACACACACCCACATCACCCACAAACCCCTACCAACAAAAACCAGAGACGAAGGAGAGAGAGACACACATCAGAGAATAGATAGCCAGACACACAGAGGCACACCGCAACATCACACACACCACATAGAAGCACAAAGCACCACACACCAACACACACATCATCACATACACCACCCCACACCTCATACACTCCACCCCATGGCACCACAAAGGCACCCACGCTTTTCGGACCAAGAACTCCGGGTCATGGTGGAGGAGATCATAAGAGTGGAACCCCAGCTCTTCGGCTCACAGGTCCAGCACACCACCATAGCGAGGAAGGCGGAGCTCTGGCAGCGGATCGTGGACAGGGTCAACGCGGTGGGACAGCATCCCAGAAATAGAGAGGACATCCGCAAACGATGGAACGACCTACGGGGGAAGGTGCGCTCGATGGTCTCGCGACACAACATCGCAGTGCAGAAGACTGGCGGGGGACCCCCACCCACTCCACCTGAATTCACAACATGGGAGCAGGAGGTACTCAACATCCTGCATCCTGATGGCCTCGCTGGAGTACACGGAGGAATGGACTCTGGTAAGTACAAGGCCAACCACTTCACCCCATCCCCAGCATGCTAACCCCCACCCTCACCCCCAACCCCCCAGCACACATTCTCCCTGAGAATGTCTCCCCAGCACAACCCACCCAACACCAACCCCTGCATGCCACCCCCAAACTATGGACACCCATCACCTAAGCATGACCACTGCACATACCCATCACCCCCCCCCCACAAAACACCCTCACAACACCTCCCCCAAGGGAATGCCAGCACTGGGGGACAAGGGCACCTATAAAACGCAAGCTAATGCACACACAGAAACAATAACCATACCCTCTTACCCCATGCAGGACCCGAACGACAACACACCGGTCAGGAGGGACCAGAAATGTCCATCCCACCCCCGGAACAGGCCACTAGTGATGACAGCAGCTCTGTCGACCTGGAACCTGACGACCAGCCCGGACCATCGGGGACCTCTGGGCAGTCGGTTCCCCTCACCCAGACACAGGCCACTGCAGACCCAACCCCCTCTGGGAACAACCGCACAGCTCCCACCCAGCGGGCCCATGCCTCTGTCTCTAGGACAGGTCAAGCAGCGGTGTGTCTACCACTACAGGGCCCCCAGGGTAACCCACCAACCCAACAACAACAGGGACCTGGGGGCAGTGGGAGTGGGCACACCGTCCAGGGGACAGAGGCCCAGAGAAACAGGGCAACTCGGAGGGCTGCTGTGCGACAGGGGGGGGAGGAGAGGCCAAGGGAACCCACTCTCCAAGAGTCCCTCACCACCATCATGGCTGCCTACCACCACTCACAAGAGACGATGGCGACGGTACTGGCCAGGTTCCAGGAGATCCAGGCACAGCAGGAGCAACGCTACATGGGGTTCAGCGACCAACTAACCAACATCTCAACCGCTATGGGGAGCATAGTCCAGGCCCTGAACCGCATAGAGGACACGTTTCGGGACCATGTGGCATCACACAGGGCCCTTGTCACTACCCAGGAACAGGAACAGCCTACCACCTCCGCCGGCGCTAGTGGACAGGAGGCCCCACCACAACGACAGCCCCCCAGAACCCCACCTCCTGCTGAACAACAACCGCCCCGCAAAAGGAGCCTGAGATCAAAAAAAACGACAGAGTAGGATGTCAAGTCCCCCGCCAGCATCACATACCCCCTGAAGTCCTCCCACTGTCCCACATGGCCACCCTGTCAAACCTTGAACTGCCCCTGCTCCATCCTGCCACAGGCGTATGGACAATGCACCTGTGAGACTGAGAACTGGACTCCGCCATGGACATTACTCCACCCCCACCCATCACTGTTTCACCATCATGTACCAATATCTATGCACTAATAATAAATCACACATTGCACTGAAATCAATCAGGACTCAGGCTGTCTTATTTACAAATGTATGACACATTACATATCAATTACGTATTGTGAACATTGTGAATTACACATACCGAGGTAACTTAGCATTAGTCCATGGGCCAACCAAGCCGAGGTCACGCAGTGGCTCATACAGCACAGAAAAGGGAAGGGAAATTCAAACATCATGTCCATAGGTCTGGGGGGAAACCGACAAAGTTGAGATGCAGGAGGCTTTCAGGAAATGTAAAATGGCATGGGTGATCATTACCTGTGTGCTACTGGAAATACTGTGCTATTACTCTGTCCCTGTTGTCTGTGTCGTCCTCTGAGTCTTCCTCCTCTTCACTCTCCGCAGGCTCCACAGCTACTTCAACACCACCATCTGCACCATCCTCCTGCAGGAAAGGGACCTGACGTCGCAATGCCAGATTGTGAAGCATACAGCAGGCCACGATGATGTGGAACACCTTCTTTGGTGAGTACATCAGGGATCCCCCAGTCATATGCAGGCACCTAAACCTGGCCTTCAGGAGGCCAAAGGTCCTTTCGATGATCCTCCTAGTTCGCCCATGGGCCTCATTGTACCGTTCCTCTGCCCTGGTCCGGGGATTCCTTACTGGGGTCAGTAGCCAAGTCAGGTTGGGGTAACCAGAGTCACCTATTAGCCACACACGTTGTCTCTGTAGCTGCTCCATCACATAGGGGATGCTGCTATTTCGCATCACATACGCGTCATGCACTGACCCTGGGAACTTGGCATTTACATGGGAGATGTACTGGTCAGCCAAACAGACCACCTGGACATTCATCGAATGATAACTTTTTCTGTTTCGGTACACCTGCTCATCGTCTTTTGGGGGTACCAAAGCCACATGGGTCCCATCAATGGCACCAATGATGTTGGGGATATGTCCAAGGGCATAGAAATCACCCTTCACTGTAGGCAAGTCACCCTCCTCTGGGAAAATGATGTAGCTCCGCATGAGTTTCATCAGGGCAGACAACACTCTACTCAAAATCTTTGAAAACATAGGCTGAGACATTCCAGATGACATGGCCACTGTGGTCTGGAATGACCCACTTGCCAAAAAATGGAGGACTGACAAAACCTGCACCAGAGGGGGAATCCCTGTGGGTTGGCGGATGGGGGACATCAGGGCTGGCTCCAGCTGGGCACACAGTTCATGGATAGTGGCTCGGTCAAGTCGGTATCGTAGTATGATGTGGCGTTCTTCCATTGTCGACAGGTCCACCAGCGGTCGGTACACGCGAGGATTCCTCCTTCTCATCACAAGTCCCAGCGGACGGTGCCTAGGAAGGACAACATGGAGCACAGAGTCAGCCAAACCACAGGTACGTACAGACAGCTTGCACAGTTAAAGAATGGCAATGGGTTGAAAGGCGTGTATGTGTGGCAATGCAAGGCCTAGGCCTGTGTGTCGCATTCAAAATTAAGCCATGTAGGCCCTTGAAATGGCGGCTGCCTGACCTGTGAAGTGGGACAATGGGATGTGAGGTCAATGCGCTGGCGGGGCACACCGTGGCGGTAGGCGGTCGAAGACCGCGGCGCAAAGCCGCATTGGTTAACATTGAAGCCTATGGGTTTCAGGAGCCAATGACGAAGTGCGCCGGCGGTCGCGGTACGCACCGCCGCGGTACGCAACGCCGCAGGCGTGACCGCCATTTTCTATCTGCTTAATCACTCGAGACCTGATCATCCACAGGAGAGGACCTATACTGCAAGTGCTGCTGTGACCTCGGTCTGGAAGATACAATGGCTGCTGCGACTGGGGAAAGGGCCCCTGCCTTCACGTCTGAAGAGTTGGAGAAGCTCGTGGATGGGGTCCTCCCCCAGTATGCGCTACTCTACGGTCCTCCAGACCAACAAGTGAGTACACCGGGTGCACATGGAATGGGCTATGCCTGTGTGGATTGGGGTGGATGTAAGTTGGTGGGGTGGGGGGCGAATGAGGAGTGCAACGCCCGACACATGAGAGCATGTGCCATATGGCAAAGTTGGTGGGGGGGGCCAATCACATCTAACATGCAGGTCATTGATGAATTCCTCCTTTCCACCCTGTACATGTCAAATAGGTCAGCGCCCATCAGAAGATCGAGATTTGGCGTGCCATCGCCAAGGAAGTCCGGAACTTGGGGGTCCACAACAGACGGGGCACCCACTGCCGCAAGAGGTGGGAGGACATCCGCCGCGGAACAAGGAAGAACGCAGAAACACTGCTGGGGATGGCCTCCCAACCTAGGAGGGGTGCCAGTCGCACCATGACCCCCCTGATGTCCCGGATCCTGGCGGTGGCTTACCCAGAATTGGATGGGCTCTTTAAGACATCACAGCAGACACAAGGGGGTGAGTATAAGCACATTCTCCTATCTTTCTGCGCAGTGGAGGCGTCTGGGTGGGGGAGGAGGGCTGTGGGTGACATTAGGCCAGGGCGCTTTCTGTAGTGTAGTCCTCTCCCTTAGGCATGGCCCTGTGCCCCCGGCCCCCACCTCGGTACGGTGACAAGTACAGCCATTGAAGGTCCAGCATCTCCCATGTGCGCGTTTGACGTCTCTTGGCCTGTTGTCCTAGTCAGTAGTACTGAGTAGTGTACCCCGAATGCGCGGCTTAGTGCATTAGGCTCCTGTGTCTGTCCTCTCCGCCAACGGTGTTGACATTGCATGCACTCAACCTGGTCTTCTTTTTTCTCCCCCCACCCTTTCTCTTCATCTTCTTGTGCATGTGTGCATTAGCATCATCAGGCGGAGGAGATTTGGCATCGGAGCACGAGGGACCTGCAGGACACAAGGCCCCGGTGGGCCCAGGAACAGACACCGAGGGCACCAGTGATCCGGAGGGCGAGGGGAGCACCACGACGGGGACCGCTGGTGAGAGCAGCGAAAGCGACACGTCCTCGGACGGGAGCTCCCTAGCGGTGGCGGCAACATCCGTGCCCCCGCCTCTACAGGTACAGCCGCCACCCAGCGCACCAGCCCCGCCCTCCCAGCAGCCCCTCAGTCTTCGCTCCGTGCCGGTTCGCCCAGGAAGGCGCGCGTCTCCTTCGCCCCACGCACCTCAGCCCCTGCCCCTGTTGCCCCTGCTGCCCTCAGTGCGGAGCTCATTGACCTGGTAAGGACGCTCATTGTTGGGCAGACGACCCTTTTGAATGCCATCCAGGGTGTGCAAAGGGAGGTGCAACAAAGCAATGCGTACCTGGAGGGCATTCATTGGGGTCAGGCTGCCCATCAACGAGCGTTCACTGCTCTGGCCTCAGCACTGACGGCAGCCATTGTCCCTGTTTCCAGCCTCCCTCTTCTTACTGCCTCCAGCCTTTCTCTGTCTCCTGTCCCTCAGCCTATCCCATCCACACCATCAGACCAGCCTGCACACACCTCAACACCCAAGAGCAGCTCATCCAAACACAAGCACCACAGATCCCACAAACACTCACCCAAGCAACACCCAGATGCAGACATGCCAACAGCCACCACCACCCCTGTGTCCCCCTCCTCCTCGTCTCCCTCCTCCCTCCCTGTGACGTCTACACTCACACCTGCATGCACCCCAACATCAGCCAGTGCTTCCATCACCACCTCACCCTCCAGTACAGTCCACACTCGTGCAGTCACCACCCCCACTGCCATTTACACGTCCCCTGTGTCCTCTCCCACTGTGTCTGTCACCCCCTCTTCCAAGACACACAAACGCAGGCAGCCACCCACCCAACAGCCATCCACCTCACGACAGCCTACAGCACCAGCACCTTCACCCAATGACAGCACACCTGACTCTCCTACAACCACCTCCTCTACCTCCACTTCCATCTCCACTTCTCCTACCTTTTACCTTGGCCCTAAAAAACTTTTCCTGGCTAACCTTGACCTCTTTCCCCCCGATGAGCTCCCCCATCCATCTTCAAAGAGTCCCAAGAGCACCGCAGCCACCACCAGCCCAGCTTCGGGTGTCACTGTTGTGCATGGGTTCTGAAGCCCACCCTTTGCCAGCAGTGACACATCCATCAGCAGCAAGGACACGTCCAGCCCCCCCCCGGCAAGAGGACCCGCAAAAACAAGGGCCGCCGTGCGAGGACCGACAGGGCTGCCCCCAAGGAGCAATGTGCGGCCACTTCACCACCCACACCATCTAGGGGAGGCAAGGGCCCGAGAGCCCCATCAAAGGAGCGGAAGGGCAGCAGGAGCGCGGAGAAGGTGGACCCCACATGCCACATCCCAGCTGGGAAGGAGGACACTAAGGAGGCCAGGAGTCCGTCCCCGAAGGGTCCAGAAACGTCACGGTCCGAGGGCGACTGAGCCGGGAGTCCAGGCCAGGTCTGGCTTCCTTGACCTGCTGGATGAGCACCGCTGAACCGGGCCCGCGGGGCAGAAGAGCACCGCTGAACAGGGCCCCGCCGTGGAGATAGGCACCGCTGAACAGGGCCCGCGGTGCAGAAGAGCACCGCTGAACAGGGCCCGCGGGGCAGAAGAGCACCGCTGAACAGGGCCCCGCCGTGGAGATAGGCACCGCTGAACAGGGCCCGCGGTGCAGAAGAGCACAGCTGAACAGGGCCCCGCCGTGGAGATAGGCACCGCTGAACAGGGCCCGCGGGGCAGAAGAGCACCGCTGAACAGGGCCCTGCCGTGGAGATAGGCACCGCTGAACAGGGCCCGCGGGGCAGAAGAGCACCGCTGAACAGGGCCCCGCCGTGGAGATAGGCACCGCTGAACAGGGCCCGCGGTGCAGAAGAGCACCGCTGAACAGGGCCCCGCCGTCTCAAGCACCGCTCCGCTGGGCCCTTCATCTCAAGCACCGCTCCGCTGGGCACCGCTGTCTCTCCACCTCTCCGCTGGGCCCTTCATCTCAAGCACCGCTCCGCTGGGCACCGCTTCTCTCCACCTCTCCGCTGGGCCCTTCTTCTCAAGCACCGCTCCGCTGGGCACCGCCGTCTCAAGCACCGCTCCGCTGGGCCCTTCTTCTCAAGCACCGCTCCGCTGGGCCCTTCATCTCAAGCACCGGCCCGCTGGGCACCGCTGTCTCTCCACCTCTCCGCTGGGCCCTTCTTCTCAAGCACCGCTCCGCTGGGCACCGCCGTCTCAAGCACCGCTCCGCTGGGCCCTTCATCTCAAGCACCGCTCCGCTGGGCACCGCTGTCTCTCCACCTCTCCGCTGGGCCCTTCTTCTTAAGCACCGCTCCGCTGGGCCCTTCTTCTCAAGCACCGCTCCGCTGGGCCCTTCTTCTCAAGCACCGCTCCGCTGGGCACCGCCGTCTCAAGCACCGCTCCGCTGGGCACCGCTGTCTCTCCACCTCTCCGCTGGGCCCTTCTTCTCAAGCACCGCTCCGCTGGGCACCACCGTCTCAAGCACCGCTCCGCTGGGCCCTTCATCTCAAGCACCGCTCCGCTGGGCCCCGCCGTCTCAAGCACCGCTCCGCTGGGCCCTTCATCTCAAGCACCGCTCCGCTGGGCCCGCCGTCTCAAGCACCACTCCGCTGGGCCCTTCATCTCAAGCACCGCTCCGCTGGGCACCGCTGTCTCTCCACCTCTCCGCTGGGCCCTTCTTCTCAAGTACCGCTCCGCTGGGCACCGCCGTCTCAAGCACCGCTGGGCACCGCTGTCTCAATCACTGTTTATGGTTCACTGTGCCCACCATGCCTCCTCCTTGACCAGTGGAGACTGTCATCCACCTGATGGACTGTGGCTTTGCACTCCCCAGGATGGTCCAGTGGGCAGCCCACCCACTGTAGAGACATTGAGAGACTGTGGCTTTGCACTCCCCAGGATGGTACAGTGGGCAGCCCACCCACTGTAGAGACATTGAGAGACTGTGGCTTTGCACTCCCCAGGATGGTACAGTGGGCAGCCCACCCACTGTAGAGACATTGAGAGACTGTGGCTTTGCACTCCCCAGGATGGTACAGTGGGCATGGTGGCTCCTCGTGGATCTGGCGTCGTGGACTCATGTGGCTGTGGTGCCCCCCCCTTCCCTTCCCCCTGAGGTGCCTGTAGTTTTTACATCTGATGCCCCTGCAGTGTTCTCTCCAAAGGACTCAGGTCTCCTGTGTGGGCTTTGCCCTTATTTCTCAAAACTTTGGCCCACGGACATGATGAATTCGTAGAATGTGCAGGACTTGTTACTTCAGTTATACACTGATGTGTATGTCATTAGTTTTGTTGTGAATATCTTTCATGGTTGTACGATAATTTTCAGGAGCTTTTTGGTACATAAATATTTATTCCAAATTTGATTATGTCCTAGCATTTTTCAGGGGTGTTTGGGTGGTGTCACTGTGACTTGTTACTCTGCATTGGTGTGTACATAGTTGGGGGGGGGGGGTCGCATATGTGTGTGCCTGTAACCTTTCGTCCTCCCCCTCCCGTGTGTCGTAGGTGCAGTACTCACCGTTGTCGTCTGCGCCGGACTTCGTACTCGTGGTAGATGAGAAGGTAGACGAGAGCAGGTAGGATGTTTAATTCGGGTTCCATGCTGTCCTCCTTCCTCCTGGAGTGCGTAGTGGTGAGCGTTTTCCCGTCCGTAGTCTGTTTCCGCCGTGTTTTTATCGGCGGTGCTCCCGCCCCGGAAAAGGTGGCGGATTGGTGAGTTGGAATAGTGTGGGCGGTACATTGGCTGCCGCCTGGCTGTTGGCGGTGACCGCCGCGCTGTTTGTTTGTACCGCCGTGGCGGTCGGAGTGTTAAAGTGGCTGTCTGTGTTGGCGGTTCCCGCCAGGGTCAGAATCCCATATTTTTTACCGCCAGCCTGTTGGCGGGTTGGCTGCCGCTTTAACACCGACCGCCAGGGTTAGAATCACCCCCAAAGTCTTTAAGCAATAAAGTTAAGCATGTCTCTTCTCAGGAAAAATGGGCAAACTGGGCTGTATCCTCCCAGTGCAGTCCGGCTAAGTTAACACAGCTTTCCAGGCATAATTTGAGAATGCCTGTGCATCTCAAAACGTAACAAATTTGCCCATGGGCATAGATGTAAATCTGCAGGTGTAGATTTTACACTCTTTTGTTAATTTAGCCATCCTCTGTTCCAAGGCCCTGAAAAGATGCAACTTTTTGTTTTTAGGCACATCTTGGTGGACACTAGCTTCTGCACACTTTGGGCAAGATTTACTATGATTTTGGGTTGGGGTTGTGTCACTTTTGAGGTGCAGCCACAAGACAAACTCATTTTAGGCTTTGGCTTTGCATGGTTTAGTAAATACACAGTAATGCATTACCTCCTCAACCCTATTTCTCATCCCAATACTTACACATATGAGGTGTTTCACCTCTGCTCAGACCCACGTGTCCTAGCCCTACCCAATCAAAAGATATTTTGCAAGACACACCCTCTCCACCTCCTCCACCTCCCTTCTCCAATCACCCTTTCCCATATCTGGGTATAAAAGTGCCATGAAGCCCAGTAGACATTCTGGTTTTTTTTCTGCTCAACTACCTATGCTATCCAGTCAAGAGGTAAGCCTTGGGAGGCTGGGCCTCCTGGGGTTGACTGTTTTCTTTATTTTTCCCCATATGTGTCTTGTGCCGGGAATTGTACTTACGTTTTGCTTTTCTTTGCCATCTTCCGGGTTGGTTGGGCCTTCTTGGGATGTTCCTTCTCTCTTGTTGCAGTTCCCACCCGTCGGAGACTTGGGGGCTGCAGTTGTGTTTCTTCACCGCGCTCATCCAGCGATGTGCACGCTGTAAGGATGGTGCTCCATGAAGCGGAAAGCATGTTTCTTCATTTGTCCAGGGGCTTTCCTCTGGCACTGCCTCCTCCCCAGGTGGTTAGCACAGATGCCAGTCTGCTGGGTTTGGGGGCAACTCTGGGGTCCCCTTCTGTTCAAGGTCAGTGGTCACCTCAGGAGAGCAGTCGCTCATCTAATTGGAGAGAGTTGAGGGCCATCCTGCTGGCTCTGATGCATGTTTCTCCCTTCCTGCAGGATCAGATGGTGCTAGTATGGACAGACAACACAGTTGCCAAGTCCTATGTCAACAAGCAGTCCGGTACGGGGTCTCGGGCTCTCATTTCCCTTGCGTTTCAGGTTGGGTGTTGGGCGGAATCTCGCCTTCTCTCTCTTTCCACCACCTATATTCGAGGAAAAGACAATGTTCTAGCGGACAACCTCAGTCACAAGTTTCCTTCTTCCCTCAAATTTTTTCTGCCCCACCGTGTTTTCACTCAGATTTGCCACAGGTTCGGCACTCCTCAGGTCGACCTTTTTGTATCCAAGGCCAATTCCCTCCTTCCCCAGTTTTTTTCTGGGTTCCCGGGTTGTTGGGGGATCAATGCTTTATCCCACCCCTGGCCCAAGTACTTCTATAGGCCTTTCCTCCCTTCCCTCTTCTTCCTCAGTACCTGGCCACGATTCAGAGGGAGTCTGTTTTCCTCATCCTAGTGGTGACCTTCTGGCCTCGGATGAGTTGGTTTCCTCTGTTGGGTCTGCTGGCAGCTGCACCAGAATGGAATCTCCCCATCGATCCTTGTCCTCTCCGTACTCCCATTCTTGCCCCATCCACTTGCCGCCAGATGTATCTGACAGTTTGGCTCTTGAGAGGAGGGGTTTGATGTCTCAGGGTATTTCCGCACCTGTGGCTGTTTCTGTCCAGAACTCACAGAAACTTTCCACCAGGAAAGCTTATGCTCATCACTGGTCTTCCTTTGTCAGGTGTTGTAGGAGTTCCTCTTTGGATCCGGCTTCTTGTCCTGCCTCTTTGATTCTTCAGTTCGTTCTGGATGGTTTCCAGAAGGGTTTGGCTGTTTCCACCTTGCAGGTCCAGTGGGCTGCAAGTTGGGCTATTCGTTCACCTTTTGGTTTGCCTGAACTCCTTCACGTCTCCTTAAGAGTTTTTCTTTGCAGAAGCCTAAGGTTCATCCTGTTGTTCCTGCTTGAGACCTGCCTCTGGTTCTCAGGGCTCTTCAATCTCTTTCATTTGAACCCTTGAACACTGTGGATTTGAGGCTTTTGTCCTTGAAAACCTTTTTTCAGGCAGTCATCACTTTGGTCCAGAGGTTGGGTGAACTGGGGGTCATTGTCCGTCCGACCTCCGTATTTACATGTGTTTTCTGACCGCCAGGTTCTTCGCTTGGGTCCGACCTTTCTTCCTAAGGTTGTCTCTTCTTTTCACTGTCACCAGGAGATAACTTTACCTTCTTTTTCTTCCAGATCCTGTTACTCCTGAGGAGGTTGCCTTGCACAGATTGGCTGTGTTGAGGGCTGTATCTATCTAGCTTTCTCACACCAGTGGCTTTCTGTAATGTGAGGCCATTTTTTGCGAACCTTGGCATTCTTCATAATGCCCTGAAAGCTTCTACTCCCACTTTGAGTCACTGGATTCGTTCTTTGATTACCTTGGCTTATGCCAGAACGTCTGCTTACTGGCTGGTGTACAAGGTAATTCTACTTGTGGCACGGCGGCCTCCTGGGCAAAAGCTCAGGGGGTTTCTTTGTTGGACATTTGTCTTTTCTGCTCCTTGGGCTTCGCCTTCTTCCTTTGTGTTCCACACACGTTGGATATTCAGGACTACATGTCCTTTGGTTCTGCTGTTCATTACTTACTGGTAATCCTCATTACTCCAGATACCCAGTTTCTCGTACCAATACTTACATCCCTCCCTCCCCCTTTTTCCCCAGTTTACAACCTGTTCCCTTTGTTTCTTGAGCTTGGGGATATACAGAATGTCTACTGGGCTCCATGGCCCTTTTATTCCCGAATATGCGAAAGGGTGATTGGAGAAGGAAGGTGGATGGGGGATGGAGACGCCGTGTCTTTTGAAAAAATCTTTTGATTGGGTAGGGCTAGGACACGTGTGTCTGAGCAGAGGTGAAACTCCTCATATGTGTAAGTAATGGTACGAGAAACAGGGTATTCGGAGTAATGAGGATTACCGGTAAGCAGTGAAATCATTACTTTGTGTTGGGTAGGCATCAAATACGTGGAGCATGGGCATTCCCATGGATTTTTATGCAAACCCAGATTTAAAAATACTTGTAAAACTGGGTTTTCGCAAAAATGGTGCGCCTACCAGACAGAGGCATAATAAGGAGACATATCTTTATTTCTCTATGTTACTTCCTCTTTGCATGTGTGCTGCTTTCTGCAACACACACAGAAAGAGGAATATGCCTCAAAGGTAGCCCTTCCTGCAGTTCCTCCACACACTACTAAGAAGCCACCCTTGGAGCTACCAAGGACAATGAAGAGGATTACCGATTGATACGAGTAACTAGACAAATACATTGGTTAATGCATGGTTGGTGCAAAGTGACCATGAAGCTCTGATGTTTGTAAAAAAAAAGCTATAGGTCACAGTTCAAAACATTTGTAGACCACAGACTGATCTCAGTTGTCGCTTATTGTTCTGAGGGGTGCTTATAGACAATGGTGACAATTTGTGATTGGCACTCAGAGTCATAACAATCATAAATATTAGGGACCTGTATCTCATTAAGAGCTGGTCTTTTTCAAGACTTAAAGTGTCAGAGAGCGCACAGTAGACCGTGAGCACCTAATAAAAAGGGTGACACACACTGAGAGCATGGGATCCCTAGTTTAGGGTAGAATAATACAAAAATATGCATCCGTGTTCACATGTGAACAATCCTCTGCGGAAAAAGATTCACCAGCTGTCCATCTGGTGCACCAGGTCTTTATTTGTACCATCCTGGCAACTGAGTTAGGGGCTCCTGACCAACCAGCACAACTCACTATAAACTCCCTTCCCACTCACCCAAACTCCACGATATCTATTCCTCCCTACTCTTCTAGCAGGATGGCTGAACTTAATGCACACTAGGCAGCAATCCACACCTTCCAGTAGTGCCCACCATCTCACAGACATCATTTATTTCCAGAAAACTACAGGTGGCACCAACCAGACCCACCACAGCGAGGTACCCCACAGTCAAGGGGTATTCCTGGTCCTTGTCGCTCGTTACCAAGCTGCCAAGAGTTGAGCTGGCTTTAATTTACTGAGACCTAACTGGACCTAAGTGGAGGTTAGTGGCCTATTGCTAAGTGTACCTGCCCTTACCAACAACCCATTTTCTAACATTTTTGGTGCGCAGCGGTGGGATCCTGTACTTGTGTTCAGTATCACATTACAGTTTAAGTAAAACAAATTAAAAATCCTTTAAATTGTCCTAGTGCAAAAATTGTTTTTAATTTTTATTTTGGATTAATTTCAATTATTTAATTTTTGTGATTTTTCAAAATTCTTGTTTCCAATTTTTGCAAAATGTTTTTGTTGACACAAAACTAGGGAACCATGGAGCTTGATCTGGCTAGCCTACCCACAATAACAGTAGTCCAGCTTAGGGGGTTGTGTACTGAAAGAGGGTTGCCTGCAACCACTGACCTCAGGAAGCATGTCCTGATCAAATCCCTGACAGCATGGGCTGAGGCCCAAGAGGTAGACTCAGAGAAAGCTTCAGAGGAGGGAGAAGCAGGGGAGGATGTTAGCTCCAACCACTCAGGGGCGGGAGGGCATCTGAGCTTAAGTGAGGAGGAGGAAGACAGGTCCTCACTGCACACAGTTACTAGGGTCATACCCAAAGCTAGTTTGGGGAAGGGGGTTCCTTCAGGAGGAGAGAACCTGTCCCTCAGGGAAAGAAAGCTGGAGGCCCAGCTAGCATTTATAGCTTTGGAGGCAGAAACGCTGGCCCTAGAAAAGAAAAAGTGGGCAAGGGAAGAGAAAAGAGATGGTGGCAGCGACAGAGAAACTGAGGTGTCAATGGGTGGAGGTTTTTGCCCCAGATTACCCAAGGGGGTGGTTCCTGCCTATGTAGAGGGGGATGACATAGACAAGTGGCTGGAGGCCTTTGAGAGGGCCCTCAAGATGAGGAGAGTCAAGCCTCAGTACTGAGGTTCACTTCTTTGGGAGTTGGTCACCAACTCTGGGAGGGATAGGCTCCTAACCTTGAGGGGGGAGGAGGCAGATTCATACCCCAGTATGAAGAGATGCTTGACTAAAAAGTTTGGTCTGACGCCAGACCAGTATAGGCTTTAGTTTAGGGACACCCAAAAGACAAGCATCCATTCCTGGGTGGACTTTGTGGACATCTGAGTTAAAGCACTAGAGGGCCGGATATAGGGCAACAAGGTAAGTACCTTTGAGGGGCTGTACAATTTGATTATGAGGGAGCACCTTCTAACCAATTGTGTCCAAGAGAAGCTCAGTATCTAGTTGACTCTAAGTTGACCAACCCCAGAGAGCTGGGGGAGGCAGCAGATGACTGGTTAAGAACTAGGGTTAACCAGAAACCCCCAGGGGGTGATCAGAAAAAGGGAGGTTCTGAACCAAGGGAATGATGACAGGCAAGAACAAGGGGATACCAGTGGGACCCACAAGGTTTACTGGCGAGAATGGAGTTCTCTACACCGAGGAAAGGGACCCAAAACCAGGGGCAACCAGAAGAGTAGTGGTCCCCCAGAAGTATAAAGAATTCCTCCTTACTTTAAGCCATGATATTCCCTTAGCTGGACATTTGGGACAGACCAAGACCTGGAACAGGCTGGTCAACCAATTTTATTGGCCCCAAATGTTAGAAAAAGTCAAGGCGTTTTGCAGCTCCTGTGTTATCTGCCAAGCCAGTGGCAAGGCAGGGGCCAAGCCAAAGGCTCCCTTGATACCACTGCCAGTGGTTGGGACTCCCTTTGAGAGAGTGGGGATTGACATTGTTGGTCCCCTAGACCCACCAACTGCCTCAGGTAACAGGTACATTTTTGTGGTTGTGGACCATACCACCAGGTACCCTGAGGCAATACCCCTCCGGACAGTCACTGATCCCACAGTGGCTAGGGCCCTACTTGGTGTGTTCACCAGAGTGGGATTCCCCAAGGAGGTGGTCTCAGATAGGGGCACAAAATGTATGTCTGCCTATCTGAAAGCCATGTGGGATGAGTGTGGTGTTACTTATAAGTTCACCACCCCCTATCATCCACAGACCAATGGTCTGGTGGAAAGATTTAATAAGACACTGAAGGGCATGATCATGGGTTTGTCTGACAAACTCAGGAGGCGATGGGATGTTCTCTTCCCATGCCTGCGGTTTGCCTACAGAGAGGTGCCACAGAAGGGGGTTGGATCCAGCCCCTTTGAGTTACTGTTTGGGTACCCTGTAAGAGGCCCATTGTGCTTGGTGAGGGAGTCTTGGGAGAAGCTTCTCAAAGAGTCCAAGGAGAATGTGCTAGATTATGTGCTGGGCCTGCTATCACACATGGCTGAGTACATGAAGAAGGCAAGCAGAAACCTGTAGGCCAGCCAAGAGCTCATGAAGCTCTGGCATGATTAGAAGGCTACCATGCCTGAGTATCACCCAGGACAGCTGGTGTGGGTTTTGGAGCCCATGGATCCTAGGGCACTTCAGGCCAAATGGACTGGGCCCTATACAATTGTGGAGAAAACGGGTGAGGTCACCTACTTGGTGGACCTTGGCACCCCCAGGAATCCTCATAGGATCCTGCATGTTAACAGGTTGAACCCCCACCGTGACAGGGCAGACATGACCATGCTGATGGTCACTGATGAAGGGAAGGAGGAGGAGGGTGAACCTCTACCAGACCTCCTGTCCTCAAATGAACAAGATGGGTCAGGGGAGGAAGTGGTACTCTCTCCCAAGTTGACAGACCAGCAACAAAAAGGCTGCAGACAAGTTTTGGAGCAGTTTGCTAGTCTGTTCTCCCTGACCCCGGGACTCACCAATTGGTGTGTCCATGACTTTGACACTGGTGACAGCTTACCTGTCCAAAACAAGCTGTACAGGCTCTCTGACCAGGTCAAGGCCAACATCAAAGCTGAAGTCGCTAAGATGTTGGAGCTCAAGGTAATTGAGCCCTCTGACAGTCCTTGGTCCAGTCCAGTGGTACTGATGCCCAAACCTAATCCCCAAAGTGGGAAGAAGGAATTGAAATTCTGTGTGGACTACAGAGGTCTAAATGCAGTCACTAGGACTGATGCTCACCCCATACCTAGAGCTGATGAGCTCATTGATAGGTTGGGGGCTGCCAAACTCCTGAGCACCTTTGATCTGACCTCAGGATACTGACTGATTGCCTTAAGTCAAGGAGCTAAGGAGAGGTCAGCATTTTCCACACCAGAGGGCCACTTTCAGTTCAAGGTGATGTTCTTGGGCCTGAAAAATGCTCCTGCCACCTTCCAACGGTTGGTGAATAGAGTCCTTCTGGGTTGGAAACTTTCAGTGCAGCTTATCTGGATGATATAGCTGTATTTAGTTCCACCTGGGAGGACCACCTGGTCCACCTGAAGGAAGTGCTTCAAGCAGGCCTGACTATCAAGGCAAGCAAGTACCAGATAGGGCAAAGCTCAGTAGTGTACCTGTGCCACCTTGTTGGTGGAGGCCATGTACAACCTCTCCAGCCCAAGATCCAGACTATCCTGGATTGGGAGGCTCCTAAAACCCAGACTCAGGTTAGGGCCTTTCTTGGCCTGACTGGGTACTACAGGAGGTTTGTTCAGAATTATGGGACCATAGTGGCCCCTCTGACTGAGCTTACCTCTAAGAAACAACCCAAAAAGGTCATTTGGACCCCAGAGTGTCAGAAAGCTTTTGACACCTTAAAACAGGCTATGTGTTCAGCACCAGTGTTACTGGCCCCTGACTATAGCAAGGAGTTTATAGTGCAAACAGATGCTCCAGAGGAAGGGATTGGGGGCAGTGTTAGCACAAGTTAATGAAGAAGGCCAAGATCAACTAGTTGCCTTCAACAGCAGGCAACTACTCCCCAGAGAGAAAAGATGGAGTGCCATTGAGAGGGAGGCCTTTGTTGTGGTCTGGTCCCTGAAGAAGTTGAGGCCATACTTGTTTAGCACTCACTTCCGTGTACAAACTGACCACAGACCTCTCAGATGGTTGGTGCAAATGATGGGGGAGAACCCAAAACTGTTAAGGTGGTCTATTTCCCTACAGGGGATGGACTTCACAGTGGAGCACAGACCTGAGACTGCCCATGCCAATGCAGATGGCCTTTCCAGGTTTTTCCACTTAGCTGATGAGGACTACCAGGGTGTAGGTTAGTACCCATCACCTTTCATCTGGGGGAGGGGGCAGTGTAGGAAAGTCCTCCTTTTTGCCCTTGTAACCCCTACACATTTTGGACAGGTACTGGTGGTTACTGACTCTTGGCTATGCCCTGGGTACTGCTTACCAGTCCCAGGGCCAGTGCTCTATGTAAAGTGGATATGCAAATTAGGCTATTTATAATTGGCTAAGTTAACCTACCTATAAGTCCCTAGTATATGATAGGGCATGTAGGTTTAGGGACCACAGCATAGGTAGTGCACCCATACGTGCACTGCTGAGGTGCCTAGTGTAATTTTAAAGGCAGGCCTGCCTTGCTGGCTGCTTTTAAATGAAAGTTACATACAAATTTGACTTTGGAATTAAAAGTAGTTCCAAAGTCTTAAACCACCTTATTTTTACATATAAGTCACCCCTAAGGTGTTCCCTGTGTGCCCCTAGGGCTGGGTGCCATGTAACTATAAGTAGGGACCTTGTAAAAGTAGTTTTATAAGCCCTGGTGAGGTAAAAACAGCCAAATTCATTTTTCCCTCATTGTAGTGAATGGTCTTCTTAGGCTAGAATGGGGAGACTTTATTTTAATTTTAAAAGTCCCCTTAAGTGACAGATATAAAGAGTTTGGTATCAAATTAATTTTTATAATAAATCCCACAACTTCCAGTTGTGGGATTTAATATAACTTGTTCAGGTAAAAGGTTTTAAACATTACCTAAAAAGTTGCCAACTTCAGCCCTGCAGTGTTTTTGCTGCTGTGCTCTGATTGGCCAGCCTCTGGCCAGGCTGCCTTGATGAGGTGTGAAGTGGCCTGGCTTCACACAAAGAGATGTGCCTGTGGGAGGAGAACTCCCCTCAGCAGATGTTGAGGCAGGAAGGGGGAGGGCTGACAAACTGGTCTTCAAAGGCAGAGAAGGACATTTGGAGCACCCCAGCAACACCCCCACATCCTGCAACCCCAGACAACTAGGTGCCCCCTTGATTAGATTAAGAGAGGGCAGGAGAGGGGTGTGTTTATGATTTTTAGCCACACCAGTGGGTGGGCTCAGCCAGTTGTAACCTCCAAAAATCATTTTCAGCCATGATGGATTTTTTAGGAATGTTGCCTCCTGGGATTGATTTTTGCCACACTTCCCAGGAAGTGGTCATCACAGGGGGAAGGATCCTGCACCTGATTGGAGAATCAGGACCCCCCTGTTTTTCACCCAGGAGCAAAGATAAAAATGGCAGACCTGCACCCACACCTCAGATCCCCATCAGATTCCAACATGGAAGGACCAAAGGAGAAGAAGGACTGCCCTGCTGGACCCCTGGCCTGCACCTGGAAACTGCACTCTGAAGGACTGCACCAGCTGCACACTTGGGCTTCACCACAAGAAGGACTTTGCCTGGCTTCAACTGGTTCAAGGAGGGACTCCCTGTTTGCTACAGGTGAAAAATTGCTAACCAGAGTCCCCTGCACCATCTTCTGAAGAAAGGAACCAGCTGACCACTGCCCAGTGGCCAAAAAGGAATTTGTGCCAGGTGCATTCTGGGAGTTGTAGTCCACACCCCCAAGGATCATCTCAGAGCTCCTGGACCCTTGGGGTGAGCTGTGGACCCCAAAAGAACCTTAAAGGAACATCTGGGAGAAGATCCAGAAGTTTGGAGAAGTTTGGAGAACTTTTGAAAAAAAGTTCCATAGAGGGACCGACCCACCGTGGCAACTCTAACCGGCTTGCCTCAACCGTGACCCGGCCTGATTTGCAGGTTCGTCCCGGTGAAGAAAATCTCCAAAAAAGAGACTTAGGGGGTCATTCCAACCCTGGCGGTCGGTGTTAAAGCGGCGGCTAACCTGCCAACAGGCGGGCGGTAAAAAAAATGGAATTCTGACCCTGGCGGAAACCGCCAACAGAGACCGCCACTTTAACATTCCGACCGCCTCGGCGGGACAAACAAACAGCGCAGCGGTCACCGCCAACAGACAGACGAGAGTCAATGTACTGCCCACCCTATCACAACCCACCAATCCGCCACCTTTTCCGGGGCGGTAGCCCCGCCGATAAAAACACGGCAAAAACAGCCATTTCGAATGGAAAACGCTCACCTCTACACACCCCACGAGGAATTTGGACAGCATGGAACCCGAACTACACATACTGCCAGCTATTGTATTCCTGCTCCTCTACCAGGAGCACGAACGCCGGCGCAGAAGACAACGGTGAGTACAGCACCTACGACACAGGAGGGGGGAGGAGAAAAGATTACGGGCACACACATACGCGACACACCCACCCTCACCCACTACTACACACACATCAATGCATAGCAACAACTCAGAGTGACACCCCCAAACCCCCCGGAAGAATGCAAATACCAATAAAATGATTATGAAATTAGAAATATATTGTACGGCTGAGTAAAAAAATATATCAAACATCAATAACTATATATATATATATAAAATGTCATGTCCGAATTGTGTATCAGCCATTGTTCGTGGGCCACTGGGCCAAAACACATGGGCAAAGCCCACACAGGATACCCGACTCCAATGGAGAGAACACTGCAGGGGCATCAGATAGGAAAACTACAGGCACCTCAGGGGGAAGGGAAGGGGGGGCACCTCAGCCAGATGAGTCCACGACGCCAGATCCACGAGGGGCCTCCATGGCCTCTGTTCAATCCTGGGGAGTGCAAAGCCACAGTCTCTCAAGTCCAGACAGTGGGTGGGTGCCCACTGTGCCATCCTGGGGAGTGCAAAGCCACAGTCTCACAAGTCCATACAGTGGGTGGCTTGCCCACTGTTCAGTCCTGGGGAGTGCAAAGCCACAGTCTCTCAAGTCCAGACAGTGGGTGGGTGCCCACTGTGCCATCCTGGGGAGTGCAAAGCCACAGTCTCACAAGTCCATACAGTGGGTGGCTTGCCCACTGTTCAATCCTGGGGACTGCAAAGCAACAGTCACACAAGTGGATTTCAAATTCCACTGGTTCTGGAGGAGGCATGGTGCCCAGAGTGCTTCGTGCAGCCCTGCCCGACACAGATGCGGGCCTGCCCCTTCTGCCAATGGGCCATCGGTGCTTGAGACGGCGGTGCCCAGCGGAGCGGTGCTTGAGATGAAGGGCCAAGCGGAGCGGTGCTTGAGATGAAGGGCCCAGCGGAGCGGTGCTTGAGACGGCGGTGCCCAGCGGAGCGGTGCTTGAGAGGAAGGGCCCAGGGGAGCTGTGCTTGAGACGGCGGTGCCCAGCGGAGCGGTGCTTGAGATGAAGGGCCCAGCGGAGCGGTGCTTGAGACGGCGGTGCCCAGCGGAGCGGTGCTTGAGATGAAGGGCCCAGCGGAGCGGTGCTTGAGACGGCGGTGCCCAGCGGAGCGGTGCTTGAGATGAAGGGCCCAGCGAGCGGTGCTTGAGACGGCGGTGCCTAGCGGAGCGGTGCTTGAGACGGCGGTGCCCTGTTCAGCGGTGCTTGACTTGAAGGGCCCTGTTCAGCGGTGCTTGACTTGAAGGGCCCTGTTCAGCGGTTCTTGACTTGAAGGGCCCTGTTCAGCGGTGCTTGAGACGGCGGTGCCCTGTTCAGCGGTGCTTGACTTGAAGGGGCCTGTTCAGCGGTGCTTGACTTGAAGGGCCCTGTTCAGCGGTTCTTGACTTGAAGGGCCCTGTTCAGCGGTTCTTGACTTGAAGGGCCCTGTTCAGCGGTGCTTGAGACGGCGGTGCCCTGTTCAGCGGTGCTTGACTTGAAGGGCCCTGTTCAGCGGTTCTTGACTTGAAGGGCCCTGTTCAGCGGTTCTTGACTTGAAGGGCCCTGTTCAGCGGTGCTTGACTTGAAGGGCACTGTTCAGCGGTTCTTGACTTGAAGGGGCTTGTTCAGCGGTTCTTGACTTGAAGGGCCCTGTTCAGCGGTGCTTGACTTGAAGGGCCCTGTTCAGCGGTGCTTGAGACGGCGGTGCCCTGTTCAGCGGTGCTTGACTTGAAGGGCCCTGTTCAGCAGTGCTTGAGATGAGTGTCCAGGTCAGAAGATCCGGCCATGCCATGGATTTCACTCGCCACCTGACATGTGGCTGCCGGGCCCTTCCTGCCCATCTGTCTTTTCGCTTGCGGGGCCCTCCTGTGCTGTCGTAGTGGGCCTGTGGGTGTCCTCCTGCACACCTGGAATGGGGCTGGTGGGGCCCTCCTGGGTAGCTGGCCTGCTGCCTGACTTGTCGGGCGTGCTGCCCTTGCCACCCTTCCCTGCTCGTCTGTGGCCCTTTCCTCCCTTTGGCGGAGTGCCAGGTGGCACCCCACTTCCTGACGGAGCAAGGGTAGGGATTTTGGAGCCTGCTGTCCTTGGCCTCTCGTGCCGGGCACTGGCTTTCTTTGCTTTTTTTTCAGGGGGTGGGCTGGCCGTGTCTTTGCTCCTAGCCAAACTAGCTGGCCTTGAAGGTGGGGGACTCCAAAGTCCTTGGACTATTGTCTTTTTAGGTCTGGGTTTTGTGGTGGCTGAGGTGCTGATTGCAGTCTTATGAGATGGACGGGGTGGGTGAGTTGTTGGAAAGAGGTCAAGTTTGGAAAGGAAAAGCAATTTAGAAAGAGAGGGACGGGTAGGTGTAGTGGGTATGGGAGTGGAGGAAGAGGTTGTGGTTGTAGGAGTGTGAAGTCTGGTGTCTTTGGGTGCAGGTGCTGGTGCTGGAGGCTGTCGTGAGGTGGATGGCTGTTGGGTGGGTGGCTGCCTGCGTTTGTGTGGTTTGGAAGAGGGGGTGACAGACACACTGGGAGAGGACACAGGGGACGTGTAAATGGTAGTGGGGGTGGTGACTGCACGTGTGCGGAGTGTTCTGGTGGGTGTGCTGGTGATGGACGTAGTGGCTGATGATGTTGTGCATGCAAGTGTGAGTGGAGACTTGACAGGGAGGGAGGAGGGAGACGAGGAGGAGGGGGACACGGAGGAGGCAGTGGCTGTTGGTATGTCTGCATGTGGATGTTGCTTGGGTGAATGCTTGTGTGATGTGTGGTGCTTATGTCTGGATGAGCTTCCCTTGGGTGTTGAGGTGTGTGCAGGCTGGTCTGATGGTGTGTCTGGGATAGGCAGAGGTACAGGGGATTGGGACTGGGTGGAGGAAGTTGGAGGGGGAAGGCAGGAGACAGGGACAATGGCTGCCGTCAGTGCTGAGGCCAGAGCGTTGAACGATCGCTGATGGGCAGCCTGACCAGAATGAATGCCCTCCAGGTATGCATTACTCCGGTGCACCTCCCTTTCTACACCCTGGATGGCATTCAAAAGGGTAGACTGCCCAACAATGAGTGTCCTCAGGAGGTCAATGACCTCCTCACTGAGGGCAGCAGGGGTGACTGGGGCAGGGCCTGAGGTGCCTGGGGCGAAGGAGATGCCCACCTTCCTGGGTGAGCGGGCACGGGGCGAACGCTGAGGGGCTGCTGGGAGGGCGGTGCTGGTGCACTGGGTGGCGGCTGTACCTGTTGTAGCAGGGGGCACGGATGTTGCCGCCACCACAAGGGAGCTCCCTTCCGAGGACAAGTCTGTGTCACTGGTGTCACCACGTGTCCCCGCTGTGGAGCTCCCCTCGCCCTCCGTCCCACTGGTGTACTCTGAGTCCGTTGCATGGCCCTCCAGGGCCATGTGGGATGCAGCTCCCTCGTGCTCCGATGCCACTTCTCCTCCACCTGATGATGCTAATGCACACATGAACAGGAAGACCACAAAAAAAGGGGGGGGAGAAATAAAGACATGTTGAGCGCATGCATAGGCGACACCGTTGGCGGAGAGGACAGACACAGAAGCCCCCTGCACTACGCCGCGCACTTGGGGTACACTACTCAATCAGTGGGACATGGCCTACAAGCCTATGGACGACAACTCCACACATAGGTGACACAGGGCCATGATTAGCTGTACTAGGCAACCTACAGAGGTGGGGGGCGGGGGCACAGGGCCATGCCTTACGGAGGGGCCTAGCCTACAGAAATCGCCCTGGCCTAGGGATACCCACAGCCCTCCTCCCCGACCTAGACACCTCCATTGCGCACAAAGATAGCAGAATGTGCTTGTACTCACCCCCTTGTGTCTGCTGTGATGTCCTCACGTGCCCATCCAAATCGGGGTAGGCCACCGCCAGGATCCGGGACATCAGGGGGGTCAAAGTATGACTGCCACCCCTCCTACGTTGGGAGGCCATCCCCAGCTGAGCCTCCGCCGTCTTCCTGCTCCAGCGTCGGATGTCCTCCCACCTTCTGCGGCAGTGGGTGCCCCGTCTGTTGTGGACCCCCAGGGTCCGGACCTCCTTGGCGATGGCACGCCAAATGTCGATTTTCTGATGGGCGCTGACCTATGTGACATGTACAGGGGGAGAAACAAATCATCACCTTCTGCATGCTCGCTGTGAGTGGCCCCCCATCCCCACCCTTGCCATGTGGCACATGCTCTCATCTGTGGTTTGATGCATGCCTCAATCGCTCCCCTCCCCACCATCTTTCATCCACCCGACTCAACACAGGCATAGCCCATACATCATGCTCCCAGTGTACTTACCTGTTGGTCTGGAGGACCGTAGAGTAGCGCATACTGGGGGAGGACCCCATCCACGAGTTTCTCCAATTCTTCAGAAGTGAAGGCAGGGGCCCTTTCCCCAGTCGCAGCAGCCATTGTCTCTTCCAGACCGAGGTCACAGCAGCACTTGCAGTATAGGTCCTCTCCTGTGGATGATCAGGTATCGAGTGATTAAGCAGATAGAAAATGGCGGTCACGCCCTCGGCGGTGCGTACCGCGACCGCCGGGGCACATCGTCATTGGCTCCTGAAACCCATAGGGTTCAATGTTAACCAATGTGGCTTTGCGCCACGGTCTTCCACCGCCTACCGCCACGGTTTGCCACGCCAGCGCATTGACCTCACATCCCACTGTCGCACTTCACAGGTCAGGCAGCCGCCATTTCAAGGGCCCACATGGCTTAATTTCTACTGCGTCACACATACCTAGGCCTTGCATCAACACTCATACAAGCCATTCAATGCATTGAGAATCGTGTCATGTGCAAGCTGTGGGAACGTACCTGTGGGTTGATTGACTCGGTGCTCCATGTTATCCTTCCTAGGCACCGTCCGCTGGGACATGCGAGGAGATGGAGGAATCTTCCTGTGTACAGACCGCTGGTGGACCTGTCGACAATGGAGGAACGACATGTCATACTGACATACAGGCTTGACCGAGCCACTATACGGGAACTATGTACCCAGTTGGAGCCCGACCTGATGTCACCCATCCGCCAACCCACAGGGATCCCTCCTCTAGTGCAGGTGATGTCAGTGCTCCATTTCCTAGCTAGTGGGTCATTTCAAACAACAGTGGCCATATCGTCAGGGATGTCCCAGCCCATGTTTTCCAAGGTGTTGTCCAGAGTGTTGTCTGCCCTTCTGAAACACATGCAGAGCTACATAGTTTTCCCTGAGTTGGGGGATTTGCCTACCGTGAAGGGTGATTTCTATGCCCTTGGACATATCCCCAACATCATAGGTGCCATTGATGGGACACATGTTGCTTTGGTCCCCCCCAGCAGTAGTGAACAGGTGTACAGGAAGAGTTATTATTCCATGAATATCCAGGTGGTCTGTTTGGCAGACTAGTACATCTCCCATGTGAATGCCAAGATCCCTGGCTCTGTGCATGACGCCTACATCCTGCGGAATAGCAGCATCCCTTACGTGATGGGTCAACTCCAAAGGCATCGGGTGTGGCTATTAGGGGACTCTGGTTACCCCAACCTTTCCTGGCTATTGACCCCAGTGAGGAATCCCAGGACCAGGGCAGAGGAACGGTACAATGAGGCCCATGGGAGAACTAGGAGGGTGATCGAGCGAACCTTTGGCCTCCTGAAGGCCAGGTTTAGGTGCCTCCATATGACAGGTGGATCCCTAATGTACTCACCAAAGAAGGTGTGCCAGATCATCGTGGCCTGTTGTAGGCTTCACAACCTGGCTTTGTGACGCCAGGTGACTTTTCTGCAGGAGGCTGGTCCAGATGGTGGAGTTGTAGCAGCTGTGGAGCCTGTGGAGAGTGAAGAGGAGGAAGGCGAAGAGGACGACACATAGAACAGGAACACAGTAATACAGCAGTATTTTCAGTGACCCACAGGTAAGAGTCCAACCCGTCATTTTACATATACTTCAACACTCCTACCTCTCTACTGTCTGACTTTTTCCCCCAGTGTATGGTAACTGTGTTGTGACTTTCCCTTCCGTTTTCAGATATGTGGGCCCCACTGCGTGACATCTGCTTTGTTTCCCCATGGACCACAGCTGTGTGACAGCGGTTTGTTGGCATCACAATGCAAATGTACATTTATGCACGGTCATGTATAATACATTTGTTCAATATCACAGCCAGACTCCAGATTGTTTTGTGCAACAAGTGTGTTTATTCAAGTGCTCTAAATTGGATGGGTGGTTGCAAATCGGTGAGGGGTGA
This sequence comes from Pleurodeles waltl, assembly GCF_031143425.1. NCBI lineage: Eukaryota > Metazoa > Chordata > Amphibia > Caudata > Salamandridae > Pleurodeles > Pleurodeles waltl. The sequence goes on from NC_090449.1 coordinate 263,347,423, forward strand.
TGGTGGAGGATTGTCCATGGCAGAGTCCAGACTATCAGTATCACAGGTGCATTGTCCAAATGCCTGTGGGAACTGGAGCAGGGGCAATTTAAGGTTGGACAGGGTGACAATGTGGGACAGTGGGATGACAATTTAGGGCGGTATCCTTTGCTGGCGGGGGTCTTGACATCTTACTCTGTCTTCTTCCTGGATCTCAGGGCCCGCTTGCGGGGTGGTTCTCCTTCTGCAGGGGGTGGGGTTCTGGTGGCCTGTTGATCTTGTGTTGGGGCCTCCTGTCCACTAGCGCCGGCGGAGGTGGTAGGCATTTCTTGGTCCATGCTAGTGTCAGGGGCCCTTTGTGGTGCCACAGTGTCCCGCAATGTGGTGACTACCTGATTGAGGGCCACTACGATGGTACCCATTGCGGAACAGATGTTCTTTAGTTCCTCCCTGAACCCTATATACTGTTGCTCCTGCAGAAGGTGGATCTCCTGAAACCTGGGCAGGACCGTCGCCATCGTCTCCTGGGAGTGGTGGTATGCTCCCATGATGGAGGAGAGGGCCTCGTGGAGAGTGGGTTCCCTGGGCCTGTCCCCCACTGTCGCACAACAGCCCTCCCAGTTCCCCTGTTTCCCTGGGCCTCTGTCCCCTGGACCGTGTGCCCACTACCACTGCCCCCAGGTCCCTGTTGTTTTTGGGGTGGTGGGTTAGCCTGGGTTCCGTGTAGTGGTGGACACACAGCTGATTGACGTGTCCTGGGGACAGAGGTATGGGCCCGCTGGGTGGGTGCTGTGCTGGTGTTCCCAGAGGGGGGAAGGTCTGCTGTGGCCTGTGACTGCCTGAGGGGAACCGACTGTCCCGAGGTCCCTGATGGACCGGGCTGGTCATCTAGATCCAGGTCGACAGAGCTGCTGTCCTCACTGTGGGCCGCTTCTGGGGGTGGAGTGGACATTTGTGGACCCTCCTGCGTGGTGACGTGGCGTTCGGGTCCTGCAGGGGTACAAAAGTATGATTATTGCTTCTGTGTGTGCCATAGTGTGCAATGGGTGGGTGCCCGTGTACCCCAGGGCTGGCTTTCCTTTGTGGGGGCTGTTGTGACGGTGCTTTGGGGGGGTGTATGGGTATGTGCAGTGGGCATGCTTTGGTGATGGGTGTCCATGGTTTGTGGTTGGATGCAGGGCCAGGTTTTGGGATGGGTGGGTTGTGATGGTGAGACATTTGCAAGGAGTAGGTGTGATGGGGGTGGGGGTGAGGGTGGGGGTATGATATGGCATGCAGGTGGGGTGGGAGGGATAAAGTAGTTAATGGTTTGACTTACCAGAGTCCATTCCTCCAGCTACTCCTGCGAGGCCCTCAGGATGCAGGATGTTCAAGACTTGCTCCTCCCATGCTGTAAATTCTGGGGAAGGAGGTGGGGGTCCGCCGCCAGTCTTCTGCACCGCAATGTTGTGCCTGGATACCATTGAACGCACCTTCCCCCGTAGGTCGTTCCACCTCTTCCTGATGTCGTCCCGATTTCTTGGGTGCTGTCCCACAGCGTTGACCCCGTCTACTATTCTTTGCCATAGCTCCATCTTCCTGGCAATGGTGGTGTGCTGCACCTGTGTCCCGAACAGCTGGGGCTCTACTCGTACAATTTCCTCCACCATGACCCTTAGTTCATCATCTGAGAACCTGGGGTGTCTTTGAGGTGCCATGGGGTTGTGTGGGTGATGTGTGGGGTGGTGTGTGTGGTGATAAGTGTGGTGATATGTAGTGGTGTGTGGTGTTTTGTGCGTGGGAGTTGTGTGGGTGATGGTGTTGTGTGCCTGTGGCTGCTAGTTTGTAGATGGTGGTGTCTCTCTCTGGCCTTCTGTCGCAATTGCGGTCGTAGGGGTTTGTGGGTGATGTGGGTGGGTGTTTTATATTGTAATGGGTGTGTGGGAGTGGTGTGTGTATGTGTATCAGGTGTGTGTATTTTGAATTGTCCAATGTGATAGTGTTTTGTACAGGTATGTGTATTTTGAGCGCGGCGGTGTGTACCGCCAATGAAATACCGTGGTTGAAAGACCGCCGCGTGGATTCATGTGTCGTGATAGTGTGGGCGTATTTCTGTTGGCGTGACGGTGGAGGTTTGGTCATCGCCAGTTTATCGCTGGACTTTGGTGTGGCGGACTTTTGTGGATGTCGGGATTTTGGCGGTTTGCCTCTTGTGGGTCAGAATGACTGTGGCGGTTTACCGCGACCGCGGCAGTGTTATGGCGGTCTTCTGTCTGGCGGTAAGCGCCTTCTTCAGGAGCAACAGTATATGGGGTTCAGGGAGGAACTAAAAAACATCTGTTCCGCAATGGGTACCATCGTAGTGGCCCGCAATCAGGTAGTCACCACATTGCGGGACACTGTGGCACCACAAAGGGCCCCTGACACTAGCATGGACCAAGAAATGCCTACCACCTCCGCCGGCGCTAGTGGACAGGAGGCCCCAACACAAGATCAACAGGCCACCAGAACCCCACCCCCTGCAGAAGGAGAACCACCCCGCAAGCGGGCCCTGAGATCCAGGAAGAAGACAGAGTAAGATGTCAAGACCCCCGCCAGCAAAGGATACCGCCCTGATTGTCATCCCACTGTCCCACATTGTCACCCTGTCCAACCTTAAATTGCCCCTGCTCCACTTCCCACAGGCATTTGGACAATACACCTGTGATACTGATAGTCTGGACTCTGCCATCGACAATCCTCCACCATCACCCCTCCCGGATTTGCAACCACCCATCCAATTTAGAGCACTTGAATAAACACACTTGTTGCACAAAACAATCTGGAGTCTGGCTGTGATATTGAACAAATGTATTATACATGACCGTGCAAAAATTTACATTCGCATTGTGATGCCAACAAACCGCTGTCACACAGCTGTAGTCCATGGGGAAACAAAGCAGATGTCACGCAGTGGGGCCCACATATATGAAAACGGAAAGGAAAGTCACAACACAGTTACCATCCACTGGGGGGAAAAGTCAGACAGTAGAGAGGTAGGAGTGTTGAAGTATATGTAAAATGACGGGTTGGACTCTTACCTGTGGGTCACTGAAAATACTGCTGTATTACTGTGTTCCTGTTCTCTGTGTCGTCCTCATTCACATGGGAGATGTACTGGTCTGCCAAACAGACCACCTGGATATTCATGGAATAATAACTCTTCCTGTTCCTGTACACCTGTTCACTCCTGCTGGGGGGGACCAAAGCAACATGTGTCCCATCAATGGCACCTATGATTTTGGGGATATGTCCAAGGGCATAGAAATCACCCTTCACGGTAGGCAAATCCCCCACCTCAGGGAAAACTATGTAGCTCCGCATGTGTTTCAGAAGGGCAGACAACAATCTGGACAACACCTTGGAAAACATGGGCTGGGACATCCCTGATGATATGGCCACTGTTGTTTGAAATGACCCACTAGCTAGGAAATGGAGCACTGACATCACCTGCACTAGAGGGGGGATCCCTGTGGGTTGGCGGATGGGTGACATCAGGTCGGGCTCCAACTGGGTACATAGTTCCCGTATAGTGGCTCGGTCAAGCCTGTATGTCAGTATGACATGTCGTTCCTCCATTGTCGACAGGTCCACCAGCGGTCTGTACACAGGAAGATTCCTCCATCTCCTCGCATGTCCCAGCGGACGGTGCCTAGGAAGGATAACATGGAGCACCGAGTCAATCAACCCACAGGTACGTTCCCACAGCTTGCACATGACACGATTCTCAATGCATTGAATGGCTTGTATGAGTGTTGATGCAAGGCCTATGTATGTGTGACGCAGTAGAAATTAAGCCATGTGGGCCCTTGAAATGGCGGCTGCCTGACCTGTGAAGTGCGACAGTGGGATGTGAGGTCAATGCGCTGGCGTGGCACACCGTGGCGGTAGGCGGTGGAAGACCGCGGCGCAAAGCCGCATTGGTTAACATTGAACCCTATGGGTTTCAGGAGCCAATGACGATGTGCGCCGGCGGTCGCGGTACGCACCGCCGCGGGCGTGACCGCCATTTTCTATCTGCTTAATCACTCAATACCTGATCATCCACAGGAGAGGACCTATACTGCAAGTGCTGCTGTGACCTCGGTCTGGAAGAGACAATGGCTGCTGCGACTGGGGAAAGGGCCCCTGCCTTCACTTCTGAAGAATTGGAGAAACTCGTGGATGGGGTCCTCCCCCAGTATGCGCTACTCTACGGTCCTCCAGACCAACAGGTAAGTACACTGGGAGCATGATGTATGGGCTATGCCTGTGTTGAGTCGGGTGGATAAAAGATGGTGGGGAGGGGAGCGACGGAGGCATGCATCAAACGACAGATGAGAGTACGTGCCACATGGCAAGGGTGGGGATGGGGGGCCACTCACAGCGAGCATGCAGAAGGTGATGATTTGTTTCTCCCCCTGTACATGTCAAATAGGTCAGCGCCCATCAGAAAATCGACATTTGGCGTGCCATCGCCAAGGAGGTCCGGACCCTGGGGGTCCACAACAGACGGGGCACCCACTGCCGCAAGAGGTGGGAGGACATCCGACGCTGGAGCAGGAAGACGGCGGAGGCTCAGCTGGGGATGGCCTCCCAACGTAGGAGGGGTGCCAGTCGTACTTTGACACCCCTGATGTCCCGGATCCTGGCGGTGGCCTACCCCGATTTGGATGGGCGCGTGAGGACATCACAGCAGACACAAGGGGGTGAGTACAAGCACATTCTGCTATCTTTGCGCGCAGTGGAGGTGTCTGGGTGGGGGAGGAGGGCTGTGGGTATCCCTAGGCCAGGGCGATTTCTGTAGGCTAGGACCCTCCGTAAGGCATGGCCCTGTGCCCCCGCCCCCCACCTCTGTAGGTTGCCTAGTACCGCTAATCATGCCCCTGTGTCACCTATGTGTGGGGTTGTCGTCCATAGGCTTGTAGGCCATGTCCCACTGATTGAGTAGTGTACCCCAAGTGCGCAGCGTAGTGCAGGGGGCTTCTGTGTCTGTCCTCTCCGCCAACGGTGTCGCCTATTCATGCACTCAACATGTCTTTATTTCTCCCCCCACCTTTTTTGTGGTCTTCCTGTTCATGTGTGCATTAGCATCATCAGGCGGAGGAGAAGTGGCATCGGAGCACGAGGGAGCTGCATCCCACAACGGACTCAGAGTACACCAGTGGGACGAAGGGCGAGGGGAGCTCCACAGCGGGGACACGTGGTGACACCAGCGACACAGACTCGTCCTCTTAAGGGAGCTCCCTTGTGGTGGCGGCAACATCCGTGTCCCCCGCTACAACAGGTACAGCCGCCACCCAGCGCACCAGCACCGCCCTCCCAGCAGCCCCTCAGCGTTCGCCCCGTGCCCGCTCACCCAGGAAGGTGGGCATCTCCTTCACCCCAGGCACCTCAGGCCCTGCCCCAGTCACCCCTGCTGCCCTCAGTGAGGAGGTCATTGACCTCGTGAGGATGCTCATTGTTGGGCAGTCTACCCTTTTGAATGCCATCCAGGGTGTAGAAAGGGAGGTCACCGGAGTAATGCATACCTGGAGGGCATTCATTCTGGTCAGGCTGCCCATCAGCGATCGTTCAACGCTCTGGCCTCAGCACTGACGGCAGCCATTGTCCCTGTCTCCTGCCTCCCCCTCCAACTTCCTCCACCCAGTCCCAATCCCCTGTACCTCTGCCTATCCCAGACACACCATCAGACCAGCCTGCACACACCTCAACACCCAAGGGAAGCTCATCCAGACATAAGCACCACACATCACACAAGCATTCACCCAAGCAACATCCACATGCAGACATACCAACAGCCACTGCCTCCTCTGTGTCCCCCTCCACCTCTTCTCCCTCCTCCCTGCCTGTCACGTCTCCACTCACACTTGCATGCACAACATCATCAGCCACTACGTCCATCACCAGCACACCCACCAGAACGCTCCGCACACGTGCAGTCACCACCCCCACTACCATTTACACGTCCCCTGTGTCCTCTCCCAGTGTGTCTGTCACCCCCTCTTCCAAACCACACAAACGCAGGCAGCCACCCATCCAACAGCCATCCACCTCACGACAGCCTCCAGCACCAGCACCTGCACCCAAAGACACCAGACTTCACACTCCTACAACCACAACCTCTTTCTCCACTCCCATACCCACTACACCTACCCGTCCCTCTCTTTCTAAATTGCTTTTCCTTTCCAAACTTGACCTCTTTCCAACAACTCATCCACCCCGTCCATCTCATAAGACTGCAATCAGCACCTCAGCCACCACAAAACCCGGACCTACAAAGACAATAGTCCAAGGACTTTGGAGTCCCCCACCTTCAAGGCCAGCTAGTTCGGCTAGGAGCAAAGACACGGCCAGCCCACCTCCTGAAAAAAAGCAAAGAATCCAGTGCCCGGCACGAGAGGCCAAGGACAGCAGGCTCCAAAATCCCTACCCTGGCTCCGTCAGGAAGTGGGGTGCCACCTGGCACACCGCCAAATGGAGGAAAGGGCCACAGACGAGCAGGGAAGGGTGGCAAGGGCAGCACGCCCGACAAGTGCGGCAGCAGGTCAGCTGCCCAGGAGGGCCCCACCAGCCCCATTCCAGGTGTGCAGGAGGACACCCACAGGCCCGGTACGGCAGCACAGGAGGGCCCCGCAAGCGAAAAGACAGATGGGCAGGAAGGGCCCGGCAGCCACATGTCAGGTGGCGAGTGAAATCCATGGCATGGCCGGATCTGCTGACCTGGACTCTCATCTCAAGCACCGCTGAACAGGGCCCTTCAAGTCAAGCACAGCTGAAGAGGGCACCGCCGTCTCAAGCACCGCTGAACAGGACCCTTCAAGTCAAGCACCGCTGAACAGGGCCCTTCAAGTCAAGAACCGCTCAACAGGGCCCTTCAAGTCAAGCACCGCTCAACAGGGCCCTTCAAGTCAAGAACCGCTCAACAGGGCCCTTCAAGTCAAGAACCGCTGAACAGGGCCCTTCATGTCAAGCACCGCTGAACAGGGCACCGCCGTCTCAAGCACCGCTGAACAGGGCCCTTCAAGTCAAGAACCGCTGAACAGGGCCCTTCAAGTCAAGAACCGCTGAACAGGGCCCTTCAAGTCAAGCACCGCTGAACAGGGCCCTTCAAGTCAAGCACCGCTGAACAGGGCACCGCCGTCTCAAGCACCGCTGAACAGGGCCCTTCAAGTCAAGAACCGCTGAACAGGGCCCTTCAAGTCAAGAACCGCTGAACAGGGCCCTTCAAGTCAAGAACCGCTGACCAGGGCCCTTCAAGTCAAGAACCGCTGAACAGGGGCCTTCAAGTCAAGCACCGCTGAACAGGGCACCGCCGTATCAAGCACCGCTGAACAGGGCCCTTCAAGTCAAGAACCGCTGAACAGGGCCCTTCAAGTCAAGAACCGCTGAACAGGGCCCTTCAAGTCAAGCACCGCTGAACAGGGCACCGCCGTCTCAAGCACCGCTCCACTGGGCACCGCCGTCTCAAGCACCGCTCCGCTGGGCCCTTCATCTCAAGCACCGCTCCGCTGGGCACAGCCGTCTCAAGCACCGCTCCGCTGGGCACCGCCGTCTCAAGCACTGCTCCGCTGGGCCCTTCATCTCAAGCACCGCTCTGCTGGGCCCTTCATCTCAAGCACCGCTCCGCTGGGCACTGCCGTCTCAAGCACCGCTCCGCTAGGCCCTTCATCTCAAGCACCGCTCCGCTGGGCCCTTCATCTCAAGCACAGCTACGCTGGGCACCGCCGTCTCACGCACCGCTCCGCTGGGCCCTTCATCTCAAGCACCGCTCCGCTGGGCACCGCCGCCTCAAGCACCGCTCCGCTGGGCCCTTCATCTCAAGCACCGCTCCACTGGGCACCGCCGTCTTAAACACCGCTGGCCCATTGGCAGAAGGGGCAGGCCCGCATCTGTGTCGGGCAGGGCTGCATGAAGCACTCTGGGCACCATGCCTCCTCCAGAACCAGTGGAGTTTGTAATCCACTTGTGTGACTGTGGCTTTGCACTCCCCAGGATTGAACAGTGGGCAAGCCACCCACTGTATGGACTGGTGAGACTGTGGCTTTGCACTCCCCAGGATTGAACACTGGGCAAGCCACCCACTGTATGGACTTGTGAAACTGTGGCTTTGCACTCCCCAGGATGGCACAGTGAGCACCCACCCACTGTCTGGTCTTGAGAGACTGTGGCTTTGCACTCCCCAGGATTGAACAGTGGCCATGGAGGCCCCTTGTGGATCTGGCGTCGTGGACTCATCTGGCTGAGGTGCCCCCCCCTTCCCTTCCCCCTGAGGTGCCTGTAGTTTTCCTATCTGATGCCCCTGCAGTGTTCTCTCCATTGGAGTCGGGTATCCTGTGTGGGCTTTGCCCATGTGTTTTGGCCCAGTGGCCCACGAACAATGGCTGATACACAATTCGGACATGACATTTTATATATATATATATATATATAGTTATTGATGTTTGATATTTTTTTTTACTCAGCCGTACAATATATTTCTAATTTCATAATCATTTTATTGGTATTTGCATTGTTCCGGGGGGTTTGGGGTGTCACTCTGAGTTGTTGCTATGCATTGATGTGTGTGTAGTAGTGGGTGAGGGTGGGTGTGTCGCGTATGTGTGTGCCCGTAATCTTTTCTCCTCCCCCCTCCCCTGTGTCGTAGGTGCTGTACTCACCGTTGTCTTCTGCGCCGGCGTTCGTGCTCCTGGTAGAGGAGCAGGAATACAATAGCTGGCAGTATGTGTAGTTCGGGTTCCATGCTGTCCAGATTCCTCGTGGGGTGTGTAGAGGTGAGCGTTTTCTGTTTGAAATGGCTGTTTCCGCCGTGTTTTTATCGGCGGGGCTACCGCCCTGGAAAAGGTGGTGGATTGGTGGGTTGTGATAGGGTGGGTGGTACATTGACTCTCGCCTGTCTGTTGGCGGTGACCGTCGCGCTGTTTGTTTGTCCCGCCGTGGCGGTCGGAGTGTTAAAGTGGCGGTCTCTGTTGGCAGTTTCCGCCAGGGTCAGAATTCCATTTATTTTACCGCCCGCCTGTTGGCGGGTTAGCCGCCGCTTTAACACCAACCGCCCGGGTTGGAATGACCCCCTCTGTCTCCTAAGTTAAACCTTGTCGCTCGTTGCCAAGCTACCAAGGGTTGAGCTGGGTTTAATTTACTGAGACCTAACTGGACCTAAGTGGAGGTTAGTGGCCTATTGCTAAGTGTAGGTACCCACCTGCCCTTACCAATAACCCATTTTCCAACAGCCCGAGACCAACTTTTAAGGGTTAACAACATCACACAGAAATTGCCAACTACGAATTGGCTTTGGTTCAACCGCTTTTCTCCCCTAAAGCCTCCTCACAGCTGTTGTCAGGGTGGGATACAACAGAAACTGCCCTACAGAGAGGTCAAAATCTGTACGGAGTTCTTTGAAGGGGCACAAATCACCATCAAATAAAGCACACATACAGGGTCGATGCACGCTGCTGCCTAGTTCTGCAGGCAACCCCCTCACTCCCTGACTCGTGTAAGCAGGGCCTGAAGTGGGAGCTCCAGGGAACACAGGGCTTGCAGTCATGTGCAGCGGATGACCCGCAGCCAACAGGTTTGAAGCACCACCAGGTCCTGTCGTCCTGCAGCAAATCCCTTTTTATGGTCAAGCAATAAGGTCCTTAGCAAGGCCGGGCCAGGTGGCTCTGCCAACACCAGTGCCACCAGAAACTCCAGCTCCCGAAGTCACCCCATACACCAATAAAACTGTGCTGCTAGGTAGAAGGATTCAAAGTCAGGGGCATTTATCTACCCGTCTGTGGACACTCGCTGAGCCTTTGCCAGCGCAACTCATCGTCGAACCCAGCCCCAGATTAAGTCAATCAGAATTGTGTCCAAGTCCCATAATATACCCTGCAGAATAACCACTGGAAGGACTGGAAAAGAAATAAAGGTGAGGTTAACTATAATTTTAGCTATGGCTATCCGACCTGCCACCGATAGTGGTAGCGTCTTCCAGAACATTGCACTAGCCCGGAAAGCTGCCACTGCCGCCACTATATTACTCTCCAAAATCTCAAGAGCTGTGCGACACACGCAAACCCCAAGTACTGCACTGCTCCCAGTTCCCACAGTATGATGCATAGATCCAGAGGCTCACCCCCGTCATTATAAATCGGGGACGGACTAATCTTAAGCCATTTCACATGCAGGCTAGTGGCTTCCCCAAACCTCATGAGGAAACATGCCGCCCTTGCAGGTGTCATACGTCTGTCACCGAGGTACAGCACCATATGAGCTTCATACAGGGAGATATAATGTGAGACTCCACAGCACTGTATGCCGGTATAGAGCATATCACCTTGGACCTTGCTTCCCAGTGAATCCACCGCAATGGCAAAGAGCAGGGGGAGACAGTGGGCATCCCTGTTAGGTGCCTCTCTGAACCCTACATTGCCCTGGTATAGTCTGCCCTGTTCCGATTGGCCCTACAGGAGTCGCATACAGCAAGAACGTCCACTCCACAAATGTACGCCCCAACACCGTATAATTCATGATGGCACATGGAAATTCCCAGTTTAGGCTATGAAAAGGCTTTTCGATATTGACAAATAAAGCCAGTCTATTGAGGGCGCGCTGGGCCATCATGCAAGGCTGCCAACAGGTGCCAGATATTAAGTGCCGTGCTAGAGCAGAGGATAAACCATGACTGATCAGCATGGATCAGGCCCAGCATTTGGGGTAAAAAAGGCTGAGCCAGGATCCCCCTGAAGATTTTATAATCAATGTTGACATCGAAACAGCCTACGTGCCATCACATCAGTAGTATGCTTCCCAGGCTTCAATATGGGACAATAAGGGTCTCCCTCAAAGAAGGGGGCAAGACGTGAGCCTCTAGCAACCCCAGTTACAAAGCAGGCAGGCGGGGAGCCATCAGATCAATGTAAGCCGCATAAAACTCCACCGGGGGACCATCTGTCCTCTGGACTTTTTAATGGGCATACCCTGCACTTCAGATCTGATCTTCTCCATTACATCCATCCCCAAGTCCTCTGCTTCACCCAGTGCCAACCGGCAAAGCAGGAGGTCAGTTAACCAGCCGCAAAGGTTTTGCTCTCTCGACTTGTCATCACTAGCATTCAGTCTAGCATTATAATCAGTGAAGGACCGATTTATCTCATCCTGCCTATAAAGTCTATACCCCTCAGCTATTACTATTCCAGGGTCAGTGATCAATGTCTAGCGGGGTTGGCCAAACACAACAACAGAGATCCTGACTTTCATCATGTGCGTGAACCATAAACGCCTTGTAGTCATAACAGTGGAGATGCTCCACATGTATCGCCACATTTTCTTTAGCCTCCAATAAGACCGGTTGGTGGTCTGGTCCCTCCAGCCATAACCCCTCCAGATCCAGGAGGGCCTACTTATGGGGAGCAACCTTAGCTAAGAGAGTACGCCTGACTCCAACAACAACAGAAATATCTCAGCCCTCCAAACAGCCTGCGAGGATGGAGTAGTGCATCTCAGCATCTACTTTCTCACTGGTGACCTGTAAGGGGATGCCCAACCTCACCCGGATCAATGCCTCCCTAACAAAGGCCAAGAAAGCAGTGTAAAAACCATGCTGCACCCTTGTTTGTACAGCACCGTACCCTGGCTGAGCATTCAGGTCAGTCTCTTGCAACAGCGCTATATGAACCCCTCTCTTCCACATGTGGGCCTGTACCTTATATGCTTAACCATGTTTTTTAAGCCTGCACATTCCGGGTGAGAATTTTGTAGGTATTAATTCTACCCCCATCTGTAAACATTACAGTCCAGAAATAACCCCACCAGCCTTGTACAAGCAGGTGGCAATGCCACCCCCACTTCTAGTAGAGGTCAAAAAAAGAGCAGACATCCGCAAGAGTCAATAAACCAACACCCCGACAAGCCTTCCCATGGACACCAAGGGAACATCCCCCCATCCAAACAAAAACACTCAACAAAACAAATCAGGAGGCCATGGATTCACCTACTTGACACCTTGTGGGGTATCAGGAATAGGACATAGTCCCCACCAATAGGGGGAAGCCCCAGCAGAGCAAACCCCCACCCAGTCATTCATGAAAGAGAAAGGGCATGCACCCGTCCAAGGGGCCCACAAGGCAGTCAGAATGAATTGTCACAACAGGATATGGAAACCAAGGGTCCCTCTACACCCTCTGGGTCTCAGCAGCTAGCCAAAGGGTCAGTAGACGTCTTCTGCTATTCGCAGATTGACATGGGGTAGATATCTCCTCTGTGCAGTGTCCAGCGTGGAGTCAGAATTGGGTCCAGAGTCAGACTCTCCTGCAGTATCCTCCGATGGTGGAAGATGCTGTTCCGAGTCCAAAGTCCTGATCTTGGCAGCTGTTTCCACTGAATCTTGATGATCTCCATGCCCGCTGTTGGAGCACCGCCACTCACCTGTTTGGTCCAGGGCGACTTCAGGGATGTTGTGCATTGTTCTTCTCTGGCCTCATTTCAAAGTAGTCCCAGAACTCTGAGAAGAACCTGGTCCCCTGGGCAGTGATAACCTGAAGGCGTGTTGGATACAACATAGCATACTTAATATCCAAGTCACAGAGCTTCAGTTTGGCATCTAGAAGCAAAGCCCCCTGCATCTGGACTGTAAGGGTAAAGTCAGGGAAAATCAGCACCCTGCTGTTCTCATGTGCACTTCAGCATATGGTCTCAATCTCAAAAGTGCTGTAGGGGAAGGTGCCTCCCACCTGGTGGCAGGCTCACAGGCACCCTATGTACCCTCTCAAAAGCAAAGAAAGGGGATAAGCCTTCTGGAGCCACCACACACCTAAGCAGGTCTAAAAGAAAAGCTACCATGTCCGCTACCATTAGCCTCTAAGGGATTGCCACCACTTAGAAATTGGTCCTGCGGGCATGCCTTGTGAGACCCCCACACAGGCCACCAGAATACAGACCCAATCTAGGATATCTGTGTCTTCAAATCCCCTGTCACTAGGACCACCTCCTGTAGCATGATGCGCTCAGCTAGCTTACAGTAGTCCACTCAGAGCAGGCCATTGTATGTTACCATGGTGTCCATTTCATGCTCCAGGGTTTTCTTCATGTCGTAATAGACATAAGAATAGAATCCAGTTTGTCCTGTGGGACTGACAGCAGCCCCTTAGATGATACAGCCTCCCCTTCCTCCATAGGGAGACTCTCTGCCATTGGGACCTCCTTCCAACGATTTTGACATCACATGGTCATAGATGCAGGAAATGCAGGTAAAACACCAGACCTCTGAGCCCATGCAGTGTCGAACAGCCACAATCCAGTTAAGTCTAACAGAGATGTCCCTCTCGAGGCCCAGCACTGCACATGGTCCAGAATGGGCTCTCAGCCTGATCCCCAAATCCAGTTCTTTGAAGAGGCATCAGAGGGGGAGTCAGGAGTTGCAATAATCACCAGTGCAACTCCGGGCCCCCGCGGTAGCACACAGTAAGCAGGCATGGGCCTTTTGCAAAAGCACAACAAACCAGTTTGAATGCCCCCCGGGCCACCAGTCAACAGTCTCTCCACAGTAAGGCTCAGCAGGGGTCCACAGAAGAAGGCTGCTGTCCCCAGTCGCAGCACCGATCTCACCAGCAAAGCTGCAACAGAGCCTACAAGCCCAGCCCACATGTAGTAAGGCAGGCGAGACCCAACAGGAGCAAGGGATTTGCCCACGACATCGCCAAGGCTCCTATGCTCCACTCACCCAGTTTCCCCACACAGTGCAGAGCCTAGGGCGCCTGTCCATGACTCGTCACCAGTGTGGTCACCATAGTGCCCATCCACATTTACTTGTCCCTATAGTGTGCCCCAGGGCCCAAGTTATTATCAGCAGTGGGTGGTCATTTTTCACTGGCAGCACAGGAAGACACGAATCAGTGGCCCATATATTTTGCACCATAGTGTTGCGGGTATTCGGCCATCCAGCATGTGCTGCAGCTCCTGTGCCAGGTGCCTGCCTGCCTGCCTGTCTGTCTCTCTCTCTCTCTCTCTCTCTCTCTCTCTCTCTCTCTCTCTCTCTCCTCCCCCCCTCCCCCACTTCGCAAGGGCCCCCTGTGGTCTCCTCACTGCTGGCTCAGGTGATGCGAGCCATGGTTCTGAAGTCACCAGGCCAGGGATCCACCATCTTGTCTGCAAGCCTCATCAAGACCTGGGTCTGATTAGCAACATGGGCCAGAGAAGTCTGCCACAGCCCCCACAGATGACTGGAGGAGTGCCAAGGACCACAAGGGCCCCCTTTTGTGGTGGGCAGCAGAGTATACCCTAATGGGGCTAGATGTGGGAGCTCCGCCAGGGGCTCCTGCAAGCCATATCCTACTCCATCAGCATCAGGCCTGCCCCATCCTCATGGTTTCTGTTGGAGTCTTTTCTTGACTTCACCCGATATGCAGGTCTTAGCTTGGCAACACTGGCCCTTTCTTTACTTGTTAATGCAGCAGCTGTTTACAAGGAACTCTCCATCTTTGAACAGGAGTGCAGTGTTAGCCTTAAGCTCTTCATGGCCTGTAGAATAAAGGTTTTGTCCTGATTCTAGCATGCCGTTCTCCCCGCTGGAGCTGGTACTAAAAAGCATTCTGTTTGCCTAATGAGTATGAGATTTTAGCTGCACAAGGTGCCAAAATTAATCCAATTCTGGGAGGAGTGGTATGGAGCTAATCCAAGTTTGAAGGCGTGGCACCTTAAAATTAAAATTCCCCGACAACTAACACTTAGGTTATCCTTGCAGGTGTTTCTACAGTAGAGGGAGGGAAGCCAGTAAATGATCACTGGCATGTATTAGGACGTTATCGGAAAGACAACCCTATTGGTGTCAAGGTTTTCCTGGGCAGAGGGAACCTTGTTCTGCTTAGGATAGCCAAGTGTGTTTCATCAAGGTGCTGCTCCTGAGCACATCTTCAGGCCTGGTTGGTGTGTTTGTGGATTCCTCAAATTTCACAGATAGGGCTCTCATAAGCAAAGGTTCAAGGGGCAGATATGTGCAATGTTTCTTAACGAAGATAAAAACAGTCTGAAGGGGAACTTCTATTGTGTGCCACCTTTAACCCCTCTTTGGAGAGGACACCACCACAGTCACAAATCAAACACTCAGAGGAGTGAAGGAGCCCCATTAATGGAGTAAATTGTAATTGAGAAGTTCTGTATGCATAAGGTAAAAATGCCTGCACCCCTACATATACATCAGGCAATACTACTTATTAGTCTATCCAAAGCCTGATGGGGGCAGTAACAGTATCCACTATGGGTAGAGGTGCCCTCTGAAAACACTGCCAGCCCAACTGGGCTGATAGCTCCTCTACCAACAAAGCAAACAAACAGAGTTAGCCAGAAAAGTAAGCGAGCACTGGCAAAAGCAACAGTTCTAGCCTTGGCAAGCTGGGTTGATATATATATATATATATATCAATTAATTACCTACTGGCAGTCACCAGTAAGTAGATATAGTTAGGACCTAGTTTCCATTGAGATAGTGTTTTTTGGCTTGCCTATATCTTTGGCACAGTTTGACGAATGTTCACAAAAGGTTCCAAACAAAGTGTGCCTGAGAATCTGGCTGTGCATGGGAAGTTTAGGGGTGATCCATCAAGTGGAGGCGAAGAAAAAAAGGGGGTAAAAAAGTGCATTACCCATTTTAATTCCCATAGGGATTTGGAACACGACTACAGCCCGAACTACTGGATGGAATTACACCAAATTTGGCAGAAAGGTAGTTTTTCGTCCAAAAAGATGGATTTTTTGTTATTTGGTGTAAATCTGTTCAGTACTTTTTGAAATATTAAAAGAAAACCAAGTTTG